>NC_143488.1:85625725-86346649 GCF_027475165.1 Benincasa hispida
TATATATATATAGTATAACCAATTTACTATATATATCATCTATTGAAACTATAAGTTATATCTAATAGTTATATCTAATGTAACATATAAGCTATAGTTTATATTATCATATAATATAACCTATAATTTAACATTCTCTCATTTAACATATAGTATTTAATATAAATCAAATTCATATTGAATTTAACTTATAGTCTTTATATGAATCATATTCATTTAATTAATATTTGAATCATATCAAATATTTATTCTCTCAAATAAAAAAATATTATAATGTATCATGTACATTATATTAATTATATCACATAATTAATTTTATATCAATTATATCATATATAATTAATTCCCTATATTAATTTGAACTATTCTAATCCAAAATTAATTCGGTTATCATTAATCTCAATTGAGCTATCGAGGGAACCTTATGGACCTATAGATTAAAGCTCTTAATTGATTAATAAATTAAACTCTTTAATTAAATTAATCAACTTCCATTAACTGTTGAGCATTTCATTAAAGACCGAAAGTTGCACTCTTTGCATTACAGATATATTTCTATGTTCGTTTGATATAACCAATCGATGGTACGTTGACCCTTCACAAATTGCTTGTAAGTACACTTGGACCAAAATTACCGTTTTACCCCTGTAGTTACATCTAACTCCTTAAATACCACTGATCCCTCTTATGAATAATAAGTTATGGTCCAACTATAACCAAACCCCTCTCAGACCAGGAGAGGGTGCGGTATCATATTGTTCAAGCACCAGAATCAGCCCTTAAGGTAACAATTTCTATATTACTCTAACCATAGAGAATGAGTGAATTCCTTCTAGTGTACGTTCCCAGCTCCTCAATTAAATGAATCCCCAAAATGGTAGGCATATTGAGTCGGAAATATTGGCCACTTTCACCCATGCAAATCAAATGACCACCTTCATAGGAAAAAGTTCATAACTCATTCAGGATTTAGGTTAAGTCATTTATGATCATCCTGGTGAAATGTAAGTCTTTTCTAGCAAGGATGTTATATATAAAGACTATTCATTTCATGGTTCGATCTCATACAAACTCTTTGTATAGAATACCCCACTCACATGTCTCCACATGAATGATCAGGATCAGGTCATTTGTAGCACTTTATAACAATTGTAACAACTACAAAGCATGCCATATTTGTAGTGTCACCAATATAAAGTTCCCAACTTATCCATCTGCTATAGACCATTTAGGTTATCACTTAAACATGATTCACCTGTATGTCTCCACATACATGTTTAAGATACAGAAGATAACCTTAGATTTTAGTTTATTGGTTTTGTAGGTTAATGCAACTAAATTCAAATAAAATACTTTTATTTTATTTGATAAATAAAACGTTTGTATAATACAATTATAAACTATAAGACCACGAGATTTAGGGCATCAACTTCGACAGTCCTAACTTTTAGAAGGCCAGCAGGGAGAAGACGGTTGAGGTTTACCAAAAGCGCCAGGAGTAGAGGTGATGGAAGGATTAGGAGGAAACACACAAAATTGCGGGAAGTAGGGAGGGAATTTGGATTGAGACTTTTTGTTATTTTTCTGAAGGGAAAAGCTAGTAAAATGAACTTGAGCCAAGTTTAATTGATCCACAAAGGTCTGCTTTTCCAGTCGTGCCTCATAAGCTAACAACAAGCTAAGCACATCCTCAAGGGTAGGGATACCGAACCGATTCTGAATAGAGGTGACAAAGGCATTGTACCCAACACCCAAGCCATCCAAAATATGACCCAAATGATCTCTATACGAAATGGGTTCTTCTATAGCAACGAATTGATATGTAATTTCTTTAATCTGAGACATTTACTGATTAACAAACTGACTATCCTTCTGGATTTATGCAACTTAGCCTTTAAACCCATAATTCTAACAGTGGTTTTAGAGTCATAGACACGCTTAAGAGACTCCTGATTTCATGAGCCATTTGAAAAGAGACAATCTCACTCATCATTTCTTCAGACAACGAAGAATAAATCCAACACATCAATATCCTATATAGTCGGTGCCAGTAAGTAAAATCGTCACTCACTTGGGTTTGTTGAACATCTCGAAACTGAAGGAGGCAAGGTACACTTCCGTTGAGAAAACCTTCAAGACCATTAACAATGACTGCGTTTATGAGCTGTGTCTTTCAGAGGAGATAGTTTTGTAACAGTCAGTTTAATGGATAGAGATTGAGGTAGAGTAGGAAATACTGGAGGAAACCCAGGTAGAACAATCGCGGAAGAAACTGAGAGAAAGTAGAGGATGGGTGTTGAGGATATTGTTGGTATTGTTGAGTCGGAGTATAAGGTGGGAAAGGGTAAGGTGGATGAAATTGATTTTGCGGAAAAGCTTGAGAGCTTGGAAAAGTAGGTTGAAAGAACTGAGGTCGGCGAAAAGGAACATTTTGATGTGGAGGCACATAGGTGGGGGGTTGGAGGAGTAGAGATTGGTGCAGTGACCGGAGAGGAAGAAGTAAAGGAGTTGGGATTGGGAGGGTTGACATTTGAAATAGGTGTACTGACCTGTGGAAGAGAAGATGATGAAGAACCTTCGCCTGACATTGCTGAATTAGATGAAGAGCTGTGGCTCTGATACCATAAAATATATAGAGAATAAAGAAGATAGAATACTGAGGAGAATAGAGAATGTTCTCTGTATTGAAGACGAAGAGAGTAGTAGAATATAAAGCAACAGTATATGCTACATGTAAACATTATATTAGACAACCAATAACAGAGAAACAGACCAGAAAATTCATAATGAGAAATAGCACTTTATCAATCTCTCACCAACAATTTTTTGTTTTTGTTTTTTATATTAATTTAATACATGATATTTTAAATTAATGTTTCCTTCATTTTAGGAGATTTCGTTTATTTTTTTTTCTATATTCCTAATTGAAAATTAATTCCTTGAGATCTCAAGTATATGTCAAATATACTAGTAATATACTGAAAAATTTAATATACATTACATCTACTGTGATTTTTTTTGTGTATTTACAAATGTACTTAAAAATGTAAATATGCATCGCACAAATTATTTAGTATATAAGACGATATATTGTACACATTCTCTATTTCATGCAGTTATCAAATATACCCTAGTCCATTTCTAGAAATTTCAAATATATAGCGTTGTGTATATCAAATGTATCTTATTTTCTCTGTTGATGTTTATTGCCAATTCTTTCTTTTGTTTATTTGAAACAATTTTGAACTTTTGGAGGAACTTTTTTACTAGTGTAGGATTTGAAAAGAAAACCAATTTTGAAAGATCATAACTGCAAAAGAAAAAAAAAAAATTCCCTTACATGCTCATTTTGATATAATGATATTATATATATAAATTGATTGATAAAAAGGGACTAAAAGGTAAATCGAGTAGAGTTTTGTGTAACATAATAGTCTATTAAGCTATTCTTGTAAAAAAAAAGAAAAAAGAAAAGTTTAGACATTTATATAACTAGACCTACTTATTTAGATTAAATATGTAGAAAGTCTTTTTTTTCCTTTCATTTATATGGGTTGGGTTATTGGGAATTTTTTTGGATCAATCCAAAAATTTAGGTTGCCGATCCGAAAGTTTGAATAAGGTCTCTAACTCAACCCAACCCAACTCTTAAAATTTGGGTTAGGTTGATTTGAGTTGTCTGAGTATTATTATTATTTTATATTAATTTAAATTACTTAAAATTGTCTACAACACTTATCTAATAACTAAAATGTCAAATACCAAATATCTATAATATCGTCTATTGCCAACTTTAAACGAAGGCAAACATTCCTAAAAGAAAAATATTAAAAATTCACAAATTCATAAATCCTAAAAGAAATATATATGTATAATTCGAGTTGGGTTGGGTCAACTTGAAAAAAAAAATTCAATGCTAGATCTAAGGCAACTCAACAAAAATAAAAAAAATTTACCCAACCCTACCCAAAAATAAAATAAACAGTTTGGATTAAATAGTCCAAGTTGTTGGGATTGTTGATTAGTAGACGCACCGAAATATTCAACTAGGTTGATACAGTCTTAGCATCCTCATCACATCCACAAAGTTGTTGGGTCATTTAGACACCAATTCACTCCCTTCAATTGTTTTCTTATATGGGTGCATTAACCACTAAGATCATATAAAAAAAATGTTATACCGATCGTTAAAATATAAAAACCAAAATCTAACCACAAAATTGAGAAAATAATAACATTCAAATTTAGTAACAAAATCCAACATCTAATTAAATAAAAAATATATGGTTATAGCAAACATACCTCAATTAGCATATAAAATAGGTTACGATCAAGAGATCTTTGATTCGAATTCCCTTACACTTATTGTACTAAAAAGCTAATAGAAAACATTTACCTCAATTATAAGAATCAATAGTTGTAAATAATAATAATAATAATTAAATTCGAAATGTTCATCCCATTGATCTCACAACTTCTCTCTTTTCTTAGCTTCTCCCAATAATTTCTCCTTAAATTAACACACCTAAATTTCAGGATATGCAAGAAATTTTTCTCATTGGCATATGCGTAATACATAAAAATATTAGTTTAAACTTTAACTCACACATTTAAAGAATAAATGTAAATAAATTTAATAGAATTTATTCAGCAAAGTAACTTGTATATATTCCACCAGCATGATATATGAAAGGATATAATCTAATAAAGGGAAATTTGTAACTTTTTTTTTAAGAAAAAATAAACAAAAAAAGTAAAATTCGCATGATATCAAGTTTTCATCGCCATGTTCATATTTTCATTGATATATTTCACATTTCTATGGATTCGATATTGTTCATTGATATGAGAGGTCAATCAACATTTATATTATATTGTAAAAAACAATGAAACATAAAATAAAAAATTAACAAAATATCACTAAGGTAGATACAATAAAAATTATAAACATCTTGACTTGTTTAAAACGAATAACATTTGAAATATCATAGATTTCATAAAAATAATACAAAAAAATACTCTAAAGACCTTTTAAACCGATTCTTAAAATTTATGAGACTAAAAATGCATGTTTAAAAAATTTAGAGACCAAATGCATTAGACTAAATATGTATGTTTTTAAAATTCAGGGACCAAACGCACGTATATCCTTTTTAACTCACGAACTAAAAAGATAATTTTTCCAATATTCTACCTTTTGAATATATATTTCATAATTTTTTTCAGACCAAACATCTATTGGCATCAATACACTTTCTTGATATCTCCCTAAATTTGAGTACTAAAAATTTCTGTTAGCATCTACATTTTAAATATGGGCTAAAAGTCACAATCATAATTATTTAAAGTCTCTAATAATAGAGTGTACATAATTACAATACAAAAAAAACTGTGTATAGAAGAGGAAAAAAAAAAAAGCTACAAACACTACTTCCACTTTCAAATTATTCATTTGTTATATATTTTTTACCAATAGTTTAAAAAACCGAACAAAATTTTAAAAACTAAAAGTAGGTTTTAAAAAATTGTCTTTATTTTTTAAATTTGGCTAAGAATTTAACCATATTACTTAAGAAAGATGTAAATCATTGTAAGAAATGCGAAAGAAATAAACTTAATTTTCAAAAGCAAAAAAAAAAAAAAAAACGAAATGGTTACGAAACGGGGTCTAAAATATTTCTGAAAACAAGTTGCAAATTAAAAAAAAAAAGCATTAATTATATCTACTATACATTTACTAAGCCTACCTCCTAAGGCTTCACATGTATAAAAAAGAAGAAAGGCAAACAATTATTCTACAAGAAAAAAGACTTAATTATTATAATATATCCAAATGGGAAGGTCTCCTTACTGTGACAGCTCTGGGTTGAAGAAAGGGCCATGGACGCCTGAAGAAGACCATAAACTCTTAGCTTACATTCACCAGCACGGCCATGGAAGCTGGCGCGCCTTACCGCCCAAAGCCGGTAAACGCTAAACTACGCTTCTTCTAAGTTTTTGACAAGTAGAAGAGAGAAATGAAAAATGAGAAAGAACCAACTGTCTATATTTTTCTTTTTGAATTTTAGGTCTCGAGAGATGTGGAAAGAGTTGTAGACTTCGATGGACGAATTATCTCCGACCCGACATCAAAAGAGGAAAGTTCAATTCGCAAGAAGAGCAAGCAATTGTTGAACTACATGCCCTCCTTGGAAACAGGTCTTTCATTTATGATTTGAAGTTTGTTTATTTTAGTCGTTCTTTCAAAATCTCAAATTTAGTTTTAAAATTTTTGATTCTTTTAAAAGTCTAGATTTCATTAGATATAACACTCAAAGTTATATCTAATAGATTGATTATTTAAAAAAAAATAAAGATTGGATTTTTCAACTATCTATTACATAAACCAAATAACAAATACTGTAAAGACATATTATACACAAAGTTTATGGACTAGAAACTTATAGTTAACGCTATTTTCTCTTACAAAAGATTTAATTTTATTTTGTTGATGGTATTTAAGGTGGTCTGCTATAGCGACTCACTTACCTAAAAGAACGGACAATGAAATTAAAAACTATTGGAACACTCATCTGAAGAAGAAGCTGATCAAAATGGGGATCGATCCGATCACTCACAAGCCAATGAAGAACAATAATGAAGAAATTAAGTCAAAAAACACCGTTAATTCCACCCTCAGCCACATGGCTCAATGGGAAATAGCTCGACTCGAAGCTGAAGAAAGATTGGCTCGTCAATCTAGGCTTCAACCAATTTCATCCTTCAATCAAAACTCATTTGGTTCTTCAGGTTTGTCTTTGAAATGTCAATCTGTGATTTAAGAAAGTTTATAAAAATAAAATTTTCATAAAAGTGGATAAATTATATAAAAATCTTAAAACTCTTTTTTAATTCTATTATTCATTGCGCTGAAGGCGGTGAGGAGTCTCCAACGACGTCGTCTACGGCCACTGGAAAATGCCACCATTTGGCCGGACAGATGGGTAATGCCGATGATCTGCCGGCGCCGTCGGGAAGTGGCGGTGCTGAAAGCAAGAATTATTGCTGGCCGGACGCCATTCTTGGCGAATTCCTGAGATTCTGATGAGTTTTCTTATATTCGAAACATCACGATGGCAAGTGAGTTTTATTTTTTTTTATTTTTAATAATTAATGATGGGAAAAGAAAATGATCCAGAAGATAATAATGAGATCTAATCTTTATATTTAAGTTATGACAGAAAATTATTATTTTGCCAATTAATGTGTGAAAGTTTGATCTTACAATTAATTATGCTTTCAATCAATTTCTCTCTCTCCAAATTTTTTCAAGTGTTTGAATTAGTTGGTGAGTTTGTATTAATTTTTTTCTAAAGAAAAGTTTGTATTAATTTCTTGGCATTGAGACCAAGTGGTGAATGGAAATGAATAAAATTGAATTTTTAGTTATATATATCTCATTATTATTATTACTATTATTATTACTATTATTTTCTTTGCATTTCATTTTTCTTAATTTCCTCCCTTTTTTATTGTATCAAATTTGTAGGTTTAGACATTATTTCTCATATAATATAGTGTAGTTAATTCGATAGTTATTAAAGATGTATTTTATATTTCTTAAGGTTAGAAATTCAATTCTTTGTACCTCCACTCTTATATTAATAATTAAAAAAAAACATAACTTACTATGAATTAATCATTCAGAGTACTTTTGGAAAATAATAAATTAATAATTAAATTATTCAAACAAGATTTCATCATTTTGTGAAAGAAATAATAACAATAACATATGTGTGCAAAACTATTTAACCAAGTCAATTATTGATACGTGGCATCCATATTTTCTTTAGTACAAATATATGCCTTATCAATTTAAGTATTTGTGTAGTGTAGTTTTTAACATTGGTTCAATATTTTGGTAGATTTAATGGATGTTAGTTATAAGTTTTATTTGTTACAATAAACTAAAAAAAAATAGTATATATATATATCTTTTTCGAAATGAGCTCAAAATAATCGGTTTTTTTTTTTTGGTCAAAACACTCTTCTTTCCCAGAACCATTAATATTATAATTTGTTGGCAATATATGCAAGTATTGGTCTTTTTAAGAGTGGTAAAAACCGTGACATCTAAAAAAGTGTATATAAATCTATCATAAAAATCAATTTGTCATTGTAGATTTCTACCATATATGAAAACGTTTTTTTAATGCTTTTTTTCTTTTTATTTATATTTTCTGAAATAGCTTTAATTCTTATTTTCAACATCAAATATCAAGTATTGCTTTACAAAAAGTAATGTTGGTTGAAGTTAATATTGTATCATAACTCTATTTTGGTTGCTGAAAATTTTGGGAAAATAGAGTTTGTATCAAAGTCATGTTCTTGACTTAGTAGTATTCGTATAAACTTCAAGGGTCATACAAATTAGAATTAACGAGCCTTAGAAGATGTGCCATTGTTTTGATTTGCAATGTTGGATAAATTGTATGTTACTATTCGTGTAGGGTTGTATTATTTCATTTCCATGGATTCCATTATTTCGTGAATGTATATGTCTTTTCATAAATAACCAATTAAATTGAAGAAGAGATATGATTGTTCAAATGACCACAAATTAGTCTGTAAATATGCTTCTTCTTCAAATTGGTTTTTAACTCTTTTCTTAAGCATTCTTCACCCATTGAAACTTTCTCACTTTTTAATAAAGTTGTTGAAGTTCAACTTATTTCCACAAAGTATAGTTCGTTGAATTTTATGGACAAGGTGCTGCTTTCATAAGATAAGTAATTTATTCTATCCTGGAAGAAAATTACTCTTGAAACTATTAGGATCCCTCCTAACAAGAACAATACTCAATAATACAGAATAAACTCAAAAACAATTCAATTATAGAAATATAGGAAAATATATTGAAATATTCTATAATCTCAAAGAAAAATAACATGATAACCCCTAGCCTTTCAAGAGGGCTAGGCTCTCCCAAATTCCCAATTAGGAAATCCTCACATAACATTCTTTACACCTTTCTCCAACCCCTCCCCTTCTATTTATAGTAAAAATACCTAACTAACTTACTAACTATTTAATAATATGCCCTAACTAATAACCATACTAATTATCCCAACGTATTCCTAACTAGGGACCTTACAGAAACTCAACACTAGAGTTAGTAAAATTGTCTTAGAAGACAATGTGAAGTCGTTGAACTCAGATTATCTCCTATATAGAAGGTTCTGTATTTTTTTATTTTTTGTGATATTATTCATATAACATGTTGTTGAGCTCTATATCGGATAGACGACGTGCTTTGTGAAGAGGAATTAGCCAAGTAAGAGTTAGATAGATCATAGATAACTATTTGAGAGGAGGCTTGGTAATATTACTTTAAAGTTTATTTGAAGAAAAAATTGTTAAGAACATGACCAAATTCTTGCATTGGCTAGACAAATGGAATATCATACTATTGTAGCAGTATATAAAATGAATGTTATTTTATTTGAAAGGATTTCCATCAATGGTCAAGTGCAACAAAATGGTATCATCATTTGCTATTCTACCTATTGTATCGAAAGGGGATTGGAAGAAAGAACTAAGGAAATTGTCTCCCTCTTAAACTATCAACAATATGAATGGTGGGGACTCAAATTACTTCTATTAATAGGATAAAAGATTCGAATCTCTAATTTTTCAGTCGATATAATACATATTTTACGCCAATTGAACAATATTGGATACATACAAATTTTATACCTTTCTTCTAATTTATTAAGTAATTTTAGAATAGAGTAGGTAAAAATTAGACCATCCAAAAGGATTGTGCACTTGATTAGGTCTAAAACTACTATAGAATTTTAATTTGTGATTTGTCATTTTCGAAAAGAGGAAAAAGCGGAATCTTTATCTAAAGAAATGCCTTGAGAATGGACAAATGTATACAACCTTTCACTTGTCCTGTGATTCACATCCCCTTTATGGTTATTGGAAACATGAAAACAAACTATAGTTAGTTGGGGATGCCTGAGCCTGGGCGGCAATTGAGCATAGTGATGGAATAGAGCATAATAATTTAATCATCTGTCCATTACAGTGAACAACTTGAGCCGTGCCTAAGCAGAAAACCCGAGAAAACCTTTATCAAGACTTTAAATTGTTTTACTTCTGATTAAGTAAAATAACTTTCAACCTTTGACCTCAAAAAAAAAATAACATGCTAATTATCATGAGATTACGCTCATATTTTCTCTATTTGACACAACTTCTCTTAGAATAATATGTTCATTTCTCTCTCACATTTTTATAAATAAAAATAAAAATAAAATTTCTATTTGTATTTGTTAAATCCTATCCATTTATATTCTAAATTTTTGAAAAATTAAGAGTTTATGAATATTTTTACATTGCTTTATTTAGCAAAAGAAATTGAACAGGAGTGGAGAAATTGCAACACTTATCATCTGATCTTTGTTTTTCTCATTTCCAAAATACTTGCCTTTATGTAAAATTTGAAAGAAGATTAAAGAATGAAAATCAATACAATTTATTATTCATAACTCCAACTTGTCATTTTTATGCCATTTACTTACTATATTTTAAATTATTTGAATGAAAATTAAATTAAAATAAGATTTACTTCAATTCTTGTGATTTTTGGGGTAAAATACACTTTTGGTCTCTCGAGATATAAACTAAGTGTCTACTTGGTCTTGAGATTTCAAAATGGACATTTTAGTCCCTGAAGTTAGGTTTAATAGTTCTAAATAGTCTTTTGGCCGGTAATTTGCCTAACGGAAAATGACGTGGAGGTTAACTTGTGATTGTGTATTGATGAGTGGGTAAATATATTAGTTTAATAATACTTTTATTGATGAGATGGTTTATTCTCTCCTTATCTTTTTTCCATCTATATTTTCAATTTTTTCTAAATGCTTGTTCTGCTACCAGAAGACCCACTCTCTCAATGTCTCCAGCTCCGATCTGCGTCCTTTGCACTACAAGAAAATAGGTTTATTGCAACAAATTTTTTGCAGCAGTTTGTCAAGTGCTGCGAAGATTTTTGTAGTAGCAACAGGTTTTAGCAACACATAACTAAACCGATGCTATTTATACGTATTGCAACATTTTGATCATAACATTTAGAATATCAAGTATAAAAATTATGTCAAACCCTTTAATTTTGTTCCCCTCTTTCATTTTTATTTCCCTCCCTTTCTTTACTAAAAAGTAAGAACAAAAAACTCAAAGCCCTAAACAAAAAGATTTGGTGAGAGGAAAATGAGAGCTGCATAACATACTTTAGAGAGCGAAAGTTTGAACCACCATGGAAAAGAAGAAGACGACGTCGAGATCGTTGAGGTCTTGGTTTCCAGAGGTCGTTCATCTCCAGCAGTGGGTCACATCGTGGGTCTCCGATTTATAGATGATTTCCACATAAGGGGTCTGTGGTTAACGGAGGTGGGTTTCGGAAATTTGGTCTTCGAGATATGTAGAAATAATTGATGGTGTCCACATTCAACATGCGGAAGCAATTAGGATCTTGAGCACTCTAATTCTATCAATTTTAGCATAAAAATATGAAGTTCATAAACTAAAAATAGGGTTTTGAAGATATACAACTCTTCAATTTTCAAATCCAGCTTGAATCTTCACACCAAAACTTTATGGACCACCATTTGATCTTTACTACTATTCTCTTGGACCTTATATTCGATTGTGGATCTAAAATGAGATGAATTTCGGGAGGATTTGAGAGGAAATCTAGTTTGGTTGTTCAAGGTTTGAAGAACCTTTCTTCAACTAAATTTTCAGCCAAAATTTCAATTGCATGTCCCTCAACTTTAGCGAAAAAAAAAAAAAAAATGAGCTTTGTCCAACTAACCCATGCAATCTTATTTGATGTGAGAATGATACCAAATAAGTCAAAGCATAGTGGGAATTAAGTGTTCAAAGTTGGATAAGTCCACTAAATTCAATTTTGAATTTTAAATTGATTTAAAATCAATTTCTCTATTGAATTTTCTTTAAAATTGAATTTTAATTTAATTTTCCAAAAATTATATTAAAACAAAATTGATTTATAAATTTTAATTTTTATAAAATTCAAATTTTTAATTTTTAAATAAAATTAATTCAAATAATTAATTTTAAATAAAATTTATTTATTTAATTAAACAATTTAATTAATTAAAATAATTTGATATCCAATACTAAATTATTAAAATATAAATTCTACAAATGTGAATTCCTATTCATGTAATTAATATTTAAATCAAATTTAAATATTATTCAACTATCCAATTTCGTTTATCGATAATTAAACGGGTAATTATGTCGTATATAATTATTGACTCCATTAATTTGAATTTGAACGTTTCAAATTTACTCATCACGCTATTCTAAGGTTTAATTCGTTAGTGAGCTAATAGGGGAACCTAATGGGCCTACAGATCATGGGCTCCAATGATCCGAGATTAATTACTCTTTAAATTGATTTAACCAACATTTGTTAACTATCGGGTCACTCCACTAAAGCTCAGTAGTTGCACTCCCCTCATTGTAGATATATTTCTGTCCACTTGATTTAACCATAATCTTAAGTCGATCCTTCACTGGTTTTTTGTAATAACTATTGGGTCAAAAGTTGTTTTACCTTGAGATTACATCTTGTTCCTTAAGTCCCACTGATCCTCTAATGAATAATTGGTTTGTGATCCAATCACCAAATTGAGTCCCTCTCGAGCCAATGAGAAGGTGGGGACCCTTGTTCAAAACCCAGATTCAACACTTAAGGGAACAACCTCTCTACTATCCCAAAAAGCGAGTAGGAGTGAATTTCATCTTGCACCCTATGTCTCCAGTTATCTACCCGGTCTTACCCTTGGAATGAGAGGCTTATTAAGCTGGCACTGTTGAGCCTACCCCCCCTCATGCAAATCTAAGGATAATCCCGAATAAACAAAAGTTCATAGTTAGTTCAGGATTAATGTAAAGTTACCTAGGTCATCGCTTTGAAATAGTTAGTTTTAAATAGTAAATAGCATTATAAAGTAAGAGTGACTTATTTCTTGGTCCAGTCTTATACGAACTCTTTGAAATGGATACCCCACTTTCATGTATCCACATGAACGATTTAGAATGACATCGTTTGTACTAAATACAAAGAGGGTCGCATCCCATAGTGTCTCCAGAATAAGGTACCCAGCCTTATCCGTATACTATAGACCGTTTTGGCTAACTACGTAAACTTGATCCACTCTTATGTCTCCACATAAAGTCCAAGTACTTATGTAATAGCCATGGATCTTAGTTTATTGGATTTAGTGCAATTTATATATTCAATAACAGTTTTATTGAATAAAATCTCAATAACATCTTTATTGCAAATAGAATATGTTTATTTTACAAACTGCGAGTTATAGGATAAACCCAACAACAGCTACCTCTTGTGGATAGAAAACAGTTGCGAATGAGTGGAGTCTGACGTCGAATATTAACCTGCAAAATAAAAACTGATAATAGGCTGATTCGAGGAGATCACTCTCTTTAAGACGTTTCGCGACTCTACTCTTTGTGAAAGCAGTTCAAAATGGCCACATCATCCCTAGGATAAAATAACCTAGTTAAAACTTACTCGATCGGATCTGCACTAGAAACTGTCCAAAAAAAACTCACACCCTTTCTATAATTTGATCAAAAAATGCAAAGAGAGAAGAAGAACGAGAGAGAGAAAAAATGGCAGTGAATTGTTTGTGTGTATTAAAAAAATGGAGGAGGGCAGCTTTTATAGGCCTTGAAGGCCAACGGAAAACCAAAACTAGAGCGGAAAAGAACGCGCGCAGCCTTTAAACGTGCATGAAATGGACGGGAGAAAAGTTCGCACGTGTGAAGAGTGAAAGAAAATTTCCCTAAAAAATAAAGAAATAAACGCTCATTTCGCATCGTCTGATTGGACAAATGGCAATACAGCACGCAAGGTGGGAGTATAAAAAGGACGTTTCACTTTGTAATCTTAGCAATGTAGGATTCTCAAAACCTCATTTTTCTCATTTATTTAAAGTTTTTCACCAACAATCCCCCACTTGAAAAACTTTTAAGAATACAAGTAAACAATTTTTTTCATCGAGCAATATCAATTTGTACAATATTGTGCATAAGCAAAGGTATCTTATGATTTGAATCTTTACGTAGTGTAGATGATTCAGACTATATTAGAGTAACTCTTGGTTTTGAACTCTATCTCTAACAACAACTCACATACAACATTATTAGGGTGTGGTTTGAAAGCTCGTGCTTTAAGGCCTATGACAAGCCCGAAACATACGTCGTTAATAAGCTTCAATCTTGATCAAAAGAAAATTTGTAAAATCACCGAACTACTCATATTACTACTAAAACGTAGCAAAAGTGGTAATTGCGGGGTCGAACCACAGAGAAGCGAAGAATTAATTTCTTTTGGGTTAGATTTAACCATGGAAAAATAATAAAAACAAGGTTATGGTTTTTGGTTTTGCAATTGAAAACATGGAAGAAAAGGAAATTGCAAGGAATATACGGAATGGTAATGGATTCATCTAGTTCTCGGATCAAGTAGCCATTCGATTTAAATTAAGTCATTGTTTTCAGCCAACATATCATGTAGTCAAATTATGCATGCATAGCTACCTAATTGATGTGAATTAACTAATCTCTATAAAGGCCGACAATCAATTAATCCAAACCAATCGAGCGTCCTAATTCGTAATTAAGGCTGAAAAGACCATGCCCAACTAACCTACATGCTCCTAGATGCAATTGGGTCCTTAACGGCCATAAAGAACTATAAACACATGCATTAAGAACAAGGATTCAACTATGTTGATTAAGTGTCAGGAAAGTCATGTTCAAATAATCAATTTATTCTTTAAATCTAGATTAAACGTGCAATGCAAAGATTCAAAGTCAGCCTATCCACCTAAGCATGCTCATCTAATCAGTGCTACAAGGGTAAATTCAAAGCATGGACGATTACAAAGATACGTGCGAACTTGAATTTAACTAGCTAAGACATGCGATCATGATAGGGGCGTCAATCCAACACATAAAAGAAAGTCTAAATTAAACGAGATTCAAGAAAAAAACATAATTTTGAATTAAGCACAAAGTTAGACTTTAATACCTTTTGACTAAATATTCACGTTAATGTTCGACTAAATATTCACTTTTAGTCTTTAACACATTTCGACTAAATATTCACTGCAGTTCACATCTTGAACAATGTTCCCTCGAAAAGTGTTTCTGAAACACCTTTCGACTTATGGAGGGGGCGTAAATCGAGTTTCCGTTACTTCAGAATCTGGGGTTGTCCCTTGCACATGTGTGAGTGACAAATCCTAAGAAGTTGGAATCTCATTCAAGGTTATGCCAATTTGTTAGTTACCCTAAGGAAACGAGAGGTGGTCTGTTCTATGACCTTCAGGAAAATAAGGTGTTTGTATCGACAAACACTACATTTTTTTAGGAAGATTACATGAAAGATCATAAACCACATAGCAAAATAGTATTAGATGAAGCTACTGAAGAATTAACAAGGATTGTTGATGCAGTTGGTCTTTCATCAAGAGTTAGTGAAGAAACCAACGCTTTAGGTTAGTCTCGTCTTTCTCAATTACTGAGAGTCGACGTAGTGGAAGGGTTTTGATTGACCGTTACTTAGGTTGAATTGAAACTCAAGTTCTCATACCAAATGATGACGTTTAGGATCTATTGTCCTATAAACAGGCAATGAATGAAGTATACAAGGACCAATGGGTCAATGGATCTTGAAATGGAGTCTATGTACTCCAATTCAGTATGGGAGCTTGTAGATCCACTTGAAGGGTTCAAACCCATAGGGTGTAAATGGATCTATAAAAGAAAGAGAGATATAGCTCGAAAGGTACAGACCTTCAAAGTTATACTTGTAGCAAGGGGTTATACCCAGAGGGAAGGGGTTGACTATGAGGAAAGTTTTTTCCCTTTTGCTATGCTTAAGTCTATAAAAATTCTCTTGTCCATAGCTACATATTATGGCTATAAGATATGGAAAATGGATGTCAAGACTGCTTTCCTGAATGGCAATCTTGAAGAGAAAATCTTTATGTCTCAGCCTAAGGGGTTTTTAACCAAAGGTCAGGAGCAAAAAGTTTGTAAGCTGAATCGATCCATTTATGGCTTGAAATAGACGTCTAGATCTTGGAATATTAGATTTGATACAATGATCAAATCTTTTGGCTTTGATAAAAAAACATTGATAATCCTTGTATTTACAAGAAAATCATCAATGATAAAGTAACTTTCTTAGTACTTTATGTGGACGATATCCTACTCATTGGGAATCATGGGGCACCTTACTGACATTAAGGAATGGTTGGTAGCCTAATTCCAAATGAAAGATTTAGGAGAGGCGCAATATGTATTTGGGATCCAAATCATTAGGGATTACAAGAACAAAAGGTTGGTTTTGTCTCAAGCAACTTATATAAACAAAATGTTGACTCAATATTCAATACAGAACTCTAAGAAGGATTTATTATGTTTCAAGCACATGGTTCACTTGTCTAAGGAATAGGGTCCTAAGAAACCTCAAGAAGTTGAAGATATGAGACGTATTCTCTATGACTTAGTTGTTGGCAGCTTAATGTATCCTATGCTCTACACTAGGCCAGGCATTTGCTATGCAGTGAGAATAGTCAGTAGGTACCAGTCCAACCAAGGTTAGACCACTGGACTGCGGTTAAGAACATCCTCAAGTATCTTAAGAGAACAAAGGACTACAAGCTGATGTATGGAGCTAAGGATTTGAACCTTACAGGATACACTTGAAAGAACCGCGAGGTCCACTACGGAAACAAGATCGTTTCCAATTTTCAATTTTTCACAGAATTATAAGTTACATTACAAAAATTATGCATGACCATAGAATTACAACATGCTAAAACAGAAGAGAAAGAAGTGTTAGAAATTGACTTACCATTGATGAAAGCAAAGTCTTCTCGAAAATCCTACCAACTGGTCACAAACACTTCGAAACACTGATCTTCCAAAAATACAGCAAACTAAGAAGAAGGACACCATCACTAAGGAATCCTCTGTATTCTCTTTTGGGGTAGGGTAAGAATTAAGGAGTTGTGGGTTCTGAAATCTTTCGGAAGAGGGAAAAAAATTTCTTAAAGGAGAAATTTTTCTGAAAAATTGTGTTTGAAGAATCTACCGAACCCTCTATGATTCTTTAGGGAAGAAGACGAAAAAACTTAAAGAACTTCCTATTACCACGTACTTCCACTAGAGAGAAAAGATGGGGAGGGAGTTACAACTCCCTCCCAAATTAATTATAACAAATTATATATATAAAATAAAAAATAATTTAATTAATAGAAAATAATATATATATATATATATATATATATATAATAACCACCTTATCATATAGAATATAATAAACTATATGTTATATCAAATATAACACATAACCTATAGTTTAGTATTGTATTAAATACAGTATAACCTATAGTTGTAATCTCTCAATAATACATGGTATTTAATATAAATCCAATTCATATTAAATTTAATTATATTAATTCAATCCATATAATTAGTATCTGAGTCATATTCAAATAGTTAATTACTCTCAAAATAAACTTTATATTATAATGTATCAAATATAATATATTAATTATATCACACATATAATTAATTTAAATTACTTATATCACATATAATTAATTCTCTCGGTTAATTTGAATGATTCAAATTAATCCAAAATTAATTCTCAATAATCCCTATTCAGCTACAGAAGGGACTTTATGGACCTGTAAATTGAAGCTCCAATGGTACTTGAATAATTAATTAAACTCATTTAATTAAATTATTTAACATATATTAACTGTCGATTACTCCACAAAAGACCGATAGTTGCACTCTTCGCACTACATATATATTTCTGTGTCCATTGAATATAACCAATCAATAGTGCGATGACCCTTTCATAAATCACTCGTAAGTACAGCTAGGCCAAAATTACCGTTTTGCCCTTATAGTTACATCTAACTTCTTAAATACCACTAATCCCTCTAATGCAGAATAAGTCATAATCCAACTATGACCAAACTTCTTTTGGGCCAAGAGAGAGTGTATCGCCACATTGTTCAAGCCCTGGAATCAGCCCTTAAAGGACCGATTTATCTACTTACCTCGACATTAGGGAAGGAGTGAATTCCGTCTTGTGTAGTTGTGTTCCCAACTCTCTAATCAGATGAATCCCTAAAATGGTAGGCTTATTGAGTCGGCGGTGTAGTTACTCTCGTCAACACAAATCAAAGGATCACCTTCATAGGCAGTAGTTCACAACTCACTCAGGATTCAAGTCATGTCACCTATGGTCATCTTGGTGAAAAAGTCTCTATTATTAACGGTGTTATATAATAAAACTATTCATGGTTTGGTCTTATACAAACCCCTTGGTGTATAACACCCCTGCTTACATGTCTCAACATGAATGATTAGGATTAGATCATTTATAGCAACGTTACAACAATTGTAAAATCTATAAAGCGGGTCGTATTCGTAATGTCACCAAGATAAGGTACCCAGCCTTATCCATCTACTATAGACCATTTAGGTTATCACTTAAACATGATCTACCTATATATCTCTACATACATGTTTAAGCTACAGAAGATAACCTCGGATGTTAGTTTATTGGTTTTATGGGTTAATGCTACTAGATGTCAAATAAAATACCTCAGACTTTATTAAATAAATAAATCGTTTGTACATTACAATTACAAACTAGAGGACCCACAAGATTTAGGGCATTAACCCCAACAACACTGACTTTAATTTCCAAACTGACAAGGATTTTAGGAAATCTACTTTAGGATTAGTGTTTACCCTGAACCGAGGAACTGTAGTATGGCAGAGTATCAAGCAATGATGTATTGCAGATTCCACTATGGAGGCTAAATATGTAGTTGCTGGTGAAGCAGCAAAGGAAGCAGTTTGGCTCAGGAAGATTCTAAGCGATTTAGAATTGGTTCCAAATATGGACTTTTCCATCACCTTATACTATTACAAAAGTGGGGCAATAGCCAACTCTAAAGAACCTCGCAGTCACAAATGAGGAAAGCATATTGAGAAGAAGTATCACCTAATGTGGGAGATTGTACAACGAAGAGATGTAATTGTCACAAAGATCACCTCGGAGCACAACATTGCTTATCCATTTATGAAGACTCTCTCGGTTAAAATGTTCAAGGGTCATCTAGAGAATCTAGGTCTACGAGACATGTACATTGTATAATCTAGGGCAAGTAGGAGATGTGTAATAGATATATTGATGTCCTAGTTTATTGTATTTATTTACCATATTCCCACTATTTTGGATTTTGATATTATGTACAACCCACTAACTAAAGTTTTGCTTCAAGTGGAAGTTTATTGGGCTTTATGCCCTAAAACTCATAGATAGTAAATGTTATTTATTGAGTGTCATCAATAAAGAGTTATCAATGTTAATTTAATAAATGTTATTGATTTTGTTGTATTCTATTTTGTCTTAATAACCCTAAATATAATAAACTAACATCCAAGGCTATCTTATTAGTTGAACTGTACATGGAGACATATAGGGACCAATGTTCAAGAAACAACCTAAAGGGTCTATAGTATATGGATAAGGTTAGGTACCTTATCTATGTGACACTATGGATACGATCTACTTTGTATTTGATACAAACACAATGATTCAACGCATTCGTGTTGACACGCGAGTAGAGGCATCCTATGCAATGAGTTTGCATAAGACCAGACTACAAAATAGTAACCACTAGATGTAACGTTGTTAACTAGTTTGGTTCCTATTTCAATTGGATGACCTAGGCAACTTAGTCTTAATCCTGAGTGTATTATGAATTCTTGTTAACGAAGGGTTGTCCTTTGATTTGTATGGGTGAGAGTGGCCAGTTCACCAACTCAATAAGCCTACCATTTTGGGGACAAGACCGAGTGAGGAGCTGGGAACATAATAATACAAGATGGAATTCATTCCTTCCCAACTTTAGGATAAGTAGATGAGTGTTGCCTTAAGTGATGCCTCTGGGACTTGAACAAAGGGTCCTACTCTCTCATTGGCTCAAGAGGGCTTCTATTTATTGGTTGGACTATAAACATGTTGTTCATTAGAGCACTGGTACTTAACAATACAGAAGTAATCCAAGGGTAAATCGGTAATTGACCCTATTGGTGTTATGGACACTCATAAAGGACTAACTTGTTGTTATTGGTTATATCCGTGGACACACAAATATATCTACAGTGCAAAGAGTGCAGCTATCCATCTTTAGTAGAATGCCCGGTAGTTAATGAATATTGGTTCATTTAACTAAACAGTTTAATCAATTAATCCCATATCATTAGAGCTTCTAATTTGTATATCCATAAGGTCCCTTGTTAGCTCACTAAAGGAAAAGAGGAATGATCTGAATTGTTCAAATCAATTGATGGAATAACATATTATGAGATTAATATAATATGATTAATTATAGAATTGATCTATAATCAAGAGAGAAATATTTGAATAAGATTCAAGTATTAAATTCTTATGAATTTGATTCATAAAGAATCAATTAATTAATTTTGAGAGGTGGAGGCAAATAAACATACGATGTTTATTAACTAATTAAATATATATATTAAATTAGATTTAATATGGTTATTTAATTAACGGGCTAATTAATTAGATGATGATTATTTAATTAAATTAGCCCTAAGGGTAATTTTGGAAAGCTATAGATAAGGTCTCCATATAAATTTATTATTTTGCCCGAATTAGGGAAAGGGAATTCATTTGGTGAAATGAAACTCTAGCTTCCAAATTAATCTACTCACAAAATTTCTCTTCTCCATATTTTCTATTCTTCTTCCTCATCCAAGGTGTAGAAACCACTCTTCTATCCTTGGATTCCTAAGAGAATAACGAGGTTTCACTTATGGCCATGTCATTATTCGAAGAATCGTTCCGGAGAAGACGACGAGGAAACTACGAAGAGTTAGGGAATCGACGAAGGTATGTTTATCCCTTGTTTGGTTTTGTTTTCTGTGCTGATTTTGTTTCATTTAAATCAAAATGCAAGGCGTTCACACGCTTTCGCTCGGGATCCGATCCCTTCACATAGTTGCATACACTTTCCCTACGAATACATTATTCTTAGTAAGGGTACATAGATATGTCCTTATTGTCTTAGTGAAGCCGACCTTGTTAAGGAGATAGCCGGAGACCAGATTCTTTCTTATCTCTAGAGTGTGCAGGATATCCTTCAAAGTGAGAGTCTTCCTGAAGGTAAACTTCAGCTCCACCTTGCCGATTCCAACAACTTTTGTTGAGTGGTGATCCTCCAACAGCAGTTTTTTATCTTTAGTTTCAATATAAGATTTAAAGAGATTAAGGTCATGACAGACATGGTGCATAGCGCCAGTGTCTATCCACCATCCCTCAGAGCCATCGATCACATCTACTTCTGTGATCATGGCTACTAGAGGCATCTCTGTTAGGTTCACCTGCTCAGCAAGACGATGCTTGTTCCTACAGTTCCTGGACAGATGCCCAGGTTTGTTACAGTTAAAGTATAGGAACTGTACCATTTCTCTAGAGGGGTTTCTGTTTTTTCTGGTTGTTCTAGTTGCTGGATCCATGGGTCTGACCTTTCTTCTTAGTTCCTTTTTGCTTTTGATCAGGTTTCACAGCAGCTGAGGTGGGCTTTCTTGGTACTATGTTTACCTCCTCCCTTTAGTCCTGCTTCCGGGTTTCCTCCTCAATCCTTAGGTGGGTGATCAGACTCTCCAAGGAGAACTCCTTGCTTTTATGCCTCAAAGTATTCTTAAAATCCTTCCACAATGGAGGCAGTTTGTCAATAATGACAGTAACGAAATAAAGTAAAAAGGTAACTTTAATTCTATGGTTTAACATTTAGTTTGGATTGATAAGATACGTACAATTGAGGGTTATATATATTAATATAAAAATGGTTATGAGAAATCAAGGAGAATCTTTATCTTCCTACTTTGTTATTCATTTTTAAATCAATATATATTATAACCTTAATTTTAATTGCTTGTACCTCTTCTTCATATAATTATGTGTTATTTTATTTTATTTACATGTATTCTCTTAAAAAAAAAAGAAATTATAATAATAAAAAAAAAAACAGAGGTGGGGGGAGAGAGGAGAGAAAGGAAACAAGGTATAATCACACCCACATACAATTTAAAAAAACTACAAACTTTTTTGTTTTTGTAGAAGAGTGCATACCTTTTGATTTTATTATTTATTATGGTTCTTTCTTTCTTTCTTTCTTTCTATTTTTTCAAATTTTAGACCTTTACAATAAACATAGTAAACTTTGTATTTTTTTTTCCTTCAAGATTAATATATTTTTTTCTATCTTTAGAAATCACACAATTTCGAGATGTGTGCGATATTTTATGATGCGGCGATGAATATATTTTGTGAGGATAAAAGTTATATAAAAACCTTTTTAGTGAAGAAGCTTTGCAAAATTCAGCATTGCATTCACATGGCTTTGAAGTGAAATTAGAATGCAAACAACATGAGGTTGTACTTTATTACTGATCCTAATTTTCTTCTAAATGTGATCACATATTTCAAGCACCATTCAATTTATATATACATTTATAAGTCAAATTTTTAAAATATAAATGAAAAAATAAATATAGAGAACATATAAACAAATGTGATTAATGTAAACAAATAAGATCAAATAATAAGTGTTGGAAAATAGAAGCATGCACAGCGGAAGCAACAAATCATAATGCTCTAATTACAAATAATTATCTAAGGATTAAGCATGCAAAGAGAGTTAGAGATACAACCTTTGTAGTTTCCATGGTAAACTTTGTCTCCGCGAGCAATCGACACCACCAATGATAAATCCTCGCTATTCTCCAATTGAAGAACACAGTTGTGGGACCGAATTATTAGTGAAAGGCAGGAAATTTCACTAAGTTTGTGGAAGAATAAAAAGTTGAATAATTAAGGAAGCATTAGTCTTTAATTTTTGAAAATCAAAACCTATTTATAAACAAAATACATGCAAAAACCTTCTTGCATGGCTTCTACCTCAAAGTCCATTAGTATGAAAAAGATGGGTGTCAAGCTTGGCAAGAGCCACTTCAAAACCCACTTAGTTAGTAGGAAATCCAATAATTGGATTTTTCCACCAATTAATTTTTATTTTAAAAAATTATAATAAAACATTTTTTTTACAAAAATATAAAATATTATTTTCATATTTTAGAAATTACTTAATTAAAAAAATTAATTAAATAAATTTAATATCACATAATAAATTGACTTTGACACCTAATTTTAATTAATCATATTAATCAATTTTTAAAAACACTTTCATGCTAATATAAAATATACTCTCCAAAAGAATTAATTAATTATTTAATTGTAAATTATATCTTATATAAAGTACAATTTTTCCTAAAGACTGAATTTGAACATTTCAAATTTTCACTTCACTTAGTTCTTCAATTTTGTCCATAGTGAGCTAGCAGTGAGACTTGATGAACCTATAAATCATGGGCTCCAACGATCCGAGACTAACCGGTAAAACTCTTTAACCTAGTTAATCAACATTCATTAACTAACAAGACTGTCCACTATAGCCCGTAGTTTCACTCCTTCACTATAGATATATTTTTTCATTATGAACGATGTATCACGCATATGACTTAGATGTGTTTTAAAAAGTCACATAGGGGGAAATGAAGAAATATAATATGAAAAGAGAATCGGATTCTATTTGTACTGTATTTGAGATGAATCTTGGCCATTCCCGCCTTTCAACTCCCCGAGACTAGACTTTTGGGTCTTATAAGGAACTAATTGAACCTTTCAAATATATATAAAGTATTAATTGAACGCGAGGAGACAGTCCCGCCGGTACGGAAACCATTAAAAGAACACCCAATAACTTATTTGGCACGACCCCAGTTGGTTCTATACATGTGACCTGCTATCAGGAAAATAATTGCAATAGCTAAATGATGGTGTGCAATATCGGTTAACTATAGACCCCCGGTTATTGGATCTAATCCTCTGCGAAAAGTCAGAAATTCCGCATATTTTGACCAATTCAAAGTGAAAAATGGGGTTGCTCCCTCAGAAAAACTAGGATAAAGTTGCGCCAAAAGATATAACAGCCATCGATAAATTGATCCTTCACAGGTTCTTCGTAATCTCAGCTAGGTCAATTACCATTTTTTTACCCCTAAGTTACATCTTTTCTCCTTAAGTACCACTATCCCTCTAATGAATAATTGATTTAGGATCTTAATCATAAATTCATTCCCTCTCAAACCAGCGAGAGGATGGGGCTCCTTGGTCAAGACTTGGATCAACCCTTAAGTGAAAAACCTTTCTACTATCCCTAAAATGGGTAGGAGTGAATTTCATCTTGCAAATTCTATATCTCAATCTATCTACCCAATCTAATCCTTGAAATGGGAGAGATATTGAGTAATGTTGTTGAGTTTACCCTCACTTAGGCAGATCAATGGACAATTCTGAATAAACAGGAGTTCATAGACAGCTCAAGATTCAATTCAAATTATCTAGGTCATCAAGAAGTGAAATTAATCAGTGTTAATACGTAACAGTGATTATTTCATAGTCAGTCTTACACAATCTCATCGTGTAGAATACCCTCGCTCACATGTCTCTATATGAACGAACTGATCACAACGTTTATGACATTTTACAAATTTATAACAATCATAAAGCAGGTCGTATTCAATAGTATCTCCAGAAATAGGTACCCAACCTAATCCAAGTACTATAGACTATTTAAGCTATTATACTCGAACTTGATCCAGTATATGTCTCCACATAAAGTCTAAGTATTCATAACAATAGCCAAGGGTTCGTAGTTTATTGGATTTAGAGTTATCAACTTATTTTCATTCAACAACATTTGTCTGAATAAACTTCATATATGTTTACTGTTTACAAACTACGAGTTTTAGGACATACAACCCAACAAACTCACACTTGGACTAAAACTCCTTATGGGATACAACAAAATTTTCATTTATACATTAACAATCATATCTTAAAATTTTCATTCAAAAATCTTCAACCATAATTATTCAAACTAGAACTCTTTAGTGATTCATTCAAAAATCTTATTTATATATTAACAATCATGTCTCAAAATTTTCAACCATAATCTTGTTATTTATATTTTTATTTGAATAAAGAAGAAATAGATATATTTAATTTTTACAATTTTAATCTTTGTTCTAAAGTGTAGAATCATTATCAAATCATGGTGATTATACAAATTAGATTGTTTGGATTGTTTTCACCTTTCAAGTTGCAATTTTATTGATCCGATGATTCAAAATTATTCCATTTCTAAGTTAAAATAAAATTCTTTCATGATATAATTTTTAATAAATATATGTACAATAAACAATAAATATATAGTTTTACATTCACAGTAAATATATAGTTTTAAGTATTTTATTTTTTATTTCATTTGATGACAATTATTTACTTATTGGATTCAAAGAAAAATAAATTCTCAATCAAAATTTAAATTTATTATAAAAAATTAAAGAAATTGTTAAAAATAAAAAAATACAAACTATTTACATACTATGGCAAAAAATCATATCAACGGATATCTTTAAAGAAATTCTAAAACTCCCCCAATTTCCTGTGGCGATTTCCCTTCTTCTCCTCCTCCTCCTTCTTCTTTCAATTCCAAAACAATTTCATTCAATTTTGATCATTCATCAATTTTAATTCATTTTCTTCTTCTTCGTTGATCGATTTCATTGTTCTTCACCATACAGCTCAGAAGTTTCATTATTCTTTGTCGATTCCATCGACCACATAAGTACAGTTCTTCTTCTCCTTCTTCCATTGCCTTGTAATGTCACACATTTCATTACCGAGTGAAGAATAATCTTCTTCGAATTTCACAGTACTCTTTTCACTCTAATGCTTTATTCTACAAAAAAAAACTTAGAGGACAACAATTATTTTTGTATGCCCAATTCATAAATCAAATTATTGAATTTCATCTTTGATTTGCATGGGTGCGAGTGGCCAAAACGCCTACTCAAACCTACCATTTTGGGGATTCGTCTAATTTGGGAGTTGGGAACTCAGCTACACAAGATGGAATTCTCATTCCCCAAGGTAGGGATAAGTAGATAGATAGCACCCTTGAGGGCTGATTCCAAGGCTTGAACGATATGGCGCCACGCACATTTTCATGGCTCGAGAGGTGTTCACACATAGTAGGACTATGTTGTATTGTTCATTAAAGAGATCAGTGGCACTTAAGGAGGAAGATGTAATTAAAGGGGCAAAACGGTAAATTGACCTGTTGTAATTATGAGCATCTGTGAAGGGTCATCGTACTGATGATTGGTTATATCCAATGGACATAGAAATATATCTATGGCAAGAAGAGTTCAACTGTCGGTCTTTAGTGGAATGCTTGACAGTTAACGAATGGTGGATATCGTGACTAAAGAGTTTAGTCAAATATTCACATACCATTGGAGCTTCGAGCCATAGGTCCATAAGGTCCCCTTGGTGGCTTGGATACAAGCTGAGAGTCAATTTTTGGGTGAATTTGAAATGTTCAAATTGACAAGAAGAAGTTCAATTATATATGATATAATTGAACGAGTTAATTAAATATGATATAGTTAACTTTATGTATGAGATACATCAATTTGGAGGAAATTAGATATAAATATGATTTATATCTAGTAGAGGAAAAATATTATAATTAATATATGATATTAATTTATAAGTTATGAATGTGATAAGATCACATTCATTGGACGGTTATAAAGAAAATGGGAAGGCGCATCTTCGTTCTAAATATCGGATAAGTGCATTATAAATAGCAGACGGTGTGTTGATCTCGGTGTACGTGGATATTGTGAAAAAGATAGTGTCATTGTTTAGAAAATTAGTACCTATACGATAGTGACTGAATGATCGCTTACATATACGATATTGCTAAGCGATCACATACCGATTACACCGTCGCATGCTATTATCTAAATGATCGTTTACCTTTTTTCTAAGCGATCGTTTAGCTCCTGATATTTACTAAACGATCGTATAGACGATCGCTTAGTTTTTCCTACGCGATTGTTCGGACGATCGCTCACCTTTTTTTCGTACATGATCATTTACCTTTTCCTACACGATCGTATAGATGATCGCTTACTTTTCCTACACGATCGTATACTTCACCTAATCGATCAAGAATCTTGTCTATGCGATAGACGACCGCATCTCCCACTTGCTTGATCGTTGTGTACGGTCGCTCTTCCTCCTTCCCTTTACCAAATCCGAACAAAGCCCACACTTTAGATTCTCACTCCAAGAATACTGAGAGCTCTAAGTGGTGTTGTCTTGTCCGTTTCCTTTTGTCCGAGTGGTGACTGTTTGTGATAGACGGTTGGGCTTCAGACTCGTTGTGAAGAAAAAATCTCCATCTTTATGATTTCTTGATCTCTTTAGCATTATGAAAGTATGTTATATGCGGTAATTCTGTCACAATGAATTGGAAAGATCCGCTTTTGCTCGTAGGTACTCTTGAATAAGAGTTCCTTCAACAACATTATGAGACAAACGAGATAGTCTGTCATTTGTCTCGTAAAGTTATAAGTTTGTCTCATAAGGTTAGGAAAGTATGTTGAAAAGTAGTCTTTTATTATTAATTTTTTTTTATGTTGAAAAGTAGTCGTTTGTCTCTTAAAGTTGAGTTCATAAGTAAGTCTTTTGTATCATGAAGTAACTTCACAAGACAAACTTACAACATTATGAGACAAACGAGATAGTCTGTCGTTTGTCTCGTAAAGTTATAATTTTGTCTTGTGAAGTTACTTCACAAGACAACTTCATGAAACAAACTTCACGAGAGAAAAGATAGAAATGAATTCAACTTTAGGAGACAAAAAACTGACTTTTGTCTCTTGTGAAGTTGAGTTCATTTCTGTCTTTTGTCTCGTGAAGTAACTTCATGGGTCAATCTATTCATCTTCACAAGACGTATTTATTTTTTCATAATGTTGTAAGTTTGTCTCGTAAAGTTATTTCACGGGACAATCTATTCATCTTCACGAGACATATTTATTTTTTTCATAATGTTCTAAGGTTGTCTAAAAAAGTTCACGAGACATCTCATGAAGTTACTTTACGGGAAGTCTTGGGACAATCTATTCATCTTCACAAGATTATATTTTTTTTTTCATAATGTTGTACGATTGTCTCTCTTCACGAGACATCTCGTGAAGTAATTTCTCAAGACAATCTATTCATCTTCATGAGACTGTATTTATTTTTTCATAATGTCGTATGTTTGTCTCGTGAAGTTACTTCACGAGACGTCTTGTGAAGTAACTTCACGGGACAAAAGGCAGAAATGAAAGAAAATTTGCAAAAAACCACCCCTGAAATATGGAATTGGTTATAATTACACTCTTGAACTTTCAATTTGATCAATTACGCTCTTGTAGTTTCAAAATGGTTACAATTAGGTCCTTTTATTAAATTAAATAAAAGAACACAATTGCAACCATTTTATCCTCAATTCAAAGTTACCGATAATAGATTCGTTCAACTAAAAAAATAAAGAAATATAGAGCAAATATTAGTATTTATCATTGAAGTCTATCACTGTCTATCTGAGATAGACAGAGATAGAAATCCATCACTGTTTATCTAAGATAGTATTCTATCTCTGTCTATCTCAATTCAAAGTTATCAATAATAGATCCACTCAACTAAACAAATATAGAAATATAGAGTGCAAACGATATAGGAACTATAGAAATAGATATTAGTGTTTACCTATCATTGTCTATCCGAGATAGAAAGAGATAATATTCTATCTCTGTCTATCTTAATTCAAATATATCAATAATAGATGTATTGATGTTAAAGTTTTTTTTATAAAGTTCTTAAGATAGATAGTTGACATACAAGTACATTATTAAATAAGCATTTTTAAAACATAAATAGATATTAGTGTTTACTATATAGAAACAGATATAGAGTGCAAACCATATAAAAACTATAGAAATAGATATTAGTATTTACTATATAGAAACGAAATATGGTTATTGTGCAATGTTTGATGAAGAAGAAAATGTTAGAAGAAGACGTGGGAAGAGGATGGGTATCAGGCATGAGCGTGGATATCGAGACGATTGATGGATAATCTGATTAATCGTAATTAATCGGTTGGTTATCTGTGTGGGTTGGGGATACTTTTGGTATTTCACTACCCATGCCGATCGTTTGGACTAGGTTCAAATTTTTCTATTCATATAAATATTTACGTTTTTTTATTACATTTGAAAAGACCCCTAAAAATTATGTCATAAATATTAAACGTTCTAAACTATGTGCATCACACGTGTCTCTAACTAATATGTATATGTGTGTGAAAATCAACTCAACATGGTATTCGTAACCTCAATTTTTAACTTTCTGACTTTTTTATTCTTTTATTTCAATCAAATTTACTCGCAATTATTTTAAAGCAGATTAAATTAATACATGCTATTGATAATTACGTCCATTTCTTACTCATCTTTTTTTGTCTTTCATTCTAAATTTGCTTACTTTAATCTAAAATTTTAAAAATAATTTAAGAAATATGAAATCAACTTAACAAATAATTATTCTTCGAAGAAAAAAAAACCAACATATTATTCGTAACCACAATTTTATTTTTATTGTTTTGTTTATTCATGTCAAATTGAATTTTACTTATTTGAAATTAAAGATAATGAAATTAATGCAAAATTATAAATAATAATAATAATAAACTTGAATATTGTATTTGTGTAAAATATACTATTAAACTTTAAAAGTTTAAAAATACCATTAAACTTTCAAAAGAGTTTAAAAATATTCTTACCGTCTATTTTAAAAGAAAATCGTTAGTATTTTATTTCAAAAATACTCTTGAACTTTCAAAAGTTTTCAAAATACTCTTACATTTAAAGAAAAGTTCAAAAATACCTTTATTGTCAATATTGAAGAAACCATTAATACCTCATTGCAAATATAACTATAAATTTTAAAAGATTGCATTAGTATCCTTATCATAAATATTTTTTTTTTAAAAAAAAAGCTTAAAATGCTCTTATCATTTATCTACACCTCATCACCTTCCTCTTCCATTTTCTCTCACCCCTACTTTAATTTATGACCTAACACTTCTCTATTTTCTTTAGTTTTTTCTTCAGTATTTTTGTATAGATGACCTCTTTTCAATAGCACGTTTCACTATAAGAAATCTGGGCTTTGATGTCGGTTGAAAAAATTAAAAACTGATGTACAATGTCAGTTTCTTAAAAAAAATGGATCTTTAATGTCGGTTTCAAACCGACATTGTAGACATACCTATAATGTCAATTTAAAACCGACATTAAAGATCCGTATTTTTTTAAGGACTTTTAATTAATTAATTATATATATAGATATCTATGTATATGTATAGATGTCTATGTAGATGTACATGTCTATGTCTATGTAGATGTGCATGTGTATACGTATGTATACAGATGTATATGTATACGTATATATACAAATGTAAATGTATACGTATGTATACATATTGAAAGGATTAGGGTTAGAAGGAAAAGAAATTAAATTTATTTCTCCCTCATGCATACAAACCCCCACCACACAATCTTCTTCTTCTTATCCTTTTCCATAGCCTCGCCCAACCGCTCAACTTTTGTTGTTTGACCACCTCCAATACTAATGACCACCGCACAAAGAACCGTTATTTGTCGCCATCCGCGTCGTCTCTATTGGGTTGTATGTCCTAAAACTCGCAGTTTGTAATATTTATATTCATTTGCAATAAAGTTGTCATTAAGATTTATTCAATAAAGTTGTTATTAAACATGTAAATTGCACTTGTAAAGCCTAAATCCAATAAACTAACGAACCCTTGAGTATAGCATGAATACTTGAACTTTATGTGAAGACAAAAAATAATCAGGTTTGAGTATATAGCCAAAACGGTCTATAAGTATAAGGATATGGTTTTATCCTGGGGACACTATGGATGCGGCCCGCTTTGTATTTAATACAAACGAGTGATCTCAAAATCGTTTATGTGGGGGCATGCAAGTGGGGGTATCCTATGCAAAAGATGTTTGCATAAGACCGGACCACAAAATAGTCATTTTTCTTTATTACATCGTTTACTGTTAAAATTGACTATTTCAACTCAATGACCTAAGGTAACTCAATCTCAATCCTGAGCTAAGTATAAACTCTTGTTTATTCGAGATTATCTTTTAATCTGCAATGGTGAGAGTGGCTCAATATCAACGCTCAATAAGCCTCCCATTTTAGGGATAAGACCGGGTAGATAGTTGGGGACATAGTTTTACAAGATGGAATTTGCTCCTACCCAATTTTCAGGGATAGTAGATAGATTGTTCCCTTAAGTATTGAATCCCAGTCTTGAACAAGGGCCCCCGCCCTTTCTATGATTGAGAGAGGCTGGTTTAATGGTAGGACCATAAAGTAATTGTTCATTAATGGATCAGTAGAGACTTAAGGAGCAAGATGTATTACAGGTATAAAACGGTAATTTTGACCCACTTTGAATACGAACAAACTGCGAATGATCGACTTACTGATCATGGTTAAATCGAGTGGACAGAAATATATCTACAGTGAGGAGACTGCAACTCTTGGGTCTTAATGGAGTGACCCAGTAGTTAACGAATGTTGATTACTTCAATTGAAAGAGTTTAGTCAATTAATCTCGAATCGTTGGAGCTCATGATCTATAGATCCATTAGGTCCCCTACTAGTTCATAAATGGACTAAACCTTAGAATAGTGTGATGGGAGAATTTAAAACATTCAAATTCAATTTAAGGGAATTATTAATTATATATGATATAATTAAATGTTTAGTTATCGAATTAAAAGACATTGGAGAGTTGAAAATATTTAAATATGTTTTAAATATTATATACATAAATAAATATTCATATTTAAATTTGGTGTTTATTAATTTAATATTTGATATTAAATTAAATTAATTAATTATTTGGAATTAATTTTATTAAAAATTAATGGTTAGAATTAGTTTTGTTTAAAATTAATTAATTTTATTTAGATATTAATTATTGAATCAATATTTTGTAAAACTATTTTTCATTTTATTTTTTAAATTAGATTTCAAATTGAAAATTGAGTTTTGATTAAAATTCAATTAAAAAAGTGATAATCTTAAACAGTGGGTTTTTCCCACTTTAAACACCTACAAATTCCACTAAATTGAGTGGATTTGGTGTCAATCGCACAAATAATCAAGTTGCATGGTATTCTTCTACAAAAATGAAAAATGGAAGACAAATCAGCTGAAGAGTTTAATGAGAAATCAGCTGAAAAGTTTAATGAAGTTCAGTTCATTTGAAGAGAATTTGAAGAAATTAGTTTTATAAAATTTTATCATCGAAACTCAAAACTCTCCTAGTTTTCCCTAAAAGTGCACTCTCGTTTTAGATCCCACAATCCAATCTAAGGCTAGAGAATAATAGCGAAGACTCTTGTGATAGTCTATAACCTCTTGAAGAGGAGAATTCAGCTGGAGATTGGAGTAATTGAATAGTTCTTCAAAAGTGGTTCTCTTTACACCCTTTTTCAATCTTTTAGAACATGCATGTTTAATCTCTAAAATTAATAGAATTAGAGTTCTTAAGATCCGAATTGCTTCCGCATGTTGATTGTCAACACCATCAATCTCAAGTTCGACGTCGCTGGTAACTGCTCTACATCGATTTCGTTCGAACCTCTATCCTCTGCACGTCTGTCTACACAAGGCCAGCCGGTGTCATTTCAAATCAGGTCAGCCACTCCATCACCGCCACCACATTTAATCCATTTCAGATCAGGTTGCTACCATTTTCCTTTTTCCCTCTTATTTCGTCTGTCATGGTTTAGATGGCCAAAGTAGTTAGGGTATATTGCCAGTATTTAAGCAGGGTAAGGGTGGTCGTCATCCCATCTAATTATGTGATAATAGCAAGTAGCTTAAAGATGACAAAGGGATGTAAATTCAGATGGGTATACTTGGCATCATCTGCCACATTAAAAAAAATGATAATGGAATATATTCCTTAGCTAAACTTAGATGCTTCCCCCCTTTCGATCTGCTCAAAGGCTACACTATTAGAAGCATCTTTGGATTCTTCAATACAGTAAAATGAATGGGTACCCTGTTTTTGAATTTTGAAAGAGATGCAACCAATGGCGCCTTCACCCTTGTATTTCTTCTCTCTCTTATGCCTTTCAACTTAGTTTTAACCATATCTCTTTACCACTAACAATCAATTATAGGAATGATAGTAAATAAAAGCACTTCAGTTTCACCTTTGAATATAAGCTCCTATTCAATTGAGTGAACATTTTTGTTTTCGAAAGTTTTTCCATTACAAAATGGAGCATCTTTTGTTGGAAAGGGAGGGTATATGACTCCCATATTAAGCACCCACAAGTTATTCGGAAGTTTCTTTTGTTTGTTTATTTATGCTTATGCATTTGTCCAAATGAAATTGGTGGCTAAGTCTTTTCTCTTAGATTTGATAAGCTTACTTGCTTGAGTTCATAAAGTTAACCATTACGTTGTTTGTGTTATTAAGTTCTATAAGTATTTTTGTTCATGTTTATGCATTTTTTAAATAATTGCTGTTAGGTTTTTCTCATAGTTTGATAGTCTCATTTTGTTGGATTGATAAGTTATCTTCCACTTAGTTTTTTATGGTTTCTATTGTATTTGTTTTAGTTTAGAGTTTTGGAAGTTTATGGTTCAAAATAATAGCAAGACTGAAATTTATATTCAATTTTAACTGAATATACAAGTTTTTTTCTTTTTGAAGCACGAATATACAAGTTCTTCATGTGTTTTTTGGGGAGAATAAATGAAACCTTCATGGAGTTGTCTTCTCTAAATTGCTTGTTTTTATTTCTTCATAACAGTTACAATTGTTTTGACAGGAAATATTGAAAAAACCGAGCTTCCCGTCACCAAAGTAAATATAGTTATTTCAGAATGGATGGAATACTTGTTTGATAATATGTTAAATACAATCTTATATGCTCGTGATAAGTATTTTGTCGTTCTATTGAGATTTTAACATTCATAATTTATTTGAAGAATGTATTAATAGCTAAATGGACTACGGATTTGATCAATTTTCTAATTACTAAAATGTAGATACCTTAGCTTTATGTTAGGCTTCGTAGCTACATTTTCTAGTTACTAAAATGCAGATACATTTTCTTCTTGCAGATAGTATTTCCTAGAAAACTACAAATACATATCTTATGTCTAAAAATAAATTCTACAGAACTAATCCCACTAACTCCACAAGAATAGGAATTTAGACTTGACTACAACTAAAAATAACTTTAACTATTTCCTAGAAACTAGGAATTGACTAGACCAACTCAAAAACTAATTTTCAGTTTTGAGTTACTAACATTCTCCTCCTAACTCAAAAACTACAAACACCTATCTTCCTCTTAAGAGCTTGAAAATGACTCACACAAAACCCAGGTTCAGCAAGTGATCATCCATCTTGTTGTACCATGCCCTAGGAGCTTGCTTCAACCCATAGATAGCCTTCTTCAACAAATAAACATTCTGCTCTTGTCCTGGTATGATGAATCCGTTTGGTTGCTCAACATAGATCTCTTCTTCTAACACTCCATTTAGGAATGCTGACTTCACATCTAGCTGATACACCTTCCATCCATGTTGGGCTGACACGGCCAGTAGTAGCAACCTGATTGTGTCCATTCTTGCAACTAGTGCAAAAGTCTCAGAAAAATCAATTGCCCATACTTGTGCATAGCATTTTTTATGAAAATGCCCCAACCTCTTGTGCCATAACTCAGTGTCATTTACTTGACACTTGAAAGCTATCTGCTCCTTCTCGAGTGGATCCAATAAGAAGCTCTTCTGCTACATCTTTATTTTGAACAACTCATTCCCATTGGAATCAGAAATGAGGCACTTTCTTTCTTCAAACAACGCTTTGAATCCCTTCTCTACTAATTGACCAACACTTAACAAGTTTTTATCAATTTCAGGGACAAACAATACTTCAGTAATCAACTTGGTTCCAGCATAGCTCTCTATTGACACTGTGCCCTTCCCCTTTACTTCTAAATACTCACTGTTTCCTATCTTCACCCTTGACTTGAATGACTTGTCAAGGTCCTTGAATAAATCTTTGTCACTTGTCATGTGATTGGTACACCCACTATAAACCAACCAACTATCACATTGAGTGATTGATGAGAAACAAGTAGCCACAAAGAGTTGATCTTCTTCTTGATGTACTACAACATGTACTCCTCCTTGTTGTTGAGTTTTTACTTCCTTACAGAATCGTTCAATGTGCCCCAATAAATGACATCTTCTACACTTCACATCTGGCCTTCTCCAACATCTGAAATATGGATGATTCTGCTTTCCACAATGCTTGCATGTACTACTAGCATCCTTTGCAGCAGACTCTGAGCTACTACTACCACTTCCCTTCTTCTCTCTTCCACCTTCTCCCTGCTGTACTCTAGCTTTTAATGCCCCCTCAATGCTTCCTTCTTGTCTCATCAACCTCCTTTGCTCTTGTGCTTGCAAAGCACTAACCACTTTTATCATCTTTTGAGAGGGTTGCTTCATATCTCTCAGGTACTGAAACTAGAATCTTCTGAACCAATCTATTGTCAGATAAATTGGTTCCTAATGCTCCTTTGTTAGCAATCCCAATCAACTTATCTGAGTATTCTTTAATGGACTCAGAATCCTTCATTTACATTCTCTCGAATTCTCGCATCAAGTTCAACACTTTCATGTCTTTAATCCTCTCATCACCTTCATACTCACTTTTGAGGAACTCCCAGATCTCCTTTGCCGACTTCAAGGCCATAATTTTGTTAAATATGACAGGAGACACAACTGCATATAGGCAAGCTTGAGCTTTTGCCTTCCTGGTGACCCTCTCCTTGTGAGTTTTGATCTAATGTATTGTTGGGTTATCAGGAAGTGGAGCAATCTCATAGTCTTGCTCAGTTGCTTCCCAATAATCAAAACCCTCCATGTAGGTTTGCATTCTGATAGCCCATGCCTGGTAGTTTTCATCGTCAAACACAGGTAGAGTCAATGAAGAAAGACTGTTTGATCCTAATTCCACCTCTAACAAATCTCACAAGTGTATCACTCAGTTTCTCTCAGAGACATTTCACTGATTCTCACTCAAAGATCCCTTAAGAATTGAGGGCTTTGATACCACTGTTGATCGAGAGGGAAATGAGAAAAATGGGAAGTGTGTAAATTTCATTCTAGAAAACTTCATATAAATACATATCTTAAGTCTAAAAATAGATTCCACAATGTTAGCAACTAATCCCACTAACTCCACAAGAATAGGAACTTAGACTTGACTACAACTAAAAATAACTTCAACTATTTCCTAGAAACTAGGAATTGACTAGACCAACTCAAAAACTAATTTGCAGTTTTGAGTTACTAACAATTAGGCTTTGTAGCTACATTTTCTAGTTACTAAAATGCAGATACATTTTCTTCTTGCAGTTAGTATAACCCTCTACAATTTTTCATGTAATGTTTAATGTCTTGGAGTGTTTTGATTGCAGGTTAAGCTTGTAAAATGACTTAGAATATAGTTATTGATATTTCCTTCAATCAATTGGGAGGACTTTGCACATTGTGCTTCCTTGAGAAGGTATTCTTTTTTTTATGAATATATGTATAAGTTTAAATTAAGTTATATGTTTTTTTTAGTAAAATGTTTAGTAAAGGATATGTTTGTTTGATTCTCCAAACCCCTCTTCAAAATCCCCTCTTCCAATCAAAGGTTTCTTCTGCATATGGATTCTTCATAATCTTTGCAGAGAAGTCCTTCTGAAATCTGCCACCTCAGATAAATGGAAAATGGAATTGGATTTTTTTTTTTTTTTGGGAGGGGGGGGGGGATTATGATTGTTGTTGTACTTTGAGATTTTTTGTTTTATGTTTTATAGGTGACTGGAGTAATTCATTTGATTGTTTCTCTTGGAATTATTCTTGCGACTGATAACGTTTTGAAAGGGGTTTTTATAATTGTTGCAGTTAAGTTTTCTAGTGCATTGTTTGGGATGTTTTGTATTTTTCTATCTTATTGGTTCTTGATTCTACTGTTCCTACTACTGCTACCGGAGGAAATTCTAGGATCTGTTAGCATGTTGACACAAGATCAATGTAGAAATTATGTTGTTCAGATTCATGCTTCTAAACAAGCTCTTTTGAAAGTAATGATAATTCACTCTATGCTCTCTTTACTTTTTAGTTATATGGATAATGTGCAAGTTAAAATTCTTTGATTTCATCTTTTGGAGTGCTTGCTCGAGGTACAAAAAGACATATATTTTGAATGTTTTAATTGGTATGATCTTATGGTATCTAGAGATTTTATATTGCCCCCCTTCCTAATTAAACCTCATGAGAGTAAAGTCTTTTTGGTTGAGTATGTTTGATATGCTTTGTTTCAAGGGACAGAATGCAGTCTTAAGAGTAAAGTTTTGGTACCCAAAAGTGATGAAAGATGGTGTTACTGTTGCAAACTTAACATAAATCTATAGTTCATGTTATTGGATTATCAATATTGAGAAATGAGTTTATGATGTTGTAAAGTTGTGAAGATGAAAGCCGATATATTCTTAAAGAAAGTATCAGTAAACTACAAATATTTGGAAGTTGATCTACTAATATGTGAATTCCGTCGTGAAGATTTTGATATTGACTTGTTGTTCTCGTTGCTTTCTTATGTTTACAAGAGGTTCACTAAGATTTCAAAGTCCCATCTCCTTTAATCTTATCAGGATTTAAACCAATGCAGAGTTTCCAATTTACTAATCCTCTGTTCTTTCCTTCAAGCATTTTCTATATTCTGGACCTTTTTTTCTGAAAAATTCTTATAAATAGAAAAATCTCAAAAATATTTACATTTTATAGTAAAAACTTTCAAAAGTGTTTGTGTTTTTGGAACTTTTTGCTATAAAGTTTAAATATTTCTAAATATTTTTTATATTTAAAAAGATCCCTAATTTCTTTTAATATTTCTTATAAATTTATTTTAACCTTTTTGTGTTTTTGTTCTCATTTGAGCTGGAGTTTGCCCATTTCTTTGCTTGATTGAAAAACCATTATAAGTTTTTGGCTACAATACCCTTAAATCTTCCTATGTCTAAGCTTCAGTGTTGATGGTTACTTTCTCCTATTTCTGAATTTGTGATGTTGTAGGTAGTTGAAGTTATAAATTATTTTATCTTTTGTCACAGAATATTTTTGAGTGCCTTAGCCTCTTGATGGAAATTTATTTACATTTTCTAAGTTTTATGTTGTTAGTTAATCTAAAAGCATCATCTCCTTTTGTTCTTTAGATTTTTATCCTGAGCCATTTTCTGCTATCAAAATTTGAACGCATTTATCTTATTATTCTAATTTCTTGTCTGCTTCAAACATATGTTACTTAGAGAGCAGGGAGCATTTATGTAGTTTTAGCTTCAAACTTTTTCTGATGATGTTCTACAATGAAATATGCAGTCAAGATTTTTCTTCTTTTAAAAAACTTGTGGTTTTACTTTCAATTGCTTCCTTCAGTTATTGTGAAAACTTTTGCAATTAGGTATAAAGAAAGATAAACGACTTCCTTGTTACAATCATAGGTATTTTGCAGTTCGAAGTGCTACTAATTCATTAGTTAACCTATGGGATATCTCTTAGATGCTCTGCGTGCGAACATTTACAAACCTCAAGTAAGTTTTTGTTCGATTTACAGTGATTTTATTTCTTCTTTTCTCAATTCATGTTTTGTTAGTTAGAATACACTGAGCTTTGAAGCTTAGAAGTTAGACCTACAACTAATCCTTTTAATTTCATGCATAGGAGCTTTTACTTTTAAGATACTTCACAAAGTGTTATCTTCATTTTTTTGTTGCAATTATTTTTAGGATCTTTATGTTTGAAAGTGCATGAGAAATAGATCAACTATGAAGCATAACTATGATGCATTTTCCAATTTTTTATTAACTTCCGTTCTGGCGAATGTATTGAACCCAACTTTGCTAGTAGTTGTTATGATTGTTTGCTCATATTGATACAACAATCTATGGACGTGTTTTATTTCCTTATTCCAATAAGTTAGTTAATTTTTATGTTTGTTGAAATCATAATATATAAAAGCAATTAAGATTTCATTTTATATATGTACAGGTAAGAGAAATATTATTGTTTAAAAGAAAATATTATTGATTTACACGTACTTAAGCAAACAATATATATGTATTTTTTTGTTAATGTAGGTTTTTAACTTTTTGATTGACATTAAAAATAGATTGGACATTTAAGAAAATGAGGCATTAAAAAAATATATCAAACAATTATTGAAAAAATTGATAAAAAAATCGATATAGAAGATGGTATACAATGTCGGTTTTCAACCGACATTGAAGAATATTGGTATTGAAATTTCGGTCAGCTATAATGTTAATTTAAAACCAACATTAAAGACAACCAACATTAAAGACCTTTTATAACACGATTTTCGATGTCGGTTTATAACCGATATGGTACCTCTATAATGTCAGTTTTAAACCAACATTAAAGCTCAGTTTTATAGTACTGTTTGATTTTTAACCTATCCTCCCCCCCAAAAAAAAAAAATATGTTTTATAAATTTTCGCTGACATCATATGGTCTTTTCCGCATTGAAGATGACCCCACGTTCGGGCTGATATGCCTAGCTCGATGATTGATCGTGCCTAACCGATGACACTTCCAATCTCGAACTTCACATTTCAACGAATGTTGCCACCAATCGTCACTCGTGATAGGGATGATTACGCAAGCTCGACGCATTTAGTGAAGCCCTAACCCAATTTTCTAATTCATCCCATTAAGGGATTGAATCTCACGCGGAAGCATTGTGAATGCCTTGCATCCCATAATTCGATTTTTACATAAACAAATTAAGTATACTAAAACAGAATATAAACATGTAATATAGCACTCTTTGAGGAAAAAGATTATAACTATTCTTACCTTTGTAGATTCTCAAACTTCACCAACAATCCTCTTTAAGTTCCAACGAACGGCTCTTCCAACAATCTTAATCACGAATGATTTCTTGAACAATCTCGAATGCTATCACGAGAGTAACCTCGTTATTCTCTAGGATTCCAATAGAGAGATAGATGGTATCCAACTATTGGGAGAGGGAGAGTAGAGAAGCTTCTCTTTGTGGCTTAGGAAAAATTTTGCACAATAACACTTGTGTGTTGTGTATTGTCAATGTGTCCCAAAGAGGCCATAGGAAGGTCTTTATATAGAAAATGGCCAAACTCTTTTTCTAATCATTTTCCCATTTCCTTTTTCCATAACTAATTAATTAATTAATACTTATTTAATTAATTAGCACAATTAAATAACACATATTTAATTTAATTTACACTTTAATTAAATAACTATTTATATAAATCTAATTTAGTGTGTAATATATATATATATATATATATATATATATATATATATATATTATCATCAACATCGTATGTATATGTGTAATACCTCTTTATTAATTAATTCTTTGTGAATCTAATTCTCTTGAATTAATTAATTGAATCTTATTCAAATATTACTTTCCAATTTAATTTGAATTATAGATCATATCCATAATCAATTATACATTAATCACATTAATATATATATCGTATGTATATGTGCAACACCTCTTTATTAATTAATTCTTTGTGAATCTAATTCTCTTGAATTAATTAATTGAATCTTATTCAAATATTACTTTCCAATATAATTTGAATTATAGATCATATCCATAATCAATTATACATTAATCACATTAATATATGGTTTCCTTAAATTAATTTGAACAATTCAAATCATCCCTCTTAAATATCCTCTAATGAGCTAACAAGAGGACCTGGTGGACCTGTAGATCAGAAGTTCCAACAATATGTGATTAGTTGGCTAAACTCATTGACCAAATTAATCAATATTTGTTAACTATGGGTACACTCCACTAAAGACCCACAGCTGCACTCTTCTCACTATAGATATATTTTTGTGTCCACTGATATAAACCAATAATAGCAAATTAGTCCTTTACGAGTGTTTCTAACTCCAACTAGATCAAATTACCGTTTTATCTTTAGGTTACCTCTGACTTCTGAAGTACCAGTGTTCTTTTAATAAACAACCTGTTTATAGTCCAACCAATAAACAGAAACCTTTTGTTTAAGTCCCGGAGACACCACTTAAGGGACACTCATCTACTTATCCTTAAAACGAGAAGAAGTGAATTTCATCTTATATTATTATGTTCCCAACTCCCCACTCGATCTTATACCCAAAATGGTAGCCGATAGGCATATTAGATAGATGAACTGGCCACCCCCACCCATACAAATCAAGGGACAATCCCTCGTGAACATGAGTTTATAATATACTCATGATTAAAACTAAGTTGTCTAAGTCATCCTATTGAAATAGGAACCTAACTACTTAACGGTGTTACATCTAGTTGTTACTATTTCGCGGTCCGGTCTTATGCAAACTCATTGAATAGGTTACCTCCACTCGGATGTCAACTACACGAATGCTTTGGATCATTGCGTTTATATCAAATACAAAGTAGGTCGTATCCATAGTGTTGTCAGGATAAGGTATCCAGCCTTATCCCTTTACTATAGACCCTTCAGGCTATATCTTGAACATTGATTCTTGTATGTCTCCACATACAATTCAAGACTCATAAGGTAACCTTGGATCTGGATGTTAGTTTATTGAATTTAAGGTTATTAAGATAAAAATAGATAAATAACACTAACAATAGCATTTATTAATTAACATCTATAACTCTTTATTGATGACGGTCAATTAATAACATTTACTATCTACAGGTTTTAGGGCATAAAATCTAACAAACTCCCATTTGAACTAAAATTTTAGTAAGTGGATTGTACATAATATCAGAATCCAAAAGGCTGGATAATGCTAAATAAATACAATAAATTAGGGTATCCATATACCCATTACACATCTTCCACTTACTCTAGATTATACAATGTACATGTCTTGTAGTCCTAGACTCTCTAGATGACCCACAAACACTTTAGCCAAGAGAGAGCCTTCATAAATAGATTAGCAATGGCTATTGCCCCACTGTTGTCACAGTATAAAGTGACGGGCAAGTCCATATTTGGAATCACTTTCAAATCCCTTAGGAGCTTCCTTAGCCAAACTGCTTTCTCTTCTGCTTCACAAGATGCCACATACTCAGCTTTCACAGTGGAATCTGTAATACATCCTTGCTTGATCCTACGCCACACTATAGCTCCCCGTTTCAGGATAAACACTGATTCTGACGTGGATTTCCTAGAATCCTTTTTAGTTTGGAAATCAGAGTCGATGTATCCTGTAAGGATCAAATCCTTTGCTCCATACACCAACTTATAGTCCCTCGTTCTCCTAAGATACTTAAGATATTCTTAACCACAGTCCAGTGGTCTAACCCTGGATTAGATTGGTATCTACCGACTATTTCCACTACATAACAAATTTTTGGCCTAGTGTAGAGCATAACATACATTAAGCTGCCCACAGATGAGGCAAAAGGAATTTGTCTTATATCCTCAACTTCTTGGGGTGTCTTAGGAGACTGTTTCTTAATGTTAGTAAAGTACCCTACATCATTCCCAATAAGTAGTATATCGTTCACATAAAATACTAGAAAAGCTATTTTGTCGTTGATGATTTTCTTGTAGTTACAAGGTTCATCCACGTTTTGATCAAAACCAATTTGATCGTTGTATCGAATCTAATGTTCCAAGATCTGGATGCCTGTTTCAACCCATAAATAGATCGATTCAGCTTGCAAACTTTTTGCTCCTTATCTTGGGCTATGAACCCATTGGGTTGCGACATAAGGATATTCTCTTCAAAATAGTCATTCAGAAAAGAAGTCTTGACATCCATTTGTCATATCTCATAGTCATAATATGTGGCTATGTATAAGAGAATTCTTATAGACTTAAGCATAGCAACAGGAAGAAAAGTTTTCTCATGTCAAACCCTTCCCTCTGGGTATAACCCTTTGCTACAAGTCTAGCTTTGAAGGTTTGTACCTTTCTAGCTACATCCCTCTTTCTTGTATAGATCCATTTGTACCCTATGGGTTTTACTCCTTCAGGTGGATCTACAAGATCCCATACTTAATTGGAGTACATAGACTCCATTTCAAGGTCCATGGCTTTGACCCATTGGTCTTTGACTACGTCGTTCATTGCCTGTTTATAGGACAATAGATCCTCAACACCATCATCTAGTATGACAACTTGAGTTTCAGTTAAACCTAAGCAGCGGTGAGGTTTCATCACAACCCTCCCACTACGTCGAGGCACTTTCAACGATTAAGAAGAACAAGACTAACCTGAAATATCGGCTTCTTCATTAACTCTTGATGAAGGACCAACTGCATCAACAACCCTTGTTGATTCTTCAGTAGCTTCACTTAATACTATTTTGCTTCGTGGTTTATGATCTTTCATGTGATCTTCCTCCAAAAATGTCGTTTGTCAATACAAACACCTTATTTTCTTGAGGGTCATAGAATAGACTACCTCTTGTTTCCTTATGGTAACCAACAAATTGGCATAATCTTGAACGAGGTTCCAACTTCTTAGGATTTGTCATTAACACATATGTAGTACAATCCCAGATTTTGAAGTAATGTAAATTTTTTTACGCCCCCTCCATAACTCAAAATGTGTTTTGGAAACACTCTTCGAAGGAACATTATTCAAGATGTGAACTGTAGTCTCTACTGCATACCCTTAAAACGAGCTAGGCAATTAAACATAGCTTATCGTAGATTGAACCATATCTAATAAGGTTCTATTTCTCCTTTCTAATACACCTTTCTGTTGAGGTGTACCAGGTGCTAAGAGTTGGGGTTGAATTCCATGTTCTATCATATAATATTGGAATTCACCTTGGTATTGACCTACCCAAATGTCATCCTTTAGGGGAACACTCCCAGGGTGCCTCAAGGCCGAGAATAGATTTCACTGTGTGAACTTTTTAGGGAGAAACGTGTAAAGTAAAGTGAAGTATCATATACCCCAGCTGAATGTTATACCTCGGGATCCATTAACTTAGAAAATCCGGCTACTAATTTTATCTAAGTGGATGTTTAATTTGCTAAAAAATAATACTTGCTTTTGATGATTAAACAAGTTTGATTCAAGTCTTATTAAACACTTTAATAGACTATCATCAAATTTGCATGCATGCAACAAATCTATCTAATTCATCTTTTCAGGTAGGTTCCCAGGTAGGAATGCAACGTTTACATCGACTTAAGTACCCCAGCATAGCCAGAACTAGCCTTAGCCAAAAGGTTCCTTATAGATAGATTTGGTACATATTTAATCTTTTATTAGTCAATTTAATCCTATTAAACCGAATTAAAATATTAAACTTAGGTATATAATCTCATTAGAACCCTGATCTTAGGTCAATCTCAATCAAATTTTAAAACTCTTTTAAAACATGATTAAAGCCTAAGTTTGCATGTAACTCTTTCTTATTGATTTCAATTCTAATTTCATTAATTATGACTCTTATAAAAAATGAAACAACTAAAATCAACCACATTCCTAAGTGTCATTTATAACATTTATTAATAAACCTAAGTGTCATGCTTCATGCAATGTTCATTCATTACTAATATATATAACTTTTATATAACAAAGTAATGAACTAAGCATACATGCTAACATACATCCTTATATTATAACATTTATAATAAATATATTGCATGGATATGCTTTGATGCATGCATATATTATAACTCTTATATTATATGATGCATGAGCATGCTTTAAGGTAATGTAATCGTGCAAACTACTATATTATAACACTTATAATATAAAGATGATGCATGAATAAAATGCATAAACTATGGTGGGTTTTAAAACTATAGGACATACATCATGGCATATAATCTAAACATACATCACATGTACATTCAATAAAAGTTTATGGACCGGGATAATATGCCTCAAAACTGAAAAATAAAAGCTAACTATTACAAAAGAATAGAGTCAACCGGTTCAAATAGGAAAATCGGGTCTTGAACCACCCGCTCGAAGCCTCGTCACTTGATCATGTAGCATCTCTTTCAGATCGTCGAGTAACGCACATCGAGTATAAATAATCGTGTAGTGATAATCACGTGGCTAAAGACTATGCGATGAGCATGAAAGTCCACGCAATCATGCAGTGCACATCGAGTAACGCATGCCATGTGATCGTGTAGCCAATGACTATGCGATGAGCATGATTGTCTACACAATCGAGTAGCAAGCGTCGAGTATCGTATACCAAGTGATCATATAGCTAGTGACTATGCGATGAGCATGCTAGCCTACACGATCATTTAGCGCACATGCCATGCATCAAGTATCATGTACTCTGTGATCGTTTACCCTGAGCGTCTACACGATCGAGTAGCCAACATAATACGATCAAGTAAACTCTTTACTCGATCGCGTAGCATTAGTTATGCGATCGTTTAACAAATACTACACGGTCGAGTAGAACTTTTCTACATGATCGCATAGCCAAATCTAAACGATCGTTTAGCTTAAGCCACACGATGTGACCAATGATTCGTCTTCTCCCTTGAAGCGAACATCAACTCCTTGCGTCTAAAGCTTCATCACGAACGACTCAAATAAACAAAAAATGAATACAGATTTGATTGCAAGTTAATAATGCCAAAAAACGCAAGGGCCCTTACAAATTAAGTTTTGTAAAAGTAAAGAAAGCTTAAACAGAGACAATTATCCCGTAAACATTCATCAACAACATCCCGTAAACTCTTAAACGCATTGCAGAATCTTAAAACCCACCAAGACTATAAATGACATTCAATATAACAATGGAATTTGGAAATCAAAACAACCTAGCTCTGATACCAATTGTAGAAACTCTAAATAGAGAGGACCTTTGAGTGGAAGCAGATCGTTTGAAACTCCACTGTGAAAGAACTCAAACATTTACAATCATACTAAACAGATTATGTATTAAATCATAAATTACAGCATGCTTCTTGAAATAAATACAAAGGATGAGAAACAATACCTTTGAAGAATGTTTTTTCAAGTGTGTCCCTCGATCAAACTTGAACGCAACGATCAACTCGAACTTGATCTCCCTCGAACACCAGCAACGAGTATCAACTCGATCCTCGAACAACCAGACACAACCACAAGATTACCTTGGTATTCTCGGTGTAAGAATCTAGGAGTTGTGGGCTATGACTTATTTTGGATAAAGGGAAGGAGGAATGGAGAAGGATTAGACGATCGAGTAATGGGCAGCACTATCGTGTAGAAGATGGAAGTCTATCGTATAGACTCGATACTCGATCGTTTAGAAAAGAGTACTATCATATAGCAAACTCGATCTTATCATAGTCACTCGATAGTCAATTATGTGAGACATTTCATAGAACGATTTGAAAAACTACTTTTTCATCTTTATTCCACTTTGCCATAATAACTGTATAACCACCTACTAAGGTCGATTATTGAGAAAAATAAATTTTAATTATCATATAATTAATAAATTATAAATAAATACAATAACTAACTTATCATATTATATTTATAACCTATAGTTTTAATATTGCATCATATGCAACATATAAACCATACTTATTTTTCTATTTTATGGCATTTAATATAAATCATATTTATATTAGTTTCTCCAATCAAATAATAATGTATCAAAGACATCATATCAATTATATCATATATAATTGAATTAATTTAATTATATCATATATAATTGAATTAATTTAATTATATCATATATAATCAAATTCCCTCTTGTTAATTTGAACATTTCAAACTAACCCAAAACCTAATTCTCAACTTAAATCCATTGAACTACTAAGGGAACCTCAAGGATCTGTAGCTTGAAGCTCCAACGGTACGTGAATAACTGACTAAACTCTTTAACCACATTATCCACCATCCGTTAACTGTCGGGCACTCTACTAAAGACTGACAGTTGCATTCTTTGCACTATAGATATATTTCTGTGTCCATTGGATATAACCAATCAATATTACGATGATTCTTCACAAATCGCTCATAAGTACAATTGAGCCAAATTACTATTTTGCCCCTATAGTTACATCTAACTCCTTAAGTACCACTGATTCCTTTAATGAACAATAGATCATAGTTTTAGTATGACTAAACCCCTCTCGGGCTAAGAGAGGGTATGGCGCTACATTGTTCAAGCCCCGAAGTCAGTCCTTAAGGGAGTAATTTATCGACTTACCCCTGCTTTGGGGAAGGAGTGAATTTGATCTTATATAGCTGAGTTCCCAGCTCCCCAATTAGACGAATCCTCAAAATGGTAGGCTTGTTAAGTCGGCGATCTAGCCACTCTCATCTATGTAAATCAAAGGACCGCCCTTATAGGCAGGAGTTCACAACCCACTTGGGATTAAGGTCATATTACCTATGGTCATCCTAGTGAAATGAAAATCTCAATTATGAACGGCGTTATATAACGAGATTAAACATTTCGTGGTCCGGTCTTATATAAACTCCTTTGTATAGAATATCCCCGCTCGCATGTCTAGTATATGAATGATTAGGATCAGATCATTTGTAGCACTTTACAACATTTGTAATACCTACAAAGTGAGCCACACTCGTAGTGTTACCATATACAACAGACCATTTAGGTTATCACTTAAAACACGATCCACTTGTATGTCTCCACATATATGTTTAAGTTACAACGATAACCATGGATCTTAGTTTATTGGTTTGTGATTAATGCAACTAAAATATAAAATATTTCATAGACTAAAGTGAATAAAATATCATATATTATAAATCACAAAGCGTTTGTTCATACAAGTGTTTACAAATTATAGGATCCTATGAGATTTAGGGCATCAACCCCAACAATGTTCGAACAACCATCCGCACAGCTCAGGCATGACGCCCTCAAATACATCTTCAATGCCCATATGCAAGAGAGGCATCTGTTAGAGAACATGTTCTCAACAAGATGGTCCACTTCAATTTAGCGGAGATGAATGGGTCCATTACCGATGAAGCCAGTTAGGTTATCTTCATCTTGGAAACTTTACCTGAAAGTTTCCTATAGTTCGGTAGCAATGTTGTTATGAACAGGATTAACTACAACTTGACCACCTTGCTCAACAAGCTACAGACCTTTCAATCCTTGATGAAAACTAAGGAACAGAAGGTGAGGCAAATATTGCTTCATCCTCTAATAAGTTCTTCAGAGGTTCGATCTCTAGGAAAAATTCTCTAACTTCTTCTTCCGGCACCAAAAATTGGAAGGAGAAGAAAGATGGAAAGGGGAAAGCTAACCCACCAGCTGTTGTCTAAAAGGGCAAGAAGGCCAAGATTCTGAAGGAAATCTGTTTCCATTACAACCAGAAGGGACATTGAAAAAGAAATTGTCCCAAATACTTGGCAGAAAAGAAGAAGGCCAAGCAAGGTAAATATTATTTGCTTGTTTTGGAAACATGTTTAGTAGAGAATGATTATTCGACCTGGATAATTGATTCGAGCACCACTAACCATGTTTGTTCTTCATTTTAAGAAATTAGTTCCTGACGGTAACTGGAAGCTAGGGAGATGGCGATGCAAATTGGAAATGGGCACGTTGTCACAGTTGTGGTAGTGGGGGGACTCTAGCTGACTTTACAGAATAAATATATTTTACTTGAAAATGTATATGTTGTTCCTACTTTAAAGAGGAACTTAATTTCTGTAAAGTGTTGATTAGAACAATGTTATTGTATTCAATTCTCTGTAAATAAAGTCTTTATTTCAAAGAATGGTATTAATATTTGTTCTACTATGTTGGAAAATAATCTTTATGTCCTAAGACCGTTAGCAACTAAAGCCCTTCTTAACACTGAAATATTTAAAACTATGGTAACTCAAAATAAAAGATATAGAATTTCTCCTATAGAAAATGCCCAACTTTAGCACCTAAGATTAGGACACATCAATTTCAATAGGATTAAGAGATTGGTAAAGAATAGACTTCTAAATGAGTTAGAAGAAAATTCTTTTCCTGTGTGTGAATCAAGCCTTGAAGGCAAGATGAATAAAAGATTTTTTACTAGAAAAGGTCACAGGGCCAAAAAAAAAACCCTTAGAACTAGTAGATTCAGACCTCTGTTGTTTGATGAATGTAAAAGCAAGCGGAGGGTTTGAATATTTCATAACCTTTACTGATGATTATTCAAGGTATAGGTATGTTTATTTAATGCAACATAAGTCTAAATCCTTTGAAAAGTTTAAACAGTTTAAGGGTGAAGTTGAAAATGCATTGAATAAAACAATTGAGATATTTTGATCTGATCGAGTTGGAGAGTTTTTGGATCTTACATTGTATTCCATATTTTCTTTATCTCTTCATTCACACATCATGTATCAAACACTTAGTAGAAATATTAAATGTTTCGATAGCTTTCGTTTACCATTTTCTGTCTATTTCTGTTCACCCATTAGTCACTTTCTTCATGATGTTTTCTTAATCCCTTGATGAGCAATATGATTCACCAAGAACTTAATATGTATTAAAGTTATAAAATACGTTTAGCTAAAGCATGCTAGACAACATCTTCATCTGTGAGAGCAAAAGTGAAGATGTCATTCTGATCTATCGAGAGAAGGTCAGAAGAGTGCATTAACTAAAGCGAGTACTACTTCCAGACATGGAAGCAACCTTGCGATCATTACGTTAGACTCTGTTTCACCACAAACATATGGGAAACGCGGCCGATCACTGAGAGGTGTACGCTAAGAGAAGAGCGGAACAGTATTTATACCTTCAATTCAATTAAGAATTGCGTTGTTTGTAATACTTATCTTTCTCTTTCTAATCTGTTCACAAGACTTGTCATCGCATCCCACGTCTTTGCACAACCTTCACAGCCAGCCTTAATCCTAGTATCTTGCATATAAAGCCTGTATCTTGTAACATCTAGCTTAGGTTTATTGTATTTTTATGTCTTATCACATCTTTACCGCTTTCCTTTATTTTACAGCAATTTACATATTGTATACACTTTTTATAAAGAATTAAAAAAACATGGTCGCATATACCATGAACATATCGCAATAACCAGCACCACTTCCCCGTGTTCGACCTCGGATCACACCGAGAAACTTGCAGTGGAATTACACTTGGTTCCATTGTAAGAAAAATTGTGACAATGCAGGCATACTACCTGAACAATCCCTAATTAACGCATAAATAGTAGTAGTATCGCATCATTGTGAGCATTTAATATCATACACATATCCCATCGCGTTACAAGTTTATGGCGCCGTTGCCAGGGAACTGGTCAATGGTTTATTGTTTGAGTGGTTTTTGGTATTTTGCATGACAGATCTCATTGTACTGGCTATTTAACATGGAGGGCGGCCTGACGGTTTTGAGTTCTAGTGCTGAACCGGAATTCGTAGTTAACCCTGAGATCGAGCGAACCTTCCGCGTGAGGATACGCCAGAATAGGAATCGAACAAAAAAATGTGGCCAGCATGGCGAATAATAACAATAACGTGGTGCCATAGTGAATCAAGGGGTTGTTTGACCAGCCAGGATCCCATATTCTTGGCATCCGATTGCAATATCCCAATGGGAAACTATGCGGCACCCAACCTGTATGATTTTTCGCCTGGAATCTCAAGGCCAAATGTTGAGGAGAATGCTCGCTTTGAGATCAAACCGATCATGTTACAAATGATTCAGAATGCAGGGCAGTTTGGGGGTTTGCAAGGTGAAGACCCGCATGCCCACCTGACCAACATCGTTGAGATGTGCGGCAATTTCTCCCTACCTGACGTGACTCCGGAGAATATTAGGTTATATCTATTCCCTTACACCTTGAGGGATGAGGCTAAGAAGTGGGCTTATTCATTAGAGCCCAATGAAATCACGTCATGGGGGCAATTGGTTTAGCGGTTTATGAAGAAGTTCTTCCCACCGACTGTCAATGAAAAGAGGAAGGAAGGATGTGCTGAACTTTGAACAAAAAGAGAATGAAACCCCGAGCACCGCCTGGGTGCGATTTAGAAGATTGGTGAAAAACTGGCCGCATATCGGGATTCTCAATTGCATCCTGATGGAAACATTCTATAATGGTCTAAATAGAGCAACGCAAGTTGTTGCCGATGCCTCTGCGGCAGGAGGTTTTATGGACAAGACATACATGGAGGCCAAAGTCATCCTTGATCGCATCTCGAGGAATATGGATGGCTGGATAGATGACGGATATGGAGGTCGAGGTGCCGATCGAAGAAAAGCTGAAACAGCCATTGTCCCAGCGAAGACAATAACTACATTGGCCGCCCAGATGGCCACGGTAACCTCGATCCTCCGATAATGGCCATTAATCAATGAGCCATTGCTCCATAAGCAGCGCAACCCGTTGCGCCAGCTCAAGTGACCGCAATTAGCTGCGTTAGCTATTAAGGGGCTCACGGAGCTGAAGGATGCCCATTGAATCTGCAGCAAGTGTGTGCTATCCAGAACAACCCATTCAGCAACACCTACAATCCGAGGTGGAGGAGCCATCCTAACTTTGGTTGGGGCGGCAATCCCAAACTAGGAGGGCCAATGAACCATCAAGTGGGCAGCAGAGGGAACCCTCCGTTTCACCATAATTAGGGGTAATCAAGACCGCAGAACCAGTAACCTTCATCATCATCTAACGCCTCGGGAGGATCGTTGGAGGTGCTGCTGAAACAATACATGGACAAGAATGATGCAGTAATGCAATCCCAAGCATCCTCTATACGAAACCTGGAGTTCCAAGTGGGTCAGCTGGCCTCTAAGCTGAGAAATCGGACACCTGGAACATTGCCCAACAATTTTGAAGCCCCGGGATCAACAGGGAAAGAGCAATGTCCGTGAAGACATTGTGCAGGCAAGCCTGACCGCCTGCGGGGATGTGGGTTACGAGCATTAAAGACAACGCAAATTTTCGGTCCATATCTCAATACTACATTTATTCTGTTTTACTAAATTCCTTCTTTTATTTCTAAGCCAAGTTTTAATGATGCATTTAATGCAAATTTTGACTCTTCGAATTTCATTCTTTAGTTACTTCTGTGCATTTAATTCATTCTTGCCTTTAATTCTTTGAGTTTTCTGTAGTCAGTGTATGAGCTTTAATTTGTGAATGATTGAGTTATAAAGAAAAATAAACAATAATAGTAATAAAATAAAATATTTGTGTAAAACATAAGTTATGAAAATAAAACATTGAACAACAAGAAAGCAAGATGACAGTGAACGCATCCCAAACCTACTAGGAATGCATTGTGTTCACCTAACTCAACTATATTGAGTTAAGGGGTGTGTTACGCTCGTATATGTTCTTTGTCCGTCCTTAGCCAAATGCACTATGTCGAGGTATCCTCTAGAAATGCGGTAGTTAAGAGGTGTGTTGTAAAGATATATGCGCTATGCCCGTCCTCTACAAAGATGCAGTTGCGTTATTGAACACAATGCATTATACCTTATCATGCGTCCATTCAAATAAAATATTAAAGAAAATTTTTTCTGGTAATTTAGGAAGAAGGCCAATCGATTCGTATCCCTAAGAAATTATGGCTTGGTAGACGAAAGGACGCATTTTCTGAAATACTGCATACTTCTGAGTTCATCTGCTCAGACCTTCCCCACCCCCAAATTTATGGCAGTGACTTTTAAGGGCGAGACAATACACTTCAGTGCAAAGGACATCAATGGACTTTATCAAATGAGGGACAACCCTAATGCACTAGGGAACAAGATCATTGATGATCCTACAGAAGAACTAATGAGAGACGCGCTGAAGGTACTAGCGCAACCAGGCACAAAATGGATAGTCTCCCCTAAAGGCATCCGCACTCTGGAGTTTAAGTCTTTACTGCCGGAGGGAAGGCTCTGGGTGTATTTAGTCAAGAAGCGGCTGATCCCAACAACGCATGACAGAACTATATCAAGGGATCGGGTGATGGCCGCATATTTTATTGTGCACGGCATTCCTATTGACATGGGAAGGTTAATCGCAAGGCAGATCAGAACACTAGTGGGGCATATATGGGGGTAGTACTTCTTCCCGTGGATTGTCTCAAGCTTATGCCTAAGTGCGAGTGTAGGCATTGATGAGGAGCCTATGCCAGAAGTCCACGGCCTCATCAACATCAAAATTCTGAGGATGCTCCTCAAGGATTCCTCACATTACCCGGAACTGCCAGCAAAGAAACCTGCGATTTATTTGAATGTGTCGCAGGAACCCAGACCAAAAAGAAGAAAAAGAGAAGATAAGGGAAAAGAGAGGGTACATGAGACACCAGCGCATGATTCAGAGCCCATGAATCGTCTTCCCTTAGTCATCAGATCTCCAAGCCCTCTAAGCCCACCAGCGCAAACTTCCTCCCCTCTTCATGAACCTATTACCAACCTTCCTCTTATTCCCAACTCTCCTATTCAACCAGCAGCCCCACCTTCACCAACAACTTCATCACCACATCCCACTACCCCACCGCCGTAAGTTGATGACCCACACGCTTTGGGTTAAGGCACATCTACCCAACCCCAAAACGGTGCTGGCGAGACATCGCAGGCACAACCATCCTCCACCTCATTGGCTGCTGAGCTAGCTGACATGAGAACCCTTTTAGCCCAACAACAAGAACTTATCTCTCAGTAGCATCACTTCTTCAACCATAGATTTGAGGTAGCAATGGAGCGCATTGATGAGATTCAATGCAGTGCTGCAACTTCAAGGGAAGCACTCATCAATATCCAGCGCAGTATGCACAGGATCTTCCAACACCAGCGGCAGATAGCGAAGAGCAATCAAGAATACTTCAACTTTCTCACCACCTATCTGCATGGTCCGATGGTGCCTCCACATCTAAGGCAGCCCTTTATTTTTTACGATGGCTCTGTTGCACCGCCTCAATACCCTCTACCAGATCCCCCTACTCCTCAACCTTAGTTTTTATTCTTTCTTCAATTTTAAGTTTAAATGGGCCATTCTTTAATCGTATTCAATTCCTTTATTATTTTGTAACTTTACCAAATTCTTTTACTCTTGTACAGGCATAAGAAAATTTTGTTTGTAATGCGACCATTTGTAATCTATTCGCATACTTTGTTGATAGTCAATACAATCAAAGTACATAATTCACTCTACTATTTGCCTGCGCCTCTGTCTTTATCTTCCTTTGTTAATCGTTGCTATATTTGTACTCTTGTATTTTTACGATCTTCATTGTCTTGCTTGATGTATTATATGTTACACTTAGGAACATTTCCCATACTTAGTAAATTTTGACTAACATGTAGTTAACTCTTAGTTTAGCAGTACTTTACCTTTTATCTTTCAAAGTCCTGCTCAAACCTTCTTTTTGAAATTTTCTTCTAAGTGTTTGTCTAATCTATCCAAACAACGCAATGAGGAACTTGCTTATCTTTAAATTTGGGGGTGGGAAAGGTCTAAGCAGATGAACTCAGAAGTATGCAGTATTTCAGAAAATGCGTCCCTTTTTGTTTTCAAAAAAAAAAATGTAAAACTCCAATGTCAGAGCAAAGGAAAATTTCAAAATTGTTCCCAACCTAATAAGAGTTTAGTTGTGAAAGGAGCCTGCTCATAGTTGGATGATCATATGACACCCGTAAGAGCAAGCCAAAATGAAGGTGGGTTTCCAAGAACAACGTTGAATAAACAAAAAAATGCAAGGGACAACTCTTCTAATTATCATGAGTTAAAGTTAGAACTAACACACTACCGTAGTTGGATGTTTGCATGACACCCGTGGAGACAAGCCAAAACGAAGAGTGTAACCATGACTAACTATCTCTAAGTGAAAAAATGACGCAAAGTTTTACTCACCGCATATAGATACATCAAGTTGTTTTGATAACGAAGAGATAAACTTTCTATTTTGAAAACTCGAAAAGTGTCTTTGAGCAAAATTTTGTTACATAGAAGAATAAAGTAAGGCTTGCTAAGAATTAGCAAGGATAGAAGGGAATTGCGATGTCAGATAATGTGCCTAAGTGTAACATTCGGAACAACCAATCATTGCAGAAATATAGGATAGGAATGGAGCATGATTGCCTTAAGTAGAAGATATGCTTGAGGACAAGCATATATCTAAACTTGGGGGTGTGATAACTTGTAGAAATACAAGTTATTTAAGCCACCTTATCTAGATATTGCGGCCAAAAGTTAGTAATTATGCACCAATTGTATGAAAATTAACCTAGTGTGCCAAGACATTGGCAACGGATTGTATCTGTTCTATCTCTCTTTCAATGTATTCCATATTTTTTTTATCTCTTCATTCACACATCATGTATCAGACACTTAGTATAAATATTAAATGTTTCGATAGATTTCATTTACCATTTTCTGTCTATTTCCGTTCACCCATTAGTCACTTTCTTCATGATGTTTTCTTAATCCCTTGATGAGAAATATGATTCACCAAGAACTTAATATGTATTAAAGTTATAAAATACGTTTAGCTAAAGCATATTAGACGGCATCTTCATCTGTGAGAGCAGAAGTGAAGATGTCGTTCTGATCTATCGAGAGAAGGTTAGAAGAGTGCATTAGCTAAAGCGAGTAGTACTTCCAGACATGGAAGCAACCTTGCATTCATTACGTTAGACTCTATTTCACCACAGACATGTGGAAAACGCGGCCGATCACTGAGAGGTGTACGCTAAGAGAAAAGCGGAACAATATTTGTACCTTCAATTCAATTAAGAACTTGCGTTGTTTGTAATACTTTCTTTCTCTTTCTAATCTATTCACAAGACTTGTCGTCGCATCCCACGTCTTTGCACAACCTTCACAGCCAGCCTTAATCCTAGTATCTTGCACATAAAGCCTGTATCTTGTAACATCTAGCTTAGGTTTATTGTATTTTTATGTCTTATCGCATCTTTACTGCTTTCCTTTATTTTACTGCAATTTACATATTGTACACACCTTTTATAAATAATTAAAAAAAACCTGGTCGCATATACCATGAACATATCGCAATAACCGACACCACTTCCTCGTGTTTGACCTCGGATCACACCGAGAAACTTACGGTGGAATTACACTTGGTTCCATCGTAAGGAAACTTGTGACAACGTAGGGCATACTACCTGAACAATCCCTAATTAATGCATAAATAGTAGTAGTATCGCATCATTATGAGCATTTAATATCATACACATATCCCATCGCGTTACATTGGTCGCATTAAGCAATGTATGCATTGTTCACTAGAGATAGGAATAATCTTAGGTCAGCCAAGTTCATGCGGTTACCTTGTCCTATGAGCGCATCATTCATCATTTAGGCATACTTGAGAGAGTAGTCTAAAACCCAAATCTAAGACACAAGAGAGCGGATTGGAATGCATAGGTAAGAACGGGGAACTCAGAGATAAGCTCCGTTTGTTAACCTGCATCGCATACACCCTAGGAATAGGTATGATATTATGTGGTCGCCTTATTTATGTGTGTGTCACTTTGTCATCGCATAAATAAGAATAGAGGTTTATGTGTAGGTTCTATAGACTTATCACATATATCGCATGCGTTCTAGCATTAGAAGCCGTAGCATTTGCACTGAAAGGTGGTTTACTATTGTATGTGTGTTGGATGATCGCATGGCTTACAATGACTAAGGTTGCCCTTACGGTCACTCTTAAGTGTTGCAATGAAATCATCTCCGCATTTTATCTATTTTTCCATACACTTATTTCATGTCAAGTGTTGTCGTATCTCTACCTCTCATGCATATTCTCATTCTATTTTCTGTTAGATAGGAGTAGGAGTAGGATTAACTTAGAAACCTCCCTTCCATTCTTTTATTTAAACCGCTGCATGCACATTACCACATACATATAGCTACAAGTCTCTGTGTTCGACCTCGGATTACTCAAGAAACTTGCGTTCGCGTTATACTTGGCGTGAGCGCAAGAAAACTTGTGACAGGATGCATGGTCATCGCATACATCCATTAATGCATTATCATTCTAACGCATGACCATCGATGCATGACTATCAACATATATCTTAGGAACATGCATCACATACTATGTCCAAGGGATTTTATTTGTTGTTAATTTGGCTTCTAATTTCCCATCATCAGTTATCACTTAAGGCATCATCCACTTGTATATCACATATACATGTTTAAGTTCACATAAGATAACCAAGGAGCTTTCTTTATTGAATATGAGTAAATGCTAGAATTAAATAACACTTATTTTATTCATCAAACAATGTATATCTTTACAAAACAATGAGACTCCAGGAGAATTAGGACACTAATCCCAACACGATAAAATCCTATGGCTTTGATCAGAATGTTGATGAGCCTTATGTATATAAGAGGATCATCAATAGTTCAGTAGCTTTCCCAATGTTGTTGTATGTAGACAATATTCTACTCATTGGGAATGATTTATTCTACTGACTGAAGTTAAGAACTGGCTATCGACCCAATTCTAAATGAAATATTTGGGAAAGGCTCAATTTTTTTTGTGAATTCAGATCTTTAGAGCTCGAAAGAACAAAATGCTAGCTCTGTCTCAAGCATCATACATTAACAAAATGCTTGTCAAGTATTCGATGCAGAACTCCAAGAGAAGTTTACTACCTTTCAGGCATGGAGTTGTATTGTCTAAGGAATAGTGTCCTAAGACATCTCAAAAGGTTGAGAAAATGAGACGGATCCCTTATGCATCAGCTGTTGGCAGCCTAATGTATGCGATGTTATGTACTAGACCTGACATCTACCATGGTTGTGTATGGTTCTAAGGATCTAATCCTTACATGATACACGAACTCTGATTTCCAGACTGATTAGAATTCTATGAAATCCACATCGGGATCAGTGTTCACTCTTAATGAAAGGGCAGTAGTATGGAGGAGAACCAAGAAGGAGTACATTGCTGACTCCACCATAGAGGCAAAGTACATAGCGGCTTGTGAAGCTGCTAAGGAAGTTGTATGACTCAGGAAATTCCTGATTGATCTGAAAGTGGTTTCAAACATGTCAAAGCCCATCACCTTTTTTTGTGATAATAGTGGTGTTGTGGCCAATTCCTGAGAGTCTAGGAGTAACAAGCAAGGGAAGCATATAAAGTGAAAGTATCATCTCATCCAAGAGATTGTCCATCGAGGGGATGTAGTCATCACGCAAATAGCTTCGAAGCACAAAGTGACTGATCCGTTTACAAAGGCCTTCACGGCTAAGGTATTTGAGGGTCACCTGTAGAGTATAGGTCTATGGGATAGGCCATATTTAGACTAACGCAAGTGGGAGATTTATATTGGTCGTGTTATGCCCTAACCATTAGTTCCGGTATAAATAGTCATTATCTGTTCTTCTACCGTGAGAGGGGATGTAGTCATCACGCAGATAGCTTCGAAGCACAAAGTGACTGATTCGTTTACAAAGGCCTTCACAGCTAAAGTATTTGAGGGTCACCTGTAGAGTATATGTCTAAGGAATAGGCCACATTTAGACTAGCGCAAGCGGGAGATTTATATTGGTCGTGTTATGCCCTAGTTTATTGTTGTGTACTTTATATATTAGTTTGAATTTTATATTGACACCCCACTAGCTTTAGATCAAGTGAGAGATTGTTGGGGTTGGTGCCCTAAATCTTGTAGGGTCTTATAGTTTGTAATTGTATTATACAAACATCTTATTTGTCCAATAAAATATGTAATGTTTTATTTGACATTTAGTTGCATTAATCCACAAACATATAAACTAACATTCAAGGTTATCTTGTAGCTTAAACATGTTTGTAGAGACATACGGGTGGATCATGTTTAAGTGATAACCTAAATGGTCTGTAGTAGATGGATAAGGTTGGATACCTTATCCTGGTGACACTACGAGTATGGCCCACTTTGTAGATGTTACAATTGTTGTAAAGTGCTACAAATAATCTGATTCTAATCATTCATGTGGAGACATGTGGGGAGGTATTTTGTACAAAGAAATTTGTATAAGATTGGACTACAAAATGTTTAGTCTTATTATATAACGCTGTTCATAATAGAGACTTACATTTTTCCAGGATGACCGTAGGTAACATGACCTAAATCCTAAGTAAGTTGTAAATTTCTGCCCATGAAGGCGGTCCTTTGATTTATATGGTTGAGAGTGGCCAGATCTCCAACTCAACAAGCCTACCATTTTGGGTATTCGTCTAATTGGGGAGTTGGGAACACAGCTACATAAGAAGGAATTCACTCCTTCCCCATTGTCGGGGTAAGTTGGGCTATGATTTATTGTTCATTAGAGGGATCCGTGGTACTTAAGAAGTTAGATGTAACTATAGGGGAAAAACGATAATTTTTGCCCAGCTATACATACGAGCAATTTGTGAAGGATTATCGTACTGTTGACTGGTTACATCTAATGGACACAAAAATATATCTATAGTGCGAAGAGTGCAGTTGTTGGTCTTTAGTGGAGTGTCTGACAGTTAACGGATGGTGAATATTTTAATTAAAGAGTTTAATTAACTATTCACGTACCGTTGGAGCTTCAAGCTAGAGGTCCATGAGGTCCCCTCTATAGCTCAACAAGAGTCAATGAGAATTAATTTTTGGATTAATTTGAATTGTTCAAATTAATTGATGGAATCAATTATATGTGATATAATTACTATAATGTATTTGATACATTATAATATAATGTATATATAAGAGAAAATAAATATTTGAATATGATTCAAATATTAATTATGTGAATTGGATTCATATAATTAAATTTAATATAAACGGAATTTATATTAAAAATCGTTGGTGAGAGAATAGAAACTATAGGTTATATATGTTATATTTGATAACATGTAGTTTAATATATATTATACGATAAGGTAGTTATCATATAAATATATATTAAATTATTTATTAAAATAATTTATTTTATTTTATTTTATTTTATTTGAAAAATAATTTTAGGGAACTCCCCCTTTTTCTCTCTACTACGTTAGTGAGAAGTTTTTGTTTTTTGTAAGGGGTTGTTTTATCTTCTTCTTAATGAAGGAAAGTTACAGAAGAGTTATCTCCTCTCTTCCCTAAAAAATTTCCTCTTCCAAAATAGCTAGAGCACACACAAACTCCTGGATTCTCACCTAGAGAATACAGAGGTTTCTTTGTAATGGTGTCCTCCATCGGTTCGAGGGATTTTTCAATTGAGGATTTTTCAATTGAAGATTGGTCTTCAAGGTAAGGGTTTCTGAAACCCAATTTACTCTTCTATTTTTTATTTTAAGCATGCTATAATTATCTCATAAATGCATAATTTGTATGTTGTTTGTTGTAAAATTTATATTATGTAAATTTTGGGTTTGAGTCCGATCCTGTTTTCCGCTAAAGGACCTTCAATGGTTTCTTCAGTATTTTTATCCTCCTCTAGCCTTTACATTCATTAAATCACAAAGATCTGAATGTATGAGCTCTAAGGGTTCTTTAGCTATATAACATTTTCCACTAAAAGGTCTTTTAGTCATTTTTCCTTCGAGATAGAATTCACATGGAGATAATGAATCATCTTCTAACTTGCTTAGAAGTCCATTCTTTACCAATCTTCTAATCCTATCGAGATTTATATGGCCTAATCTCAAATTTCAAAGATACATATTATTGTTACTTGGAGAAATTCTTCACCTTTTTGTTTGAGTATTTGCAGTTTTAAACATCTCATGATTTAAAAGTGCTTTTGATTCAGTTGGTCTTAACACATATAAGTTGTTTTCTAGGTTAGCTGAACAAATAGTCACAATAATGAACACTTCATTTGTATTAAAAGAAATATAGTATGATTGTTCAATTAAATAGGAAATAGAAACGAGGTTCCTCATCATTTTGAGAACAATGTATAAGTTTTCTAAAAATAGAAATCTACTTCTAAAAAATAACTTAGTAGCTCCTACTGCACGAGTTGAAATGGTGTCTCCCATTTCAACCTTGAGTGTCATTTCACTCTCTTCAAGTTGTTGGAAAGAACCAATTCCCTGTAAAGAAGAATAAATGTGATTAATGGCTCCTAAATCAAGTATCCAGGCATCATGGTCAATTTCCACTAAACATATTTCCAGGACTAGTAAATCATATTTACCTTCCTTCTCTTTCTTCTTCTCAGCAAGGTACTTGAGGAAATTGTGTTTCCAGTGACCATCAACATCACAGTGGAAGCATTTTCCATTGCCAGCCTTAGCTTTGCCCTTGTCTTTCCCAACAACGAAAGCCTTCTCCTTCTCTCCTTTCTTTTTCTAGATCTTTTTAGAACCAGGGGTCGAAGAAACAGACTTAGTTCAAGAGGATGAACCCTTATGGAACTTTTTGGAATGGGCAACATTTGTCTCTCTTTCTATTGATCCCTTACCTTTTATAAGGAATTCAAAAGTCTTTAACTTGTTTAGAAGGGCAGTGATTGTACTGTATTTTGTTTATAATCTTATTGTTGCGAAATTGAAGAAAACTTTTCGAAAGAGATTCTAAAATAAAAGACACCGGACTCTACTTGTCATTACCGCACCTTTCATTTTAGTGACATTGAACTGGACCATCAGGTCGAGAACATGTTCTCTCACTGACTGGTTTTTTTTCTTTCATGCACACCTTGAGAGCCTCATGCCGGATCTGAATGGACGATTATCCAAACATCTCCTAAAGGGATTCCATGATCTAGCATACAAACATCATGGTCTCATGCTTCTTGGTAAGAACGTCAGACAAATTTGTCAAGATGTAGACTCAGGTCTTACCATTCGCCTTTGTCCAACGATCATAAGCATCCTTCAATGCTTAGGACGCATTTCGAGGATTGGAGGACATTCCTCCATCAAAACAAACCGTAGATCATCAATGAACAGAATCGTATTCAGGTTAGATTCTCACATTGCATAGTTTTCACCGGTTAATTTCTCATTTTTAAGCAAGGATATGAATGTGAAAGACATGGTGAAACATATAATAATCAATTGGTTGTATTAGTTATATTTTCCATAACCCATTACTTAACAATCCAATCAATTTAGCAAAAATATATGTAATCATAGAACCCTAATTAAATTATTGATTTTCATTTTTGCAACAATTCTTCAGAGGTTTAGAGCAACAACTACTGAAAGGTGATCAGCTACTCCTCCCCTGGATTGAGACAATCTCAACCAATCACTAACATGAGAATAACTCTTATTCCTACAGTTTTTAACTACTGTTGTTTCGGTCGAGGATTCATTAACTAACATCATTCGTCCAATAAGTGTGACCCTCCCATTTTTGGATCCTAGAGGTACGCTTCAACAGGCTACCGAAGGGAAAGACAACTATTAAAGATTAACCTAAGAAACCTTATTCGTTGTTGGAGTTTGCGCTGTTCCAATCCCTATGATTAGGCCCTCCGAAGGGATGGTCACTCCAGGACGACACACAGGCGGACCATAGGAATCACACGGTGCAACCTAATGGAGGAGACCGTAGGATACTTGACACGCGTCCCTCTCCCACTTACTATAAACAATTTTCCCATTCACCTTGTTATTGACCCATGCAAACACTTTCCGAAGGGAAGCCATCCAGGGCGACATGAAACCAAGCATGAATATCACGGTGTGAACTCTTAGGCACATGAGAGCTGGAATTTGATATACCAATATCCTCTCACTAAAGTATTCTAATATTTTTAGGATTTTATTGTACTTAGTTAAAACCCGAATTTATGTAAGTCCTTTTAAATTTGCTCAATATAATATTTATATTGAATAATTTAACAATAACTGATTTCATTTATTAAACTTTTTTAATAAAATCAATCATTTATTGCATGTTTATAAATATTTTTCCAATTCACCTTCCAGGTCAATTCCCATGTGGAGGTGTTCCGTTTCCATCAGCTTAAATATTCCCTCCTAGACATAATATTCCTTAGAAAAAGGTCTCTTATGGGAAATTAGTTTATAAATTTAATCTTTTAATTAAATTCATTTTAATTCTATTAATACAAATTAAAAAAGACTAACATATTCTTAATCTCATTAGAAATAACATAAGTCTAGGTTGATCAATTTTAAACTATTTAAAATTAATTTGGACCTATGTTTGCATGCAACTCTTAATTATAGATTTTAATCTATCTCATTAAAACTATAACTCTTATATTTTAATGTTTTGTTAAAACCTATAAATTTACATCTATTGACATCGATTAAATACAACATTTATATTTATCTAGGTAATGTCATGTTCAATGCAAATTCCATTTTCATTTGATAAATATAACACTTATATAAATCATACATGAAAAACAAGCATTCATTTACATCATTCCACTATTTATTATAAAAATTTAATATATAGTATGATGCATGGACATGCTTAGTGTAATCATACATCATTAACCTAACATTTACATCATGATGCATGAGCATACTAATTTAATCATGCATCCATAAAATATATAACTCTTATATTTAATTATGGTGCATGTACATGTTTATCCTAAGATAGCCATATTTTAATCTATATGACATACAATATGTAATATGAATTCAAATATTAAATTAAACATTCATGCAATGCATAATTAAATTAATTTAAATAGCAAAAATTGGACCGATTTTGGTACCCTAATGCAAAATTAATTGATTAAATTAATATAACTATTATATTGATTTAATTAATGATAAATTTAAAAAATACATAAAACGGATTAGGTCAAAACACTACAGCTGAGACATCTCGTGTGCACCACCCACACTCCGTCAAACCTTGGAGCATTGCAACGCTGCAACTGCTGCGCAATTGCATTTACCTTACCTTTTAGCGTTGCAATGCTGCGATAGCAGCATCTCGACGCTGAGCGACAGAACGTTCCTGTTCTACAGGTTTTTGGCTCTGAACTTACCCCAAACACCTCTGTTTCTTCCCAATCTCCTCAGTAACTGTTGCTCTTTCGATCGATATGGACTTACAGATTTGAAGCAAGAATTAAATTGCCATGGACCCTTACAATTTAATCAAATTAAAAGTAATCTAGTGCCAGAGCCGTAAACATCCAATTTTGCAAACCTTCAACCAAACATTCCAAATGCAGAATATTAAACCCACCTCTAAACAAATTTTGTTTAAAAAAAATATGAAGAACGTGGATGCAAGAAATTGGTTCTGATACCAATTGAAGGGATGGAATTCAACAGCGTAAGCATTGTAAACGTCTTGCATCCATAATTCGATTTTAACATAAACAAATTTAATATACTAGAACAAAATATAAACATATAATATGCTTTAGGGAAAAAGATTAGAACCATTCTAATCTTTGCATCCAACAAGCATCGCGGGCGCTAAGTTAGAGGTCCTTCTAGGATCCTTGCAAACACTCACAAAGAAAGTTACTTAGATTGAACTTAGAATCTTTGATGGTCACTCTTAGATCCTAAGACAACTCACTCCAGAATTATTTTGATCAAGACTAATCCAATGAATTGATTTAAATATCAAATCTAAAGCAAGATTTGAAAGAAAAAGATAACACCAAAGGGTTGAATAAGCACAAGCTTTTTACTATTGATAATCTGAGTTTTGAAGAACACTACAAGCCATTTTATAGGCCAAATGATCGTGGATGTAAAGAAACTCAAAAGTCATTCAAATACAATTAATTGTAAATTGTAGAAAATAACACCTAGAAACTTGAAACTTAATTGCATACTAAATTATAAGTCAAAATGCAAAACTGGGAAAGTAGAAAGTCTTCAAATTGCCTTAAATATCTCCTCTAGAAGGCAGCAAAGTAGTTATGCACGTTTGACAAGGTTTGACATCATATTTCCCCATGCAATGCACACTTGACAGCATTTTCTTCACAAATTCTACACACTTTTTTTTACCACCATGTCATCTTCCAAATTATAGGACTTTTCCCCTACCATCTTCATGTCATTCTCTTCATGACTCATTAAATTAACATTATATAAAACTTTGGTCTCAAAATTATTTGTTGGTTCTTGTGAATTTGCTAGTTTTTGAAGATGTAGTGTGAATGCCTCTTGAATCTTCTTTGTCTTGCTTCTTGTAATTGGTCTTTTAGGTACATGCAATGATTCAATGGTTGAACTCATATCATCCTCCCTTTCTTTAAAAGGATTTGTCCTCAAATCAAGGTCTTCATTCCCTACATCAAAAGGAGTCAAATCAGCCACATTAAAAGTAGTACTTACGTTGTACCCACCTCGAAGATCCAATTTGTAGGCATTATCATTGATTCGCACTATCACTTGAAATGGACCATCTCTTCTTGGTTGAAGTTTAGACATCCTTTGATCTGCAAACCTTTCCTTTCATAGATGTACCCAAACCCAATCACCGGGTTTAAAAATCATTTTCTTTCTCCCTTGGTTCTTGCTATTGACAAGCTTTTGATTCTTCTTTTCAATCCTTTCTTTGACTTCTTTATGAAAATTTTTTATGTATTCTGCTCTTGAAATAGCTGCATCACTAGTAAACATATTAGGTGATAAGGGTGACAAATCTAACGGAGTTAATGGATTAAAGCCATACACAACCTCAAAAGGTGAACAATGAGTGGTGTTATGTATTTCTCTATTGTAAGCAAACTCTACAAAAGGTAGAGTATCCTCCCAAGACTTGAGATTTTTAGGCATTAATGACCTAAGCAAAATTCCCATTGTTCTATTAACCACCTCAATTTTTCCATCGATTTGTAGGTGACAAGTTGTTGAAAACAAAAGCTTAATTCCCAACTTACCCCACAAAACTTTCCAAAAATGACTTCAAAATTTTACATCTCTATCACTAACAATGGTCTGAGGAATTCCATGCAATCTAACCACTTCACTAAAAAAAAAGATTAGCTATGTTAGTAACATCATTTGTTTTATTACATGGTATGAAATGTGCCATTTTACTAAACCTATCAAAGACCACAAAAATGCTATCATGATGTCTCCTAGTCTTTGGTAGTCCTAAAACAAAATCCATGCTAATGTCAACCCAAGGTTCACTAGAAACATCTAAAGGTGTGTAAAGACCATATGGTTGTGTCTTAGACTTAGCCTCCTTACATTTGAAACATTGTTTGCACACTTTATTCAAATCCTTTCTCATTTTCAACCAATAAAAATGTTCAGCCAACATGTTATATGTTTTAAATTCCCCAAAATGCCCCATTAATCCTCCTCTATGAGCTTCCTTCACAAGCAACTCTCAAATGGAACACTTAGGAATACAAAGTTTTCCTTTCCTAAAAAGCATTTCATCAAACACAATATAATCATGCACGTTTTTCCCTTCTAAACATTGAATATACACATCATAAAATTCAGTTGTCTCTACTTTGTACAAATCAATCATGTGCTTGAAACCAAGAATTTTTGCACTAAGGGAAGAAAACAATGCATACCTTCTTGATAATGCATCAACCACCACATTATCCTTACCTTTCTTGTAATGAATGACATATGGAAATGTCTCAATGAACTCTACCCATTTATCATGCCTCTTGTTCAACTTTGTTTGGCTTTTGAGGTGCTTCAAGCTTTCATGATCCGTGTAGATGACAAACTCTTTTGGCCACAAGTAATATTGCCAAACTTGCAAAGCCCTTACAAGTGTATGTAATTCCTTATCATATGTGGGGTAGCTAAGTTGTGCTCCAGTTAGCTTCTCACTAAAGAACATGATTGGCTGCTTTTCTTGCATCAAAACAGCTCCAATCCCTATCCCACTTGCATCACATTCAATTTCAAAAGATTGGTCAAAGTTAGGTAAAGCAAGACAAGGTGTATTAGTCAATTTATCTTTCAATTCATTGAATGCATTTTCTTGTTTTTCTTTCCATTCAAATTTCACATTCTTTTTAATAAGCTCATTCAATGGTGAGGCTATGCTACTGAAATCCTTAATAAACCTTCTATAAAAACTAGCCAAACCATGAAAATATCTCACCTCGGTTGCATTAGTGGGTGTTGGCCACTCTTGAATAGCCTTGACCTTTTCTTAATCAACTTTCACCCCCATCTTTTCCAACAATGAATCCTAAGAAATTGACTTGGTTTAGACAAAAACTACACTTTTTGAAATTGGCATAAAGCTTTTCTTCTCTAAGTTTAAGTAAAATTGTCTTGACATGCAACATATGTTCATTCAAATTTTTAGAGTAAACAAGAATATCATCAAAGTATACCACAACAAATTTTCCAATGTATTGTCTCAAAACATGATTCATTAGCCTTATAAAAGTACTTGGTGCATTGGTAAGACCAAATGGCATAACAAGCCACTCATAAAGACCAAATTTTGATTTGAAAGTTGTTTTCCACTCATCTCCCACATGCATTCAAATTTGATGGTAACCACTTTTAAGATCAATTTTTTAAAACAATTTTGCACCATGTAATTCATCTGCCATTCAATCTAGGAATAGGATGTTGATACTTTACTGTTATTTTGTTGATGGCTCGACAATCAACATATATCTTCCATGTTCCATCTTTCTTGGGCAATAAAATGACTAAAACCGAACAAGGACTCATGCTTTCTCGAACATAACCTTTATCCATGAGTTCTTCCACTTGCCTTTGAATTTCCTTGGCCTCGATTGGATTGGTCCCGTATGCCACCATATTTGGAAGTGTTGCCCCAGGTATGAAGTCAATGTTGTGCTCAATTCCTCTTAAAGGAGTTAGACCCGTAGTTGCATCTTCATGTGGAAACATGTCATTAAATTCCTGCAAAAGAGATTTAAAAGCACTAGGCAAACCATCATTAGAGTTAGGTTCAGTTACTAAACACATTCCTTTGCACATAAGTACAAAATTTGGTGCTTCGAATGAAAATATATTCCTCTCTTCCCCCTTTCTCATAACCAAACTCACACTCTTTCTTTTTTCCTCAAAATCACTCTTTTTTCTCTCTTGGTTTTCATTCACCTTTTACCCCTCACTTTTCTCTTTTTTTTCGCTCTTCTCCTTTAACTTACTTTCTTCTCTCCTCTCTTGATCCTCAAATTCTTTTCTTTTCTTTTCTAATTTCACTTGATCGCATTGTACTTCATATGGAGATAATGGAAACAAAGTAAACTTCTTCCCATTCAAAGTAAATGTGTACTTGTTCAACAAACCATCATATGTGACTTGTCTATCATATTGCCGAGGTCGGCCCAATAACATATCACCCGCATGCATAGGTACTACATCGCAAAGAACCTCATCCTTCTATCTTCTCAAAGTAAAAGAAATAAGAACTTGGGAGTTTACCTTCAATTCTCCTTTGTTTGTTAACCATTGAAGTTTATATGGTTTTGGATGTGGACGAGTAGTGAGCTAAAGTCTTTTTACAAGAAAACTACTTACTACATTTGTGAAACTTCCACTATCAATCACCAAGCTACATGGGGTTCCTTCAATCAAGCACCTTGTGTGAAATAAGTTCTCCCTTTGATCTTCAACTTTCTCCTCCTTGATCTGCACATTAAGTACTCTTCTTGTAACTAAGGATATGGAGTTACCTTCTTCAATGTACTCATCATCAAAGGCTTCAGATTCTTCTTCAAAGCTGCCACCTTGTTCATCACATTCATCTTCTGAATCAATAATTCCATTTCTTATGACCATGACTTTTTTATTGACACGATCTTTGCTCATGTGCCCAAATCCTATGCACTTCCAACATTGAATGGAACTAGATTTCTCTCTTTCTTCCATTGAAGCTTCATTCTTTTTAGTATAGGTGCTTCTGGCTTCCACTCTTTTAGGAGTCACAAACTTCCCTTTTGCTTCACCCCTATTCACAAAACCATCCTTGTTCCAAACATTAGAACTTGAAAAGGTATTAGCTTAGAATTATACCTCTTGGAATGTTCCTTTTTTTTTCTCAATTGTTCTTCAATTTTGATTGCATAATGATACATATCTTCCAAGTATAGTTGTGCATATCTATCAACGATATGAACAATTTCTCGATTTAAACCTCCAAGGAATCTAGACATGTTGTCTTCTTCTTCTTCTTGAATATTTTCTCTTTATATCAATATTTCCATCTCTTGATAATATTCAGCTACAATTTTTGTTCCTTGCCTCAAAACTTATAATTTAGTTCTCAAATCTCTTTCATAATGTTTTGGAACATACCTCTTTCTCATGGCTTCTTTAAGTTCTTCCCAAGTTTCAATGGGTTCCTCCTCTTTCCTCCTTCTCTCGGATTTGAGATGTTGATACCAATTTTCCACATGGTTAGTGAATTCAGCAATGGCAAGTCTTATCTTCTTATTCTCACTGAATGTGTTGCAATCAAACACATGTTCTATCTTCCTTTCCCATTCCAAGTATGCCTTCGCATCCGATGTTCCACAAAATGGTGGAATTTTTAGCTTGACTCCATTATCTCTATCTTCATGGATTCTTTCTCCTCATCTAGGGTGCATATTATTTCTTCCTCTTCCTCTTATGTTTCCTCTTCCTCCAATTTGTCTTTCTTGTTCAACTAAGTCAATTACTCCTTCATCTTCTTATAAGACTTTTTGTTGTTATGCCCTTCTTTCTTGCCTATCTTCCCTCATCATTTCCACCATGCTTTGAATGGCTTGAAGAATAGCCATATTAGTATCTTGTACTTGTGGTACTCCTTCACCCTGTGACATTTTAAAGTTAGTAATAAAAGAACCTCACCACATTTTCACCAATTTCACTCAAGAACACTCGTGTTTATCACTCAAGGGTAGGCTTTTGATACTAGGTTAAAGATGTAAGGGTTAGCTTATATTTTTGGTGCAATCTCACTAAAAGTTTGATAAAAAAAAAAAAAAAAAAAATTCAAAATGATCAACTCTCACAAACTAAGACTAGAGTAACTAAACTTAGGCTAAAAATAAAACAAATATGGATTTTTTTTCTCAAATAAATGACAAGAAACTTTCATGTGCTTTGGATCTTTGATTTCTTTTCTTCCTCTTCTTCTTCTTTTTTTTTTTTTTTGCTACTGTTTTTTATTTTTTTATTTTTTTTTTTTGCTACTGTTTTTTTCTTTTTTTTTCTAATGTTTTTTTTCTTTTCTTTTTTTTTTTTTTTGCTGACTTTTTTTTCTTTATGGTCTAAGCTGATTTGAAGAAGTTTTGAAGACAAGTTGTAGTATGTCTAGTTACAAGATGTAAGCAATTGCTATGGAGAAAAAAAATGAAATAAAATAAATTGAAATAAAGTAAAGATAACACCTCTAAAGTCGGTCAAGAACGATAAACAAATGCTCTGATACCAAATGATAAGTGTCCGCGATGCTTGTTGGAAGCAAAGCTAGAGGTCCTTCTAGGATCCTTGCAAACACTCACAAAGAAAGCTACTTAGATCGAACTTAGAATCTATGATAGTCACTCTTAGATCCTAAGACAACTCACTCTAGAATTAGTTTGATCAAGACTAATCTAATGAATTGATTTAAATATCACATCTAAAGCAAGATTTGAAAGAAAAAGACAACACCAAAGGGTTGAATAAGCACAAGCTTTTTACTATTGATAATCTGAGTTTTGAAGAACATTACAAGTCATTTTATAGGCCAAATGGTCATGGATGTCAAGAAACTCAAAAGTCATTCAAATACAATTAATTACAAATTGTAGAAAATAACACCTAGAAACTTGAAACTTAATTGCATATTAAATTATAAGTCAAAATGCAAAACTAGGAATATAGAAAGTCTTCAAATTGCCTTAAATATCTCCTCTAGAAGGCGGCAAAGTAGTTATGCACATTTGACAAGGTTTGACATCACATTTTCCCATGCAGTGCACACTTGACAGCATTTTCTTCACAAAATTTGCACACTTTTTTTAACCACCATGTCATCTTCCAAACTATAGGACTTTTCCCATGCCATCTTCATGTTATTCTCTTCATGACTTATTGAACTAACATTATATAAAACTTTGGTCTCAAAATTATTTGTCGGTTCTTGTAAATTTGCTAGTTTTTGAAGATGTAGTGTGAATGCCTCTTGAATCTTCTTTGTCTTGCTTCTTGTAATTGGTCCTTTAGGTACATGCAATGGTTCAATGGTTGAATTTATATCACCTATACAATAAGATACATTCAAATAACGATTGGTAACCCTTCACCTTCCAGTCGTGATAGGGACGCTCAATCCAGCCTAATCAAACTTGCAAATCCTTGACCTAATTTTAAGTATAAGTGTGATTTTAAGAAATTTTGAGAAGGTTGAAGATTTTAACTAATATCAACCATTTCGATCAAATGTCATAAAATTTTGAATGTCGCGTGTTGAAGTCATTTAAGAAATTGTTAGTTGTTGCTTGTAAAAGGGAAGGTTGTAATTGAAGATTATGTGCAATTAAAATTGGTACAAGTGATGTATTTAAAATCTCCAAGTGTTATAACGTTTATACATACTTTCGACCCTAATAAGTTACGATCACATGCATGCAAGCACATCTATCATTGGTTGGTTGATATGCAGGCAAAGTTGGAGGTGTTGAACGAGTATACATACTAAAACACATTATGGACAACTTTAGAATAGAATATGGTGTCAAAATTAGCTACGATAAGGTGTGGCGTACGTGTGAGATGACATATGCAATACATATGGGCTCACCGAAGGAATCATATGCTATGCTACATGCGGGCCTTGAAGATAGCGAACCTAGGTACCGTATTCAATATTCAACTAGAATATATGGTACATTTAAAATACTTGTTCATGGCATTGGGTCCTTTAATATGCAGGTATACAAGTGGTCGTCTTGTTTTTGTAGTTAACGGCTCAACATTGAAGGGTAAATATGAAAGGCATATATTGGTCATTGTATCTGGATGGTGATAACGAACTATACCCACTCACGTATGGAATAGTAGATAAAGAATCTGATGCATCATCGACATACTTCATGATACAACTACACAATGCATATGAGACGACCCAAATATGGTTATTGTTTTTAATCAACATCAAAGCATCTCCAATGCAACTGAGAGAGTCTTCCCAATAACTTCAACGTATTGTATACATATCACTTGAGGAAAAATCTATTGAGAAACTTCAAGGATAGTTCGATCATCCCGATTTTCCTAGATGCGACAAGAGCATTTAGAGAATCTGAATTCAATATGTACTGGGAAGAGCTAGGTGAATTCAAGAATGAGGTTGTTACACGCTACCTGAAGAACCTTGGCTTAGAGTGATGGACCCATGTCCGTCAGATTTTGAAACAATATGACAACATGACAAGCAATGGTGCGGAGTGTTTCAACTCACTTACCATTGAAGCTATAAAACTACCAATTATACCATTGCTTGAATTTGTCAAAGAGAAACTCCAAGAATGGTTCTTATAATGAAAAAGAAAATGGACCGCCTACATGTCTCAATATTCAGACTACATGGAAAAACATGTAGCTGATGAGTTCGAGAAAGGTCGATGGTACCAAGTAAGACCAATTGATAATACATTCATCGTGAAAGATGGTCAATTGGACGAGATATTCGACATTAATGTGTGTCAGTGCACATGCAGAGCATTCGACTATTTGGAAATTCCTTGCTCTCATACAATAGTCACTGCAAGGTCAAGGAACATTTACCCATATACTATTTGTAATAGAGCCTATAGCGTAGAGTCCTTGATCCTATCCTACGCAAAACCAATATTCCTAGTCGGATATATGTCTGAATGGAAGAAACCACCAGGGTATGTGGAATGTGTGATCCTATTATCGAAGATAGTAATATGTGTTGCTAGGCCACGTATGAAGAGGATTCCATCTGCCAGAGAACATGCCCAATCCAAAAGTATAGAAGGTGTGGGCAGCCAAGACACAACAAGTCAACATGCACCCAACCTTTAACTTATAATACAAATACTGACCAACGAGGATAGAGGTAATAATCATACAATAATATATCCAAATTTCTTTAAATCGCGCTTCTGTTTAAAATTGAGGTAGGGATTTGCAAGTTTGATCAGGCTAGATTGGGTGTCCTTATCGCAACTAGAAGGTGAGGGGTTACCAATCATTATTTGAATGTATCTTATTGTATAGGGCTCAAATTCCATGTCGCAATGTCTTCTTTAATTGGGGTCAGGGCGTTTTAGGTTTCATCGAGCTAAGTGGGGTATCCCGATCGGAAGAAGCTTCAAGCTTCAGTGGTGAACAAATTTAAACAGCAGGCTGCATTAGAGAATTAGGCCAGGGCTTCACTAAATGTGTCGAGCTTGGGTAATCATCCCTATTGCGAGTGAAGGTCGGTGACAAAATCCGTTAAAATATGAAGTTCGTGATTGGAAGTGTCATCGGGCTAGGGACAATCCACTGTTAGGCTGGGCATATCTATAACGACCCAGCTCCTTAAAACTTAAACTAGGTTGTTACTATAGACATGCATGCATACTAGGGGTGTACATGTATTGGGTTGGGTTAGATTGTGGATATTTTTTGGACCAACCCGAAAATTTGGGTTGGTTGAATTGGCAACCCAAACAAAGTTTCCAACCCATCCTAACCCAACCTTTAAAATTCGGGTTGGATTGGGTTGGGTTGTTGGGTTATAACTTATTTTTTATTTTTAATGAAAAATATGTAAATTTATTATACAACATATGACTAATAACTAAAATCTCATAAAGTTCAAATGCTAAATATCAAATATCTATGATATTTATTGCAAACTTTAAACAAAGACAAATAAAATAACAATTTTAAAAGAAAAATATTAAAAATTCATAAATTAATCAATACAAAGTAATCAACTTTAAACAAAAGAAAATACATACAAATATTATATATAATTCGGGTTGGGTTGGGTTAACCAAAAAATTTTTTTAGCCAACCCACAACCCAACCCAACCCAAGAATAAAACTAATCCAACACAACCCTTACATTTTGGGTTGGGTATTCTGGATTGTTCGGGTTGTCAGGTTATTTGAACACCCCTAATACATACTACTCAAATTGACACATTTTCATGACTTAGTAAAACCAAATGAATAGCATAAAACAATTAACTTTATTAGAACTAAATAAATAAAATTCATTTAACAGAGTACATACCCTTAAAACCATAAAAATAAATTAAAAAATTAAAAAAAAAACTGAAAAATTCTCTTAAAAGTATAAAAAGTACAAATACCAAAACTTTGAGTTCAAACATCAAGACTAGCAATTTTAAATCATAAAATCCTGAAAACATGAGTGGAAGCATATGATTGGTCCCAGTGGCTTGATCACGGATTCTGCTTGCATGCTCTTACTCTTACCTGAAAAATAAACATGAGAAAGAATGAGTATAAAATACTCCGAAAGTAACCCCACTATTGGGGTCAGGCTAAGCATCTATGTCCTCTAGATTTTACTCTCTAGTAGGACGCGCATAAACTTCTACTTTCCATGGGATGGCTAACTAATGGATAGTTGAACCTACCCTACTGTAAGTGAGATGTACCCACAAACCTCTGGTGAAGCCCGAAGGAAATACAAACCTCTGGTGAAATCCCAAAGGATATCACCGCCTCTAGTAAATCTCAAATAAAACACAAACCTCTGGTGAATCCAAGGGAAAACCTCTAGTGAAATCTTGAAGGAGATCACCACCTCTGGTGAATCCCGAAGGAAACACAAACCTCTGGTGAATTTCGAAGGAAACAAAAACCTCTAGTGAAGTCCCGAAGGAGTTCATCACCTCTGGCAGGTATCTAATTACGGCTAGGAATAACTATCACTATCATAAGCATAACATGCATCATAAAACATAGGCCCATAAACATGCAAATATATATCATCATGCTCAATGTTCATCTAGCAAATCATAATAACAAAAAAATTAGTTCATGCTAGCACTCATATCATGCTTCAAAACATAATCAAGATCAGCTTACTTGTTCTCATGCATCTCAATGAAAACAATCTTAGAATCCTCATAATTAATCTTAAATTTATCGCATGGCACCTAGACAGTTCCATTAGTGAGATTACTTACTTTAAATTACAAGATTAATTATCGTTATCCATGCAAGTCAATTTCTCATCAAATCTTGAATTAGAACCAAAAGCATGCTCTACTTCCAATAAAAAAATCCTTTCCAAGGTCTCAAGTAAAACTCAATTCATAACATGTCAAAATGCTTTTGACAATGTTTAAACAGTGGCTCCAAACCTCTTTGAAAATTCAAATTAGTCCTCCACAATCAAGATTTAACCAAAAATAGGCCAACGTTCGGTGGCGCGGCTGGAAGCGCAAACGTTGGTTGGGCATCGGATCTGGCAGTGCAGCTTGAAGAAAAGGATTGACGCAGCTCAACCTTAGGCGACTGTTCGGTGTAAAGTAGATGTTGTTAATTCTATCTGCCCAAATAAAATGAAATTTATAAAACTCTAACTACAATTAGAACTAACACGTAGTAGTAGAACCTGCTGATAGGTAGTATAGTCAATCTTTAGCCACATCCTTCAAAGAAAAAGGGAAGGTTCTAAGGTTGAGTTGATCTTGTGTCACTCTATGAGGACATTCCGTCACAAATAAGGTGGAACTCCTTCATGTGTTTATGAGGGTCTTCACCGGGTTGCCCTATGAAAGTAGGAAATAAATGTAAGCCCCTGTTTGAGTTCAAATGGGATTGTTGTCTCCGGGTATACGATGCAAAGAGGAGGTTGATTATAATCGGGTTTCGCTAGCTCACGCAAAGTTTGTTCTCTTGCTTCGCCCATAATGTTTGGTTGTACTTGTTCTTCTTCTTGACCCAATTCTTCAAATTCTTCTTGCTATCTTCTAGCTCTTTCCCTTCGTAATCTCCTCTCCTCATGGTCGATATCTACAATCAAATCACAAAGTAAATCCGAAAGGAGCGGGTCATATACAAAAGGAAAGTTTAAAACCTATTATTTTTTGTTTTATTATTTCTTTTTTTTTAATGGAATTCAAAAATTTTAAAAGGCCAATTGCTCGGTTCCCCGGCAATAGCGCTAATTTGTTCAGTGGAAAGTAGGTGTCGTTAATTCTATCTACCCATTTATAAAACTCTAACTACAATTAGAACTAACACGTAGTGATAGTGGAAGTAAGAGGCAACGCCTAAAATAGACTATTTGAGTTCCAAAATGCAAAAGATTAAAGAGGAGGGACGAAGGGGGTAGGTAAAAAAAAAACTAACTAAACAAAAAGACAAGAATTGATATAGGAAATTTATTGATAAGAGAAATAACGAAGATTGTGAGATAAGATTCAATGAAAATGAAATCTTGGGGATTTTATGTAACTAGGCAATTCTAGCATTGACTTAATAAGAAATCATGCAATTAGATTATTCAATAGTTCATTAAGAATAAGTTCCTAATGCCCTAATTAGCTAATTTCACAATTAATCCTAATCTGGTTCTTAATTGCTTACATTTCACAATTAATCCCTAAATTGCATTAAACTCATGGGTTTTCTTACCTATTCCAATCTTGAAATCAAAAGACTGAAAATTCAAGATTGATTACTGAATGAATAGATTCTTTAAAGAAAAGAGGAAAAAAAGTCCACATTTTTTATCAAGACTACTAATTCTTACAACTACAATTACAATTTTGTTATAGAATCATGTAATTTTTGCATACAAATATTGATTAATCTTGAGTCATCAATTCAATCTTAATCAATTTTATTCTAAATCTCAGCAAGAACATTCAAAAGAAAGTAATTACATGAAAGAAAATTCAAGAAAAGCTTCAAGAAAATACCTAATTACAAGTTCCCCAAGAAAAAGGTTTACCTATTCATAGAGGATGAAATTCTTTAAGCAATCCATTGATGGTTGCATAATGATACACATCTGAGTACAAATCGACTTAATCTCACAGAAAATTACAAGAATCGCTCTTGGAATCGAAGTCTCTCTCTAAAAAAATGGGTTTCTCTTCTTCTAAGTTTTCTCTCCAGAGAATGATGGATTTTCTATAAAAAAAAATGATATCTCTCTATTCTGAATGATGTTTTGCTGAAGAACTGAACTCATTTATACCAGCAACAAAGTGTCGTGGGCGTGCGAATGAATCGCGTCAAAATCTAGAAAGAAGAATGAATCGCATCAAAATCTGGAAAGAAGAATGAACGCATCGAGTTTTCTATTTCGTACTCGATTCCCAATACTCAATGGTAGAATACTCGATGCTCGGCGCTGGATGTTCTTTACTTGATAGCTTTAACTCGATGGAAAATAAATAAGAAGAAACTCGATGACTCGATAATATTTGCTAGTATTCGATGGAAAATGGTTGAATACTCGACAATCTTTATTCGATGGTATTTGACAGTATTTTGCTAAATACTCGATAGTCGATGATCCAACAACCTTACTCGATGCTCTCCTGGGTATTTACTCGATTCTCTTCAATTTGTTAATTTTCTTCGTCATTTTTTATCTTTTTTGGCACAATTTTCTTGTAATCACTCCAAAATGCTTTGGGGATCGTTTAATCCTACAAAATTAGCAAGTAAAGCAAATAATCAATACAATTTTGGGGGAATTAACATAGAAAATATACCTCCTTTAAAAACCTGACAGTGGCAGAGAAATCTAGTGGCGACAGAATTAAAGGGAACGGCGATGCGGTTGAGTTCCGACGATGGTTGGGCTTCGACGGCGACAAAGGGAGTCGGTGGCGTTAGGGTTTCACGAAACGGAAAAGAAAAAAAAATTAGGGGGATTTCTGATGCGTGTGCATGAAGAGGAGAGAGAGAAAATATATTATTATCATTATTATTTTTAATTTCTTTTCTCTTTTCTAATTTCTCTTTTCTTTTCCCTTTTCTTTTAAACTCATAAATAAAACCTTAACCCACTCACCTATTTATAACAACTCAAAACCCGTATCCTTTTCCTTCTCCAAAATCTAAATATCTAAATCCGTTTTGGATATTGAAATCCCAAATCCTTTTTGTGAAAATAATTTAAACCAATTATCTCAATTAATTAATTTAATTTAATTATCTTCTCCAAAAATCTAAAAACCCAAAACTCCCAATTTCAATTCAATTTTTCAAATTAAATTAAAATTGAAATAATTTGACATAAATCTCAAATTTTCCTTTAATCAAAAATTCAAAAATTCTTTTCTAAGCAAATATTAAAATTGAATTATACTTTCGCAATAATCCAATTTAACCTTCAAAAATTCAAAATAATCCTCAAATATTACAAAATAACTTAATTTAAATTACACAAAAATTTGGGATGTCACAATATCAGCCCGAACGCAAGGTCATCTTCAATATGGAAAAGGCCATATGACGTCAACGAAAGATTATAAAACATACTTTTGCGGGGGGTGGGTTAAAAATCAAACGCGCTATTAAAAAGAGGTCATCCATACAAAAACCCCATTTACTCTCCTAGTTAATCATTTACTTTTGTTTATCTTTATAAAAAAAATTAAAAAAAAGTTTATACTTTCAAGATTATAACAAAATTAAAAGATAATAATGGAAGAACCAATGAGACCTTGGACTTAAATATTTTAACAAGATTGTACATTCGTCTGGGCGTTAATAGCCAAATACATCCTTTTTTGTATCTTGTTGTTTATTGTTTTAGTAAGGTTTAGGGGGGGATTTTTTATTTTGAAATTTTATAGGACTTTACACTTTAACTTGAAGTTTTGATTTATATTTTGTTGTATAAAAATTGGTGTAGAAATTAAACAAATGAGAGAAAATTGAGAGTATATGTATATGAAAGAATATCTATATAATTTATTTTAAAATAGGTACTTCTCAAACTTAAGAAAGCTTCAAATAAATTAATCATTATACCAACGATAGAAGCATTTAAGAGTATTGATGCAACTTTTGAAAGTTTAAAAGAGATTTTTTAAATGAATATGAATGGTTTGTATTCATATACTAATTAATAATAAGGGTCTTTTCTAATTTTTTTAAAAAAGTTAATTACAAAGAATAACAAAAGAAAAGTGATTGAGAGAAAGAATCAAGGGGAAGACAAAATTGTTATGAAATTTTGTAAAAGTTATGTTATCTACTTAAATTAAAGTGTCGGTGTTAAAATGCAAGATTCCACACAACACCAGCAGACAGAATAAAGGAATTCAAATTTCCTTCTTTTGTAATTATGAACCGATAGTCTAATAATTTCAAATTCTTCTTATAACAGAACATAATTTGACAATTAATGAGGAAACACATACCTGAACGCAACCATTTCTAAGAACATTGAATCCATCTGAAAATTCAGAACCTGATTAAAGTGAACACATAGAGCAGTGATAAAGAAATAAGACATTAAAAATAATAAAAAATAAAAAAAAATCACAACATTATACCGGAAGTTAAAAAAATGCAGAGCAGCAAGAATATACTTTTGGAAAGTCCTTTCTTTCATCATATATGGAAAGTATGATTATTGTAATAAAATAAATGTCAGATGTGTCATAAAAGACAACACACATTAATTTGATCTTTTAGTTGAAAAATATTTGGATCGCCTGGCTATACCTATATTTAGGTAGACTATCAATTCTACAATTAAAAATTAACATATAATAAGAAATTTTGGTTTTTTTTTTTAAAAAAAAAGAAAAGTATTTAAAAAAAATTAAAAAAAAACACGGATAGATATTGATAGACTTCTATCAGTTTCTATCACTGATAGACACTTATAGACTTCAATTAGTCTCTATCAGATAAATTAAAAATTTTGCTATTTTGTGTAAATAATTTCTCTTATTTTTCTATTTTTTAAAAAGGATAATTGCAATTAATAGCATTTTTAAGAATAATGGGAAAAATACAATAAAAATACCAAACCCCCTATATTTAAATTTTACTTAAGCTACCTAAAGTGGTATTTTCTTAAACAAAAATAATAATGATAATGATAAGATAAGATAAGAGTACAAGAATTTAAAATAAGAAAATGACTTACTTCATAAATAAAGCCAGAAACAGAAACAGAATGGGGATGCTAAAGTTTAAATCTTACTGTAAATATAATATATATAACTTTCAAAACTTATTAAGAAAATATTATAGATTTAAAGAAGTTTGTCTCTTCTTTAAATTAAAATTTCTGAGGCAAGTTCCTACTTTGAAAAGATAAACTTTGATTAAAAAAAAAAAAAGACAAACTAGGAATATTATACCAAACCTTATTTTTTGGAATTTTTTTAATTTCCAAACTAATTAAAGGTACAAACTATCTTTTTCTTTTTTTCTTTTTTTCTTGTTTTATTTTCTTAATAAAAAGAGCAATAATTTTAAATGATAAAACTATCATTATTAGAAATATTTTCAAATACAACAAATATCATTCATAAATAAGTTGACTCATTTTTATATATTTGAAAATGCCTCTAATAAAAATATAATTAAAAAAAGTGTGTTTTATGATTTTTTATTAAATATTATAATAACTAAGTAATAATTTAAATATTAAAAAATCACAAAATTATTTAACTAAATTAATTCAGGTTAAAAGATGATGAGTATGCTTATAATAATTTTATAATTCCAAGTAAAAACATATAAAGAAAAAAGTTTACAAATTAAATTCAATATGTTTGGTTCTTTTTGCACTAAAATAATTTTTAATATTTACATTATGACTGATTAAAAAAATCAAATTTAAGAATGTATTTTTGTTATTCTTGCTACTGCCACTAAAAAATATATAAAATTCTATAAATTTATTTTTAAATTTGGTTTCATTTTTTACTATAAATAAAATTGTTTCATCTACTACAAATAATCATATTTGTTTCTAAAATTAATAATCTATCTTTATTTGTTATACTTTAATTAAATCTTTTTTAGGTTTTATCATCGTTATTTATTTCTAAATTTTGAAAAGTGCTTCATAGAAAAAAAAAAGAAAAAAAAAGAAAAGAAAAGCACATGAAATATAATAATTTTCAGTCCTAGTTTATAGTTAGAGTCGACTCCAGCCAAATTGAGTATTATATAGTGTTTGTATATCAATCTTAATGTTACATGGTACCAATTCGATAGAAATTTTTAAAATTACTCAATCTGATAGACTGACTGTAAATAAATTAGATTCGTTAAAATTATTTCTTAATCACATATTCATTTTTGTAATTTTTAAAATGTTATATATACTAACTTAGTAGATTGAAGTGGAACTTCCTAACAAATTTTCAATCGTCAATTTTGTTTTATAAATTAAGATTGATTTTGTATATCTAAGTTTACACAACTAATTTCTATATCCTAAATTTTCAAACTGATTTGTTCAATCACATCAATTTTTATTTAAATAATATCATATTTGTTTTTATTAAAATTGTGCATATTTCTCAAATATATAACTGTTCGCATGAGATTTCAAGAAAACTTTATTTCGTGGAACTTGAACTTTGTATTCGTATTAATTTTGTGAAAAGTGAGTACAATCTCTAATACATAGTATTTTGATACTTTCAAAATAAACTATAAGCTTTAAGCTTGTTGATCTTCTTGAATGATCAGCTTTTGGGCTTTTTGATCTTCTTAGGTGATCGGCTTTGGACTTGTTGATATTCTTGGGTGATCGGCCTTTGGGCCTGTTGATCGATCAACCTTTGGGCTTGTTGATCTTCTTAGATGATCAACCTTTGGACTTGTTGATCTTCTTAGATGATCGGCCTTTGGGCTTGATGTTCTTCTTGGATGATTGGCCTTTAGGCTTTTTGATCTTCTTGGTGATCGGCCTTTTGGGTGATCAGCTTTTGGGCTTGTTGATCTTCTTGGATGATTAGTGTTCGCATGAGGCTTCCAAAAAAACTTGTTTCATGGAGTTGAACTTGAGTTGATGTTGATTTGATGCGATGTGGTTCGATCTCTAGTACTTGATCCTATGATTCTCTTTCAATTGAATGCGTATGCTTAATATATAGAAGCGGTGCGTGTGGATGTTCTTGAGCTTCAAGTATTGGAAGAATGCTTGTATCTTCAAAGAACTTTAGTCATCGAGCGTGTTCAGAATGCTTGTATCTTTTTCAGCCTTCAGAATGCTTGTATCTTCAAAGGATTTCAGTCTTTAAGCGTGGTTAGAATGCTTGTATCTTCAAAGGATTTCAGTCTTTAAGCGTGGTTAGAATGCTTGTATCTTTACTTTGGTCTTCAGAATGCCTGTATCTCCAAAGGACTTCAGTTTTTAAGTCTGGTCAGCTTCAGGAGTCAAGGAGTCTTCTGATTATAGAGAATTTCCTCTAAGCTCTCTGGAGTGTAGGATTGTTGACCCCTCCAAATGAGGAGAGCTTCTCTATTTATAGAATTCACAGGTGGGCTTGGGTTTGGCCCTTGGGTTTGAGGAGATTGAATCTTCAGCTTGTAGGTTATGAAGATACAGTCAATTTGTTGAAATCTTCTAATCTTCAAAGCTTCAAATAGTTCAAATCTTTAGTTCTTTAGAATTTGAGAACTTCAGTCTTCGAAGCTTGAGAAGCTTCGGTCTTTAGCACTTGAGAGCCCAAGTCTTGGATCTTGGGAGCTTAAATCTTCATAGCTTTAATATGTCTTTTGATCTTCGAAGCTTTAGTATCTTCTGATCTTCAGAGCTTTAATATGTCTTCTGATCTTCAAAGTTTTAGCGTCTTCTTATCTTAAGAGCTTTGATATGTCTTCTAATATTCAAAGCTTTAATGACTTCTGATCTTCAAAGCTTTGAAAGAGTTATGTTATTCAGATCTTTGGAGCTTCAGATCTTCAGGGAGCTTTTGTCTTCAATTCTTCCCACCCCTCCCAAATGAAGAGATAATGTCTCTATTTATAGAGGTTTCTCATGGGCTTGGGCCTAATTACAACCAAAATTGGGTTTAGGCTAAAGTTGGGTTTGGGCCCATTTGTTGTTGGGTCGAAATACTGGGCTTGAGCTTAATCTTTAATTTAGACAAAATTTTTACCATGTGTTTGAATTGGGTTGGGCCCCAGCGACTTTAATTACTTGGCCCAATCCAACTTATAATTTTTTCAATAGGCTCGGGCTTTCATTGATGATGTGAAAACTCGTGATTCGTCGAAATTTCTCAGTCAACAAATGCCCCCTTTTCGAGATTTACGCACGTTTATACGGTGTGTGAATCTTGAAAAAAAATAATTTGAAATCAAGGTATGATTTTAACTCTTTTAATTTAATGCATCATCATGATCAAAATATGAAAATTTAGCTCAAAATTTTGATTTGAAATTTTGTTTGCTTGACACACTTTCGCCAAGTAAACAAAAGATGAATTTTAGTCCTTGACTTTCTTGCTCCCAAGTAAACTTTAATTTGAATTAAAGTAGAATTTATGTTCCACCTTAATTGCAAATTTAATTTAATATCCCAAATTTTAACAATCATTTTTTTTAGATTTAAAATATACTCAATTCTTCATGTGAATTTGGAGTAGAATTTGTGATTTTGTCTTTCTCTTGCCTTCAGCTTTGATTTGATGGATGTTTGAAGTGTGTCTATATTTTGTTTTGAGACAACATTTAGGTTATGCCAAGGTCTTGACATTGGGGTGAATTTTTGTTGGTACCCAAATCTTGGCTAGAATTTGGGGTGAAATTAAATCTCGATCAATTTTGGTTTGAGATAAAAGTTTGGGATATGCCTAAATTTTAATAAAAGACCAATTGAGACTTTTTTTTATCCGTAATTTATTTTGATTGAAGATAAAAATTCAAGGTTGGATAATTTGAATTTAAAATAAAATTTGGAATATGACCAAATTTCATTTTGGGATAAATTTTAGTTCTCTCCCGCAATTTGATCTGAAAATTAGGGATGAGAGAACCTGATGAATTTGATATAAAATTTGGAATATGCCCAAATTTGAGATTTTATCCACAATTTAATCTTAAAATTGAACAATTTGATTTTGAATAAAATTTGGAATATGGCCAAATTTTAATTTGAGAGAAGTTTTAGATCTTACCACAATTTGATATGGATCTAACGATATGAACCTAATGAAATTGAAATAAAATTTGGAATGTCCAAATTTGAATTTTAGCAGAAATTGAAATTCAAAATTTTATTTGGATAGAATTACAATCTCAAACTAATTTTGACTTGAAGCTTGGATAATCTAGGACTTTGAACTTGAGATTTGGATGAATATGGATTCAAATCTTATTCTGACCTAAATTATTATTATCATTATTATTTTTTTTAGTGAAGTTGAATATGGGCCTTCAAACTTGTCGACAGTAAAACCACCTTCTTTTTGTTAAATTTGATAAATTATATATATATATACATATATATATATAAAACTTTAAAACTTTGTTCTTGAAATTTGGCTAAGAATTTAACCATTGTACTAAATAAAAATGAAAATCAATCTAACTCAAAATTTGTTAGATCTTCTCAAATGCTATGTGTTTAATCCAATCTAAAATCTAAATTTCTTCTCCAAATTTGGCTTTTAAATCTTAACCACTTTTGATTATTCATTTATAAATTGAACTCATAAACCTCATAGAATTCTCATTTAGGGAATCACCTCTATTGCATCTCTGAAAACTTCTTCAGGAGCTTTTTTTTATTATTTCTTCAGCTTTTTTTTTATGCTTCTTGTTTTGCTTCGTTGAGTTGATGGAAACAGAGCACTCTCTCGTGATCGATCTTCTCTTTTTTTTCTTTTTTTTTCTTTTACTTTTTTTCTTTTCTAATTTCTTCAACATGCTTTCAACCTTTCTTTTTCCTCACCTTTTTTTAAGGCTTTTGTGATTAATCATCTCCTTCAGGACCCACCAGCATCACGTTGCACTTGATGTGTGGTCACCGACGACATCAGCTTTTGCTTCTACTGAATTTTTTTTATCGCCAGTTTCTCAGTTGAGATGATGTGTGAGAGAGAAAGAGAACATAATCTTCTTTTTTTTTCTTTTTTGATTTCTTCCTTTTATGAAAACCCTTTTTCTTTTCTTAATCTTTCTTTCTTCTTCCTTGTTTTCCTTCGCTTTCAACATTTTTTTCCTGCAAATTCTTTTACCACCATTCAAAGCCACCCGCCGCGAATGATGATGGTGTGGATTCACTTGAGAAAAGGATAATGCCTGCTGACATGAGCTTGGGAGGGAGTGACATAGTAGAGAGAGATTTAGTGGGAAGTGAGAAATTTTCGGGGGCGGCGGATGTGTAGAAAAGAAGAAAGGTTTAGGTTTTTTTTTTTTTTTAATAAAGGTTTGGTTTTATCTTTTAACCAAATTTTTTTTTCTTAATTTCCTTTCTTTTTTTATTCGAAATTTTCTTTTTACACTTTTTTTTCCTTTCATTTTTTTGTTGTTCTTGTTTCACATTTTTTAGTTTTTTCTTTTCTTTCCTTTTTTTTCTTCTTTCCTTTTACTTTTTTTCTCTTTTTTTTTCATTTTTTTTCTTTTATTTTTTTCTTTTCCTCTTTTCTTTTCTTTTTTTTTTTCACATGTTTTTTTTTTTAATTTCCCTTTTCTTTTTCTTTTCTTTGTTGTTTTCTTTTTTGTTTCTTTTTCTTCTTCTTTTTTACCCCATTTTTTACGTTTTGTTTCCATCTTTGTTTAACAAGTCAAATTTAATCAAATTTAGACAATGAATTGAATCTAACTTTTTTTTTTTTTTTTTGTAATTCTGCCCTCTTTTTTATGCTTAATTTTTTTTAATTCACCATCATTTTAACAACTTGCCCTCACTTTTTTTTTTTTTTTTTTTTTACAGGAGTTAAGTTATTAGGGTGGTGAAGTAAATGAGGTGGAAACATCGAACAAATCTTAAAGATGAGCTATTATGAGGATGAATCAAAACCAATTACACCAGACTTTAGAGGTGGTGTGCACCAAACTTGAGCGAAGCCGCACTTGAATTTTAGAGATGAAGCGAAGTCGGGCCACCATTTTGGAGATGAAGCGAAGTCGCGCACTTTTGGAGATGAAGCGAAACTTTTTGAAGCGAAGTCGCCTTTCTTTTTTTTGATGATTTTTGACTTTGAAGGGAAGCCACGCGAGGCTTTGGGGACGAAGGGAAGCCACGCTAGGCTTTGGGGACGAAGGGAAGCCACGCGAGGCTTTGGGGACGAAGGGAGCCACACGAGGCTTAGGGGACGAAGGGAGCCACGCCAGACTTTGGAGGCGAAGGGAAGCCACGTCAGGCTTTGGAGACGAAAAGAAGCCACGCCAGGCTTTGGGGACGAAGGGAAGCCACGCCAGACTTTGGGGACGAAGGGAAGCCACGCGAGGCTTTGGGGACGAAGGGAAGCCACGCTAGGCTTTGGGGACGAAGGGAAGCCACGCGAGGCTTTGGGGACGAAGGGAGCCACACGAGGCTTAGGGGACGAAGGGAGCCACGCCAGACTTTGGAGGCGAAGGGAAGCCACGTCAGGCTTTGGAGACGAAAAGAAGCCACGCCAGGCTTTGGGGACGAAGGGAAGCCACGCCAGACTTTGGGGACGAAGGGAAGCCACGCGAGGCTTTGGGGACGAAGGGAAGCCACGCTAGGCTTTGGGGACGAAGGGAAGCCACGCGAGGCTTTGGGGACGAAGGGAGCCACGCGAGGCTTAGGGGACGAAGGGAGCCACGCCAGACTTTGGAGGCGAAGGGAGCCATGCATATCGACCATAAACTGGAAGATGGAGCAGAGTCATGCACACCGACCTTAAACTTGAAGATGGATCGGAGCTATGCACACTAACCTTGAACATGAAGATGGAAGTGGAGTCATGCACACCAATCTTAAACTTGAAGATGGAAACAGAGCATGCACACCGATCTTAAACTTGAAGATGGAAGCAGAGCCATACATACCGATCTTGAACTTGAAGATGGAAGCAGAGCCATACACACCGATCTTGAACTTGAAGATGGAAGTGGGGCCATGCACGCCAATCTTAAACTTGAAAATGGAGTAGCATCAATAGAGCCTCTGAACTTGAAGATGAAGAAGCATTGACAAGACCTTCGCGTTTGAGTTTGACAAAGCATCGGCAAATCCTCTGCATTTGAGTTTAACGAAGCATCGACGAATTCTCTACACTTGAGCTTGAAGAATTGGTGAATCCTCTCCATTTGAGTTTGAATATCGACGAATCCTCTGCATTTGAGCTTTCCGAAGCATCGGTGAATCCTCCGCACTTAAGTTTAACGAAGCATCAATGAATCTTAGCATTGAGCTCGACTTTATGACTTTGAGCATAAAGATGGCATTGCAAAGCCTCCAGACTTGAGCATGAAGATGAAGCATCGATGAAACCTCTGAACTTGAAGATGGAAGAGCAACCAAGTTTGATTACAAAGAGGAAGCGAAGTGCATTCTAAGTGTGTGCCTTTTATTTACTGTGGTAGCTCCTTACGAGAGATGAACTTTTTCAATTTGTTGTGCTGCCCCCAACAGGGATGAACATCTTCAATCTTGAGTGTCATTCTTTTACGGGGATGATCACCATCAATCTGTAGTATCATACTTAGGTGGTTGTGGTACCCTTTCTGATAGACTAAACTTAAATTTCTTTAAGTTGCCTTCGTACCCTTAAAAAAAGGGATCAAATCATGACGTAGTTCAAGTTTTTTTTAGCTGGACTGAACTTGATGTATCTTTCAAGCTGCCTACATACCCTTCATAATGATAGGGATCAAGTCATAATGTAGTTCAAAAAGAATGTTTTTTTTTTACACACGACTGAACTTAAATTTCTCTAAGTTTCCTACGTACCCTTTATAATGACAGAGATCAATCATAACGTAGTTCGTACAAAGATTTTTTTTTTTAGGCCTTTCACATTTTAAGCTCATGCGGGCTAGGAGCATCATGCAGTTTAGGCTTTTGCGATGAGGAGCTTCTTTATAGCTCATTTAAACTTCAGAAGCTCTTATTTCATCATGGTTTTTATCATCCTTTTCATTTGTAGGATTCGTCAAAATGATGAGTTTTACCTTCACTATCAAGGAACCTTCTGTACTTATGTCAACAGAAAATTTCCTCTTCATACGTGAAAGAATATGACTGTGAATCTTTTCGTCGTTGTTTTATTCATGGAATGACATCGCCTTCAAGATTTTTATCCTTCTTTTATGTTGATTGTTTGTTGTCTTGAGACGATCAAAAGCAGATGCTGAAGGTCGATCTTTCTTTGATGTGGATATACTTAGCCTTTTGAAGGCTAAAGTTCGAGTAGAAGTAGTTGTTGGACATTGGTCTTCTTCTCCTACCGTGGCCATACTCAATCTTTGAAAGACTGAACATTGAGCATTTGAAGGCTTAATACGATCGAAGACAGAAGTTCTTTGCTTCATTTCTTCTGAGTCGTTGACTTCTTCAGCAGTCGTATGATTGTTGTCGATTTCCACTATGCCAACAGTGTGACATGCAATAATTTCTGATACTTTCTCTAGATGATTATTGAGAAAGCTTCTTGGGAGAAATTCTGCCGAAGTTGCTGGCCGTCGGAATTGAGGGAAGTTCTTGTCTTCTTTCTTAGCAGGCTTAGGCTTCCGTGTCATCTTTTTGCCTTTCTTTTTATGAGTCTTATTCCTTCTTCTGTAGCTTCGATAGGAACGCGACTCTTTTTGGGTGGAGTTTAGTTGTCTTCTTTTTCGACGAGTCACAACTATCCACCTTTCGTTGTCATCTTCAATGAGCTCATCTTTCTTTTTGGAATTTGTTGCTTGAATCTCTTGCTGAAACCAAACAACTATAGGCTCGAAGGCTCCGAACTGGATTAGGCTTTGTCTTTGAGCATGGGACACAGATAGTGTTGGAACACTTGAGGTTGTCGCTATTGTAGCGTGATTTATTTGAGCTACTTCATCTAAATCTAGCTCCATCTTCTTTTCATGAGCCAAATTCAGAATTCGTTCATTCAGCATAAAGCACCTTTCAACTGGGTGACTAATGACCCGATGATACTTGCAGTAGTTAGTATCATCTATTTTTCCTTCTTGTTCTGGCCGCTTGCATTCCGGCAACTGAATAAGTTGCTTCTCTGGTAGTTGCTTTTCTAGCAGTTGCTCCAACATATCTACCACATCAGAGTCAGGGAATGAATAAACCTTCTCTTGTCTTTCTTTAAGAGTTGGACGACTCTTCTCACCCTCATTGTGTCTTCTTTCAAATTTTGTTTGTTTTCCTTTGGAGGAAAATTTCAACAGGGTCACATGAACGAGTAGATTCTTTGGTGGCACTATCCACGATCTTTTCAGTGTCATTGGCTTCATTCTTGTATTTTCTCCCTTCAGGGACTAGGAAATCTTTAGTTCCCCTGTTGGCGATGCTCGGCTCCATATCATGAGCGCGTGTTGCTAACTCCTCAAACGTACGAGGTTTTATCCCTTGTAGGATGTAGAGAAGCTTCTAGTGCATGCCTTGAGTGCACATCTCCACTACAGATAATTTAGTGAGCCTATCTTTGCAATTCAGACTTAAATCTCTCCATCGATCGATGTAATTGATGATTATCTCTCCCTTCCACTGTTTGGTGTTCATCAGCTCTATCATGCTAATAGTGTGCCTTGTACTGTAGAAGCAGTTCAGGAACTCCCTTTCTAGTTGTTCCCAACTGTCAATCACTTCTGGCTCCAAATCAGTATACCAATCGAAAGCATTTCCTTTCAAGGTATGGACAAACTACTTGACTAACTAGTCTTCTCTGGTTCCTGCATTTTCACAGGTTTCAATGAAGTGTGCAACATGTTGTTTTGGATTGCCCTTTCCATCGAACTGTTGGAACTTTGGAGGTTGATATCCAACTGGCATTCTCAGGTTGTCGATTCTCTTGGTGTATGGCTTGGAGTACATAACGAAGGTTTACAAGGTCCTCTATACTGAGCCCTTATGGAGTTTGTAAATATATCCTGTAGTTGTTGAATTGACAAGGTGGCGAAAGAGGTAGATTGTTGCGGCTGGTCTTCTTATAAGACAGTCTTTTCTTTGTCATTGGCTTTTGTAGTTGGAGATTGACTCGACTCAGCGGTTTCTCGAGCCTATACTTGATCTCTTAAAGCATCGATTTCATGATCTCGCTCTTCAATAACTTTCATTAGGAAATTTATCTTCTTTTCCATCTCTACCATGGCTAACTCAGGCGTTACGTCAGTCACCATGACAGATATTACATTAAAGTGGATTCTTTATCTGATGGATCAGTAGCAGAAACATAGCCGTCGAAGAAGGGATTTTCTCTTATAACGATCCCTCTTTTAGTAGATTCCATTAGTTGTTCTGTGATGACAGAGCTTATGTAAGTATTGTTTGCGACAGTAGCTTTAGATACCACTTTCTTTGGTGCCATTTGTACGTTTATTGTCTTGGATGATGAGAGAGAGATGAGAGGTAGAGAGGTCCCACTGGGCGTGCCAATTTGTTCGCACGAGATTTCAAGAGAACTTTATTTCATGGAATTTGAACTTTTATTCGTATTAATTTTGTGAAAGGTGAGTACAATCTCTAATACATAGTATTTTGATGCTTTCAAAATAAACTATAAGCTTTAAGCTGGTTGATCTTCTTAAACGATCAACCTTTAGGCTTTTTGATCTTCTTGGGTGATCGGCCTTTGGGTTTGTTGATCTTCTTGGGTGATCGGCCTTTGGGTTTGTTGATCTTCTTGGGTGATCGGCCTTTAGGCTTGTTGATCTTTTTGAGTGATCAGTCTTTGGGCTTGTTGATTTTCTTGGATGATTGGCCTTTGGGCTTGATGTTCTTCTTGGATGATCGACCTTTAGACTTTTTAATCTTCTTGGGTGATCGGCTTTTAGGCTTGTTGATCTTCTTGGATGATTAGTGTTCGCATGAGGCTTCCAGAGAAACTTGTTTCATGCAGTTGATGTTGATTTGATGCGATGTGGTTCGATCTCTAGTACTTGATCCTATAGTTCTCTCTCGATTGAATGCATACGCTTGATATATAGAAGCGGGGCATGTGGATGTTTTTGAGCTTCAAGTATTGGAAGAATGTTTGTATCTTCAAAGAACTTTAGTCTTTAAGCATGTTTAGAATGCTTGTATCTTCAAAAGACTTCAGTCTTCAAGCGTGGTTAGAATGCTTGTATCTTCAAAGGACTTTGGTCTTCAAAATGCCTGTATCTTCAAAGGACTTCAGTTTTCAAGCGTGGTCAGCTTTAGGAGTCAAGGAGTCTTGTGATTGTAGAGAATTCCCTCTAAGCTCTCTGGAGTATAGGATTGTTGACCCTTCCAAATGAGGAGAGCTTCTCCGTTTATAGAATTCACAGGTGGGCTTGGGTTTGGCCCTTGGGTTTGAGGAGATTGAATCTTTAGCTTGTAGGTTTTGAAGATACGATCAATTTGTTGAAATCCTCTAATCTTCAAAGCTTCAAATAGTTCAGATCTTTAGTTCTTCAAAATTTGAGAACTTCAGTCTTTGAAGCTTGGGAAGCTTCGATCTTTAGCACTTGAGAGCCCGAGTCTTAGATCTTGGGAGCTTAAATCTTCAGAGCTTTAATATGTTTTTTGATCTTCAGAGCTTTAGTATCTTCTGATCTTCAGAACTTTGATATGTCTTCTGATCTTCAAAGTTTTAGTGTCTTCTTATCTTAAGAGCTTTGATATGTCTTCTAATATTTAAATCTTTAGTGACTTCTGATCTTCAAAACTTTGGAGGAGTTATGTTATTTAGATCCTTGGAGCTTCAGACTTCAGATCTTCAGGGAGCTTTTGTCTTCAATTCTTCCCACCCCCCTCCCAAATTAAGAGATAATGCCTCTATTTATAGAGGTTTCTTATGGGCTAGGGCCTAATTACTTTATTGGACCAAAATTGGGTTTAGGCTAAAGTTGGGCTTAGGCCCATTTGTTGTTGGACCGAAATACTGGGCTTGAGCTTAATCATTAATTTAGAAAATTTTTACCATGGGTTTGAATTGGGTTGGGCCCCAGCGACTTTAATTACTTGGCCCAATCCAACCTATAATTTTTTCAATAGGCTCGGATTTTCATTGATGATGTGGAAACTCGTGATTCCCCAACATTTCTCATTCAACAATAACAACTCATCTAGAGTAGACAAATTTAATTTAAGTTGAAAGCAAATGTGATATATATAGCATTTTAACTATGTTTATATTGGCATAGAATTGGATTTTCTAGAAGCGTATTTGCAAATAATTATTTTTAAAAAGTATGATAACTCCAAACTATATATATGATGTAAAAAAAGAGTGCTTTTAAGTATAAATTTTATTTTTGAAGGAATAAAAAATAAATATTTTTTCAAATACTTAAAAAGACAATAATTTTCTAAAACGATAAGCGTCAATTATTTTTATTTTTTGGTTCATCATAGTTATTCTTAGTCAAAATATGTAACTCAATGGATACAAACGAGCATACAAATATATTAGTAATCAAACAATTTTAACTCAATTAGATAATTTATATATATATATATATGTAGTTTTTAGAATTTTAAAATCAATCCTCTAAAATATTGTAAATGATGTCAAGTGTGTATTCTAATTTTTACACCTTGTCATCACATCAATTTTAGTCTTATTTTATTTTATTTTATTTTTGAAAAAAATACTGTCTACGAATATTTCTACGACAAGTTTAAACGTTTGTGGGTAAATGCTTCAAAAAAAAAAAAAAAATGTAAGAGACATAATTAAAATCTTTCGCAAAATTAGTTCTTGGATATTTGATATAATCTAACCAATATCTTTGTACCAAAATATGATCTATAGGGTAGCTGCTATCCGGCCAAAATATGATTTGTATAATTACCAAGAAAAAGCCTAGATTCAATGTTGTATAATAATATATAACCATATACATTGAACCAACCATTACATGTGACACTTGTGAAATGTATATAATTTTTCTACAATATCAAGTTTTTAATTACTGATAAATTATTCACATCCTCCATTAATCAAGTTCATTTTGATTTTGCAATTCTCTAAACATAAAAGGTGTGGTTTTGGCGACAACTATCCTAAAACAATAATAACCATCTCTTACTATAGTAAATATTATTTTGTATTATCCAATTAGTTACAATCAACATTATTTTAAAACTCTCATTTGTTATAGTTTTTACTATTTGTTACCGTTTTTATTATTTTACATTTATCATTTTTTTTATTATTTGTTATAGTGTTTACTATTTACTTCTCGAACTAAAATAGTTTATACCTCAAACACATACTATTATAACTCAAATTAAAATAATATATACCCCAAACACAACCTATTATAACCCAACTATAATAACTTAAGACTATAATAACCATTTATTGCCCCAAATGCTCCCAAAGTGGGATTGTCAATTACATGACTTCGAGATGGAATTGGCATATATTAATCAAATCTCGTATACCAAATGTGTAATGTAATAATAACTAATGGAGAGAATGTTTGAGAGTGATTATAAAATGGTTAAAATTCTATTTTCGTTTTTAAAATCGCCTTAAAACATGTTTTTAATCATTCAGAACAGATTTTGATGATATGGAAATCGTATTTAAATGTGTAAAATTGAATATTAGATTGATTTTGAGTGGTTAAAAATGTGTTTCTGAGTAATTTTGAACATGACAAAAGTGATTTTAATGGTTTTAAAACCACTCCCCAAACATGTACAGAGTCATCAGAAGAAAATAACTAAAACTAAAAATCTCATAATTATATACATTTAAAAAAGGACAATGATTAGGTATAGTCTATACTACACCTATGCTATATAATTGAACAAATAAAACAAAATAACAATTTAATTTAAAAAATCAAAACTTTTTATCACATGACAATTTTTCGTTGGATAACGGGTGGATTGCACAAAGACAGTCTAACCAACACCTACATATTTTTCTTTATAAAATATAACTTTGGAAATAACTTATCAAAGCATATTTCTAAAAATTAGGGTAATTCTTTTAAATAACAAAATTGTTGAAAATATTTTCAAATATAATAAAATGTCATTTCTATTAATAATAAACATCTATTAGTGATACATATCGATAGACATCAAAATGTCATTGTTTATCACTGATATTGATAAATGTATATTAACGTCTATCACTAATAGACTTATATTTTGCTATATTGATAAATAAGTTAGTTTATTTTCTAGTTTATTTTTCATTATTTAAGAAGTAACACTAAATTTAAATTAGAAGATAATTTTGTATAACATTTGATAGTAATAAGCAAAATTACAACGTAAAATGTAGAAATAGCCAAATTTGCACATCTTAAATGATTGGACACCTACCATTACCAATTTTAACTATTTGCTTAAGCCACTTCTAATAATTTATGTTTAAAATTTGTAGGATTCCTTTCAACAACCACATGTTCCTAGTGGGTCTAAATGGACCATTAAAGACTCCTAGAACACACACACCTGTCAAGTTGAAGTCCATGGTTGAGTTTTTTTTTTTTTTTTTTTTTTTTTTTTTTTTTTCTTCTTCTTCTTCTTCTTTTCTTTATAGTAAAATGTTGGTGAAAAACTTTAAATGAATGAATAATCAACATTTTGAGTATCCAAGTAGCTAAGATTTACATTAACAACTTCCTTTATGTACCCTTTCTTGAATTATGAGTTTGGATTTGAAGGGGTACTCATATTTTAGATAAACTGAGGAGATAGATAAAAATGGGTTTGGTAGACATCCTACACACCTACCGTCATTCGGTTGGGTGTAAAAATATCTTTTTTCTTGCGACTCAGGTAACAGTCTTTTATTTTGCAGGTTACTTTTCGACGTCCGATAATTATTGTCTTCTGTCCATCGGAGATTGCCGTTCTAAGATAAAATATTAATTATGATTTTTTTTTTCAAGCCTAATTCTTAAATTTTATAATAGTCTATAAACTTTGAAAAGACTTTGTGTTTAATAGGTCTTTGAATTTTAATCTTAATTTTGTGCCTAATAGATTTTTCACAAAATTTTAAAAATCAATCAATCTATTAGATATAAAAGTTGAATTTTATGTTTAATAAAATTCTTTGCTTTCAATTTTATATCTAGTAAATTCATAAATTTAAAAAATTGGTTAATAGGTCGAGTGCCTATTACATGCATAATTGAAATTTCAGAATCTATTGGAATGAAATTAAAACTTTAAGGTCCTATTAAACATATTAAAAATTTAGAAAGTTTTTGAACATAAGATTAAAATTTTAGAGATTTATTAAATACATGTGATCTACCATAATTGTGGCATGTCGTTTTCTCTCTTATAGTTCTTGTTTCATTTTCATTCTTTAATGATGGTTACCTTCATATACTTCTCTACTCATTTTTTCCTTAAAGGTGATTAAAATAAATCATAGTGTAAAAATTCATAAGATTGAGTACTCCTTGAATTGGTTTTTTACCACTACAAAATTCATTTTGAATTGGATAAGTGATTTCCAACTTTATACATACATCTAACGTTAACGGGCCATTTGGATTGATTAAAGATTTTATTTTTCTAAAGTCGTTTTTATTTAAACTCTTTTGATAAAAATGATCTAAAATAAACTTTGAAAGAGTTTAAAAAACTATTTTGAGTGATTATCAAATACTTCAAAAAAATTTTAAAATGATTTATTTTTAAAATTAAACACTTGAAAAGTTAATTCATATACCCTCTAAATCAAACGGTATAAAATTAAGAATATTAATCCATATCTTGCAGTTTCAACTTTTTAAATAATAAAAATCTTCACCAATGAGACTCATTGACTCCAATAAAATTAAAAGCTTTAAATAACCAATCCACATATTAAACCTGAAAAACTTTACCAATAATTTTTTTTAAAAAAAAAAACCTCTAATGGCATTTTCCTCTAAAATGTTATCAGTTTGACGCCCATATATTATATAATTCCTTGGAGACATAAGAAAAATTATTTTTAACAATATTTATACTTGTAGTGAGAACTCAATAAAGAGTTAAAGTTTAACACTTCTTAAATTTTAAAGTTAATGTAGGTAACATTTATCTACTTTTAAATTATAATTAATTGAAATAAAAAATTTATAGTGAAAATTGATACAATTTGATCAGGTTAGAGTGGACAATTAACTTAGTTTTAAATATTCACAATCATGCAACTTTAATAAGTAGTTGCTTATATAATATTTTCCAAAAGGTTAATCATAAATAGGGAGACTTTTTAAAATAGAAAAATTATTAGTCAGCTAAAAAAATACTTATCATATCAATTTAAAAATACTATTTTGCAAACGTATTACTATCGTTTGTTCGTTTACCAATATGACAAGATTTACAAATCTGAATTTCATTTTGACTTCTGTTCTTATACATTCTTCTTCTTCTTATTGTCATTGGCAATTTCAGCCTCTCTGTCGCTAATATCTGAGCCAGCAGCGATAGTTGACATTTTTTGGGCTGACGGCGGCATGATCTTCGTCCTCATTTACTGCACCACTGGAATTTCTGGTGAGCTTAGTCTTCTTATATTGCTCTGTTTCTCCCTCTTTTAAATCTGTCAAATTACTCTGGTTTATTCATCTTTGCAGGTGAGCATATTCATGCGGTGGTGATATATGGGATGTTGTTAGCTCGAGAAATCTCTCTAATTAGAGCTTTGTTTTACATTGTGGGTAATGTTTGTGTTATTTTGTGGGTGTGCGTTAGCCAAGTCATTATAGAAGACTTATTACGTTCAGTACTATGGTGCCGCCAATATGGTCACTGATGGGTACAACATCGAGCTGCAGAGATCATTGGAACTTTTGTTCTTGTTTACATTGTCTTCTCCGCCACTGATCCTAAAGGAAATGTTGGAGATTCTCACATCTTTGTAAATCAAGTGTATTAAGTGTATATCAATAGTGTATCAGGTGTATCAAGTATATCAAGTGTATATTAGTGTATCAAGTATATCATGTGGATTGGACTATTTTTACCATTTTTACAAAAATAATAAATATGAATTATAGGCTTAATTTTTTTAAATTTATTCTGTCAAATCTACACAAAGTTGTTTAATTTATGTGATAGCCATTGTTCGATTTGAAATCTTTAGATCAACCATTGGGATAAATATCTCTTCATCATAACAATAACAAACCCATTAACATTTTATCTATTTATTTTCTAGATATTATAACACCCTCTCATTCACTTCATTTTAGTACCCAATCTCCCGATTTGGTGCTTCGGATTATCTTGTAATAATTTATTTAAATCGTGCTAGATTAATAGCCGCTCAACTGTTCTATTTCGAATGTCTTGATCCCACCGGAAGTAATATTGTATTTTGGTTCATAAGTTTATATGTTTATTCTATTTCCGCTCTTATTTTTTTAAAAATTTGTTGCATTTGACCCTTAAATTTTAATGTTTATTTTTTTATATTTTATAACTTTTTTTAAGTTTATAGGTTGGGAGATTTGTACTACTCCATATATTAGCAAAGCTATGCTAGTTTTGATGCTTATTATTTATTTATTTTATTTTGGTTGTAAACAATGATTATTATAATGTTGATTTGATCTTAACAAATTAACGATATAGATTTGAATACTGATATATTATTATAATGTAATTTCAAGACACTTTTTTTTTTTTGAAAAATTCAGGACACATGGTTTAAAAATTAGCATCACCCAAGTTTCTTTTTATTATTATTTTTTATTTTCTTAAATTTAAAACCGAAGGTTTAATTTTAAAAATATTTAATGGAAATATCAATAAAATCTTAATGTCATCAGATATTTTCGAAAAAATTATAAAAAGAAAAAATTCAAATAAATATTTTATGAATTTTAAATAAAAACATTTTATTGTTCATTTTATATATCATTATATCACATTAATATTAATCACATTTGGTTGTTTATTTTATATATTAGGTAGAGTTTTCTACGAGATAGACGCATCAATCCAACTTCACGTGTCAAGTCATTTTGAATCCATAAAAAAAATATTAAAATATCGACTAAAATTTAATATTATAACTAAAATGAGTTAAATTTTCGAAAAGAAAAAAAGAAACTAAAAAGAGTAAAAATGTAGATTGATAGGTAGATAGATAGTGTTGGTGTGAAATGAAAATAGGTAATGAGAGAGGAGTATCGGTCTAAAAGAATAAGCCACGTCATACTCAAGGGCCCCACCGAGGTTTGAACCGTGCCGCGTGAAAGTCTGGTTCTAGTCGGATGGCAACAAAAATCCAACCCTTAAAAAGTTAACCATGGTTAGCTGGCACCACCTAACTCTGGTTAGAACTAGACCACAACAAAAATAACTCACAAAACGACAATCACAACCCGTCGTATTAAACTCGACTCTTTCATTTCTAAAGCCATAGTCCACACACAAAGCCTTTTTCAACTTCTCTTTTCCGATCCGAACAACCACTGTCTCCGATCCCTTTCACCGTCTTCTCTTCCGCCATGGCTGGTTCTTCTCACGCTAGACTCCTTGGCTCTACATTCGAGTGCCGCTCCGATCCCGTTCTTGCTGTTGCAGCTGGTCGTCGAGGGAACAGCTATGGCCGATTCGCTCACGAAGCCAAATCGGTGAAGGGAACGGTCGCGTCTCACGGCTTGTCTTCATTCCCGATTTTTAAGTTTCCACCGAATTTTGTCAGGCAACTCAGTAACAAAGCGCGTAGAAACTGTAGCAATATTGGTGTTGCACAGGTTGTTGCGGCTTCGTGGTCGAACAACTCTCCTCCTTCCTCGGCGGCGGCGGCGGCGGCGGCGGCTAATGCCGTTGACACCGCTGCCGCTGCCGCAGTGCCTACCGCCTCTGATGCGGTAGCGCTGGAAGGTTGCGTTGGGAGTGAGGGTTTGAAGGTAGAGGAGGAGGGTTTAGGTGATTCCAGAACCTCTGTCTTCGATTGCGATGGGAGTGTTGCAATCCACGCTGGTAGGATTCAGTATGAAGTTTGACTTCATCTTTGATTCTTTCTTTTATCGCTTTTAGGAATCTTTTTTTGATTCTTGGCAATATGTAATTGACTATTTCGGTGCGGATTTCAGGCGAAAGATTTGGTCGTGGTAGAGCTGACGACGCTATAACTACGCCGGTGGTTAATACTTCCGCTTATTTCTTTAAAAAAACTGCTGATCTCATCGATTTCAAGGTACTTACTTGCGTTCCATGTTGATTCGAAACGGCTGACTTCAACTTGTAGCGCTATCTATCGTTTTCTCACTATTAGTCTACGAGTTTTTGATCCTCAAACATACATCAAAACTGTAAGAAAACAATGTCGAAAAGGCATCTGGATCTTCTTTCTTACTTTTTACTACATATTGGATCCATGGCAGGAGAAGCGCGCTGTGAGTTTCGAGTATGGACGCTATGGAAATCCAACGACAATTGTTGCGGAGGAGAAGATAAGGTTTTGTTTCTGAACTAGTTGTTGGTTTCATTTGTAATCCTTTTGGGGCAAATGGAATTGAGTGTGGAAGTTATTTGATTTTGAACCAGTGCTTTAGAAGGGGCTGAATCTACCCTGATTGTGGCCTCAGGGATGTGTGCTAGCACGATGATGTTGCTGGCGTTGGTTCCAGCTGGAGGGCATATCGTGACGACCACAGATTGCTACAGGAAGACGAGAATTTTTATTGAGACCATGCTTCCCAAAATGGGAATCACGGTATTATATCTTTCACTTCATTCTGTTTATTTTGTTTATCTTCTTTTTGGTGGTATAATTGATTATTACGGTAATACTAATCTTATTTAACATTTTTATGTCTTCTTCAATGTCTTAGTGTCAGCCTTTTCCCGTATGTATGCTTTAATTTTGTGCAGAGTCTGAGACTAATTTTTGTTTTTATTCAAATTAATACGAGAACTTATTTGATAGAAAAACAAAAACTTATTAATATATATGAATATGTATTTATTTATAGTCTTGAAGCCGAAGAAGAGAGTAGTTGATATTGGAAGAATTAAATAACTTTTTACTTCCATCATCCCTATTAAATATATATATACATATATATATATATATATATATATATATATATATATTTGTTTTGGCACAGAAACAGAACAGAATGAAGAATGAAAATATGAGAAAATGCAATTTATTGAGCTTTTTTCTTTAATATTTAAGGAAAATAGGGCAAATGGATTAGTTTGATAGGAGATGCAGATACAAAAATTATAGTTCCCATTTAATGTGATAGATCCTGTTAACGATCTTTCTCTTGTTTATTTTCTGTGATCATAGAAGATCTGAAATTTTATTATCGAAGATAATCTTTTCTAATTATATTGGATTTCTTATCTTTAAAAAAAAATTGTATGGATTTGTTTATAAGTTGGTGGGTGCCCCATGGTTTGTGGTAGGACTGGGTGGTTGAAAGCTCTATTCTTCTAGCCATTTTTCCTTTTTATGTTGGGCTAGTTATGTTAAATCAGAATTACTGTACAAATTTCAAAAGTAGTAACTAAATAAAATAAAATGCCAAAATTATTATTATTTTTTAAAAAATAGGATTTATTTCTTTTTAATCTTTTTCTAGTCATTTTTCCTTTTTTACGTGGTTGCAGAAATTGTTTATTTGTGCATTCAAATTTTGTGTTAAATGCTGACTTGGTAACTATAACTACAACTTGGAATGCAGGCTACCACCATTGATCCGGCCGATATGAACGCCCTTGAAGTAGCTCTGAAAGAGAACGATGTGTGACCATCTACTTACCTTCTTCTTTTCAAGACTTTTTAAAACAATGTGTTTGGTCTTATTAGTGGAAATTGATGTTACATGTATCTTCCTTCCATGCAGGTTTCTCTTTTCTTCACTGAATCCCCAACAAATCCATTTCTGAGATGCGTTGATATTAAACTCGTTTCAGAGATGTGTCATCGACATGGAGCATTGGTGTGTATTGATGGTACGTTTGCCACACCATTGAACCAGAAGGCACTTTCACTGGGCGCTGACCTTGTTCTTCACTCTGCAACTAAGTACATTGGGGGCCACAATGATGTAAGCCCACATGTGATTTTTGTTTTTTGTTTTTATCACTTGAATAATCTGAATTTAAATTTTTAATCAATTAAGAGTTTTTTGAGCAATATTTCTTAAAAAGAAGGAATTTACTAAGCATTGTCTTTTAGGTCCTTGCTGGTTGTGTAAGTGGTTCTCTGAAACTGGTTTCAGAGATTCGGAATCTTCATCATGTGATAGGTGGTGCCTTAAATCCAGTGAGTCATTCTTTTATGCTGTTTAATTATTGCATCTTTTACTGATTGTGGAGTAATGCTTATTATTGATTGAACGCTCCATTGGTTTTCTGCGCTCATTTCAACCATGTTTTGCACCAAGATTTACTGTCTAATAAACGCTATTTCTTCATCTTACAGAATGCTGCTTACTTAATTATACGAGGCATGAAGACATTGCATCTTCGTGTTCAGCAGCAGAATTCCTCAGGTCTGAAGATGGCAAAGCTTTTAGAGGCTCATCCTAAGGTATGCCACTAAATTTATCCAGCTGCAGTACAATGTTTGTATTCCAAGGAAAAATACAACTGAATATTGTTTCATATGTTTAATTTACTACCTAATTATAGACCATGGCACTGCAAAAGAACAAATGTAAGTTCCACTATCGAAGCTTTGAGGCATCTAGTGGCAAGGATGTAACTATAAATCCCGAGATGTAAGCCTGCAGCACTGGAGTAGGGTATACGTCTCATGTTCCTGTGGAAAAATTAACCAATTAAGCATATTGAAACTGAGTTTATCTACTTATTAATTAATCACGGATGAAATGGCCAATTTATATGTTAACGGGATATGATTGTCTGCTTGCAAAATTTCATTTACACTATAAGACGTGACAAAATTATTACTCTTACTGCCTGCAGATCAAATGTGTTTACTACCCTGGACTGCCAAGTCATCCTGAACATAATCTTGCCAAAAGGCAGATGACTGGTTTCGGGGGCGTAGTTAGTTTCGAGGTTAGAAAAATGTCTTTTCATAGTCTTTTATCCCAACCCTCCACCATGTTTGGTTCATCAGTTTCTTCACTCTGGTGCAGGTTGATGGCGATTTAACGACCACCATAAAATTCATTGACTCATTAAAAATTCCATACATTGCTCCATCATTTGGTGGGTGTGAGAGTATCATAGACCAGCCAGCAATAATGTCATATTGGTAAATATCCAAATACTTGACACATGTCAACCTTTATTTAGTAGAAGAGTTTTTTTTTTTTTTTAATGCTTCATGTGGATGGTGGAAGTAATGAAGTTTTTGGTGATGGAAATGGAATAGGGATCTTAACGAAACAGAGAGGCTTAAGTATGGGATAAAAGACAATTTGGTGCGCTTCAGCATAGGAATTGAGGACTTTGAGGATTTGAAGGCTGATATTCTGCAGGCTCTTGATGCCATTTAAAGCTGAACACAGATAATTAAGCCCTTTCTCTCTCTATTTGGATATCATCTTGCCTTTGGTCTTGAGTGTTGGTGGTATCAATTTTTGAATTTTGATTTGCCAACTCCCGTCGTATTGTTAATGATGTCAAATTCGATCGAAATGGAGGCATCTTCATTTGTATGGTAACACCCTTATTTTCCCCTACCCCTCAGGAACAGAAAATGATCCCTAAACATTGTTGTTATTTTCCTTAACCAATTCATCCAGGTTAAAATGTCTTTTTCTGAATATCTTATGCCTAGCCATCAAATCGGATTGGCCACTAATTTCTCATTTACATCTACACATAATAAATAGCAGGAGGATATTTTCTTAAAGTTAAAATCCGGTTCTGAAATTTCACTCTTTAGCCTAAATTTGATGTGTATTTACAGTAAAGAATTTTTAAACTTGCTAGTTTTAGTAGATACGATGTTTGCAAAGTTTGAAATATATTTTCAGATTGAAATATGAAAATGTTGGAAAAAATTATGAAAATTGGTGGAAATGATTATAATTAATTAATGAAAGGAGTATTTTTAAGTGTAAAAAAAATATTTAAAAATATTTAAACTTATAAGTAAAAAGTTTCAAAAGTGAGAAACACTTTTGATATTTTTTGCTATTTTGTTATTTTTTTATTTATAAGAATTTTTCTTAATGAAACTTTGTGATTTGGTAAGATGATAATCGATCATTTTTAATCACAGTTTCTAAAAAAATAATCTAAAGTTTAAAATTGATATCGAAAATTTAATAAAGTTTAACAATAAAGTTTAAAATTGTTATAAAAAATTTAATGAAAAAGATTGAAGGAAGTTAAAAATAAATTTATATTATTTTTTGTGATTTTTTAAAAATCAAATTTTTTTTAGAAAATAAAAGTTTTGGGTCAAAATAAAGCTAAAATTTGAGAAAAATTGAAAATTAGACAAAGTAACACATAAGAAAAGCTCAATCCTTTATCGAAAAAACGAAACTATAGATTATAAAATTAAAAATTTTGAATGGAGCTAATATAGTTAATTAAAAAAATCAATTTTTTTTTTTCAAAATTTCATCGAAATAAGGAAATCGAAATATTCTTAAAATATTTTCAATATCTCATAACTTTTTGATATCTTTTCGAAAATTCTCAATTTTCTCGAAATCTTGTGAAAGCTCGAAATTTCGTCAAAATTGAGAAAAAAAGGAAATTTCCTTCCATCAAAATTTTGAGGTCAAGATTTCAATAGAAATTTTAAACATTGGTTAATTGGATTTGCCATCATTATTCTTATTCTTTATGTTTTATTTTTCGATTTCAGTTGGAGATGAAATTGAATAGGGATTAGGAGGGGGAGAAAATTCTCATCCTCGACCTTATTTATTTATTTATTTATTTTTAAAAATATTATTATTATTATTATGGTTTTTTTTTTTGAATGACCTGTTTTAAAGGTCCAAATTTTATAGGGAATGTTATCGATCCTTTTACTTATGACATATCACTCGCTTCTTGGGGTTTAGATTTTTCAACTCCGATCTATTTTCTCTTACAACTTATTCTTGTTATTTGCTGGTTGTTATCACTCTTTTTGTTAAAAAAATCAATAACAAAAGATTAAAAGTGAGGGAGCAAGGAGAGTGAGTTGTGATACTCTAGGGTTGAGGGCCCAATATGAGTGCATAAAGGTCATTTCGGTAATTTTTGTTGATGATGGACAAGCAAAAGGTCAAAATTTTTTTAGGATAATAACACATAAGGCCTTAAAAAAGATCCCCTATTATATTTGTGTTCAACTTTTCTATTATTTACAAGGATGTCTAAGTTGACTTCTTAATTACATAAATATTAGGGCTCAATTATCTTTTTGTTGCCCCAAACTATAATCAATTACACATTTTTCAAAAGTTTTCTTGATTCACATACAATTTTATTTTTCCCAAAATTAAATTTCAAAATCCCACACATTTTCTCTATCCCACTTTCTTTCTAACCCTCTTTCTAACTGTCTATCCTACATTCTCTTTAACCCTCTATCTCCACCTTCATCACCAACAACCACACTTAAATACAAATGAAACGATGGACGATGAACGACAAGCTCGTCTGGACAACAGACGTCGAGTGATCAGTTTGATGGTGGATGGCGGTGTGATGCTGACGACAGTGGACATGTGTCGGATAGTCAAACAACGACGGATGGGCACGACGAACGATCGAACTGCAGCAAAGATGAATATGGGGAGATTCTTGGGCAAGTAAGCCAAGGAGCCTCTTTTATTTTGTTTAACTTATATAAATCCCCAAGTAGGTTATATATTTTGATATATGATATACTATGATGTATGTTGAAAATTTTATGCTATATATTATGATTTATTCTAAAAGTTGAGTCCATCTGTTATTTATATACTGTGGTAGTGTTAGGCTTTATGCCCTTATTTGATTTGAACAATTTAAATCATTCTTCATTACTATCCTTTAGTGAGCTAACAAGGGACCTTATGGACCTACAGTTTAGAAGCTCCAATGATATGAGATTGATTAAACTCCTTTAATCCAATTAATCAATGGATTGATTGATTTATCTACTTTTAATTGGATTAAAGGAGTTTAATCAATTAATCAATGTTCATTAACTACCTATCACTCTACTAAAGATCGATAGCTGCACTTTTCGCACTATAGATATATTTCTGTATCCATGGATATAACCAATCAACAGAGTGATGACCCTTCACAAATGCTCATAACTACAGCTGGGTCAAAATATCATTTTACCCTTGCAGTTACATTTAACTCCGTAAGTACCATTGATTCCTCTAATGAACAAACAGTTTATAGTCCAACTATAAATTAACAATTCTTGGGCTAGTGAGAGGTTGAGGCCTCATTGTTCAAGATCCGGAACCAACTATTAAGGGAGCAATTTATCTACTTTTCATAGGAATGGGAAGGAGTGAACTTCATCTTATGTAGCTATGTTCCAGCTCCCTAATCAGACAAATCCCTAAAATGATAGGCTTATTGAGTCGACTATCATGGTCACGCTTACCCATATAGATCAAAGGATTGCCGTCATAAACAGGAGTTCACAACTCACTCAGGATTAAGGTCAAGACTCCCATAGTCATTCTAGTGAAATATTAGTTTCTTCAAGTAATGGTGTTATAAAGAGAATTTAATTATTTTGTGGTCCGGTCTATGTATGAACTCCTTTATGTAGGATACTCCCACTCACATGTCTTTACATGAACACTATGGTTCATATTGTTTGTAACACTTACATCTCATGTAACAATTACAAAGTGAGCTGTCCGCAGTGTTACCAGGATAAGGCACTCACCTTCTTCCATTTACTGCAGACATTTTAGGTTATTACTTGAACATGAACCACCTATATGTCAATCACATATTGTTCAAGTAACATCATATAACCTTGGATTTTAGTTTATTGGATTGGATTAATGCTGTCTAAATGTCAAATAAGTTCATATGATTTTATTAGATAAATAATTTGTGTTAACAAAACTACAAACCACGAGATACACTAGATTTAGGACATCAATCCCAACAATCTCCTACTTGTCAAAGCTAGTGGAATGTATTAAAATACAATAAAAGACGAGTATGAAAGTATCAATATACAATATAAGGTAAAGTATCAATATACAATACAATAAACTAGGCATACAATATACCTAATAAAATCTCCCACTTGCCCTAGCTTAAATGACTCATATCTCGTAGACCCAGACCCTCCAGGTGATCCTAAAAAACTTTAGCCGTGAGAGTCTTTGTAAATAAATCAGTAATATTGTGCTCCGAGGCAATCTTTGTGATGATCACATCTCCTCGTTGCACAATCTCTCTGATAAGATGATACTTGCACTCTATATGCTTTCCACTTTTATGGCTATAAGGCTTCTTGGAGTTTGCCAAAGCACCACTGTTATCACAATAAAGTGTGATGGGCAAGGATATATTTGGAACAACTTCCGAATTTCAGAGAAATTTTCTGAGCCCAACGGCTTCTTTAGCAGCTTCATACGTAGCTACATACTCAGCTTCATGGTGGAATCCGTAATACAATCTTGCTTAATGTTGTGTCATACTATAGCTCCTCCATTCAGAGTGAACACCAATCCTGATGTGGATTTCCTTGAATCCTTACCAGTGTGAAAATTAGTGTATTCTGTAAGGATCAAATCCTTAGCTTCATACACAAGCATATAGTTTCTCGTTCTCCTAAGAAACTTGAGAATAACTTTAACTACTGTTCAGTGATCAAATCTTGGATTGGATTGATATCTATTGACTACTCCCACTGTATGATAGATGTCGGGTCTAGTACACAACATGACATACATAAGGCTACCCACAATAGATGCATAGGGAATCCATCTCATATCCTCAGCCTCTTAAAGTGTCTTAGGATACTGTTCCTTAAACAAGATAATTCCATACCTGAAAGGTAACAAACCCTTCTTGGAATTTTATATCGAATATCTGACAAACACTTTGTCAATATAGGATGCCTGAGATAAGACTAGTGATTTTGTCACAACCCCTCCCGATTTACCCTCTAAAATTAAAAGAGGATATGACGACAGCAGTTACCAAGCTACTTGCCAACACTTACTGCCTAACTTAAGTGAAACCTGCTTAAAACCTCAAAACGCACAAATCCAATCTAACTTAAATATTTAACCCAATACTTTGCTTAACTTAAACAATAAACATAATTAAAAAAGGGGAAGTAAGGTGCGAGTTTTACAACCTACCATCTTTAAAAGAAATTTCGTCCTTGAAATTTACTTGTATAAATCAGTGGAAAAGTTGAAGATACTTCTTCTTTACTTGCTCCTCGGATTCCCACATCCCTTCTTCAACCCAATGGTTGTTCCATAATACCTTCACTAAAGGTATAATTTTGTGCCTGAGCACTTGTTCTTTCCTATCTAAGATCTGAACTGGCTCTCTTCTTCATACGACAAATTTTTCTTGAGTTGAAACAGTTGTTCTACCAGTACATGCGTAGGATCAGGTATATACTTCTTCAACATCGATACATGGAACACTTTGTGAATAGGTGTAGCTCCGGAGGTAACTGTAACTTATACGCTGTCGGGCCAACTCATTCTATAATCTTGTAAGGTTCGATGTAGTGGGGACTCAGTTTTCCTTTTCTTCCAAACCTGGGTACTCCTTTCCATGGGGATAACCAAAGGAGTACTTGGTCTTCAACCTCAAATTCTAGATCTCTCCTTCGCTTATCAGCGTAACTCTTCTGCCCGTCTCAAGCTGTCTTCAAGTTTTCCCTGATAAGCTTCACAATATCTTCTGTTTGTTGCACTAACTCTGGACCAAAAAGTTTCCGTTCTCTAACTTTATTCCAACATACTGGGGTTCTGCATGTTTTGCCATACAATGCTTCATATAGGGCCATGCCTATGCTCGAGTGATAACTATTGTCGCAAACTCGACCAATGACAGTTGCGCATCCCAACTTCCTTTAAACTGCAGAACACATGTTCTCAGCATGTCTTCCAGTGTCTGTATTGTCCGTTCTAACTGACCATCCGTCTGTGGATGAAAAGCCGTACTAAAATGTAGCTTGGTACCCAAAGCCTTCTGCAAACTAGGCCAGAACTTCGAGGTAAACCTCAGATCTTGATCTGATACTATCGATACTAGAGCTCCGAATTGGCTAACTATCTTGTCCACGTACATCTTAGCCAACCGGTCCAAGGTAAAGGTAACTCTCACCGGTAAAAACTTGGCCGTCTTGGTTAGCCTGTTAACTATTACCCAAATTCCATCATACCTCGAGGGTGTACTAGGCAATCCAAATAAGAAATCCATCGTTACATGATCCCACCTCCTCTCTGGTACTGGAAGCGGGTTGAGTAATCCTGCGGGTCTCTGTTTCTCAGGTTTAATTTGTTGACAAATTAGACATTGGTCTACATATTCAGCTATCTTCTTCTTCATTCCAGGCTACCAATATGATCTTCTCAAGGTCTTGTACATTTTGGTGCTTCTTGGATGCATGGCATAGGTCGATCTGTGCACCTTCTTTAGTATGGCCTGTTTAAGCTGCAACACATTTGGCACGCACAATTTACCTTCCTTCGATAAGGCATCATCTGCCCTTACTTGGAAATTAGTTCTTAGTCCCTTACTTGCCTCCTTTGCCATCTTCTGGAGGATAAAATCCTTCAACTGTTCACATAAAATTTCATCCACTAGGGTGGGTCGTACTTGGAATGAGGCTAACAATCCATCTGTATGTTCAACTGCTAAAATTGCTCTGGAATTCCTGAATTCTTGGATCAACATCCCCCTTATTGAATAAACAGTAGCTTTAGACCCAGTCAACTTCCTGCTTAAGGCATCAGCCACTACATTGGCCTTACCAGGGTGATACTCAATCGAACAGTAGTCTTTGATCAGTTCGATCCATCTCATTTGCCTCAAGTTTAGCTCTCTCTGCTCAAAAATGTACTTTAAGCTCTTATGATCATTGAAAATACGGCAACGCTCCCCAAAAAAATAGTGTCTCCAAAGCTTTAAGGCTAAGACAATTGCCGCTAACTCCAAGTCATGAGTGGGATAGTTACCTTCATGCTTCTTTAGCTATCGAGAAGCATCGGCTACCACCTTTCCCTTCTACATCAACACATAACCTAGTCCCTATCGGGACGCATCATAGTAAATTACAAACTCCTTGCCTGGAGTGGGTAACGTAAGTATAGGCGCTGTAACTAGCCTTTTCTTCAATTCCTGGAAACTCCGTTCATAATCCGAAGTCCAATCAAACTTTACCTCCTTCCTGGTTAGATTTGTTACTGGGAGGGCTATCTTCGAGAAACCTTCCACAAAGCGCCTATAGTAACTTGCCAGGCCCAAGAAGCTACGTACCTCATACACGTTGATTGATCTTTCCCAATTTGCTACGACTTCCATCTTCCGAGGGTCTACATTAACTCCAACTGCAGAAACTAAATGCCCCAAAAACGCTACTTGATCTAGCTAGAAGTCACATTTGCTGAACTTGGCGTACAACTGCTTTTCTCGCAGTGTCCACAATACTATTCTTAGATGGTTAGCATGCTCCTTCTTTACTTGAGTATATCAGGATATCATTAATAAAGACTATGACAAACTGGTCGAGACAAGGGTGAAAAATCCTGTTCATCAAATCCATAAACACAGCCGGAGCATTTGTTAGGCCAAAAGGCATCACCATAAAATCAAAGTGACCGTACCGAGTTCTGAATGCAGTGTTAGGGACATCCATCTCCTTCACTTTCAGCTAATGTATCCCGATCTCATATCTACCTTCGAAAATACTGTAACTCCTTTCAACTGATCAAAGAGATCATGAATATGTGGTAACAGATATTTGTTCCTGATCGTTACCTTATTTAACTACCTATAATCGATACACAGTCTGAAAGATCCATCTTTCTTCTTTATGACTGAAGCTTGATGCATTATGAGTTTTGATGTGATTATGGTGTGAGTTTGCGATGATATGTTATGCGTTGAATATGCAAGTTTTCCTAATAAGACCCAAGTATAAGCCTCACTAGGTTTCCTGGTAAGTCTAGGGTCGAACACAGGGACTACTGAGTAAATATGCGACAGTTACTTTGATTTTCTTGCGGTGGTGAAAACATACAAGTTTGATGGTGTTTTGATTAAGAATATTTCCTATGCGACGGAGTTACGAACGAAGAGTTAAGGAAATCAAGAGTTACAATGAGTATGCAATGAACGAGTTGAGAAGGGGTTTAGCTAACACTTCCTAATATTACGTACAAGTTATACGATCATGCTACACACAAACAATAACACGTCATCTCTCAATGCAAATGCCATAATTCCTATTTCCAGGACGCATGCGATGTATACGAAAAAGTCGATAGGACTTATGTCTAAGCCTCTATTCTTGTCTATGTGATGATGAATGTTACCCACATAAAACAAGGTGACAGCATGCAATCATATCCTATTTCTAGGGTGCATGCGATGTGTAAATAGCGATAGAACTTACGTCTAAGTTTCTATTTCTTGCTTATGCGGTTCTAATTTGACTCTCTCAAGTCTAGATTCTAATCTGACTCTCTCAAGTCTACATTCTATCTTTAGACTACTCTCTCAAGTATCTCTAAAGGGTGAACGACGCATACATAAGACAAGATGATCGCATAAAATGTAAATTTTAGGTCATGCCAGCTAAGTACTTCTCAACCCATTCAAAAATTTAGCTACTCATGCAAAATGTGGAGAGATTGAATATAGATTGAAATGATATTTCCATTTTCTATAAATAAAGTGTTGAATACAAAATAACAAATGGGATTTAGAGATAAGAAGCCCGTTAAGCAATGTCTTGCTTCCTGTGGCTTTTTACACTGTCTTTTTCACTCCAACTTTGTCCTGATGAATATTCTTGCTCTTGCAAGTGTTGGCCCTCTCTCCCTTGTAGCGCTTTCCGGCAGTCTCTCGATCTATTTGGGAATGATCTCCCAGCTTCTTTGTCTCCTAGCTCGTTTTTGTCATCTAAATCTAAGTATGAGTATGTACGTGAACGGACTAAGGCTCTCTAACTTGTATATGATCTATATCGTTAACCCCTGTTACAATGGTAGCCTTCGATATTTATAGACCTCAAGGTGAAGCAACCTTTCTCTTTAATGATTGCAATGATGGGCGGTCATTAAATCTCCTGCTTTGATGCGCCGATTAATGGTCATCGAAAGTTGAGTGTACTTGCTATACTATGGCTTTAACGGCTTGTCAACTAAATTTGGATTTGACCGTCATCAGCTTTATATCCCAATTTTACTTGCGCCAACACATTTTTCCTGCACAAAATAAGTAAATTAACTACTTTTATGTGATGGGCACATGCGATCGCAATTTCCTCAATTTAACGCTTTTGGACATGATATTGCTTATTTTTACCGTCACACTCTCATTGTTTTACTTATTTGAGCTACAATAACGTGTATTTCTACCCGTTATCACACCCCCAAATTTAAAACAATGCTTATTCTCAAGCATAAACTAAAGATTTTCTTTAAAGAGTCAACCACCTTTACCCTACCTAGACTTCTTAAGGTGCCTTATTCAAATTTCATGAACCAACGCCTTCTTAATTTCTATCTTGGTCTCTTCCTAAAATATTTCTAATCTTTAGGAACCGTAAGTTTAACCTTAAAAAAACTTTACTTATTTTCAGAACATCACATGATTTATTTCAAAACTTTCTCCAACCGGGGTATTTCCAAGTGATTTTCATCCTTGCGTGATTTAGATATTTTTGTGATCTTGCACTGGTCGAAGTGCCTAGCCTTCATTTTGGCTTGCCCCCACGGGTCTCATGCGAGCATCCAACTACGAGCAAGGCGCTTTTTCTCAGTCTAAACTCATGCCCATTTCTTTATTTGGCAACGGAGTTGCGATCACTTGATTTATGCGTTGATCACGATTCCTACCTTCGTTTTGGCTTGCCCTCACAGGTGTCATGCGGACATCTAACTACGAGTAAGATCTGCTCTCAACGTTATGATTTTTTTTTTCAAATCTCTAAAAGAAGCAAGGTTGAAAATAAATACTAGCACCCCTAAATTTATATACAGCAATGTTCTCATTGCTGATGGACGAAATAACTCATGCGATGCTCGTAGGAAATTTCGTAAAAATTGTTTTGAAAGAAAGCTGGTGGACTTCTAACTTTTAAAAATGTTTCATGAATTGACTGACCTGAAATTAAGTTGACTCTAGTACATGAGGTAAGAAATAAAAGCATGAATTTCATCATTGAAATCATAATTGGTACAAGGAAGAATGCGGTGACTAAATAAAGTAATCAACATTCAATGATTACGTTAAACTAAAGAGGACGTGATAATAAAATTTAGCAATATTAAAATGAGATGCGAGAAGTGAAAAATCTGGAATAAAAGAGTCAAGGAAAGATACAACCCCCAAATTTGCTCTGTTGCCCGCATCATCTGTGATCACATCCTTGCTTGTAGTTGGTCGATTCCTCGATTGCGATGGGCTGATCGAACTGGTCGCGTGTTTTTAGGTTATCGCGTAGCTCCACCGCAATCGTTCACCATGATCATTGCTAAATATTAAGAGGGTAAAAAGTATGAAAGATAGAGTTGGTAATTTAAAGAGTAGTGGTTGTACAAAAAGGTAAAGTAAGTTCATGAAAGAAAGATATCAAAAGGATACTAAAAAAATGCGTCCCTGATGAGTTTGTGTCGCCTATCAACACAGGGACCACTCGTTTCTTCTTCAGTCAGGATTCCTTAGGTCCACAGAGGTTTTCTCTCGGTGAAAGTCTCCTACATGATACATATTGACTCTTTGCCCGTTGACCTTGAATGCGCTGGTCCCTTATTCATTAGTTAATTCGACCGCGCCATGCGGGAATACTTCTTTAATTATAAATGGTCTGGACCAGTGTGATTTTAATTTCCCCGAAAAGAGTCGTAGTCTAGAGTTGAATGGTAAGACCTTCTGACCAACCTGGAGATTCTTTTCGCACAATCATTTTTCATGCCAACACTGTGCACGTTCCTTATAGATCTTGGCATTTTCATATACTTGAATTCTTCATTCGTCTAGCTTGAGCAACTGATGTTTTCTCTCCTCCCTTGCAGTCTTCAAATCAAAATTGAGCTTCTTCATTGCCCACAGCGCCTAGTGCTCTAATTCTAGCGGTAAATGACATGCCTTCCCAAACACCAGCGTATATGGGGATATGCCTATAGATGTTTTATAGGCAGTCTTATATGCCCACAAGGCATTGTCAAGCTTCATGGCCCAATCTTTGCGTGAGGGATTCACCACCTTTTCTAGAATCAGCTTGATTTCTCTGTTAGACACATCAGCTTGGCCGTTTTTCTAGGGATGATATGTGGTGGCGACCTTATGATGGACATTGTACTTGAGCAGTAGTTTGTTGATGATGCCATTGACAAAGTGGGAGCCTTCATCATTTATTATGGCACGTGGGGTGCCAAAACGAGTGAAGATGTTTCTTCGCAAGAATCTTGAGACTTTCGCTGCATCATTTGCGACGCATGATACTGCTTCAACCCACTTAGAGATATAATCGACGACCAATAAAATGTACTTGCAACCATTTGATGGCGGAAATAGTCCCATGAAGTCTATGCCTCACACGTCGAAGAGTTCCAATTCCAATATAATATTCATCGGCATCGCATTCTTCCATGAAATGTTTCCCGTGTGTTGACACTTGTCGCATTTCATAGAATAGTCTCGCACATCCTTGAATAGAGTCGACCAATAGTACCCGCTTTGTAACACTTTTGTTGCTGTGCGTTGACCTCCGAAATGTCCGTCATAGGGTAAGTCATGGCATTGGGAAAGTATGTGCTCAGAAGTAGTTTCTGGCACACAGAGTCACAAACTCTGGTCTGACCCCCTCTTGTAAGGATTCGGCTCGTCCCAATAGTAGGATTTACATTCATGCATAAGCCGCCTCTTTTGGTGGGCTGTGTAATTTTCTAGAAATTGCTTGTAGACCAGGTAATTGACAACATCTGCGTACCATGGTAATTCTTCAAGTTTGAATAGCTGCTCATCTGGAAAGGATGCATTCACTTTCGACTGAATGCGGTCTAGTTCCGGATTCTCTAACCTCGATAGGTTGTCCGCAACCTGGTTCTCCATCCCTTTGCGGTCAATTATTTCCATGTTGAATTCTTGGAGGAGGAGCACCCATTGGACTAGCCTTGACTTTGCATCTTTTTTTGTCATTAAATATTTTATTGCCGAGTGGTCGGTGTGAAGTATCACTTTGGATCCCAGCAAGTAAGCTCTGAATTTTTCAAGCGCAAAGATCACCGCAAGAAGCTCATTTTCTGTGGTAGTGTAGTTTGCTTGGGCGGAATTCAATGTTCTACTTGCATATGCGATGGGGTGTAGCATTGGTTTTTCCTTTTGTGCTAACACTGCTCCTCCCATCGCATAACCGTTGGCATCACACATTAGCTCGAATGGCTTTGTCCAGTTAGGTGCGATTAGAATAGGCTCGGTAATTAATGCGTTCTTCAGTACTTTGAATGCGTTGGGACATTGTGAATCAAAGTCAAACGTTCTGTCAACTTCTAGCAACGCACTCAATGGTCGAGCTATCTTCGAGAAGTCCTTCACAAAACGACGGTAGAATCCTGCATGTCCCAAGAAACTCCTTACAGCCTTCACATTTGTCGAAGGTGGAATTTTTTTCAATGGCCTCAATTTTTGTTTTATTCACCTCTAGCCCTTCCTTGGAAACTTTGTGCCCGAGCACAATTCCTTCGTTCACCATGAAATGGAATTTCTCCTAGTTCAGCACAAGATTTGTCTCTTCGCATCTCTTTAATATCTTCTCCAAGTTGTTCAGACAGACTTCATACGTTTGCTCGTAAACTGAGAAGTCGTCCATAAAAATTTCTACTGAATCTTCGAGATACTCGGAGAAGATTGCCATCATACACCTCTGAAACGTGCTCGGCGCATTGCATAATCCGAATGGCATACAGCGAAAAGAAAACGTACCGTATGGGCAGGTGAATGTGGTCTTTTCTTGGTCTTCGGAGCGATCATTATCTGGTTGTAGCCCGCATACCCGTCAAGAAAACAGAAGTAATCATTTCCTGCTAAGCGATCTAGCATCTGGTCAGTAAAAGGCAAAGGGAAATGGTCCTTCTTCGTCGCCGCGTTGAGCTTTTGGTAGTCCATATAAATTTGCCAGCCAATGACGTCTTCATTGGTATTAACTCATTGTTTGCATTCGGGACTACAGTCATTCCTCCCTTCTTGGGAACGCATTGCATGGGGCTAACCCACGTGCTATCGACGATTGGGTATATGATGCGATGGGCACATGCGATCGCAATTTCCTCAGTTTAACGCTTTTAGACATGATATTGCTTATTTTTATCGTCGCATTCTTTCATTGTTTTACTTATTTGAGCTATAATAACGTGTATTTCTACCCGTTATCAGAGCTCCCCAGGGTGACACATTGGGCCTAACATAACCTTTATCAACTAATTCTTGTAACTGCACCTTCAGTTCCTTCAACTCGTCAGGCACCATTCTATACAGAGCTTGTGATATTGGGGTCGTGCCTGAATTAGGTCAATGGCGAATTCTACTTCCCTATTAGGTGGCAAGCCTGACAACTCTTCGGGGATTACGTCTAGATACTTCTGAACTACTGGTACATCTTCAGGTTTCAAATTTTTATCCTGGGAGACTACTACATGAGCCAGATAGGCTTCACATATTTTTCCCATCAATTTCCTAACTTTTACTGCTGATATAAGACTACCTGAAGTTAACCCCCTACATCCCACAAGAACTACTTCCTGCTTCCCTGGCCTCCTGAAGGTCACCTCCCTTTTTTAGCAATCAACAATAGCATGGTACTTACCCAGGAAGTCCATTCCCAGAATTGCGTCAAACTCTAGCAAGTCTAAGGGAATTAGGTCAACACAGAAATCCTGACCTTTAATCAACACATCACAAACCCTATACCAATCGTTTGCTACTACTACATCTTTCGTAGAAGTAGAGATAAACAAATCCTCTGGCATACCATCAGGGAACCTATCTAAGTGTGATGAAAACATGCTAGATACAAAGGAACGTGTGGCACCAAGATCAATTAAAACATAAGCAGACTGATTACAAAGTCACATTACCAGTCACTACATCTGGAGCTTCCGCGGCTTCTTGGTGCGTAACTGCATACACACGCCCTTACTGCTGAGGTCGTTCTGTCACACCCTTCAGCTTTGCACCACTTGTCCCTTTTCCTCTGTTCCTAGCACCTCTTAGCTAGTTAACAGTCTGAGAGGACACTTGTTGAACTACATGGACCCCTCGGGTTTACTAGGGGCATTTCCTCTTGAAATGACCTGTTTTCCCACACTGGAAGCAAACTCCACTCTCGCTGTAGCATACCCTAAAGTGTTTCTTGCCATAGTTCTGGCACAAGGGCTTCCGCTCTGTATTGGCGATGGCTCACCAGAGCGTGCTACACCTGGTCGGCTAATGTAGATTGAGGTCTCTTCCTCTTGGACTTCTACCAATCCAACTTTTGGACCTACTCATACTCGATTGGCCTAAAGTTGGGGGTTGAAATCCCTTGTCCCTCTGCCCCACATACATCGCTCGGTTCTTCTGTACTTGCTCATCATCCCCCAAACTCCGCTCAACTCAAATAGCAGTCTCCACCAGCTGGTTTAAATCCAATCAGTTGGCTATAGAAGTTACTAGAGTTCTAATCTTCTTTCTCAAACCATTCTCGAACCTTTTACATTGGTATTTTTCTTTCGCTATAATGGGAAGAGCATACTGAGATAGTTTCATGAATTTCTGTTCATACTTAGCAACTGTTAAAGTTCCTTGCACCAACCTAAAGAACTCATCTCTTTTTGCTTCTCGAAAAGAGCTAGGGTAATACTTGTCCTTGTAAGCCTTCCTAAATTCAGGCCACAACAAAGCAATTGAGCTATTCTGCCTAGCAGATACCATCTTCCACCATTTTTTTGCTCCTTTTTGCAATAGAAACACAACTAACCCGAATTTACGGTCTTCCGGATAGTTCATCACATTGAAACATTTCCCTATTCGGTCCAACCATACCTTCACTTCTGCGAGGTCAGTAGTTCCCTCGAAGGCCATAACACCAAGGGGCTCGAAGTCTCTCGATGCCATAATTCTTTTCCGAGTCAGCCTGTACCGCACTTACGCTGGCTGCCAATCTTTGGGCAATCTTATCAAACACCCTATCCTCTAACTTAGGATCTACTCTGGGCTGAGGAGTACTCGACTCTCCATCAGACGTTGCCTCCTGATTTACAGGTCCTCAGGTCTTTCTCTTACTCACTCCTGAGTTCCTCTCGACCTCATGTTCATGGTCCGTAGGGTTAATTTCCCATCCACTGTCTACTTGCTTCGCCTGCCACCTCTTCTCGGCATCTTTACCTAATTGATAGTACATATATTAGGGACTCATACCACTGGGACCTGGAAATATGCATGAACTCTCTCTCATTCCCGAAACCTTATGCTCTGATACCAACTTGTCACACCCCCTCCCGGTTTACCCTCTAAAACCGAAAGAGATATGACGACAGCAGTTACTGACCTACTTGCTAGCACTTTCTGCTTAACTTAAGTGAAACCTACTTAAAACCTCAAAATGCACAAATTCAATCTAACTTAAATATTTAACCCAACACTTTGCTTAACTTAAACAATAAACATAATTAAAAAGGAGAAAGTAATGTGCGGGTTTTACGATTTGTTCTTTCAATCCCTTATAATTTGGATTCCTAGAACAAATTGTACTTCACCCAAATCTTTCATTTGGAATTGAGTAGCTATTCATTCTTTAATGGTAGTCAGATAGCCTACATAATTCCTAATAGTAGGATATCATCCACATACAACATACGAAAAAACTACTGAACTGTTGATGATCTTCTTTTAAACACAAGGCTCATCAAGATTTTGATCAAAGCCATAAGATTTGATTGTAGGATCAAATCTTATATTTTGAGATCGAGATGCTTGTTTCAATCCATAAATGGACCAATTAAGCTTGCAAACCTTTTGTTCTTGACCTTGTTGAATGAATCCCTCTGGTTGGTCATGTAGATGCTTTCGTCAAGATTACCATTCAAAAGACAATCTTGACATCCATTTGCCATATCTCATAGTCATAATATGTGACAATAGATAAGAGAATTCAGATAGACTTAATCATAGCAATAGGTGAGAAAGTTCTTTATAGTCAACTCTTTCAACCTGGGTATAACTCTTTGCTACTAGTCTAGCCTTAAAGGTCTGCACCTTTCCATATACACCCAGTTTCCTTTTGTAGATCCATTTTCAACCTATGGGTTTAACTCTATCAGGTTGATCAAGTTCCCGAATAGAATTGGGTTACATAGACTCAATTTTCGATCGATGGCTTTGATCCATTCATCTTTGTCAACATCAACCATTGCCTTCTTGTAAGACGATGGATCTTTAACCTTATCATCTAATCTGACAATTTGAGTTTCTGTTAAACCAAAATGATGAGTAGGTTGGGTTATAATCCTCCCACTATGTCATGACTCTCTCAATACTTGAGAAGGACGTGTTTGACTAGATGAAGCAACATCTGAAGGATCTCATATCTAAGAGTTCTATGAATGCGTTCGGATTGCTCCGATCTCACAGTGACCGACATACAATAATATACATTCAACACATACAGTTATGCAAAAGAATCTAATTGTTGGCATGCTACGAACAACAAATTAACAAAGGGACATAGTTCCATACCAGTTGAAGGCAGTTTTCAATCTTTGGAACTCCAACACAGCGAAAAACCTCCACGCGATCTAAAAATGCCCAACGGAAACGTCGACTGCAAAAGCACGAACAACATGAACTCACGACCGCAACGGGGACGACACCACTACTAAAGAGCCCCGAGTATTCTCGGAGTGAAAACCCAAAGGTTGGGCTTTGGTGAATTTGGTAGAGGAAGGAGGAAACAAGTCGTGTAGAAGATAAGCAAGTGGGAGAGTAAACAATGCTATTGTATAGCCGAAATGCTTATCGCATAGAGGAGCTACACGATCGTGTAGGAAATGCTGAACGATCGTTTAGGAAAAACATATACGATCGTTTAGTTAAATCGCGAGGCGGACGATTGTTTAGGCGGAGAAGAAACTATCGTATAGGCTCTCGGGCGATTGTTTAACGAAATCTTTTGGGCGGAAGAATGAATATCGATTGCATGATTAAAAAAATGAAAACCTAACATATTATATTTATATCCTATAGTTTTATATCACATATCTACTATAGTATTTTCTCCTCTACTTGATATAAATCATATTTATATCTAATTTCCTCCAAAATAATGCATCTCATACATTTGCCAATTATATCATATATAATTAACCAGTCAAATTATATCATATATAATCGAACTTTCTCTTGTCAATTTGAACATTTCAAATTAACCCAAGTACTGGTTCTCGACTTTTATCCAAGCTACCCAAGGGACCTAATGAACCTGTGGCTTGAAGCTCCAATGGTTCGTGAATAGCTGACTAAACTCTTTAGCCACGAGATCCACCATCCGTTAACTATCAGACATTTCACTAAAGACAAACAGTTGAACTCTTCTTACCAAAGATATATTTTTGTGTCCATCGGATATAACCAATCATGAGTATGGTGACCCTTCATAAATGCTCGTAAGTACAGTTGGGCCAAATTACCGTTATGCCTCTATAGTTACATCTCACTCCTTAAGTACCACTGATTCCTCTAATGAACAATACAACATAGTCCAACTATGTGTGAACACCTCTCAGGCCAAGAGAAGGTGCGTGGCACCACATCGTTCAAGCCCCAGAATCAACCCTTAAGGGAGCTATCTATTTGCTTACTCCTACTTCGGGGAAGGAGTGAATTTCATCTTGTGTAGCCGAGTTCTCAGCTCCCAAATCAGACGAATCCCCAAAATGGTAGGTTTGAATCGGCGAACTGGCCACTCGCACCTATACAAATCAAAGGACCGCCCTTAATGGTAAGAGTTCCCAACTCACTCAGGATTGAGGTCATGTTATCTATGGTCATTCTAGTGAAGTGAAGTCTCTGTTATGAACGTGTTATATAAAGAGACGTGAACACTTCGTGGTCAGGTCTTATACAAACTCTTTGTATAGGATGCCATCGCTCGCATATTCCCAACACGAATGATTAGAATCAGACCATCCGTGACAAGTCCCAACACTTGTGACCATTTCACAAAGCAGGCTGCATCCGTAGCATTACCAGGATAAGGTTTCCCTCTTTTATCCATATACTACAGAACATTTTGGTTATCACTCAAGACATGATCCACTTGTATATCACCACATACATGCTTGAGTCACATACAGATAACCAGGGATTTTATGTTTATTGGTTTGTAGTAAAGAAAATAAAACAATTAACCGAGCAAAATACAAGATGTGAAGTAAATATCATATATTAAAAATACAAGTGTTCGTACATACTGTTTACAAACTACAAGACACGAGACTTTAGGGCATCAACCCCAACAACATCAACAACTCTTGTTGAAGTGCTCGCCTTTTCAACCACTCTTGTTAATGTTTCAGTAGTTTCTCTATAAATTTTATTTAATACGATTTGGCTCTTTGGCTTATGTTTTCTAATGTGGATTTCGTCTAAGAAAGTAGCATTTGTCGATACAAATACTTTGTTTCTTTTGGACAAAAAAATAGACCACCTCTTGTTTCTTTAGAATAACCTACAAATAGGCATAATCTTGAACGCGGTTCCAATTTCTTTAGATTTTCCACAAGCACATGTGCTGGACATCCTCAAATCCCGAGATGCCATAAATTACTTTTACGACCTCCCCATGATTCAAAAGGTGTTCCAATAACACTCTTTGATGGAAATTGTTTTAAAAGGTGAAGCTGCAGTCTCCATTGCATAACCTCAGAACAAGATAGGTAGAGAAGCATAGCTCATCATAGAGCGAACCATGTCCAACAGGGTTCTATTTCTCCTTTCTGATACATCGTTTTGTTGAGGTGTACCAGGTGCTCAGAGTTGAGATGTGATTCCCATTGGGGTTGATGCCATAAATCTTGTGGGTCCTGTAGTTTCTGATTATAATGTTTAAATAATTTATTTATTTAATAAAATATGAGATGTTTTATTTGTCATTTAGTAGCACTAACCCACAAACCAATAAACTAACATCCAAGGTTATCTTCTGTAGCTTAAACATGTATGTAGAAACATACAGATGATCATGTTTAAGTGATAACCTAAATGGTCTGTAGTAGATAGATAAGGCTGGATACCTTATCCTTGTGACACTACGAATAAGGATCACTTTGTAGATGTTACAATCGTTGTAAAGTGCTACAATGATCTGATCCTGATAATTCATGCGGAGACATATGAGCGGGGGTATTCTATACAAAGAAGTTTGTATAAGACCAAACCAGGAAATGATTAGTCTCATTATATAACACTGTTAATAATAGAGATTTACATTTCACCAAAGATGACCATAGATGACATGACTTGAATCCTGAGTGAGTTGGGAACTCCTTCCTGTGAAATAGTCTTTTGATTTGTATGGATGAGAGTGGCCAGATCGCGGACTCACTAAGCCTACCATTTTAGGTATTCGTCTGATTGGGGAGCTGGGAACGCAGCTACACAAGACAAAACTCACTCCTTCCCTGATGTTGGGTAAGTAGACAAATTGCTCCTTTAAGGGTTAATTCTGAGGCTTGAACAATGTGGCGCCACACCCTTTCTTGGCTCGAGAGAGGTTTGGTCATGGTTGGACTATGGCTTATTTTTCATTAGAGGGATCAGTGGTACTTAAGGAGTTAGATGTAACTATAGGGGAAAAACAATAATTTTAGCCCAGCTATACTTACGAGCAATTTGTGAAGGGTCATTGTACTATTGACTGGTTAAATCCAATGGACACAGAAGTATATCTATAGTGCGAAGAATGTAGTTGTCGGTCTTTAGTGAAGTGACCGACAGTTAATGAATGTTGAATAATTTAATTAAAGGAATTTAATTAATTATTCAAGTACCATTGAAGCTTCAATCTACAGTCCATAAGGTCCCCTCTGTAGCTCAACAGGGATTTATGAGAATCAATTTTGGATTAGTTTGAATTGTTCAAATTAATTGAGAGAATTAATTATATGTGATATAATTAATTTAACTTAATTATATATGATATAATTAATAAAATGTATTTGATACATTATATAAAGTTTATTTGAGAGAAAATAAATATATATGATTCAAATAATAATTATTTGTATTGAATTCATATAATTAAATTTAGTATATATGATATAACATATAGTGTTATATATACACACACACACACACACATATATATAAATTAAATTAATTAATTTTAATTTTAATTTTAAAATTAAAGGGAGGGAAATAACTTCCCTCCCCTTAATTCTCTCTTAATCGTAGTGAGTCGGACAGTTGGTGATGATAATCTCCTTCACAGAAGACTTGTGATAGAGGATTCTTTGGTTTTGAGATCTCAAGAAAATCCTAGTCATTCTATTCTCCTCTCAATCTCTTCCTCTTCCAAAAATGATAGAATCCACATCTTTTGTGATTCTCAGCCCTGTTCGAGAGTTTTTTGGTGTCGCCTCCAAAAGAGCTATGAATCAAAGGAAAATTTATACTACCGAACTACTCCTATTACTATAAAAACGTTGCAACGGTGGTAAGTACAGGGTTAAACCATAGAGAGGCACATAATTAATTCCCTCTTAAGTTAAATTTGATTGTGGAAAAACAGTAAAAATGCGGTTTTGTGTTTTGATTAATTCGAAAACATACATGAAAATAAATTGAAAGGGATAATTGTAAACAGAAAATTTTCATATAGTTCTCAAATCAAGTTAGACATTCAATGTAATTTCAATCATTGTTTTCTACCAATTGACTATGCGTTCAAATTATGCATGCATAACTACTTGCTTGATTTGATCTAACTAACTTCTATAAAGGCGGACAACTAACATGAATCTAACCAAGAAAACGTTCTAATTATTAATTAAGGTCAGAAAGGTCATACCCTAACTAATCTACGTACTTCTAAATTCTATTGGGTTCGATAGCGTTCATATAGAACTAAAAACACATGCATTAAGATTTAAGATTCAATTATGTCGATTAGTTGTGAGGAAAACCATATTCAATTAACCAGTTTTATCTTTGAACCTGGCAATTAGACGTTCTAAGAATAACCATCAAATGCCTAATTTACTATTGCTACTTATGACCTTAACTATACATTAATATGCAAAAATATACTTAAACAAGATTATTCATGCAAATTGTGACGAACTAAGAATCGATTAGCATGCACGATAAAGCGTGAAAGTCAACATCAATAATCATGATTAGGAGTTTAAATAGATTCAAAGAAAACAGACCTCTGAATTGCAAGAATCAATTAAAAATAGAAAACTCATGAAATTGACATCAAATCGTTGAAGCAAGAAATTAGATGAAGATTAACTCATAAATTCATAGACAACTTCAAGAGTTCAAGCCAATACATGTTTACAATCCAAAATAAAACTAAAATCTAACTTAATGATACCGAAAACATCAAAGGAAAAGAAGATAGTAAAACCTTTCCTCGGCCTCCATAGCCTCCAAGTTCATATCCCTTCAGCCTCCAAGAATTTTCAGCCTACTTTGACCTAAAGCCAAAGAGATGTATTTATAGGAAACAGACGCAACATTGCAATGCTTGAAAAATTGGACGTGATTGTCATGCAGATAGCTTCGGAGCACAACGTTGTTGATCCATTTACAAATACCCTCACGGCTAAGGTGTTTGAGGGTCACCTGCAGACTATGGGTCTATGGGATAGGCCACATCTAGTATAGGGCAAGTGGGAGATTTTATACTGGGCGTGGATTATGCCCTAGTTTATTGTTTTGTGTACTTATATATTAGTATGACTTTTATGATGTATACCCCACAAGCTTAAGGAGAAGCGGGAGAGTGTTGGGGTTGATGTTGTAAATATCATGGATTTCGTAGTTTGTAATTGTAGTGTACATAAAATTTATTTATTTAATAAAATATAAGATGTTTTATTCGACATTTAGTAACATTAACCCACAAATCAATAAACTAACATCCAAGGTTATCTGCTATAGCTTAAACATGTATGTAGAGACATACAATTGGATCATGTTTAAGTGATAACCTAAATGGTCTGTAGTAGATGGATAAGGCTGGATACCTCATCCTTGTGACACTACGAATATAACACGCTTTGTAGATGTTACAATTGTTGTAAAGTGCTACAATGATTTGATCCTAATAATTCATGGGAGACATGTGAGCGGGGGTATTCTATACAAAGGAGTTTGTATAAGACCAGACCAGGAAATGATTAGTCTCATTATATAACACTGTTAATAATAGAGATTTACATTTCACCAATGATGATCATAGATGACTTGACTTGAATCCTGAGTAAGTTGGGAACTCCTGCATGTGAAATGGTCTTTTGATTTGTATGGATCAGAGTGGCCAGATCGTGGACTCAATAAGCCTACCATTTTAGGTATTCGTCTGATTGGGGAGCTGGGAACGTAGCTATACAAGACAAAATTCACTCTTTCCCTGATGTCGGGGTAAGTAGATAAATTACTCCCTTAAGGGCTGATTCCAGGGTTTGAATAGTGTGGCGTCACACTTTCTCTTTCCCCGTGAGGGCTTTGGTCATAATTGGACTATGTCTTATTGTTAATTAGAGGGATCGATGGTACTTAAGAAGTTAGATGTGACTATAGGGGCAAAACGATAATTTTGTTTTGTAATTTTGGCCCAATTGTACTTATGAACAATTTGTGAAGGATCATTACACTATTAACTAGTTAAATCCAATGGACACAGAAATATATCTGTAGTGCGAGAGTGTAGCTGTCACTCTTTAGTAGAGTGACCGATAGTTAATGGTTGTTGAATAATTTAATTAAAGAAATTTAATTTATTATTCAAGGACTATTGGAACTTCAATCTACAGGTCCATAAAACACTCTCTGTATCTCAACAGGGATTTATGAGAATTAATTTTGGATAATTTGAATTTTTCAAATTAATTGAGGGAATTAATTATATGTGATATAATTAATTTAACTTTATATGTGATATGATTAATATAATGTATTTGATACACTATATAAAGTTTATTTGAGAGGAAATAAATATTTGAATATGATTCAAATATTAATTATGTGAATTGAATTTATATAATTAAATTTAGTATAAATAAGATTTATATTAAATACCATGCATTAATGAGAAAATTAAAACTATAGGTTATATGTTATATATATATACACATACATACATACATACATAATTAGTTATTATATATATATATATTATAATATATTTATTTAAATTAAAATTTTAATTTTAAAATTAAAGGGAGGGAACCCCTTATTTTCTTTTAAATTCACGTAGTGAGTGGGGCAGTTGGTGGTGATAATCTTCTTCACAAAAGACTTGTGATAGAGGATTCTCTGGTTTTGAGATCTCAAAAAGATCCCAGTCACTCTATTCTCCTCTCAATCTCTCCCTCTTCCAAAAATAACAGAGCTCATACCTGCTTGGATTACTGTAACTTTTGGAAGTTTGCTTGTTCGTAGTTGTTCATGACCGGAGAAGAGAAAATTCGTGAAGGCTATGAGTTCTTCAAGGGTAAGTAAACTCTATCCCTATTTTCCCCTTCAATTGCATGTTGTAATTTTTTTTTTTTTTGAAATTATGCATATTTTGTTCTGTAAATTTTTCATTATGTGAAAATTAAAAATTGGACCAATCCTTGCTTCCGCTGCAGAACTTCACCATTCCTTCATTTCCATGTTCTATCATATAGTTCTGGAATTCAACATCCATGTACTCTCCACCTCGACTGGATTGAAGTGTTTTAATCTTTTTACGTAACAAATTTTCAATTTCAACCTTACACTCCTTGAACTTTTCAAGTGTGTTAGGCTTAGGTTGCATTAGATAAACATGCCCATATCTTGAGTAATTGTCCGTAAAAGTGACAAAATATTCAAACCTTCCTCTAGCTTTTACACTCATCGGACCATAAAGGTTTGGATGTATAAGCTCCAAGGGTTTTGACTCTATAACATTTTCCAGTGAAAGGTCGTTTTGTCATTTTTCCCTCTAGACAGGATTGACATACATATAAAGAATTTTCTTCTAACTCATTTAGAAGTCCATTCTTAACCAACCTCTCAATCCTATTGAGATTAATGTGACCTAGTCTAGATCAAAGATGAGCATCATCTTTAGGAGAAAATTTTCTCTTCTTAGTTTTAGTGGTTGCAGTGTTGAACATTTCACTATTGTGGTGAGTTTTAGATACTAACAGCCTTAGTACATATAAGTTGCTTTCGTTTGTTGAGAACAGATATCATTACCATTTTTCGAGACAAACATTGTTTCTCGAATAAAAGATACATCAAAAGAGTGTTCTAACAAACATGAAACTAAAATCAAGTTCCTTTTAAAATTAGGAATATAGTAAACATTGTTTAACAACATAAACTTTGATTCAACAAACAACTTCAAACTCCTAACCGCAACTGCCAAGACAACCTTTCCTGTTCCAACCTGTAGAGTCACCGCTTCGGCTGTCAACTGTTTCTAGAAACTAGTTTCCTGCAAAGAAGTACAAACGTGGTTGGTGGCTCGTGAATCAAGTATCTAGGTATACTTATCATTTTCCACCAAACACGTTTCCAGAACTAGTAAATCATATTTACCTTCCTTTTCCTTCTTTTTCTAGGCCAAATAGATTGGGCAATTCATTTTTCAATGCCCATCTTGGTTGCAATGATAACAGGTTCCTTTTGCAACTTTGACCTTCTTGCCATTTTTGGACGGTAGCAGCAGTGATGGCTTTATTCCCCTTTCCACCCTTCTTCTTTTTCCACTTCTTCACGCCAGATGAAGAGGGAGACACATATTTAGTTCCAGAGGTCGAACCTCTGATGAAATTTTTCTTATTGGAGAAGGAAAATATCTATAGCTCATTAAGGAGGGTGGTGAGGTTGTAGTCATATTTGTTCATAATACAATTGCTACGAAATTACAGAAAGATGTCCGACAGCGATTGCATGATAAAGCTCACCCGATTGGGCTCATTTATGAGACTTCCATTCACCTTAGCAGTATTGAAATGGTTCATCATGTTAAGAACATGTTCCTTAACAGAAGATCATTTAGCCATCCGTGCACTGAAGATGAACTTAAGAGCATCATGCATGGCTTGCGAGGAAGGTTTTCCAAACACGTCACGCAATGATTCCATATTTGACGTGCAGTGATTATGGTCTCATGCTTTTTTAGCCAGGACTTCAGATAAGCTTGTCAAAATATAGACCTTTGCCTTATCATTGGTCTTAGTCCACTTCGCATAAGCATCATGAATACTTCGTGATAGGTTATACTAAGAGGCTGGAGGACATTCCTCAGTGAGAACGAATTTGAGGTCATCCACTACCAAAATCGTATTCATCGTATTTTTTAAATTGTATAATTTTCTCCTGTTAATTTTTTTTTCCAAGCAAAGTAACGATTGAGCTAGACATGCTGATACAATAACAAATTACTTATGCTAGACAATTGTGCAAAAATTCATTTTTTATTTTAATCCAATCAGTTTAGCAAAAATTAATGAACCCTAACATCATTGAATTTTGCAATGATACATTCAATGATTTGGAATAAATGCCACCTCAGGGTGTTCAGTTATTCCTTATCACCAAAGTGAGACACTCTCAATCAAACATTATCCCATAATAACTCCTTATTCATATAATATTTAATTACCATTCATTTGGTCAATAAATCATTAATTTCCTTAATGCTTTATCGTGAGTGTAACCCTTCATTTTCAACTCTATATCCTTGCTCCAATCAGTCTGCCTCAGGGAAGAACATAATTGATGCAATTGATTATAGTGGTCTTATCCATTTTTGAAGTTTGTAATGCTCTTCCCTCATGCAAATACCTTCCTAAGGAAGGGTGTGCTCAAGACACCACGAGGCCGAGCATGAAAGAAACATTACAAACTAACGAAGGATACCATAGGGTATGTTGTCACACGTCCTTCTCCCACTTACTATAAACACTTTCTCCATTCACCTTGATATTGACCCATGTAAATACCTTCCTAAGGGAGGTTGCGCCCAGGGTACCACAGGGCCGAGTATGAATCTCACCTTGTGAACTCTTTAAGAGAATATGAGTGGAAGAACAACATATCATATATATATATATATATATATCTTTTTCCACCCACTAAGTGTTTTACCTTTTGGGTTTGTTAACTTAGAAAAAGTAAGGCTAAATTATTTTAATTAAGTTCTTGTTAAATTTGCTCAATATAACGCTTATATTCAATAGTTTAACAATATGTGTTTTTTTTAATTAAACTCTTATAATGAAATTAATCACTTTTTACATGCTTATAAAATATTTGCCCAATTCACCTTCTAGATCCATTCCCAGGTAGAGGTGTTTCTTTTTTGTCAGGTTAAAAACCTCAGCCTAGATAGCACGTTCCTTAGACAAAGGTCCCTTATGGGCAATTATTTTATAAATTTAATCTTTTAGCCAAGTTCATTTTAATCCTGTTAAAATGAATTAAAAGATTAACCTATTTCTAATCTCATTAGAAATGCTTATAAAATATTTGTCCAATTCACCTTCTAGATCCATTCCCAAGTAGAGGTGTTCATTTTTTGTTAGCTTAAAAACCTCAGCCTAGATAGCACGTTCCTTAGACAAAGGTCCCTTATGGGCAATTATTTTATAAATTTAATCTTTTAGCTAAGTTCATTTTAATCTTGTTAAAACAAGTTAAAAGATTAACCTATTTCTAATCTCATTAGAAATGTGTTTAACATAAGTCTAGTTGAATCAATTTTAAACCATTAAAAAATTTGAACTTATGTTTACATGAAACTCTTGATTATCGATTTTAATCTAATTCATTGAACTTATAACCTTAATAAAACAATGAATTTGTGAAAATCCTTTTTCGTTTTCATTATGACGACTTTGATTAAATATAACGTTTATATTAATCTAAGTAATGTCATGATCAATGTAAAGTTCATTTTTCATCTAATTATAACGCTTATAATTATCATACATGAAAAAATAAACACACATATTCATTGCTCTATATTATACATTATAACATTTATGACGCATGAATATGCTTACTTAAAACATGCTACAATTATATTATAATGCATAAGCATGCTTATATTAATCATGTAACAATATAACATTTATATGAAGCAGGATCATGCTTATCCTAAGGTGGGATTTTAAAACTATATGACATATATTATGCAACATATAAAACGTATAGTTAAATAATGCATCACATACATATAAAACTAAATAAAAGCTATGATAGACCAAATATTGGAACCCTAATTTTAACAAAATTAAAATTACAAAGGAAAGATGTCATCCTTGCATTGGAAGAGGCTCTTACGATCGACTATCTGCCAGGTACCTTCCATGGCACACAAATTGAGATGGACAAGGGATTTCATATGAACTTCATGCATGGCAGATGAAGTGCTCGATGCATGGTGCTTTGCTCGACACATGGGTTTCGAGTATCGCATGCGTTAGACAACAATGTTCTACGTATGTGCATCGTCCTTCTGCAAGCGACTGTGAGCATTGCATCCATCGTGCCTATGCCCCTTCACTGCATGGGCATCAACTTGTCGCATGGGTTTGCGTTCAGTCTTGTAACTGTCGACGATGGTATACGTTGACGTGCTTATCTTCAAGCTCCTCTGCTTTGCAAGGTCATCACCCCAATGCATGGAGTGCGTCCTGCCGCAAGCCATCATCACATGCTATCTCGTCCAAGCCATCATCGCATGCCAAGATACCAGGCACCACGAGACAGAAGAAAATATTTTGTTTTTCTTTGTAATTCTGGGCACTGGACAACATTGTTTCTAATCCTGAACGACCCCAAAAATACAGAATCGAGTGCAAAAGTAAAATGCCCAAACAATAGGCCCTTACATCGATCAAATCAACATAAAATTTTACAATCTATGGTGCCAATAAATGAAATTATCTATCAAGCAACCTCAAAACATTTTCAAGAAAAATGCAGAAAAATAACCCACCTCATGCACCGTTTTTTGTTTCAAAAAATAGAAAATCAAAATGCAAGAAAACATTGACTTTGATACTAATTGAAGGAATCGAATTTCCGCAGACGCGTGTGAATACCTTGCATTTAGACAACTGTTTTCGTGGAAACAAAAAATAGTAAAATAAAACATGCATTTGTAGGATGAACATTCAAAGAAAACTATAAGCATGTTAGAAAAGAGGAAATAAAGAAGAAATCAAAACTCACCTTTGTTGATTTTCTAGCTTTCCTCTTCCATCGTTATCAACGATCGTGAACTTCTCCAATAAAGTACACCACCAAAAAAGTTATCTTGCTATTCTCTAGGATTCTAAAGAACTTGGAATAGTGGTTTCCAAAAACTTTTGAGGAGGAAAAGGGTAGAAAATTTTAGAGAGAAGTTAGAGAGAATGTGGAGACTTGTGTAAAAAATTCCTCTTCCTAAATGGGCTATAAGAATATATTAAAATGGAGCAGGGTTAATCCCTTCTCCAAGAATTTCCCTTTATACCCTTAGTGCTAATTAAATAAATAACTCTTATTTAATTAATTGACACATTAATTAAATAACCATATATTACATCCTATTTAATATACATTTATTTAATTATCATAAATATCATATATTTATACTAACCTCCAAGCTCCATTATTTCTTAATCAATTAATTAACCATTAATTAATCAATTAAATGACTATATTAAATCATATTTAATATGAAGTGAATTAATATATAAATATCACATATTTATATGTGTACATCTCTTTATGAATCCAATTCGTATAAATCTAATATTTTGAATCTTATTCAAATATATCTCTCTTACGTAATTTGGATTATAGATTATTTCTATTAATCATTATATATTAATCTGATTAATATAAAATTTCCACATTTGATTTGAACAATTTAAATCATTCCTCATTACTATCCTTTAGTGAGCTAACAAGAGTACCTTATGGACCTATAAATTAGAAGCTTCAATGATATGAGATTAATTGATTAAACTCCTTTAATCCAGTTAATCAATATTCATTAACTGCCAATCACTCCACTAAAGATCCATAGCTGCACTCTTCGCAATATAGATATATTTCAATGTCCATGGATAACCTATCAAAAGAGTGATGTCCCTTAAAAAATGCTCATAACTACAGCTGGGTCAAAATACTGTTTTACTCCACATTTACATCTAACTCTTTCAGTACCACTGATTTCTCTAATGAATAATCAGTCTATAATCCAGTGAGAGGTTGTGGCCTCATTGTTCAAGACCTGAAACCAGCTATTAAGGGAACAATTTATCTACTTTTCGAAGGAATGGGAATGAGTGAATTCTATCTTGTGTAGTTGTGTTCTCAGCTCCTTAATCAAACAAATCCTCAATTTTCAATTTCATCGTGAATTAAAAAACAGAAACATAAAATATGCATTCTAACAAAATTTTATAGCATGCTAAAGAATAAATACAAAGAATGAAATAGGGTTCAAAGACACACTTACCCTTGAAGCCAAAAGATCTTCACGAATTTCTCTCAACGAACGATCACGAAGAAAAAAACCAAAATGGCCACCATAATAAGAGAACCTTCTGTAGGGTATGAGAATTCACAAGAGTTGTGGGCTCTGATGATTTTGAGAGAGGGATAAAGATTTTGATTGAGCGAAGAAGAAAAATAAAAGAGTAGGGAAGAGAATAACAACACAGTTACGTGGAAACCCTCGTACAGGGAGAAAAACCACGATATAGAGACTTTTCTTATTATTTTAATCTAATAAACTGAATACATAGGGACACAATGTATAAATAGATAGTAGGAAACCCTAGGTTAATAACCCTATTTTCAATACTCCCTCTCAAGTTGGAGCATAAATATTAACAAGGCCTAACTTGCTTACATAATAATCAATGCTTTGTCTCAGTAGCCCTTTTGTAAATACATCTGCAACTTGTTGATTTGAAGGAATATAAGAGATGCATATGTTTCCACTGTCCAACCTCTTCTTAATGAAATGTCTGTCAATCTCTACGTGTTTAGTTCTGTCATGTTGAACCGGGTTATTTGCAATACTGATGGCAGCTTTATTGTCACAAAATAATTTCATCGGAAGCTCATTATCTTGCTGGAGATCTGATAACACTTTCTTCAACAAATTTCTTCACAAATCCCCAGACTCATGGCCCTATACTCAGCCTCATCACTACTAGCAACAACTTCTTGTTTCTTACTTCTCCAGGTGACTAGATTACCCCAGACAAACGTATAGTACCCAGACGTCAATTTTCTATCAACAACATACCTTGCCTAATCAGAATCAGTGTAAGCTTTAACAGATCGTTTATCGATCTTTCTGAACATTAAACCTTTGCCAGAAGTTCCTTTCAGGTACCGGAGGATACGTTCAACTGTTGTCATATGATCCTCACATGGAGCTTGCATAAACTGACTGACAACACCTACTGCATACAAAATATCTGGTCTTGTGTGAGACAAGTAGATCAATTTCCCGACTAACCGCTGATACCTTTATTTATTAATAGGAATTCTATCATTCTTATCACTGAGCTTCGCATTGTACTCTACTAGTGTGTCAACAGGTTTACACCCAGTCATGCCTGTTTCCTTTAGTAAGTCCAGAGTATATTTTCGTTAAGAAACTGATATACCTTCTTTTGATCGAGCCACTTCCATTCCCAGAAAGTATCTTAGCTTCCCGAGGTCTTTAATTTCAAATTCTTCGGCAATCTCTGTTTTGAGCCTCATGATCTTTGCACCATCATCCCCAGATAAAACAATGTCATCAACGTAGACAATAAGAACAACTATCTTCCCTGATGTCGATCTTTTATAAAAAGAGTGTGATCAGAATGCCCCTGAACATACCCCTGTGCTTTCACAAAAGTTGTGAACCTGTCAAACCAGGCCCTTGGAGACTATTTCAATCCGTATAACGACTTTCTTAATCTACACATCTTGTTTTTTAATTGACTCTAGAACCTAGAAGGAGGACTTATATAGACTTCCTCTTCAAGTTCCCCATTCAAAAAGGCATTTTTAACATCAAGTTGGTGTAGAGACCAATCCTTATTTACAACAACTGACAAGAGCACTCGGATAGTGTTAAGTTTGGCCACAGGAGAAAAATTTTCAGAATGATCTACTTCATAGGTCTGAGTAAAGCCTCTTGCAACGAGTCTAGCCTTGTACCTGTCAATCGTCCCATCTGACTTGTATTTTATAGTAAACACCCATTTACATCCAACTGTCTTGTGCCCTTTAGGCAGAGCCACCTGTTCCCAAGTTCCATTCCTCTCGAGAGCTCTCATTTCTTCTATAACTGTAGACCGCCATTTTGGTTTTTTCATTGCAACACTTATGTCATTTGGAACCATCTCAGTGTCCAAACTAGTAGTGAATGCTTTGAATTCGGTTGCTAGATTACTATATGTTATGTAACTATGCATAGGGTATTTAATAAATTAACGAGTGCCTTTCCTTAGAGCTATAGGAAGATCAAGCGATGCATCACGTTCTTTCAATTTTCCAGACTCCTCACCATGATCGACTATCTGTGTATTAGAGACTTCAGTAGTATCCTCCACATCATCATTAGCCAGAATCATTTCATTCTCTATTGTCTCCCCTTCTGCCATTCTTTCAGTATTAGTACTTCCTTCTCCCTTATCTTGCCTGCATTCATCAGTCTCCATATATACATCAACATCGTTAATTTCAGGAATGTATGTACCTGGATCTGATGGTGGGTCTGACTCATGCATTGAAGCCGGCGGTTCTAGCTCGATAGTTAACATTGTTTCCTTCCTGAGATTCTTCCTATATTAAGTTTTCCAAGAAACTTGGTTGGTAGGAAGGACCAAACTGTCATGCTCAGAACTAGGTTTAGACAAGATATGAATGGGAGCTGACTCTAAAGGAATAGTATAAGATGACCAGTTAGTCTCTTCATTCATGTTCTCCCCCCTGAAGATGACTAACAGGGAAAAACGGCTGATCTTCGATGAAGGTGACATCCATTGAGACATAGTACTTACGAGATGACAGATGATAGCATTTATATCCACGTTTGGTGAAGTGGATATCCAACAAAGACACACTTCTGAACACGTGGAGTAGATTTTGTGCGGTTTGGACATGGGAGTAAACAAAGGAAACACAACCAAAAACCCGAAGAAGAACATCGGAGATTAATCGAGTGGTGTGGAAGGACTCTTTAAACAATTCTAAAGAAGTATGAAGATTAAGAATACGAGAGGGCATCCGATTAATGAGATAGGCAGCAGTGAGAACTACATCCCCCCACAGGTATAACGGAAGAGTGGCAGATAACATAAAAGACCGGGCTACTTCAACCAGATGACGATTTTTTAGCTCAGCTACTCCATTTTGTTGTGGAGTGTAAACACATGAGCTCTGGTGGACAATACCCTTAGAAACAAGAAAATCCCTGAAGAAGACATTGAAGAATTCTCGCCCATTATCACTTCGTAAAAGTTCAATCTTTTTTTTAACTGAGTTTCGACAGTTGTATAAAATTGTTGGAAAATAGATGACACCTCATATTTGTCAGTGAGAAGGAAGACCCAGGTAAGACGGGTGTGATCATCTATAAATGTGACAACCACCATTTTCCAGTGGAAGTGGTAACCGGTGAGGGACCCATACATCCCTATGAATAAGGAAAAAAGGACTCGAGGGTTTGTAAGGCTAGGACCGGAAAGAAACACAACTTTGCTTGGCACGAATACACACATCACAATTTAAAGAAGAAGTATTAACATTGCGAAATAAATGCGGAAACAAATATTTTATATATTGAAAATTTGGATGTCCTAAACGGAAATGCCACAACAGAAAGTCTTTTTTAGAAACAGAAAATTTAATGACATAAACCCAGTTTGATGATCATCTCTAGAGGAAGCTTCTTCAGAAAGGAAGTAGAGTCCCCTATCGTGCAGGGCAGTTCCTGAAACAAAACGGAATTAATTGAGAAAATTGCCTTACACTTCAAATCCCTTGTAATTTTACTGACAGACAATAGATTATAAGAGATTTTAGGCACATGTAAAGTATCACGCAGAATTGAGCCATCAAACTGAGAGATATGGCCTTTCCCCGTAATAGGGGCAAAAGACCCATCTGCAATGCGAATACGCTCATTGTCAGCACTTGGGTTATACGACATAAACAATTCTGAAGAACTTGTAAGATGATCTGTGGCCCCTGAGTCCACAATCCATGGTTTTTTACCATTTATACTAATAAGGCCAAGTGAAGGGAAATTACCTGACTGTGCAATAACACTCACCCCAACCGTACTCAAGTTGTTCTTACTGTCAACGGAAGACTACTTCTGAGTCTGTTGTTTAGAGGTTTCCCATGCAATTTCCAACACTGGTCCTTTGTGTGCTAGAGCTTCTTACAATGTTCACACACATGTGGGGTTTTTTTTTTTTTTTTTATCGCCATTAGCACTGGATGACTTTGCAACAAAGGCAATTGCATCAGTTGTAGGAATGGGATTATTCATGGCGTACGACCGATCCTCTTCCAACTGTATTTTGGACCAGACTTCTCTGAGTGAAGGAGTCGGGCGTTGGCCCAATATCCGACTACGAACACCATTGAATTTAGGATTTGATCTAGCCAAGAACACATAAACATTGTCTGCCTCTTCGATTTTCAAGTATTGAGCCCCATCTTGTGCACAATTGCAGACAACCTCTCGACACAGGTCCATCTCTTGCCATAACATTGATAGTTTGTTAAAATGCGATGTAACATCCATGGATCCTTGTTTGCATTCATGGACCTGTTTATGAAGCGTATATAGTCGAGAGGCATTCTGTCTCTTTGAGTACAAATCTTTCACTGCCTTCCAGATATCCTTAGTGTTGCAGTATATAATAATAGTCTGCCTATTTGAGGTTCCATACTATTCACCAAAACAGAGTGTAATAGCAAGTCTTCTCCTTTCCAGATTCGTTCTTATGGATCGCCTAGTGTTGGCTTTGGAATCTCCCCTGTCAAGTACCCAAATTTGTGACGGATTGATTGGGACCAGGAGAAATAATTTTGGCCATTTAATTTTTCCCGTACAAGAAATCCTGCAGAATTGCCAATCAAACCAGATAAATAAGAAACATTTGGCAAAATAGGGAACGAGTTTACCGGGTTCTCTGAATAGACTGGTTGAACCGGTTGGGGATTTGCACCAAATATCATATCCAAGTCTGAAATCTGTTGTTGGAGATAATCCAACCATTGTCTCACATCGTCTGGGTAATGGGTCGAACCACAAACGGCTGAAAACGGGGCAGCTACTATCGACTGAAAATATGTCACCGGTTGGAAGGAGTTCGTCGGCATCTGTGAAAAACCCAGTCGACCGGCTGGAAGGCAGCCAATGGCATCTGTGAAGGAGGTCATTGGTCGAACCCATTTGATGTGGAAAACCCAGCCACGTTCAGCGCTTCCCTTTGTAGATCGATCCGATCTGATGTGGAATGGCAGACCGACGCGAAATCGACTGGTGCAAATGTCTGTGACGACACGGAAGACTCCGACGACGCGGAAGGCAACAATCTGCAACTTAGAACGACTGGATCAGTCTGTCCATCGAGGATTCATCTGCAATCTGCTTGTCCATCGATCAGAGCTTATGTTTGGTGTGGCAGCTCCCACGGACGGTGGCTCTCCGTTGACTACTGGTGGACGGTAGAAAGTAACTTCGGTAGGGCTGCTTGAAAACACTCATTTATGACCGCTCGAATAGCCGTCTTCATGTCAAAACCCGAAGTTCCATCAGCAGAAGACGTCTGTGCTTGATTCTCTTCCATAACGGCTAGGGTTTCGTCGCTTAGCTCTGTACCATTTTAAAAATAAAAGAGTAGGGTAACAACACAGTTATGTGGAAACCCTAGTATAGGGAGAAAAACCACAATATAGAAACTTTTCTTATTATTTTAATATGATACACTGAATACATAGGGACACACTGTATAAATAGACAGTAGGAAACCCTAGGGATCTACACAATTATATAAACGCCCCAAGGTTAATAACCCTATTTTCAACACTCTACATGAATGATCAGGATCAAATCATTTGTAGAACTTTGCAACAATTGTAACATCTACAAAATGGGTTGTATTCATAGTGTCAACAAGATAAGTTACCCAACCTTATACATCTACTACAGACTATTCAAGTTATCACTTAAACACAATCCATCTATATGTTTCTACATAAATGTTTAAGTTATAGAAGATAACCTTGGATGTTTGTTTATTGGTTTTGTGGGTACATGCTACTAAATGTCGAATAAAATAACTCAAATTTTATTATAAAAAAATAAATTATTGGTACAATACAATTACAAACTACATGACCCATGAGATTTATGGCATCAACACCAATAGGCTATCATGGCCACTCTCACCCATACAGGTCAAAGGACTGCCGTCATAAACAAGAGTTTATAACTCACTTAAGATTAAGGTCAAGACTCCTAATCCTAGAGAATATTAGTTTCTTCAAGTAATAGTGTTATAAAGAGAAACTAATTATTTCATGGTCTGATCTTTGTATAAACTCCTTTATACAGGATACCCTCATTCATATATCTTTACATGAATGATATGATTCATATTGTTTGTAACACTTACATTTTATGTAACAATTACAAAGTGGATCGTATCCGCAGTGTTACGAGGATAAGACACCCAATTTTCATCCATTTAATGCAGACCTTTTAGGTTATTACTTGAACATGAACCACCTGTATGTCAACCACATACTCTTCAAGTGACATCATATAACCTTGGATCTTAGTTTATTGGATTAAATTAATGCTGTCTAAATATCAAATAAAATATCTCTGAATTTATTAGATAAATAATTTGTGTTAACAAAACTACAAACCATGATATACGACTCACTTTGTATTTGATACAAACGTAATGATCTAACGTATTCGTATAGATGATATGCAAGTGGAGGTATCCTATGTAATGAGTTTGTATAAGACCGGATCGCGAAATAGTAACCACTAGATGTAACACCATTGACTAGTTAGATTTCTATTTCAATAGAATGACCTAGGTGATGGAACTGTGAAGTTTCGTAGTTGAAGCAGGGATCGACTCAATTTTTATTTCACAGAATAAAGAAATTATAGAACATATAATATGCATCAAAATAAAAAATTGCAAAGTTAAAAAGAGGAATAAGAGTGCTTACCCTTGAAGCCAAAGATCTTCATGAAACTCTCGAACTATTCACGAACAATTCGTGGAAACACGAACACCCAATGATGACACCACCACAAGTGAGACCTCGGTATTCTCTTTCGGGATGAGAATCCACAGGAGGTGTGACCTCTATGTATTTTTGGGAAGAAGGAATAAAGGTTTTAGAGGAGAAAAAATCTTTTACAGGGAGAGTTTATAGAATACACACATAGGGACACACTCTGTGTAACGACCCGAATTCAAGAGGGGTACATGAATGAACCGATATCACATCCGAATGAGAGGGATCCTGAAGATATGAAAGTATAGTTAAGAAAGGCTCAAAAGAATTGAAAGTTACTATCTATACCAATAAGGTGCACCTTCCTTTTCGATGGCTCAATCATAAAAACTCCAAAGCTAAGCGTGCTTAGTTTTTATAACTCCATCAGGGGGTGCGAGTTATAACTCCCTCTCTTTAATTTTGAAAATTTAATTTAAAATAAAATAAATTTAAATAATATATATAATAACTAACTTATTATATTTATATATATAGCTATATGTTATATTAAATATAACACATAACCTATAATTTTTATAGTGTATCAATACAATATAGCCTATAGTTTTTAATTCTCTTAATCATTTGTGGTAATTAATATAAATCACATTTATACTAAATTTAATTATATGAATTCAATCTATTTAGTTAAATTTGAATCATATTCAAATATTTATTTTGTCTCAAATAAACTTTATATTATAATATATCAAATACATTATATTAATTATATCAAATATATAATTAATTTAATTATATCACATATAATTAATTCTCTCAATTAATTTGAACAATTCAAATTAATTCAAAATTGATTCTTATTAATCCCTGTTAGCTACAAAGAGGACCTTATGGACATGTAGATTAAAGCTCTAATGGTAGTTGAATAATTAATTAAACTCCTTTAATTAAATTATTCAATATCCATTAACTGTCAGCCACTCCACTAAAGACTGTCAGCTACACTCTTCGCACTATAAATTTATTCATTTTTCCATTGGATATAACCAATCAACAATGCGATGACCCTTCACAAATTGCTCGTAAGTACAGTTGTGCCGAAATTATTGTTTTGTCCCTATAGTTACATCTAACTCCTCAAGTACCGCTGATCTCTCCAATGAACAATAAGTCTTAGTCCAACTATGACCAAACCCCTCTTGGGCTAAGAGAGGGTGTGACGCCACATTGTTCAAGCCCTAGAATCAGCCTTTAAGAGAACAATTTATCTACTTACCCAGACGTTAGGGATGGAATGATTTTTGCTTGTGTAGCTATGTTCTCAACTCCCCAATTAGATGAATCCCCAAAATGGTAGGCTTATTAAGCCGGCGATCTGGCCACTCTCACTCATACAAATCAAAGGGCTGTCTTCATAGGCAAAAGTTCACAACTCACTCAGGATTCAAGTCATGTCACCTATGGTTATCCTAATGAAATGTAAGTCTCTATTATGAACGGTGTTATATAATGAGACTAGTCATTTCGTGGTACGGTCTTATACAAACTTCTTTGTATAGAACACCTCCGCTCACATGTCTCTACATGAATGATCAAGATCAAATCATTTGTAGCACTTTACAACAATTGTAATATCTACAAAGTGGGTTATATTCATAGTGTCACTAGGATAAGGTACTCAAACTTATCCATCTACTATAGACCATTTAGGCTATCACTTAAACATGATCCACCTATATGTCTCTATATACATGTTTAAGCTATAGAAGAAAACATTGAATGTTAGTTTATTGGTTTTGTGGGTTAATACTACTATATGTCGAATAAAACATCTCATATTTTATTAAATAAATAAAATGTTTGTACATTACAATTACAAACTACAGGACCTACGATATTTAGGACATCAACCCTAACACTAGAAAACTTAGTCTTAATCCTGAGTATATTATGAACTTCTGTTCACGAGGGATTGTCCTTTAATTTGTATGGGTGAGAGTGACCAGTTTATCGACTCAATAAGCCTACCAATTTGAGGACAAGACCGAGTGGGGTGCTGGAAACATAATATAACAAGATGGAATTCACTCATTCCCGACTTTAGGGTAAGTAGATGAATGTTCCCTTAAGTGGTAGTCTGGGACATGAACAAAGAGCCCTACCCTCTCGTTGGCCTGAGAGGGTTCTCTGTTTAATGGTTGGACCATAAATAGATTGTTCATTAGAGGAGCACTAGTACTTAAGGATACATAAGTAACCCTAGAGTAAAATGGTAATTTTACCCAATTGGTGTTACGAACACTCGTGAAGAATTAACTTGCTGTTATTGGTCTATATCCATGGACACAGAAATATATCTACAATGAGAAGAGTGCACTTGTGGGTCTTTAGTGGAGTGTACCCATAGTTAACAAATATTGATTAATTTGGTTAATGAATTTAGCCAATCAATCTCATATCGTTGAAGTTTCTGATCTATAGGTCCATAAAGTCCCCTTGCTAGCTCACTAAAGGATATTAATGAGGAATGATTTGAATAGTTCAAATCAATTTAGGAAATTGTACATTAATGTGATTAATATATAATTAATTATAGATGTGATCTATAATTCACATTATGTGAGAGAGATATATTTGAATGAGACTCAAATATCGGATTTATGGGAATTAGATTCCTAAAGAGTTGTATACATATAAATATGTGATATTTATATGTTAATTAACTCTATATTAAATATGATTTAATATAGTTACTAATTAATTAATTAATTAATGGTTGATTAATTGATTAAGAAATATTATAAAGAGGTGGATGCATATAAACATGTGATGTTTATATTTATTAATTAACTATGTGTATATATATTAAATTGGATTTAATATATATGGTTATTAATTGTTGTGTTAATTAATTAAATAAAGGTTATTTAATAAATTTAGCACAATGATAGAAAAGAAAAAATTTGGAGAAGGGGTTAACCCTTCTCCATATAAATTCCTCCTTATGGCCATTTTTAGGGTAAGTTTTTCATTCGGTGAGAAACCTAGCCATCAAAAAGAAAATTCTCTCTCCACTCTCTCAAAGAAATTCCTCTACCTCTTCCTTTTCCAATTATTGGATGCTACTTATCCAATTATTGGAACTCTTAAAAGAATAAACAAAGTTATTCTTGTGGTCGTGTTCGAGATCGATTAAGGAGATGTTCATTTTGAAAAGCTAGAGGAAATTGTGAGAGGCCTGGAGTCTACAAAGGTAAGAATGACTCTTCTCCTTTGTTTCTCCTGCATTTAAGCATGCTTTATGATGTTTATCCCATTAATGCTATGTTTAGCATGCTGTTTTTGTTTCTCATAGAATGTAAAAACCTAATGAAAGAGGATCCTAACTCTTCTGCTTGGGATTCGATTCCCAACAGTAGATATTTCTGTTTGTATTCGACTACTTTAAATTTCTGTATGATATATGCTATGATATAAATGGAATTTATGATATATACTGTGATTGATATTGAAAATTGAGTATTGAAACTTTCAATGATACAACTATCTATTTGAGTACATTTATATTTCATATATTGGTTAGAATATTTACAAACATATAATGTAATGTTCTAAGATGTATTTTAAAAAACTATGAATCTGCCATAAAAACCAATAAGTTGTCATAAAATAGTTGTATTTGAGTACACATCAAATATATGTACTAGTATATTTCATATATTTGTTAGAACATATATAAAAATTAATACAATGTTCAAAGGTATATTTAAAAATAACATGAATCTGCCAATAAAATCAGTAACGGTTTAAATGAAAAGTAAAATCATATTAAATACATTTTTTTCCTCTCCAAATAAAAAAGAGAAGAAAATATCAACTAATTAATATTATATAATAAATGTATTTTCTCTCTCCAACATTAAGGATGCTTCATAAATATGGAATAGTTACGTAATGCACATTCTCTCTCTAGTCGTCCACCACAAGGGATAATTTTGCCCGAAAATTCCATTAAATATTATATAAGAAAATATTAAAAAATTTAGACATTTATGAAAATAAGTTTTGAAAATGGATTAAATCTATAATAATCCTTTAACATAGTAAAGTGGGGGCAAATTCTATTTTGGACTTCAATTTTGGGTCAATGGTACACGTCTCTTATTATTATGTGTGTATATATGTATATGTACATGTATGTATTATATTAAAATATTATATGTGCTTGAATACTTATTAAACTTGAAACTACATTATTGCTGTAATATTTTAATTTATGCCCTTGAATTTGAGGAAAGGTTTCACCCACGCCTTTGAAATTTAGAGTAGGTTTTAATTTTGCTCTTTGATTTAAAGTAGACCATGAAAGAACAAAATTTTTGGGATTTTATCTCATAATCAATTAACAAACATTATTGTTAGGACTTGGGACATTAATGGGGAAGAGGACCAGATAGATAAATAAATAAATATATTTAATATAACTCAACAAAAGAAAAAAAATCACGGGTATTTATACCATCAACTTAAAGGTGATAGACTCCATATTTCGAGCATCAATTATAATAGCTGGTAACACCAACTATCATAACATACAATTAACTATACTATTACTATTTCAAATCCTTTTTTGCTATCATGTTTAAGGTTTGTTATAGTGTTTACTATTTCCTATTTATCATCTTTTTCTGTGTTTACTATTTCCTATACAGGCTAAAATGGTCTGCACCCTAAACAAATTATTATAACCCAGACTAAAATAGTATCCTAGAATAAAATAGTATATGCCCCAAATACAAACTATTATAATCATGACTATTGTAACCAATAAACTATTATAATCCATAAACTATAATAACCAACTCAGTCCCCCAAATGTCCTATATTATTTCTCAGCTAATGTTTTTATCGAATTTTTTTAAACAATGTTATTTTAATATATATTAACAAAAATAGGGTAGGGCTGAAAAGATTGACAAAAATAGGTTTTTTTAATCGTGTACCGGGTACATGATTACGCCTAAATCGTGTACCCGATACACGATTAGCTTTAAATCGTGTAACTGGTACACGAGTGCCTGTAATCTGGCACGCGCAGACTGTCAATGTGGCAGTCATGCAGCGTTGACTGAGGTAATTGTGTACCTGGTCACGATTACCTTAAGTCGTATACCGGGTACACGACTTCACTCTCCATTAAATCGTGATGCCTGTTCTTCTTCCTCCATCCGAAAACTACCGAATCCTTCTTCCTCCATCTGAAAACCATCCAAAAACCTCTGCGGAGCCAATTTTTCTCTTGTTGCTGCCATCATAAGTCGATCTATTGAAGGATTTTCTTCATCCGGAACGTTTACTTTGACTGAGGTAAAGTTTTTTCTTTAATTTTTTCCAATATATGTATTTGTTTATAAAAATGAGGATCAAGTTCGAAAATGTATAGTTTATGGATCCATGATTTAAATGTATAATCTTCATATATGTATCATTTTGTTTGCATTTGGGCTGAACTAAATGTATAGTTTATGGATCCATGATTTATTTTTGGATATATGTTGAACTTAGAAATTAGATTTTGTTGGGCTATTTTTTTGGATGATTATGTATTTGTTGGATAATTATGTTGGCCTATTGTTGGGTTAAACTTAGAAATATATGTATATGTTTATAAAAATGAAGATTGCTTCATATATATATTATTTTGTTTGCATTTGGACTGAATTAAATGTATGATTCATGGATATACTATTTTATTTTTATTTGAGCTGATTTAAATGTATAGTTTATGGATCTTAGATGTGGATTGATTTAAATGTATAATATTTAGATCTTATATGTTGAACTTAGAAATTGGATTTTGTTGGGTTGACATATTAACATATTTTTTTGTCAGCTATAAAAGTTGAAAAAATCATAATAAATATGTCGATGCTGTTGGGATTGATACCCTAAAGTCTCGTGTCCTGTAGTTTGTAAACAGTATATACGAACACCTGTGTTGTTAATATATGATATTTACTTCACATCTTGTTTTTTTTTCGGTTATTTGTTTTATTTGCTTTACCACAAACTAATAAACATAAAATCCGTGGTTATCTATATGTGACTCAAGCATGTATGTGGTGATATACAAATGGATCATGTCTTGAGTGATAACCAAAATAGTCTGTAGTAAATGGATAAAGGAGGGAAACCTTATCCTGGTAACGCTACGGACGCGACCCGCTTTGTGGAATGGTCACAAGTGTTGTGACTTGTCACAGATGGTCTGATCCTGATCATTCATGTTGGGGACATGCGAGTGGAGGCGTCCTATACAAAGAGATTATATAAGACCTGACCACGAAGTGTTAATGTCTCGTTATATAACATTGTTCATGACAGAGACTTCACTTCACTAGGATGACCATAGGTAACATGACTTAATCCTGAGTGAGTTAGGAACTCCTGCCATTGAGGGCGATCCTTGGATTTGTATGGGTACGAGTGGCCGGGTTGCCGATTCAAAACTACATTTTAGGGATTTTTCTGATTTGGGAGCTGGGAGCTCAGCTACACAAGATGAAATTTACTCTTTCCCCAAGGCAAGGGTAAGTAGATAGATGGCTCCCTTAAGGACTGATTCTGGGGCTTGAATGATGTGGCACCACACATCTTCTCTTGGCCTGAGAGGTGTTCACACATAGTTGGACTATGTTGTATTGTTTATTAGAGGAATCATTGGTACTTAAGGAGTGAGATGTAACTATAGGGGCAAAACGGTAAATTGGCCCAACTGTAATTACGAGCATATGTGAAGGATCATCGTACTCATGATTGGTTATAACCAATGGACACAAAAATATATCTGTGGTAAGAAGAGTTCAGCTGTTGGTCTTTAATGGAATCAGTGACAATTAACGGATGGTGGATCTCGTGGCTAAAGAGTTTAGTCAGCTATTCACGTACTGTTAGAGCTTCGAGCCATAGGTTCATTAGGTCACCTGGATAGCTTGGATAAAGTCGAGAACCCGTGTTTGGGTTAATTTGAAATGTTCAAAATGACAAGAGGAAGTTCAATTATATATGATATAATTGGACTAGTTAATTATATATGATATAATTGGTTAAATATATGAGATACATTATTTTGGAGGAAATTAGATATAAATATGATCTATATCAAGTAGAGGAGAAAATACTATAGTAGATATATGATATCAAACTATAGGATATAAATATAATATGATTATATTTATTAATTAAATTAATTGATTAATTATTTGATAATTAACGAATTTATCCACGTTCGGACGTGGGAAGTGGGCTGCGATGGTTATGGTAATCAGCGAATTAAAAATGAAAATCGTTTTCATTTTTCACAATCGTGCATTCATAATTTTTCGTCCGCGCCCAAAAGAATCCGTGAAAGCGATCGCGAGAGCCTATACGATAGAAGCTCGTCTATTTAAATGATCGTCTGCCTCACATTTTCTCTAAACGATCGTATACGTTTTTCCTAAACGATCGTTCAGTCTTTCATACACGATCGTGTAGCTCTACTATACGATAAGCATTTCCGCTATATGATAATAGAGTTTCATCTCCCACTTGCTTATCGTCCCTCTACTAAACTCACCAAAGCCCACTCTTTGGGTTTTTGACACTGAGGATACCTGGGTTTCTCTTGTGGTGGTGTCGTCCTTTCTGCAGTGTTTGTGTACATTTTGATCGTGCTGTTGCAGTCGACATACTCGCCGGGTGCTGGTAGATCCATTGGAGGTTTCTGTTGCTTAGGGTTCAGACGTTCGAAGAGTGTCTTCATCTGATATGAACCCTTTCCATGATTTTTACTGTATTCTGAGCATATCGATAACTAGGTTTATATGCATAACTGTATGTGTTGAATGTATGTCGTTTTTGTTTTGGTCACTATGAAATCGGAGCGATCTGAACACGGTCATGGAACTCTCGGTATGAGATCCTTCAGATGCGTCCTAAAGATTTAGTTATTCTTGAACCTAGAAATGATGGAGACAGTGATATTGATGTTGAAGTTGATGAATTATTTGGAAACGATAGTAGTGATGTTGAAGTTGATGAATTATTTGGAAACGATAGTAGTGGGGAACATGATCTTGAGTTGGTACCGTCGGATATGTTCACCCAAATTGATTGAAAAATTACAAATTCAACATGTGAACTATGATCAACTTTGGAAGAAAGGAGTATATGTGTAGATAATTGTAGTTTAATATAGAAATGAATGCTATTTAATATTAAAGAAGATTTACAGCTTGCTGTAAAAGAATATTGTGTGACAGAACACTATGGGATTATTGTAATGGAATCAAATCAAGATCTTTGGTATGATAGATGTAAATCATGGAAGGATGGTTGTGATTAGAGGTTACGGGCATGTCGGCGTAAAACTCATGGGATGTTCAAAATCACTAAACTTCAAGGGGAACACTCATGTTTGTTAGAATTGACACAGGATCATTCATAGCTTGATTCAAATTTTATGAGTATCGAAATCCAAAATTTGGTTAGGACTGATTCTGGGGTACCTATGTCCCTACTCCAAGAAGCAATTAAAAAATAATATGACTATAATGTTAATTATAGACGAGTGTGGCAAGCTAAGAGAAAAGCGTTGATTGTTGTGTTTGGTGATTGAGAGAAATCATATTCAGAGCTTCCGTATTGGTTGAGTGCTCTTGTTCATTACAATCTAGGAACATGATCTAATTGGTATTTTCTTCCGTCTAATGTGTCAGGTATGACTATTTTTTGTCGAGTTTTTTGGTCCTTCAGTCCTGCGAGAGAAGGGTTCAAACATTGTAGGCCATTAATCCAGATCGATGGAACTCATCTCTACGAAAAGTATAAGCGAAAATTATTGACCGCCTTATCTATTGATGCAAACGGGCATATATTTTTCCTTACTTTTGCTATTGTTAAAGGTGAAAATTCGTCAAGTTGGTCACGATTTTTGTGGGCATTGCGTGAATATATTACCCAAAGAGATGGTATTTGCTTGATTTCTGATAGACATAATGGCATTCTTGCTGCAATTAATAATGAGAAAATTGGTTGGAGTGAACCTAGAGCGTACCATCGATATTATCTTCACCATGTTGCTAGTAATTTCAATACGAAATATAAATCAAAACAACTAAAAGATTTGGTGTTTAAGGTAAGAAATCAACACCAAAGGCGCAAGTTCATTCGGTGCATGAAAGAATTAAAATAATTGAACCCTGAATGTCTTGAATATTTTTCAGATATTAACTTGGAAAAAGTGGACCCAATCACATGACGGTGGGTACCGCTATGGGTGGATGACAAGCAATGCAGCTAAATGCATGAATGGTGTTTTCAAAGATGCCAGAATGTTACCAATTACTTCTTTGGTTATGCTAACATTTTATCGCACAATATTGTATTTTGAACGTCGAAGACAATAAATTAGTGAAGTACTCGAACGTGGGGATATGTATACAGAATATGCCTTGAGAAAACTTAAGAGGTGGGAAAAACGAGCATCTGTGCATACAGTGACATCTATTGGCAAGGAAAGTCAAACTTTTGAAGTAGAAACTGACATAAGTATGATTTCTCCCTATAAAGGACAACACACACAAGTTTTGAGCTTGAAAGAAGGAAAATGTTCTTGTAATTAGTAGCAGTCATTCAAGATTCCATGCTCTCATGTAATTGCAGTTTGTACGTAGGTATGCACGAGCATACATTATGCAGCTTATTGAAGGATTTTTGTTCGCTGACAAGTCAAATACTCTAGTGCATCTCATGTTCCTCCCGCTACTGGCTGATTTTGAGCATGTCGTGGGGTGGTGCATGTCTTACATGGTTGTATAGAGATCTTTGTCGGGCTACCAATGCACAAGTGTTGGAAATAGCGGGGCCACTGATACTACTACAGGTATAAACTTATGATAGATTTCCAATTATAGCACCACAAGTCTAGTTACAGGCCCCAGATCATCGTCCACTTAGTGCCATGTATTGTTTCATTTATATATCTATTTCGTTATCATTTTATGTAAGAATATAAATTAATTATATTTTTTATAATTTTAGATGGAGTGGTATATTAGCTGCCTCTGACCAGTCAGCAAATATGTTGCTAGTATACCGAAAAATATTTGATAGACTGATGCACAATCAGGTAACAAATGTATATATAAATAAATATTTAAAAATTTTTGGATGTATACTTATCTTCTTTTTTTTTTGTCAGATTAATTGGACGCCATACACACAACAGATTTGGTCATCACTATCTGATTACTGTCGTGATGGTGAAGACATTGGTTGACCGTTGGCCCTCTTATATGCTTCCATATAGTAGAGTGGCATCATCCAGATCAGATGTTGAGACAGTTTGGTCTGCGAAAAACGATATCTTCGTTGTCCTATACATTTTCAGTACTACACCAGATTGATTTGAGAGGTAAGCACGACCAAGAATGACGTCGAATCCACCCGGAATATATATCATACTGGCATGGATGACATGATCGTTGTGTACAGGGAGAAATAACAAATAGGCCAACTGTATCAGATGACTACTTTTTCTGGTATGATTCAATCACGAGGCGATTAATCACACCTGATGGCGCCTTACTATTACTGTATGATAAGAGATTTAAAATTAGACATTTTCCATATATATGCTATGAATATTGTTTAATATTTATTTTTTCATCGTATAAAATAATTTTATCGGAGGTGTACAACAATATTCAGTGCAGCACAACTTACTAGAGTTGGGTTCAACGTGTCACCAAATATTGGTCAACATAGAAAGTATTATTCAACAAACACGACGACTCAAGTTGCTGACACCGATCGAAGAGGTATTCTTCGTAGACGACAACGACAACAAGGTGAACCTAATTTAGAGGGACACGAAGATAACCCCCATGTGGGGTAAGGGTCAGGGGGTCGTCTTTAAATTTCATGTAAACTTCTATTTTCAAATTAAAGAACTAATTATAAATCTTTTTTAATATCATGACACTTTTTTTTTTTTTTTTTTTTAATAGGAGTGCAGAATAATTATGTTTTCATTGTAGATTAAATATATAATTAAGTTTAATAATGAAGAAATTTTTGGACCCGGTCCTAGAGTCTTAATATTGTTGTACATCTCCGATTAAAAAAAATAATTAGTCAATTTATTTTTTTTTTTAAAAAAATCAGGGACTGGGTCCATGATTATGGCAATCGTGGACCTGGTCCATGAGTCTCCATGCGATCGGTCAACCAAGTCAGCCGATGTGGTGCTGGCTAGATTAAACGTTAATCGTGTACCCCGTACACGATTCTTTCAAATGCTAATTGTGTACCCCGTACACGATTTTACTACCCTACTTTTGTCAATACTTTTTATTCCCACATATTTTTAAAAATACTTTCCCATATACCCCATTTTTGTCAATAGTTTGAAAAAAACACTATATTTTTTAACTTCATCCATTTTTATCTCACTCTACTATGCTACAATTTTTTTCTTTTATAAACGTGTTTCTCTTATTTAGTTTTTCTTTTTGATTTCTCTTTCCTTTGATTTTTCTAATGTTTAATTTTTTATAGTCAAAAGTGGAGATATCTATAGAGTGGGGACCAGAATAGCTTATTTGTCCCTGTCCTCACTTCCTAAATTTACGAGAAATTCACAGAGATGAGATTCCTTGAGGGATTTTTTTTTAAAATCACTTTTTCTAAATTAAATAATTTAACTAAACACATCCATATAATCTTTGTCCAACAATTTTGATAGCATTTTTCATAAAAAAAGTCATCTTATTAAAGGCACATTTTTCAAGACGTCTATAAAACTTTAAACGAAAAACTTTTTAGGGGTTTTTGTATGGATAACCCAAAAATTGGATAAAAAATGTTGAATGACCCTTTGCAAACATCATATTCGGGTGAAATTATCAAAATATACTCGCATGCACGTGGAATAACATCTCGCTCTTGCTCTCTCTTTATATCTCTCGTGCTCTTATTCCGCTTTCTCTCTATATCTCTTGCTCTCTCTCTATGGCTTTTTCAAAGCTTTGCCGGTACTTGTTAACAACTTTAATCCCAACACTAAAGTAAATCTCCATGGAATTGACTCAAAATATCACAATCTCGCTCTTGCTCTCTCTCGGTCTCCGCAGGTTAGTTTTTCAATGTCACTAATAAGAAGGAAAGAGAAAGAAAAAAGAATAAAAGGTTGAAGAAGAGAAGAAGAAGGAAAGAAAAAAGGTTGAAGGTCCATCGGAGAAGAAGAAGAAAGAGAGTGAAAAAAAAGAAAAAGAAAAAGAAAAAGAAAAAGAAAAAGGAGGTTGAAGGTCGCACGAAGAAGAATAAGGGAAGAGGAAGAAACAGATCAAGGACATATTCATAACTTCACTCAACCATGAAATCAGGAGAAGATCATTTGACATTTTTTTTAAAAGAATAGTTCATTAGCACCCACTTAGTAACCATTTGGTTTTTGAAAATTAAGCCTATTTCATTTACATTTTTTTAAATGATTTGTATTTACCATAATTGAATTCTTAATCAAATTCTAAAAATAAAAATAATATTTTGAAACTACTTTTTAATTCTAGAAAATTGACTTGATTTTTTTAAATGATGAAAAGTAGATAATAAAGAAAGAAAATCAAAAGCCAATACTTAATTTTTAAAAACAAAAAGGAAAGATAAAATGGTTACCAACATGCTTTTAACACGTTGGGTCTCTAAATTGGATCACGTCCAAATTTCCCCATCTTTTTCCCCTCCTCTCCGTACTTTTGCAATCCTAACTTCCTTTAGTCGGAACTGATGGTGCTCCAGCGAGATTCTCCTCAGCTCGAACCATGGAACGACTTGAACGGCAAAGTGGTGATGGTCACCGGAGCCTCATCGGGGATCGGCCGCGAGTTCTGTCTGGATCTTGCTAGGGCTGGATGCCACATCGTCGCCGCCGCACGCCGTACGGATAGACTCCAATCTCTCTGCCACGAAATTAATCAACTCGCTTCCTCCGGTTCCTCCTTTCGGACGGACACCCCTCGAGCTGTGGCTGTGGAGCTTGATCTCAGAGCCGATGGTACGATCATCAAGACCGCCGTCAGAAAAGCCTGGGATTCCTTCGGCTTCATCGACGCTTTGGTGAACAATGCTGGTTTGAGAGGTAAATTTCGTTGTTCGAACTTGTTCTCTTCACAAAATTTAGGTCGGAGGTAATATTCTTCAGTCGGAATTCGAACTTTCAGTCGATATCGATCAGAACCCCTAATCAACTTTTCTGAATGTGACCTTAAATATTTGGAAAAATAAAATTTGGCGGGCTTGTTTTTAACTTTTTGCTGCTTCGTTACGCATTTTTTTAATTATTTTTTTTCTTTTCACGCTCTGGTTATAGTTCTAGTTCTCATGTATCTTTTAAAAACAGTGAGATCCGTTGATTTTTCCCTCAGGGTTCATCATTTTTTATTGGATCTCAGTTTATTTTTATTGTATAAAATACTCATTTGGACTTAGATAGTATGAAGTTCTATCTCAAAATCAGTTGACGAACGAGAGGAGTAATCCATCTATGCTAAAGTGAGCCCCTTAATTTTTTCATGAAATTCTCAACAGAAAGAAGCATTGTCATTTCTGGAGATAGAATATAAAGAAGGGATTAAGAAAAAGAAGACAAGAAGAAGAAGCGAGGGAGAGAGAAATAGAATGGGAGTTGAGTTAGAAGAAAAAGAAATATTAGAAAAGGTTTGAAAAACCAGGTCATGGTCCAAAATTTTTGGTCAATCTATCAAATAATCCAACTTTTTCTGTTGATTTTCACTTGAAGGAGGGATTGATTTCTGAATGTGATGGCTTGTTAGATTTCTTCCCTGAATTTGATTCAAGGTGAAGTCTATTTTAAACTCTCTGTATATCAGGGGCTGTCACGTCTCCATTGGAGCTGTCTGAAGATGAATGGGATGAAGTGATGGGAACAAACCTGAAGGGATCTTGGTTGGTAGCGAAGTATGTATGCATTCACATGCGTGACACCAGTCGAAGTGGATCCATTATCAACATTTCTTCAATTGGTGGTCTTAACAGAGGCCATCTTCCTGGAGGCTTTTGCTATGCTGCTTCAAAGGCTGCCTTAAACACTTTGACAAAGGTAATGTTTCTTTGTATTCACTTGTTTTTGCTAGGCCATGTTTGGTTCATACTTCTGATAAGCTTGAATTTATGTATGTTGAAGCTGGGAAAAGTATGAATGTGTGCATGTAGCTAAGAAGGTATGAGTTTATATAGTGTGTGCATTTGGTTTTGTGGTTAGTAGAAATAAGTGTTTGGTTAAAGAGGTGAGTTTTAAAAGTTGGATTAACAAATTCATAGCATGAGATTAGAAATGTCCTAAGAAGCACGGATATAGATATAATACACGAATACAATATAAACATGGGAATGCATTGTTTTTAAAAAAGTCTAGGACACGGAAACGACAAGGGCACATTTATTAAAATCTATATTAAATTCATAGCATAAGTTTAGCAATATCCTAAGAAGCATGGATATAAATATGAGACACGAATACAACACATACATGGTGACATGTTATTATTATTATTATTATTTTAAATCTAGAGCACGAATATCACAAAGACACATTTTTTAAAATATATATAATTTTTATGCAAGGTAATTCAAGGACAACGAGATTGTATTTTTATATGATTAAAAATTTATTTGGGATAATTATAATGAATAGTACTTTTAGGGCTAATAATTAAGTGTATAATAATATTTTTTTAATAAATGCAAATTTAGCAAAATTATTCGTTATAGACTCTATCGCTGACGCTGATAGACTCATAGTGTATCACGGGAAGATTTCGAGAGCTTAATCTAAATTTTGCTATATCTGCAATTTCTTTTATATTGTGCTATATTTATTTATACTTTGGGTCTAATTGCTATATTTGCAATCGTCTCTCTATTGCACAAACAAAGTGTTTGATACATGTCTAATAAATGTCCACTAAGTATAAGACTTGTACACACTAATCAAACAAAAGTGTCTGCGTTCTTCGGCAATGACTATATTACTATACAAATCCAACTTGAATCTTGGTAAGCTTCATGATCAGTTCAGATTTTGACAACCAATTCATCATCTATGTGATTTGCTTTGAGCTTAGCATTGTGTTAGCATCTATGGTTCATGTCATAATATTTTATTATTTTTTGCTTAAAATTGGGCAACTTTGAAAAGTTTACCTGTGGTTATAGGTTATGGCCATTGAATTAGGAGCATATAATATCAGAGTAAATTCCATATGTCCTGGAATTTTTAAATCTGAGATTACAAAGAGTTTGATGGAAAAAGATTGGCTTAAAAATGTAGCATTGAAAACGATCCCTTTAAGGACACATGGAACATGTGATCCAGCATTAACAACGCTTATTCGATATTTGGTACACGACTCTTGTGGATACATTTCGGGCAACATTTTCATAGTCGATGCAGGAGCCACATTACTAGGAGTCCCAATTTTCTCATCCTTATGAATATATGTACCGTCACGACCCATCCCCTGCCGGAAGGTTTTGTCTACTTGAAAAAATTGTACTTGTAAATTTCTTATAAAATATTTGATACCATTATTTAATCAAGTTTCATTCTGTCCTACTCCTACCCTCAATTTGGTGAAGAATAAAAGACAAGGGAAAAGAAAACTAGAAAAACGTAAGACAATAGGACCGATAGCAAAGTTATTTTGTTATATATATATAAAGGATTAAAGTCTCATATTGGTTTTTAGTTTTGGGAATTTTCATTTCATTTCATTTTGAGTCACATATGCAAGCTTTTAATGTTTTCAAATAATCTTTAATGATAAGATTGAAAACTTATGCAATAAATATAGATAATAAAAAGTTAATATAGGTGAGTCAAAATTGTATGAATCAATGATTTTGTTTTAGCTTAAATTACATCCATTTTTAATTAATTGGCGTGTATATATATCAAATATATTTTTTTTAATTTAAAAAATTAAGAAAAAAATATATATGTTTTAACAAAAAAAGAAAAAAGAAAAAGAAAAAGGCGAATTTCAGTGCATTTTTATATTAGTATAAAAGAATGCAATTTTATTATTAAGGTTTAAATCTTATGTTGGTCTCTAAACTTGGTCTCTACTATTAACATTTTATCAACTCTTAAATAAAATGATGAGATGATTTGTATTTTTAGATTACTAGGTTGTCAATCAGTTAGTCATGTTAAAAAACATTCGAATTTCAATTTGAATTAGGTGGTAAATCGATAAATAGGTGAGCTTAAAAGTCATTTTGTGTTTAAGATTTTGGTTGTTTAGTATTTTGGTATGTTGGTTGTTGATATTTTACTTCATCATCATTTTGCACAACACATGCTAGATGTAATTTCATCAAAGAGTAACAAAATCTTAATAGTAGGAACCAAAATAAACCCTTTTAAAAGTTCAAGAACGAAAATAGTCGCTTTTTAAAGTTGGAACTAGGGTTGGCAATGGGGCCGGGGCGGGGTGGGGGGGGGTGCCTCCGTCCCCGACCCCATGGGGGAAATTGGCGGGGACGGGGGCGGGGATTCCTGTTGGGGAAATAGGGTCCTCGCGGGGCCCATTCCTCGTTTCCCTGAGGATGGAGTGAAGAGGGCCTGTTTTAGAAGCTCTGGAGAGGGTCAGAGGGATTTGGGCGAGAGGGGAGGGATTGAGAGCGAGAGGGGAGGGATGAGAGAGAGTGAGAGGGGAGGGATGAGCGAGAGGGGAGGGATGTTGCAGATTGCAGAGAACGAGAGAGGACTGGGGAGGGGATAAAAACATATATATAAATTTGGGGTCGGGGTCGGGGCGGGGATACTGTCCCTGTCCCCGCCTTATCCCCGGATGGGGCCCCAAATAAATTCCCTGGTTTGACCCCATCCCCGATCAAACCGGAGAATCTCCGTCTCGTCGAATTTTTTTGCCAATCCTAGTTAGGACCAAAACAGAAGAAGATTCAAAGTTTAGAGATCAAAATAAGATTTAAACCTATTATTAAAATGGCTATATAGTACAACAGTAGGATGCTTCAACTCTCTCGTAAGCTTGGTTTTAATTGTGTCCAATAAATTTCTTAGTTTTCAATTTTGTGTTTAAGTAATTGGTCATTAGCTATTTGATATTTTTAAATATTCATAATCTACTAAACACAAAATTGGAAGTCTAAATTTCATAAGATAAATTCAGTTTTATATTTAATAAATCAATTAATTTTTAATTAAAAAAAAATTGTATATGTCAAAAACATATTAGGTATGAAACTAAAAGTTCAAAGACATAATAGACATTTTTAAAGTCCAATGATCTATAAGATACAAAATTGAAAGTTGATAAGCTAAATTTATAATTCATTATTATTTTTTTAAAATTCATGAACCAGATTTGAAATTAATTTTTTTTTACTTATTTTAATATTTTTGCAAAGCTTTAAATTAAGCCTCCCTAAGCAAAAATTCTAGATCTACACCGACAAGGGTGCTACAGTTATTTACATTGTTAATTGTGAAATTCTCTTTTTGTAGGGGGAATAAAGATGTGTTTGGAATACCTTTCTAAGTGTTTAATGTAAAAAATAAGTCATTCTAGAAAAAATTTAAGTGTGTGGAAACCACTTAAAATAGATTTTGAAAAAAAATGAATTTATAAAATAAGTTGGTTTATGATAAACACTTAAACAAACTTTAAAAAAAATGAATTTTAAGTGTTTAATGATTCATCTCTCTAATTCCTCACTTTCACTATGATGTGTGGCTACCACCATATTCTGCTAGCCACCTTAGGCAACCACCATCGACAATCTACTCCGACGATCGTCATTGGTGAGCAATTCCGGTGATCACTATCGACAACCATTTTTTGGCAACCACCACCGATCAAGTTCAACTACCACTGTTGGTGGTAGCTCCTCTGACCGTTGTCGGCTAACCTCCGGCCACCACCTCTGACGATTACATCGGTCAACCTCCAACTTGATAGGATGTAGAAGTACGCAACGAAAGTAATCAGAATCAGTAAGCACTCTAATTACATTTAATTTGAGTTCTAAAAAGCATGCAAAACATAATTTTCAGCAAGAGGGTTTCAAGAACAACATACCTTTGTTGAAATTCTTCGATTCCAAATTGCTCCTCATGAATTCTCAGCTTCAAATCTTCAGTAAACCACCAAAAGATCTTCTCTACTATTATCAGCTTTGAAATTGAGTGGTAGAACTTACAATTGAAATGAATTTGTGAAGGGAATGGAATGAATTTCAGGTGAAGAAGAACTCTAATGGAGAAAACTATTTTTCAGCCACCATCATCTTTTTTAAAACTTGAGAAATCAAGGAGTTTTTATCACAATCCTTCATGCAAGAGGAGTGAAATTCAGTCAATGCCACATTAGATTGATGAATGATGTGGGCTAGATGGGACTATTGTAATCAATCCACCTCATACTCAAGGAAATTGTGGATTTTTCCACTATGAAGTTAATTTCCATTTTTTTTATCTTTAATTTTAATTAATTCACAATTAACTAAAATCAAAATTTCAATTTCTGAAATTGAAATAAAAATGAAAATAAATTTGATTTTATTAATTAAACAATAATTTAATATCAAATATTAAATTAATCACACACCTAATTTTAAACATGAATTCTATTCATGTAATTAATATTTAAATCAATATTTAAATATTATAAACTCTCCAATTTTGTTTAATTTCTATAAATTAAATGTTAATTATATCGAATATAATTATACAAACCCTAATTTGAAATTGAACAATTCAAATTCAAATCCTAATTTACAATTTGAACATTTCAAATTGAAACCCTAAATTCAATTTGAACACTTCAAATTGAAATAATTTCAAATTCACTCAATTTACTAATTCAAGGTGTTCATGTTTTACGAGCTAGTAGAGGGTCTTTATAATCCTACAGATCATGAGCTCCAACAATTTGAGATTAGTTGGCTAAACTCTTTAGACCGAATTAATCATAGCTCGATAGTTGCACTCTTCTCACTATAGATATATTTGCGTCCACTTGATTTAACCATAATCAGTAAGTTGACCCTTCACAAGTTTTTCGTAATAACGACTGGATCAAATGCTGTTTTACCCCTGAAATTACATCTTGCTCCTTAAGTTCCACTGATCATCTAATGAATAATTGGTTTGTGATCTAATCACTAATTAGGTTCCTTTCGGTCAAATGAGAGGGTGGAACCTCTTGTTTAAGACCTAGATTCAATAGTTAAGAGAACAACCTTCCTCCTATCTTTAAATCAGGTAGGTGTGAATTTCATCTTGCTTCCTATGTCCCCAGCTATCTACCCGGTCTTATCCCTAAAATAGGAGGTTTATTGAGCCCGTGCTGTTGAGCCAACCCTCACCTATGCAAATCTAAGGATAATCCCGAATAAATAGGAGTTCATAGTTAGCTCAGGATTAAGATCGAGTTACCTAGGTCATCTAAGCGAAATAGTCAGTCTTAAACAGTAAACAACGTTATAAAGTAAGAGTGACTTATTTCTTGGTCTGATCTTATGTAAACTCATTGCATAGGTGCCCCCACTCCTCATATCAATACATGAATGAATAGGGATCACTTCGTTTGTAGCACCTTACAACAAATTGTAACAATTACAAAGTGGGTTGCATCTGATAGTGTTACTAGAATAAGGCACCCAACCTTATTCGTATACAATAGACCGTTTTGGCTATATACTCGAACTTGATCCATTTTTTATGTCTTCACATAAAGTTCAAATATTCATATAATAGACATGGATCTTAGTTTATTGGATTTAGTCTTTATAAGTGCAATTTACAAATTCAATAACAACTTTATTGAATAAATATTGAATAACATCTTTATTAATAATAAAAAATGTTTAACTTTAAATTGAGAGTTTTAGGACATAGAACCCAATACAACCATTACTTGGCAAACATCAACGACTACCGCCACCAACTCGACAAACTTCAACGACTGCCACTATCCAACTCCACCCACTACAACCAACACGGAAACCTTTGATGACCACCCCATACGACTAACTTTGACGACCATTATTTTAAATTATTAGTTTATAGTATTTTATAGCTGTCCTTTATAGTAATTTGACATTAATAAAAACACTATTAGTATAGAATAAACAAAACAAACTTGTATATAAAAACACTTTTTAGAAAGAGTTGCCAAACATGATAATTTTATTCTAAAATGTAAGAATAACAACGAGCATACAGAAACAATTTGAATCTTAAGCACTCTAAATTTCATTAATTTTAAAGATAAAATATGCATGCAAATAACTTTGAAATTAGGGTTTCAGTCACAACCTTTGTAGCTCTAAATTGATCACCAATTCCGCTCAAATCTCCTCATGAACCGGTTGTGAACCACCACGAGAGTCTTTTCGACTATTTTTCGGCTTTAGAATAGGATGGTGGGATCCGATGAGTGACTTTGTAGGGATGAATTTAGTATAGAAACTGAGAGAGAATTGATAACTTAATTTCTAAAACTCTTTTAGAATCTTTAAGTTGCCAAGAAGAATTTGTTTTTCAATTAACTTGAAATTTACCAAATGACCAAGAAGATTTAATCTCCATCAAAGCATCCTATTTATAGAGCAATTACATGCAATTCATGCAAAATTGAGTTAACCAAATTTTGACACTTCAAAATGAACTCAATTTAGTGGGAAGGAACCATGTCCAACATGTGGAGGTGTACCGAGTGCTATGAGCTGAGACTGAATTGCATGTTCTATTAAATAGTCTTGAAAGCTCAATTCCATATACTCACCACCTCAATCTGATCGAAATGTTTTAATCTTTTTACCTAACAGGTTCTCAACCTCTGCTTTATACTCTTTAAACTTTTCAAGAGTTTCGGATTTGTGATGCATTAAGTAAACATAGCCATATCTAGAATAGTCATCAATAAAATTGATGAAATATTCAGATTCTCCTCGAGTTTTGACATTCATCTGACCACAAAATTCTAAATGTACGAGCTCTAAAGGTTCTTTGGTTCTTAGAACCTTTTCAAGTAAAAGATCTTTTAGTTATTTTTTCCTGCAAGACATGACTCACATGGAGGTAGAAAGTTGTCTTATAACTGATTTATGAGTCCATTCTTAACCAATCTTTCAATCCTATTGAGATTTATGTGTCCAAGTCTTAAGTGCCAAAGATAAACATTAGAAGAAATTTTTCGTTTTTTATTTTGAGTTTCAATTGTTTTAAACATTTCTATATTTAAAATAGCTTTTGTCTCAGTTGGTTTTAACACATACAAGTTGTTTTCTAGTTTTGTTGAACATATTTAATACATTTTGAGATAATGAACACTTCATTAATTTCAAAAGAGACTTTATACCTTTGTTCTAGAAAACATGAGATAGATATTAAATTCCTCCTCATAGCAGGAACATAAAATACATTTTCAAGCAAAATAAATCTATCTCCAACAAACAACTTCATATCTCCCATTGTTTTAACTAAGACAACTTCCTCGATCCCTACCTTAAAGGTTATCTCGCCTTATGTAAGCTTCGTATGGAAACTTTGTTAGCGAACATATTTTAGATCTATTGAAAATAATAAACAATATTGTCATAGATGAGAAAGCACAACAAAGTAAATGTGATTTACTCGTTGTTGAAACATGTTTAGTGGAATATGATAAATTAACTTGGATATTAGATTTAAGGGCCGTTAATCATATTTGCGCTTTCGCTTAGGAAACCAATTCATGGAGGCAACTTACAGATAGTGAGACAACCTTTAAGGTAGGGACTGGGGAGGTTGTCTCGCCTTCTGTAAGCTGCCTCCAGGAACTAGTTTCCTAAATGAAAGAGCAAATATGATTATCGGCCCTTGAATCTAATGTCCAGGTTAATTTACATTTTGCACTAAACATGTTTCAACGAGTAAATCACATTTACAGTTTTGTGCTTTCTCATCTATGACAATATTGTTCATTATTCTTCAACATATCTATAACATGTTCATTAACTGAGGTTCCATCCTTTATGTTGAGGTTATAAACATTATCAAGAGTATCGTGCCTGACAGTATATCGAAACAATGTCTGCAACGAATCCATGATCTTTTTAGCGGAGACCATGCTCTCATATTTCTTAGCTAGTATATATGATATGCTTGCTAAGATATAGATTCGACTTTTATCATTCGTCCTAATCTATCTGTCATAAGCATTTCAAACAACTTGGTTTGCAGATGAGCTAGGAGTTAGAAAACAATCCTCAATTAAAATAAACCTAAGATCATTATCTGCTAGTATTGCATTTATGTTGAATAATTTTTATCGTTAAATTTATTAGAAGTGAGTATTTGAAAAGAAGAATTCGACATGCTGATCTATAAACCCAATTAAAATTTTAGCAAAGTAATAATGTATCAAAATTTCATTATTTATTTACAACGATACTTTAGTGAGTCATAATAGATGCTATCGAGGGGCAGTCAAATACCTCTTCACTGAAGCAAGACATTCTTGACTAAATACTAATACTAGAATAACTATTCCTATAGTCATTTAGTTACTATTTTCGGTCAAGAACTTATTAACACTTAGTAACTCTTGTAAATGTAACTTTCTATTTTCAGATTTCATAGAACAATATCAATAATCTCTCGAATTGAAAGACATTGAAGACGAAGCTAAGAACTCCTATTCATTTATGAAGTTTGCGGTGTTCTAATCCTCATGAAAAAACCCTCTGAATATGTGATCGCCTAAAAAGACACGCATGCAGAATATGAGAATCTCACAGTGCAACCTAATGGAGAAAATCGTAGGATATGTTGACATATTTCCTTCACCCACTTACTAACTGCTTCCTCGATTCACCTTGCTATTGACCTATGCAAACACTTTTCGAATAGAGTAGTTACGGTAAAAGCGACACAAAGCTAAGCATGGACCTCACGGTCTGAACTCCTAGGGATGTGAGAGCTAAAAATAACATATCGTATATATTATTAATCTCCCATTAAAGTGTTCTATTTGTTTTGGGTAAATGTTTACTTAGTTATATTCTGGCTAATAAATACAACCCGAGTTTAGGTGTTTATCCAAGTATAACGCTTATATTTGGATTTAACTTATGATGACTAAGTGATAAACCAATTTATTACCTCACATTGCTCACTCATGCTCATAAAACTCGGTTAACAACACTCAAGAACTGGCCAAAATCTCCAGGTAGTAGGTGTTCCGTAAACTGTTAACTTAAGTACCTCCAGCCTTATACAGGATTTAGCCCAGATGAGTTTGTAACCAAAGTTTTACAAGATAACAACGTATTTTAACTACTTAAAATAAGATTTCATTTGTTAACCCTAGATGAGCATGCATGTTATCTTTGTTATAGATTTTTAAAAGTGTAATTGATTTTAAACTTTTAAAACATAGACATTCATCCATAACACACATCATGTATTTCATAATTTAATATAACAACTTATTAAAACTCATGAAATTCTAAGCATGCAAATTATATTAACATACAACATACATTTCATATATTAATATAACAAGTTATATTAATACTCATGAAATTCTAAGCATGCACTTTATATTATAGCACTTATAACATACTTTTTAATCCATGCAACATGTTATTCTATGGTGGGATTTAAATCTACATGCCATGCTTCATGCACAATCAAGATTAATATAATTAATACATACATTCATAATGCATAATTAATAAAATACACTAAAGTGGACCAATTTTGACATCTTTGACAAACAAACAACTAAATTATTACAATAATAATTCAGAAATAGCTCTGAACCACTCTTGAACTTTTGAATCGGCCTAGACCAACTTAAAAAATTTGAACCAAACCTTCAAAGCTTGAAACCGAGTTGAACCAACTGAAAAAATTGAACCAATCCAAACCGGTCTGCACCGTCCAAAAAACTGCTTAAAAAATAGCTCGTATCTTTGAAGCAATTTTCTTCAAATTACAACCTAATATCAACCCTAATGACTCTAGAAAAATTACAGACTCTTCTTCACACATTAAAGCCCATAAACAACTAAGCAATTACAATAATTACAACTAAGTCGAAACTTTAAAAAAATGCCAAAATCATAATATATCCACTTTAGCCACCACACATTCATCTGATGAAATAACACCCACTGAGCTAAAATTAATGCAGATTTAGTGCTTAAAACATGCTCTAATACCACGAACATGCGGAAACAATTTGGATCTTAAGTACTCTAAATTTCATTAATTTTAAAGATAAAACATGCATGCAAATAACTTTGAAACTAGGGTTTGAGTTAACCTTTGTAGCTCAAAATTGATCACCAATTTCGCTCCAATATCCTCACGAACCAATTGTGAAATACATGAGAGTCTTTTCAATCATTCTCCGGCCATGGAATGGGATGATGAGATCCGATGAGTGACTTTGTAGGGATGAATTTAGTATAGAAACTAAGAGAGAATTAAGGACTTAATTTTTTAAACTGTTTTAGAATCTTTAAGTTGCCAAGAAGATTTGTTTTTCAACTAACTTGAAATTCACCAAATGGCGAAGAAGATTTAATCTCCATCAAAGCATCCTATTTATAGAGTAATTACATGCAACTCATGCAAAATTGAGTTAACCAAATTTTGATACTTCAAAATGTACTCAATTTAGTGGGATAAGTGGTAATTTGTGGAATCAATACTTTACTAGATGATTTACTCACCAATTCACTAAAAATTATTTTTGGATATTTCCACTAAGTGAAGTCAATGAAGGAACCGGTGAAGGTCTTGCCCAATTTTTATTTTCATAGAACAAAGAATTTTACAGCAACAATTATGCAATCAAACTTTACAGCATGCATTTAGTAAAGATAAAATGATATTAAGGTTTCAAGAAAACCTTACCATTGAAGAAATCAATCTTAACGAATTTCCTCCTTGATGTATCACGAACAATTTCGATTCCTTGAACCAAGAACAAACGTGGACACCACCACAAGAGGTTACCTTTGTATTCTCTTGGGATGAGAATTACAAAGGAGGTGTGGGTTCTTAGAATTTTTGGAAGAGAGTGAAGAGTAATTTTTTAGAGAAGAGAAGAAGAAAATCTTGCACGGAGTTTTATTTTCTTTCCTTTTTTTTTTTCACTTCTAGCCTACTATGAAGGAGACAAAGTAAATGTAAAAACTGATCCACCCCTTCCACGATTTGATGAGAGAATCAAGGAAGGAAGGAGTCACAACTCCCCCCAATATTAAATACAAAATAATTAATCAAATTAAATAAATTCGATCTAATTATTATATAAATATATATATATATATAATATATATTATAAATAATATATAAAAATGATAACTATCTTATCATATTTTATATATATATATATATATATAGATATATATATATATATATATATATATATATATATATATATATTTGAATTATATGCTATATCAAATATAACATATAACCTATAGTTTTTATATTGTATGAAATACAATATAACCTATAATTTTTAATTCCCTCATTAATGCATGATATTTAATATAAATCACATTCATATTAAATTTAATTATATAAATCTGATTCACATAATTAATATTTGAATCATATTCAAATATCTATTTCCTCTCAAATAAATTTTATATTATAATTTATCAAATACATTATAGTGATATACCATATATAATTAAGTTAAATTAATTATATCACATACAATTAATTCTCTCAATTAATTTGAACAATTCAAATTAATCCAAAATTAATTCTCATTAATCCCTGTTGAGCTACAGAGTGGACTTTATGGACTTGCAGATTGAAGTTCCAGTGGTACTTGAATATTAATTAAACTTCTTTAATTAAATGATTCAACATCCATTAACCGTCGGACACTCCACTAAAGAACGACAGTTGCACTTTTCGCACTACAGATATATTTCTATATCCATTAGATATATCAAGTCAATAGTGCGATTACCCTTCACAAATTGCTCATAAGTACAGCTAGGCCAAAATTACCATTTTGCCCCGATTGTTACATCTAACTCCTTAAGTACCACTGATCTCTCTAATGAACAATAAGTCATAGTCCAACTATGACCAAACCCCTCTCGGGCCAAGAGAGGGTGTGGCACCACATTGATCAAATTTCGGAATCAGTCCTTAAGGGAGTAATTTTTCTACTTACCCCGACGTCAGGGAAGGAGTGAATTCCATCTTGTGTAGTTATGTTCCCAACTCCTCAATCAGACGAATTCCTAAAATGATAGGCTTATTTAATCAACGATCTGGCCACCCTCATCCATACAAATCAAAGGACTACCTTCATAGGTAGGAGTTCACAATTCACTCAGGATTCAGGTTATATCACTTATTGTCATCCTGGTGAAATATAAGTCTTAATTATGAATGATGTTATATAATGAGACTAGTCATTTCATGGTCTGGTCTTATACAAACTCCTTTGTAGAGAATACCCCTGCTCCCATGTCTCCACAGAAATGATCAAGATCAGATCATTTGTAACACTTTACAACAATTACAACTTCTAGAAAGCGGGTAATATTCATAGTGTCACCAGGATAAGGTATCCAGCTTTATTCATCTACTACAGACCATTTCAGTTATCACTTAAACACGATCCACCCCTATGTCTCTACACACATGTTTAAGCTACAAATGATAACCTTGGATGTCAGTTTATTGGTTTGTGGGTTTAATGCTACTAACTGTCAAATAAAACATCTCATATTTTATTAAATAAATAAAAATGTTTGTATAATACAATTACAAACTACAAAACCCTATGACTATTTCGGATGAGATGATACTTCCACTCTATATGCTTCTCACGCTTCTGACTTCGAGGCATTTGAAAATTAGGCATAACACCAATATTATCACAATAAAGGGTGATGGACTTTCACATGTCTAGAACCACTTCCAGATCAGTCAGAAATTTCTCGAGTCACACAGCTTCCTTAGCAGCTTCACAAGCTGCTACGTACTCAGCCTTCATGGTGGAGTCAACAATGCACCCTTGCTTGGTGCTCCTCCATTAAGAGTAAACAATGATCATGATGTGGATTTCCTAGAATCCTAAGCAGTCTTAAAATCAGAGTCTATGTATCCTGTAAGGATCAAATCCTTATAACCATATACGAGCATGTAGTCCCTCGTTCTTCATAGATACTGGAGAATGTTCTTAACTGCGGTCCAGTTATCAAATCCTGGATTAGATCGATATTTACTGACTATCTCTACCACATAGCAAATTTCAGGTCTAGTACATAACATTGTATACATCAGGCTGCCAATAGTCGATGAATAGGGGATTCACCTCATTTTCTCAACCGCTTGAGGTGTCTTAGGACACTATTCCTTAGACAATATAACTCCATGTCTAAAAGGGAGTAAACGCCTCTTGAAGTTATGCATCGAAAATTTGACAAGCGTCTTGTTAATGTACGAGGCTTGAGACAGAGCTAGAGTTTTGTTCTTTTGATCTCTAAAAATCTAAATGCCTAGAACAAACGGTGCCTTTCCTAAATCTTTCATTTGAAATTTGGTCGCTAGCCAATTCTTAATTTCAATTAGTAGACGTACATCATTTTTAATGAGTAGGATATCATCTACATACAACGCTAGAAAGGCTATTGAACTGTTGATGATTCTCTCTTGTAAACACAAGGCTCATCAACATTTTGATCAAATCCATAAGATTTGATCGCAGTATCAAATATTATATTCCAAGATTGAGAAGCTTACTTCAATCCATAGATGGACCGATTAAGTTTGCAAACCTGTTGCTCTTGATCTTGGGTTATGAATCCCTCAGGCTACTCCATATAAATGGTCTCCTCAAGATTGCCATTCAAAAGGTAGTTTTGACATCCATTTGCTAAATCTCATAGTCATAATATAAGGCAATGGACATGATGATTTGGATAAACTTCAACATGGCAACAGGTGAGAAAGTATCCTCATAGTCGACTCCCTCAACTTGGATATAACTCTTTGCCACAAGTCTAGCCTTGAAGGTTTGCACCTTCCCGTCAACACCCCGTTTTCTCTTGTAGATCTATTTGCAACTTGTAGATTTAATACCATCAGGTTGATCTACAAGATCCCAAACAAAATTGAAGTACATAGACTCCATTTCAAGATCCATAGTTTTGATTCACTCATCTTTGTCAACATCCTTCACTGCCTTCTTGTAAGATAATGGATCCTCAAGATCTCCGTCAGCTACCATGGCTAGGATTTTCGTTAAACCCATATAACAGACAGATGGGTTCGACACCCTCCCACTACGTCAAGGTTCCCTCAACACTTGAGGTGTGCATGACCTACTAGATGAACCAATGTCAACAACTCTTGTTGAGATGTTGAGTTCTTCAACAACTCTTGTTGAAGGTTCAGTAGTTTCCTTGGAAAGTTCATTCAATACAATCTTACTGTGAGGCTTATGTCCCCTTATGTGGTCCTCTTCTAGAAGTGTAGCATTTGTAAAAAAAAAAATACTTTATTTTCTTTAGGATCATAGAAATAACCACCTTTCGTTCCTTTAGGGGCCTACAAATAGACACAATTTTGAATGATTCTTATGATTTTCCTCAAGCACATGTGCTGGACAACTCTAGATCCTGAAATGACGTAAATTACTTTTACGACCATTCCATAATTCCAAAGTTGTTATTGTAACACTCTTGGATGGTACACAGTTCAAAATATAAGTTGTAGTCTGTACTGCATAACCCTAAAATGAGTCAGGTAAGGAAGCACAACTCATCATAGACCAAACCATGTCCTATAGGGTTCGATTTCTCCTTTCGGATACACTATTATGCTGAAGTGTACCAGGTGCTGAGAGTTTGGATAAAATTTTATGTTCTATCAAATAGTTATGGAACGTAATATAAAAAAACTCTCTGCCTCGATCAGATTGAAATGTTTTAAATGTTTTATTTAATACATTTTCAACTTCAGCCTTAAACTCTTTAAACATTTGAAAAGCTTCAGACTTCTATTGCAATAAATAAACATACTCATATCTTAAATAATCATCAGTAAAAGTTATGAAATATTCAAACCCTCCTCTTTCTCTAACATTCATCGGACCACAGAGGTCTAAATGTACAAGCTCTAAGGATTCTTTGGTCCTATGACCTTTTCTAGTCAAATATCTTTTAGTCATTTTGCTTTCAAGGCATGACGCACACACAGGTAAAGAATTTTCTTCTAACACGTTTAGAAGTTCATTCTTAACCAATCTCTCAATCCTATTGAGATTGATGTGTTCTAACCTTAGGTGCCAAAGTCGAGCGATTTTTCTAGGAGAAATTTTAAGTCTTCTATTTTGAGTTATCACAGTTTTAAATATTTTAGTGTTTAGGAGGGCTTTAGTTGCTAACGGTCTTAGGACATATAAATTATTTTCCAACTTAGCAAAACCAAGATCTATACCATTCTTGGAAATAAATGCTTTATTTACACAGAAATGTACAAAATAGTTTGTTCAATCAAACATTTTACAGAAATTAAGTTTCTCTATAATTTAGGAACAACAAATGCATTTGGAAAATAATTTATACATCTGATTCATATAATTTATATTTGGATCATCTTCAAATATCTATCTCTCTCAAATAAACTATTATAATTTATCAAATATATTATAGTGATTATATCATATATAATTAAGTTAAATTAATCATATCACATATAATTAATTTCCTCAATTAATTTGAACAATTCAAATTAATCCAAAATTGATTTCATTAATCCTTGTTGAGCTACAGAGGGACCTTATGACCTGTAGATTGAAGCTCTAATGGTACTTGAATAATTAATTAAACTTTTTTAATTAATTATTCAACATCCATTGACTGTCGAGTACTCCACTAAAGACCGACAGCTGCACTCTTTGCACTACAAATATATTTATGTGTCTACTGGATATAACCAGTTAATAGTACGATTACCCTTCATGAATTATTCGTAAGTACAGGTACGCCAGAATTACTGTTTTGTCCCTATAGTTACATCTAACTCCTTAAGTAGCACTTATCCTTCTATTGAACAATGAGTCATAGTCCAATTATGAACGAACCCTTCTTGGGTCAGGAGAGGGTGTGGCGCCAGCCATAGTTCAAGCCCTAGAATCAGCTTTTAAGGAAGCAATTTATCTACTTAACTTGATGTCGGGAAATGAGTGAATTCCATCTTGTGTAGCTATGTTTTCAACTCCCCAATCAGACAAATCCCCAACATGGTAGGCTTATTGAGTTAGCGATCTAGCCACGCTCACCCATACAAATAAAAGGATTTCCTTCATAAGCAGGAGTTCATAACTCACTTAGGATTCAAGTCATGTCACCTATGGTCATCCTGGTGAAATTTAAGTCTCAATTATGAACGACGTTATATAATGAGACTAGTCATTTTGTGGTTCAGTCTTATACAAACTTTTTTGTATAGAATACTCCCACTCATATGTCTCCACATGAGTGATCAGGATTAGATCATTTGTAGCACTTTACAACAATTGTAACATCTACAAAGCCCAGTAGCTGATTCGAGATTTGAGATTAACCGGCTAAACTCTTTAACATAACTAACAAATATTCGTTAACTACCGGGACATTCCATTAAAGCCCAGTAGCTGCACTCTCCCCACTGTAAATATATTTTTGTATACTTGATTTAACCATGATCAATAAGTCGATCCTTCATAGGTTGTTTGTATTTACAGTTGAGTCAAAATTATTGTTTTACCCTTGTAATACATCTTGCTCCTTAAGTCTCGATTGATCCACTAATGGACAATTAGTTTATGGTCCTATGATGAAGAAAATTATGGAACGCAATATATGATGCATGTCTTAGGTTATGCGTTTGTTCTCATGCATCAGTGGTCATGCGTTGGAATCGAAACTATGCGTTAATCTTGTATGCAATGACCATGCGTTCGTGTCACAAGTTTTCTTGCTCTCTCGCCAAGTATAACAAGATCGCAAGTTTCTCGAGTGATCCGAGGTCGAACTCAGTGACTTGTAGCTAAATGTTATACGTTAATGTGTTTTTGGTGAAGAATAAAAGAATGATGAAGGTTATGGACTATGCACTACTCCTACTCCTAGCTAATAGATTAAGCGGTGGAAGTATGACTGTGAGAGATAGAGACACGACAACTGTTAACACGTAGTAAAATGCATGGGAAAATAGGTAAAATGGTGAGGATGTCTTCATCGCAACACTAAGCTCGATCGCAAGGGTAATCCCAGCCAACACATGCTATGCGATCATGCTATACACACACTTGACGAAGACGCATGCAATTTGTAATGACAAATGGAGCTTATTCCTAAGTCTCCATTCTTGCTTATGTGATTCTAATCTAGCTTTCTCAAGCCTAGATTCTAACCTAGCTCTCTCGAGTCTAAGTTCTTTCTTTAGACTCTCTCTCGAATAGCTCTAAAGGGATGATGGACGCAAACATAAGACAAGGTAATCACATAAAACATGGTTGAGGTAAGATTATTTCTATCTCTAGTGAACACTTGCTTACAATGCTTAATGCAATCAATTACTTACCCTCCCGGGCAGTTGGTTGCTACTGATTCTACTCATAGACAAGCATTGCATCCGCTTATAGATAAGCATTGCTACAGCTTCACACTAAGCAAATAAGGTTTTCTCACAACACTCGCGCAATGCACACCTTCCAGTGGTTTGCTACATGCTTCACATCCTTATGCCGCATGATTAAGTTTGTGATACTCTAGCAGTCTTACTTAGTGATGCAATGAGAGTAAAGGATGCTAAGTAAATGAAGATAAAGATGGATCGAAGGAAAATATAGAAATACATTGATCACAACATGTATTAATCTCTTAAGCCACAATGTAATACAATACAAAGATAGAAGAGAAATGAAGGGCCAGATGGAAGCAATGTCTTGCTTCCATTAGATGTGTGTCATGGCTGCCGGTGGTGCCATGGATGGGCGGGGGAGTAGACTCTCTCGAGCTCTAACTCCAGTGAAGGCTCTGGTCGTCACTCGAAATGATTGAAGGGATGAAGAACTCTCAAGACTATCTTCTCACGCTTTGGTCTGGATCACAAGGATCCGCCCTAAGGCAGAGAACCTCAGGCGAAAAATCTTGGATAATGTGAAGTTCTACTCAACGACTTTTATTTATAGAGCTTGATCGCCGACAACATCAATGAACCTGCTCTGAATCTGACACTCGTGGCGTAATGGTCCTTTTCTGAATCTCTGCCACTCACGGCGTGGTAGGTGAAATGTTAACATCATCTTTTTGATAATCCCAGTGTATGCGTTCATGCTTGCATTCCACTAACCTTGAGATCGCCTTTCTATTATGGTTATTATTCTGTAGTCGTAATCTCTTTGCGATGACCGCATTTGCTCGACAGCCGCAACTTCTAAGCGATGGATGCATGCAGTTAATGGCCGCAACATCCATGTGTTGAAGATATGCGTTCGCCTCTGCGATGGAGGGATTCCCTGCATGCGGTTGTCTTTGTGATAGCCTGGCTTCCGCGCATGCGATAGCTTCTTGCGTTAGCTACAAAAATAGACAATTGAGCACATAATAACGCATAAAAGTGGGTTAGCCGAGATTCTTAATGTCGATTGACGCAAGCTCATTTTCTCATAAATTCTTAGTATAATCGCTGCATCTTCTACTTAACAGGTCTCATAATTCTAAATAAAAGGCCTATAATGATGTGCATTGCTGCCCGTCATCATCCTACCAATAAACCGAGTCCCTCTCAGTCATAGAGAGGGTGGGGCCCCTTGTTTAAGACTAGGAGTCAGTACTTAAGGGAACAACCTATCTGCTAACCTTGAAATTGGGTAGGAGAGAATTCCATATTGCAGAACTATGTCTCCAGCTATCTATCCAGTCTGGCCCCTAAAATAAGAGGCTTATTGAGCGACAATGTTAAGTCACTCTCACCTATGCAAATTAAGGATACTCCCGAATAAATAAGAGTTCATAGTTAACTCAGGATTAAGATTGAGTTATCTTAGACCATTGAAATGAAATAGTCAGTTTTAACAGTGAACGATGTTATAAAGAAAAGTGACTATTTCATCGCCTGGTCTTATGTAAATATCTTTTGCATAGGATGCCCCTACTCGCATGTCTCTACATGAATAATTTTAGGATCACATCATTTTGTATTATATACAAAGTGGGCTGCATCTATAATGTCCTCAAGATAAGGTACCCAACCCTATCTTGCGAGTTTTAAATCTCAATAACATTTTTATTACAAATAGAATATGTTTAATGTTTACAAAATGCAAGTTTTAGGACATATAATCTAACATAAAAAAACATTTTTATAAGCCATTTCAATCCTAACCTAAGATAATTGGAGATGAATTCCATATTTGTGATAAAGTAGAATGATTCTGAATGAAAACAAAGATTCAAAGTCGTTTTAGAAGTTTCTCTTTCCAATTAAAATTACTAAAAGTATATACAACTATAATGTGCTGAACTTTGAAGAAGCATCATTTGAGTAATTAATGTCATATGAGAGTAGATAATCCGAGTTTTGGCGGTGCTTATTAACCAATAATGAATCAAACCTGCCAATAATTTTTCGAGTGAACTCAACCTTAATTGACATAGCTTCTTTTCTAAAGGTTGAAAGTTCGATCCTCCATCCCATCATTATTATATTGAAAAGAATCTTGAAATAATCTAAAATAAGCCTCCTCATTTAGTAATGATTTAGGATAACCATTTGGTTTTTTGTTTTTATTTTTGAAAATTAACAAAAACAATTTTTTGAAAGTTACTTTTTTTAGTCTAAAAATTAGCTTGATTTTTTAAACCATTGATGAAAAATAGATAACAAAGGAAGAAATTTGGAAGTGAAAATAATGTCCATAGAGTTAATTTTCAAAAATAAAAATAAAAAAACAAAATGGTTACAAAACGGAGCCTTAGTGATTGTAATTTAGAAGACTTCATTGTATGCATTGCTTACTCTTCTTGTTTTGACAACACAATCTCAACATACCTTCCAAGTTTATTAGTCATAAATTACACAAAATGTGTCATTACAACCAACGAGTCTCTTACCAATGCTGTAATAATGTCAAATATTTATCAAACAAAACCTTCAAAATGGAAGCTGGTGATGAAATTGAGATCATCGTTGATTTTGGAGTTGAAATCACCGTGAAGAAGATTGGCATCTTGCTTGTGTTCGACGAGCATACCGATTGACGAACAATGTTAGATTTTGGGTCGAACTCTAATGACGATATTGTCGTCGTCGATAACCCAGACAGAAATGTAATTGAAAATGAAGGTGGAGTTGGGAGTAAGAGAGACTTTGACAATGATGATGGAGTGAGGAAATTATACCAAATGCCCAACAGGTTGAAGTATGAGAATAACCAGATGAAAATTGATGAGGAGTAGAAGCAAAAGGAAAGGCTTTAATATTGAAATCATATTATTCTTGTATTATTATTTTTAACTCTACATAAAATAGTAAATGTCAATTATCACTTAATTATTTTCACTTTGGATTAACTTTTTTTTTCATGATAATTAACATTTGCTTCCATTGCTATGCACTGATTCCCTTTCAACTTTACGTTCTTTATATATATATATAACTAACATAATATCAATATCATTAGCTATCCACTAGTAGTTTTATCTTCTAAGCTCCTCCAAACCCACATTTTACATTTGTTTTTTCAGATTTTTCTTCCTAAACAACTCTTTGATTTTTTTTAAAAAAACAATAATTATACACTTATCTCCACCCAATACAGTTGGAAATTAAGAAAAATTTACATAACTATTCATCTTTGTTTTTAAATTTCTATTTGTTTATTTTTATAAAGCTTCGAATCTTTAGCTTTTTAATTTCTTCTTCAATTTCTTCTTGGTTTCTTCTTCGAGGTACATTTTTTAAAAAAAAATTATTTCTCTTCTCTTTTTTAGTTTGTAATTTTATTTATATTCATTTGATTTTAATATTTCAAATCATTCTTATTTTTTTAAAAAAAAAAAATTTCTTCTCCTAATTTGTGAGGTAAGTTTTATAATTTACTTTTCCTTCTTTTTTATAAGTTTTTATTAGTTTTTATTTTATTTATATGTATTTGATTTTCATATTTCAAATCATTCTTATTTTTTGTTTTAGTTTCTTTTATAAAATAAGCTATTTTAAAAATAGCATTCTAACATACAAATCTAAAATAAATAAAAGTTCAAAATAATTTAAAAGATAATGGAGGTGCGGGGAATCACCTCTCACACCTTAAATGTTTTGAAAAGACTTTCAATTTATAATAAATAACAAATATAAAAGTTGAAAATATTTAAAAAATATTGGAGATGCGGGGGATCGAACCCCGTGCCTCTCGCATGCAAAGCGAGCGCTCTACCATTTGAGCTACATCCCCTTCACTGATTATAATATTTAATATTAAGCAAATTTAAAAAATATTTCTATCAGCTTTGCTAAAAAATATCCTATGTGTGTGTGGGAAGTAAGAAATGAATCTCTAACCTCGAGGTTATTGTACATACTTGAGTTGAGCTATGTTATTTTAACAAATAATATTTTTTATATTTTACCTTTATTTAAAATGATTTTGAAAAACTTGTTTAGGTTTCACCATATTTAAAAGTGATTGTATAAATTACAAATATATACTTTTTCTTACTATATATTTTAAAGTATCAAAACTTCAAGTCTAAGAAAAATTTAGAACTTACTTGCCGAGTTTGTATATCCAAACGAGTGATAATAAATAATCCTCTAACTTGAACTCTGAAATTAATTTTAAAAACCTATACAAATACTGCGAATGTAAAAATAACATGGATACAAACGAAAATATATAGAGCGTAATGTGAATATAAAAATTAAGAACAAAAAATTAACGGGACAATAAAAATATCTCTCCACATTGACCTAGAGCTAACTCTACAAAAGTATTCACAATAAAAATATTAAAAACTATTACATAGATTTAAAAATATATGTGAAGAAACTCTAATTATAGAAGATCTTTGAGCGGAAGTGGATCGTCCCAAACTCCATTGTGAAAGAACTCAAACATTTAAAATCATACTAAACCGATTATGTATTAATCGTAAATTACAGTATGTTTTGAATTAAATACAAAGGATGAGAGAAACAATACATTTGAAGAATGTTTCTTCAGGTGTGTCCCTCGATCAAACTCGAACACAATGAGCAAGAACTCGAACTCCCTCGAACACTAGCAATGAGTAAAACTCGATCCTCGAATAGAACCAGACACTACCACAAGATTGCCTTGGTATTCTCAGTGTGAGAATCCAGGAGTTGTGGACTCTGACTTATTTTGGATAGAGGGAAGGAAGAAGTGAAAGAGGAAACAATCGAGTAAACAATGATACAATTGTGTAGAAGATGAAGGTCTATCACATAGACTCGACGCTCGATCGTTTAGATATGAGTATTATCGTATAGTAAACTCGATCATATCGTTTAGTCACTCGATAGTCAATTATGTGAGACGTTTCGTCGAATGATAAGAAAAACTAATTTTCATTTTATCTCACTTAGCTATAAAACCGTACAACCACCCACTAAGAGTGGTTATTGAGAAAACGGAATTTTAATTATAATATAATTAATAAACTATAAATAAATACAATAACTAACTTATCATATTATATTTATAACCAATAATTTTAATATTGCATCATATACAATATATAAACCATAATTCTTTTTCTCTTTTTATGGAATTTAATATAAATCATATTTATATTAATTTCTCCAATCAAATAATAATGTACATCATATCAACTATATCATATATAATTGAATTAATTTAATTATATCATATATAATCAAATTCCCTCTTGTTTGAATATTTCAATCTAACCCAAAAACTGATTCTCAACTTGAATCCATTGAGCTACCTAGGGGACCTTATGGATTTGTAGCTTGGAGCTCCAATGGTATGTGAATAACTAACTAAACTCTTTAATCACGATATCCACCATCCGTTAACTGTGAGGTACTCCACTAAAGATCGACAGTTGCACTCTTCGCATTACAAATATATTTTTGTATCCATTGGATATAATCAATTAACAGTACGATGACCCTTCACAAATTGCTCGTAAGTATAGTTGGGCCAAATTACCATTTTGCCCCTGTAGTTACATCTAACTACTTAAGTACCACTAATCTCTCTAATGAACAATAGATCATAGTCTCACTATCACTAAACCTTTCTCGGGCCAAGAGAAGGTGTGGCGCCATATTGTTCAAGCCCCAGAATCAGCCCTTGGGGGAACAATTTATGTACTTACCCTTTGCATTAGGCAAGAAGTGAATTTTAGCTTATGTAGTTGATACTTGATATCTCTTCACATTCACTATTGTTTAAAGTCGGATTATTTATCATCCAACATAAAAGGGGGATGAAGTCAAAATGGCTTTAACTTTTGTTGTATTATGAAAAAAAATATATTATTCTTGTCACCTAGATTTTACAAATAATATTTCATTAAAATATATTTGTTGAATGAGAAATTTTGGACCAATCACAAATTGTCACGTCATTTACTAAATTGATGACGAAATTCCAAATAACTAAATTTAGAACTAATTAGAAGTTGACATGTATTCCAAATTAAAGTTTAAAGACATAAATTGACGAATTCTGATGATGCCACATGTTTTTTTCATGACCGTTGAATTGAATAAAATTAATTTTGTCAAATTTGATATTATTATTTGAGCTAAAGATCAATTAAGCCCAAAAATAGATTTAATTTGACTCAAATGTCAAATAAGACCCACATCCAATTACTTGGGCCCATGGACTAAGTCCATGGATCAACCAAGCTTAAGCCCAAGCCCACAAAACCCATTTAAGAATTCTATAAATAGAGAAGTTCTCTTCATTTGTGGAGGTGAGCAATTTTACATTTAGAGAGCCTAGAGAAAATTCTTTAAATTCAAAAGACTACTTGACTCCTGAAGACTAAATCACTCATTGAATCTCAAGTTCTGAAGGTAAAAATATTCTTCCAAGACTTAAACTTCAAGAAGATTGCGAATGCATTCAATGGAGAGAGAATCAGAGGATCAAACACTAGAAATCAAACCACATCGCAACAAATCTACATCAATACAATTCAACTCCACGAAAAAAGTTTCTCTGAAAACCTCGTGCGAAAAAATTAGCGCGTCTGGTGAGGTCTCTCTACCTTTCATCTCCCTCTCTCATCCAAATCAACAAGTCAACAATTGATATTAAAGAAAGTTGCATCCAAAGCAACTGCTACAAGTAGCTCCTATACGGGACCTGGGACCTGGAGTCACTCAAAGGGGATCCTGCATGAGCAAAAACAAGGCCCTGTCATCATGGAGAAAATCTGGGAACAACTGATGGAATTTCCTAGAAGTGGGATTGTTATCAAAGAAAATTCCTTGTTCAAAAACTCTACTCATGCTTCTGATCGATCAAAGAAAGAATCACAATTGATGTAGTGTTTGTCATGATGGCTGACATAAGGGTTGAATCGGACATGGCAGGATGGAAAGGAAGATAAATCTTTTAATGAAAGTTGTTGAGGAGTGAGACCATGAAATCGTTGTCTTAAAAGATCAAATGCAGGAAACTATTGAGACAAGTCAAGCTCCAACTACCAAAGCCAATGACAAAGAAAAAATTGTGGAAAATCAGCCGCAACAATCTTCCTCTTGTTGGACGAGTATGGCAGTCCTAAAGTGGAGGTGAATAGGGTTTAATTAAAATCTTTCTTAAAATATACTCAATTTAATCTAATTAGATATTTCTAAATTAAATTAATAAAACTCTAATTTATGCTAAATAACAAGATTGATAAAAATTATATAACAATATACTCAATCAATCTCAACCAACAAAATCATGCAATTGAAATTAAATGTAAAATAATAAGTAAAGAGTTAGAGAAGAAGACACCGTAAATTTTATAGTGGTTTGATCAAACTTGACCTACATCTACTTTGCCAAGCGCCTCTTGAGATTTCGATAAAAATTTTCTTTGACTGTTTCCACGGATAAGAGTTGAACTACCTTGCTCTTTTTACGAGTTGAAAAGAAAATCCGATCCTTTCCACGGGTCAAAATCCAATAGTTACAATGTTTTTGAAGCTTTAAATCACACAATAAAACTCTCTAAAAAGAGTGGGTATACAAGTTTGAGCTCACACATTTTAATCCTCACAATACAATAGAAATTTCTCTCAAGAATAAGTTGAAAAGAAAGAAAATTGGAAGCTTGCAGAGAGAGTAACAATGGTGGACTTTTTGCTAATTTTGAGGATTGTAAAGTTGTGAAAAGTTGAAATAATTTTGGAGAAGATGAAGTATAAAAAGAGAGGAAAATGGAGTAAAAATTGGAATTTGGAGTCATTGGATTGTTTAAAAAGTTAAATTGAATAAACTCAATTAGCCGTTAGACACAAACAAAAAATAATATACTAATATATATCTTTTAAAACCCAACAAAAACAAGAACCCACCATTTGTCAAAAACTACCCGTTAGACACAAACATAAAATAATATTTAATTCATTTTTTAAATTAATTTTTTTAAAACAATCCTAAAATAAAAAATAGATGCATTAGAAGGCCTAGGGACTAATTCACAAACTTTTTCCTTTCAAATTGATTTCATTCTTCTTGCATAGCTAAAATCTAAAACTCATCACATTTAGAATCTTTAAAACTTTTAGGTTCAACTTGAGAAACAAAAGCAAGATTACTAAATAAATTAAGAGAAAAACGAGTTTTCGCACCTTGTTCGAGATCATCAATAATCAAATCATTGGGATGGGATGATACATATTTCCACTCTTTAGGCATAAACGAACAATCATCTTCCTTCTTTTCATTAATGCTTACTTTTTGTATACTTGAAACAATTTCTTTATCTTTATCAATAACAAGTAAATCTCCAAAATATTTTTCTAAATCATCACTACAAATAGACTCATTAGGAACATTATTACAAGGTTTATCAAATATAACATGCATAGATTCCTCAATAACTAATGTTTTCTTATCGAAAACTTTATAAGCATTACTAGTAGATGAATGTCCTAGGAAAATACCAACATCCATCTTAGAATAAAAAGTTTCAAGTTTTTCTTTGTTATTCAAAATAAAAATTTTGCAACAAAAAACTTTTAAATACCCAATATTAAAACTCTATTTAAAACATAGTAAGCGGTATTAACGGCTTCCGCCCAAAAATATTTAGGTAAACCATACTCATTCAACATTGACCTAGCGAATTCTTGCAAAGTACGATTTTTTTCTTTCAACCACACCATTTTATTAAGGAGTCCTTGGAGAAGAAAGACTGAGAAAAACCATTTTTTTCACAAAAAACTTTAAAAGCATCATTATCAAATTCTCTTCTATGATCCCTCCTAATTTTAGAAATAAAAATTATTTTTCATTTTGAACTCTTTTATCAAAACTATAAAACTTTTCAAAGCATCATCCTTATGTGTTATCATCAAAATCCAAGTAAATCTAGAAAAATCATCAACTATCACAAATGCATAATAATTTCCTCCATAGCTAGCAATCCTAGAAGGGCCAAATAAGTTCATATGTAATAGTTGTAGGGGTCTAGTAGTAGTGATCACATTTTTAGATTTGAAAGAAGACTTAGTTTGCTTATCCATTTGACAAGCATCACAAACTTTATCTTTCTCAAATTTAAATTTGGGAAGACCTCTAACCAAGAATTCTTGAAAATATTTGAAATTAAGTACATGCTAGCGTGTCGAGTCTTCTATGCCATAATCAAGAATCATCATGCAACACGGAAAGAAATTTATCAATAATAGAGTAATCATTCAAATCATGGGTGTACACATTTTCATCCCCATTTCCAACAAACAAGACTTTTCCATCACTAGCATTTTCAATTATGCAATTCTTTTTATTAAATACAACTCTAAATCCTTTGTCATACAATTGACTAACACTAAACAAATTATGCTTTAAACCATCAACTAAAAGCACATGTTCAATTAAAATAGAAGATTCATTACATATATTACCCTTGCCAATAATTTTACCTTTTTTGTTGTGACTAAAGGTTACCATGCCTCCATCCTTTTTGGAGAAAGAAATAAACTTGGATTTGTCTCCCGTCATATGCCTTGAGCAACCATTATCAAGTACCATCTATTTTTCTTGAGGCTTTCAAACAGACCTATAAACAAAAAGTTTAAGTTTGATTCTTTAGTACCCATACTTGTTTAGATCCAAGAGTGTTAGCTTTTACAAACTTAGGAATCCATTTCATTTTTGCATTGGCATTAAAAAAATTAGATCTAGACAAATAACAAGAATATCATGTCCATACTTGCTACAAGAAAAACAAACAACATTATGCAATGATTTATAAAACTTCTTTCTTAGAGCATTATAAAACTTTTCTTTTTGAGAAAATTTTCTTCCTGGAGAAGTAGAGTGAGCATACTTCAATTTAAAGCACTTAGGTCTAATATTGTTGGGATTGGTGTCCTAATTCTCCCGGAGTCTCGTTGTTTTGTAAAGATACACATTGTTCAATGAATAAAATAAGTGTTATTTAATTCTGGCATTTACTTATATCCAATAAACAAAGCTCCTTGGTTTTCTTATGTGAACTTAAGCATGTATATGTGATATACAAGTGGATCATGCCTTAAGTGATAACCTAAATCGGTCTGTAGTATAAGGATTAATGTGGGATACCTGATCCTGGTGACACTACGGATATGGCCCGTTTTGTAGAGGTTTGCAAGTATTGTAAACTACTACAGATGGTAGATCCTGACCATTCGTGTGGAGACGGGAGCGGGGGTGTCCTATACAAAGAGTTTGTATAAGACCTAGACCACGAGATGACTAGACTCTGTATATAACGCCGTTGATACTAGAGACTTACATCTCACCTAAACGACCATAGGTGACATGACCTCAATCCTGAGTGTTTTTGTGAACTCTTGCCTTTAAGGACGGTTCTTTGATTAGTATGGGTGAGAGTGGTCAGATTGCCAACACAACATGCCTACCTTTTTGGGGACTTGTCTGATCTGGAAGCTGGGAACTCAATCCACAAGATGGAATTCACTTCTTTTCCGAAAACAGGGATAAGTAGAGAGATTGCTCCCTTAAGGGTTGATTCCGAGGCTTGAACATAGTGGCTACAGCTTCTCTTTAGAAGAGAAGACTCAGTTATAGTAGGACTATGATTTATGTTCATTAGAGGGATCAGTGGTACTTAAGGAGATAGAAGTAACTACAGGGGCATAACGGTTATTGGCCCAGCTCTACTTACGAGCGATCTGTGAAGGATTGTCGTACTGTTCATTGGTTAAGATGGACACATAAAATATCTGTAGTGCGGAGAGTTTAGTTGTCGGTCTTTAGTGGAGTGTCTGGCAGTTAACGGATGGTAGATCTTATGACTAAAGAGTTTAGTCAGTTATTCACGTACCGTTGGAGCTTTGGATCTACAGGTCCATAAGGTTCCCTTAGTAGCTTGGATTCTGTTGAAGATCAGTTTTTGGTGTTGATTTGAAATGTTCAAATTGACAGTACGTATTTTGATTATATATGATATAATAGGTATGATGTATGAGATACATCTAGTGGAGGATTGATGTAAATAATATTTACATTAAGTACCATGGAATAGAAAAAGAACTATGGTTTATATGTTTCATGAGATGAAATATTAAAACTATAGGTTATAAATATAGTATGATAAGTTGGTTATCATTTATATTTAATAATATTGATTATTAGATAATTAATACTTTTTCTTTTAAAATAACCAAAGTAGTGGGTGGTTATTGGATCATGGTAACCGTGAGTTTAAAAGAAAATCGGTTTCCTATTTTAAAAAAAGAAGTTTTCACAAAAAGTTTGAAAAGAATTTGAGTTTTCTCTTCGGTGAAAAGAAACTCACAGAAGTCGTCAAGTAAATACAGATTTACTAAATGATGTCTGGGCGAGCTAACGATTGTACAGGTGCTAGCTAAACGATCGTGCAGTGTTTACTAAATGATCGCATAGCTTTGCTAGACGATCACTAGTCCAAGGTAAACGATCGTGTAGAATCGACCGAGTTAAACGATAGAGTTAAACGATCGCATAGCTTTGCTAGACGATTGCATAGTTTTATCTAAACGATTGGACATCGACCTATACGATAGGTCTCTGACTTCTTCCACTTACCCAGTCGTGTATGCGATCGTTATTTCCTTCATTCATCTGCCTCACACCAAGTCCGAACAAAGCCCACCCTCTGGATTCTCACATCGATAATACCAAGGTCGCCTTGTTGGTGGTGTCAGACTCAACTCGACACCGTCGAGGTTTTCTGGAGGTCGTTCGTGGTGTTGTGGAGGCCGTTCCCTATTGTGGAGGAGTTCGTGACCGAGGAGATCTTGAGGACGAGCGCGAAGTGTTCTTGTTGTGTTCGTGCAGTGTTGCAGTCGTGTAGATCGAGTGCTCATGGTTGCGATTGTTCGATCAGAGTCGCGCATCGGAGTGTTGAGACATTTTTGCATATGTGCGTAAAGTTTTCTTTATGCATTTGTTGTTCATGCTGTAATTTCTCTGTATATTTGCATAACTGCTTGTACGAAGTCAACTGTAAATGATTTGTTGATTCATGATTGTAATTTGGAATAGTCTTGTTCTTCTGCTCACGGAAATCCCAATTCCAATTTTCTTCAATTGGTATCAGAGTCAGGTTCTCTGATATTCCAAATTACAGATCTGAATCGAACGTTTTTTTTTACAGTTGCGGTGGGTTTGTGCATTTGTAGTTAACCGTTTTCTGCATTTGTGGACGAATTTGATGAATGTTTCGGGTTTAAATTGCCTTTTTGTTAAAGCTTTCATTATTACAAAGTGTTAATTGTAAGGGGCCCTGTGTTTTTGGACGAAATTAGCTTTGCAATCGTGTCTTTAATTCGAAAAATTTGAGTTCGTCGAGTCATTCGTGATGAAGCTTCGGCGCATGGCGATGCAGTTCTCAATGAAGAAGAAAATCAACTGTTGATTGGATCATGTAGCCTCAGGTAAACGATCGTAGGGATTTTACTAAGGGATCATTTAGTTTTTTTTGGACGATCGTTTAGTATTTTCTAATCGATCATTTAGCTAATGCTAAGTGATGGGGTAAATCGTTTACCATATCGGGTGGCGTTGGTTGCGCGATTGCGTAAGCGCTAGAGGTAGCCGATCGTAGTGGGAGCATGCGATGCTCGTCATTTAGTAGAAGACGTGCACTAGACGATCGTGTAGCTAGCAAGCTTCATCGCTTAGTTACTACCTATGTGATCACATGTATGTGATACGGAGATGCTAGCTAAGCGATCACTTAGGCGATGGTGCTTCGCGGCATCTTAGTCACTTAGACGATCGCGGAAGGCGGGCATCTTGCGGAGCGCGCTAAACGATCGTATACTTCAAGCTTCATCGCTTAGTAAAGGTACACGATCGTGTTGTAATGGTTAAACGATCGTTTGGGTTTTTCTAGACGATCGTATAGTAATGCTAAATGATCGTTTAACTCTGGGAGCGCTTATAAGGGATAGAACGAAGGGTTTGTTTTATCGTGTAAACGATCGCGGGGTGCTTTGTACACGATGGATGGTTGAAGAAGCAATGCTTTGTCGAGCGGTTCAAGACCCAGTTTGCCTGTTTGAACCGGAGACTCCTTGTCTTTATAATAGTTAGCTTTCCCTTTTGTGTTTTAAGGCAATTTTACCCAGTTCATCAACTTTTATTGCTTATACATGTGATGTATGGTACTTATATGTCAAAATGTTTGTCATATAGTTAAAAACCCACCTTATGTTATGTAATTACTCGTGCATCATATATTATAAATGTTATAATATTGCATGAAAAAATTACTTGAAAGCATGTGCATGCATCATGAAATATAAGAGTTATATTTTGCATGCATTAAGCATTATCATGCATCATCCTTTTATTATAAATGTTATAGCCTAAGGGTGAATGGAAGAATGTTTTGCTTGTTTCATTGCGGTTTTGTATAAGTGTTATATAAAAGAAGTAACAATGAATGAACAATGCATTGAGCATGACACTTAGGCCTTTTATAAGCGTTATGAATGCCTTGCATGTGTTAGCTTCGCATTGTGGTAGTTGTTTCCATTTATAAGTGTTATAAAGGAAATTAGACCTAAAATCAATAATTCAGTGTTGCATGCGGACTTAGGGTAAACTGAAGTTTTTTTTTTAATGGGTTTTAAAATTGGATTGAGATAGACCTAAGTTCAAATGGTTCTAAAGAGTTTAGTAACCTAGCTTAATCTTTTAAAACGGTTTAATAGGATTAAATTGGTTGGAATAAAAGATTAAATTTATTGTAAACCTATCTATAAGGGACCTTTTGTCTAAGGCGGGTTCTGGCTAGGCTGGGGTTCTTAAGTTGACGAAAACGTAACACCCCTACCTGGAAAGGTGAATTAGATAGATTTTCAACAAGCATGCGACGTTTTGTTCAAAGTCTCCGTTAAAGAGTTTAATGGACAATGATCAAAAGTTATTCAACTATCCAAGGTAAATGTTACTCTTGAGAAAACCTAAAAGTCACTTAGTTAAAATCTTTAGCGGTGTTTTTTCTAAGTAAACTAAACGCTAGGTTATAAAATACTCAGTGGGAGGAGGAGGCGTATCAGATATGTCTATGATTCCACTCACGTTTCTCCCTGTATGTTCACACCGTGAGATTAATGCTTGGCCTCGAGATGCCCAAGGATGCATCCCTCTTCGGATGGTGTTTGCATGAGTCAATATCAAGGTGGACGGAGAGAGTATTTATAGTAAGTGGGTGAAGGGTGTGTGCCAACACGTCCTATGGTCTCTGTCATTGGTTCACACCGTGAGATCATTCTGTACGCCCTCGTGTCGTCTTCGATGCAGCCCTCTTCGGATGGGTTTTGTGCAGTTGGTCAATATCAAGGTGAACTCCAAAAATGGATAAGGTTGCTTTAGGTTTTGCCTCAATCGAATTTTTCCCTTCAGATTGGCCTTTTGGGACGGACCTCTAGGGCTTAAAATGGCGGGTCACACTTACGGTAGATTGTTAAGTAAAATGATCTCTTGGCCAAATCAATGATGGCTAGTCGTTATAGGAACAAGAGTTGTTCTGGTATTAATGACTGGTTGAGATCTTCTCAATTCAGAGGAGGGATAACTGACCTCCCTTCAGCGGCTTTATTCCTAAACCTTTAAAGCATCATTGCAAAACTAGATGTCACATGGGGTTCATGTTAGTTTTGCCAAAACCTTATTGGATGTTGTTTTGTTTTACAACGGGTATTTGCTTAAAACCTAACGTAGGTCAATGTGTTTTTCTTTTTTAGCAACTCGTTAGTATTTCTGTTTAAAGCTTTTAAAAATGACCAATTTATTACAGTGGAAAGAATCGTGTGAAATGAATTTCGTGGAAAACGACATCCATCCCACTACTCTCCAAAAGAGGAGACAAGACAGTAAATATGATTTATTGGTCTTGGAGACATGTCTGGTAGATAATGATGATTCTGCCTGGATCTTTGATTCAGGTACTACCAATCATGTCAAATCCTCTTACCAAGGATTTAGTTCCTGGCAAACGTTGCCACAGGGAGAGATGACTCTTTTAGTCGGTAATAGTGAGGTTGTTTCAGCTGTTGCTGCAGGCAGGTTGAAGTTATTTGTTGACAAGAAACATTATCTGTTACTACAAAATGAGGAACTTAATCTCAGTTTCTTGTCTCATTGAACAAAGCTATACCATTTCCTTTTCTGAGAATAAAGTGTTTATTTTCAAGAATGGAATGGAGATTGGTTATGGTTCAATGGAAAATAACTTATATGTACTAAGGTCGTTAGTCATAAAAGTTTTATTTAACACTGAAATTTTCAGTACAATAACAACAGCTAAAAAACCAAAGGTTTCTCCAAAGGAAAACGCCCATCTTTGGCATCTAAGGTTAGGTCATATCAACCTCAATAGAATTGAGAAGTTAGTAAAGAGTGAACTTCTAAAGAATTTAGAAGAAAACTCCTTGCCGATATATGAATCATGCCTTGAAGGTAAGACGACCAAACGACCTTTTACTAGAAAAGGTTACAGAGCCAAGGAAGCCTTCGAGCTTGTACATTCAGACCTTTGTGGTCCGATGAATGTTAGAGCTCGAGGTGGGTATGAATATTTCATCTCTTTCATAGATGATTATTCAAGGTTTGGGTATCTCTTCCTAATGCAACGTAAGTCTGAAGCTCTTGACAAGTTCAAGGAGTATAAGGTTGAAATTGAAAACTTGTTAGGTAAGAAGATAAAAGCACTATGATCTGATCATGGTGGAGAGTATATGGACCTCTAATTCCAGAATTATATAATAGAACATGGGATTGCGTTCCAACTCTCGGCCTCTGGTACACCTCAGCAGAATGATGTATTAGAAAGGAGAAATAGAACCTTGTTGGACATGGTTCGGTATATGATGAGTTATGTTCATCTTCCAGAATCTTTTTGGGGTTATATAGTGCAGACTGCATGTTATATCCTGAACAACGTTCCCTCGAAAAGTATTTTTGAAACACCTATTGAGTTATGGAGAGGCCGTAAAGGTAGTTTATGCCACTTCAGGATTTGGGGCTGTCCGGCACATGTGCTAGTGACTAATCCAAAGAAGTTGAAACCGCGTTTGAAGGTTTGCCTCTTTGTGGGCTATCCCAAGGAAATGAGAGGAGGATACTTCTATGATCCAAGTGAGAACAAAGTGTTTGTTTCCACTAATACTATCTTCTTGGAAGAAGATCACATGAGGGATCATAAGCCACGAAGTAAGCTTGTTTTACGTGAGATCTCAAGTGAGACTGAGACTGCTAAGGGTTCAACAAGAGTTGTTGAACAGACGACAGATCAATAAGAGTTGTTGAGGTCGGGACGTCTAGTCAACCAGCTCAAGAGTTGAGACTGCCTCGACGTAGTGGGAGGGTTATAAACCCACGGGATTGCTACATGGGTTTGACCTGAAGCCCAAAACGTCATTACGAATGATGGGGTCGAGGATCCATAATCTTTTAAGAAAGCAATGGAGGATGTTGACAAAGATGAATGGGTTAAGGCCATGAACCAGGAAATGGAGTCTATGTACTTCAACAACGTCTAGGAGCTTATTGATCCACCTGATGGGGTAAGACCTATTGGGTGTAAGTGGATCTATAAGCGAAAGAGAGGTGTAGATGGAAAGGTGCAAACCTTTAAGGTTAGACTCGTGGCGAAGGGTTATACCCAGGTTGAGGGAGTTGACTATGAGGAAACTTTCTCACCTGTTGTCATGGTCAAGTCTATCTGGATTCTCCTGTCCATAGCAACATTTTATGATTATGAAATATGGCAAATGGATGTCAAGACTGCCTTTCTGAATGGTAATCTTGAGGAGACCATCTATATGACTCAACCAGAGGGGTTCATAGTTCCAGATCAAGGGCAAAGAGTTTACAAGCTTAATAAGTATTTTGATTATATATGATATAATCGGTATGATGTATGAGATATATCTAGTAGAGGATTGATGTAAATAAAATTTACATTAAGTACCATGGAATAGAAAAAGAACTATGGTTTATATGTTTCATGAGATGAAATATTAAAAGGTTAAATATAGTATGATAAGTTGGTTATCATTTATATTTATAATAATATTGATTATTAGATAATTAATACTTTTTCTTTTAAAATAACCAAAGTAGTGGGTGGTTATTGGATCATGGTAATCGTGAATGTAAAAGGAAATCGGCTTGCTATTTTAAAAAAAGAAGTTTTCACAAAAAGTTTGAAAATAATTTAAATTTTCTCTCCAGCGAAAAGAAACTCACGGAAGTCTTCAAGTAAATACAGATTTACTAAACGATGGTTGGGCTAGCTAAACGATCGTGCAGGTGCTAGTTAAATGATCGTGCAGTGTTTACTAAACGATCGCATAGCTTTGTTAAACGATCACTAGCCCAAGGTAAACGATCGTGTAGAATCGACCGAGTTAAACGATAAAGCTAAATGATCGTGCAGTGTTCACTAAACGATCACGTAGCTTTGCTAGATGATCACTGGCCTAAGTTAAACGATCATGTAGAATCGATCGAGTTAAACGATAGAGTTAAACGATCGCATAGCTTTTGCTAGACGATTGCATAGTTTTATCTAAACAATTGGGCACCACGATAGGTCTCCGACTTCTCCCATTTGCCCAGTCGTGTACGTGATCGTTGTTTCTTCCGTTCGTCTGCCTCACACCAAGTCCGAACAGAGCCCACCCTCTGGATTCTCACACCGAGAATATCAAGGTTGCCTTGTTGGTGGTGTCAGACTTAACTTGACATCGTCGAGGTTTTCTAGAGGCTGTTTGTGGCGCTGTGGAGGTTGTTCGTTATTGCGGAGGAGTTCGTGACCGAGGAGATCTTGAGGACGAGTGCAAAATGTTCGTGCTGTGTTGCAGTCGTGTAGATCGAGTGCTCGTGGTTGCAGTTGTTCGATCAGAGTCACGCATCCGAGCGTGGAGACGTTTCTACATATGCGCGTAGAGTTCTCTTTATCCATTTGTTGTTCATGTTGTAATTTCTCTATATATTTGCATAACCGCTTGTACGAAGTCGACTGTAAATGATTTGTTGATTCATGATTGTAATTTGGAATAGTCTTGTTCTGCTACTCATGGAAATCTCAATTCTGATTTCCTTCAAATATGACCTTCAACACCACAATTATAACATATAGGCATGAACTAAATTTAGCATTATTAGACATGAAATTAGGCATATTAGGCACAATAGAAGATTCTATAACAAATGTAGTTTTAGAATTTGAAGTAGTAGAACATTCATCAGTATAACCTAAACCTCTCTTATCACCAAAAAGCTTGCCTACTTCAATGATTTTGTTCAATCTTTGAGCATTTATTGTCAACTTTTTAATAGACTATTTAGCTTTATCAAGTTCTTGCAAAACGTTTAATTCTTTTTCTTTAAGTGATTTTGTTACGACCTAACTTTCTATTATACTTTCAGGACGCTTCTACATGCATGCATAGGCTTGACAATATATTTTTCAAAGGAAACTTTGAATAATAAACAAAAGAATACCAAAACTTTTATTTCATTAAATAAAGTTCTAAAATAATAAAATCCTGAAAAAAAATGCATTTTTCGGGGTACTCCTAACCCTAATTTTAAAAAATTTGAACAAATAAATAAATTAATAAATGAATGAGTGATATAACCAGAGTTTGAAACACTAGACTCTTAGACCAAAACATATCAAATAAACAGAAACATAATATCATGTCCTAATGGACAGGTCACATATTCCTCCTATCATTCGTCGGTTTATCTTTACCTTTACCTGAAAAAAAAACATGAAGAGGAAAGGATGAGTATATAAATATACCTAGTAAGCAACCCACTATTGGGCCCACTAGATGAACTATTACCTTTCCTATCGAAACTCAAGTGCACGAACATATCGTAGGCATAGGCATAGGCATAAGTATAAGTGGGCGTACCTGAAGGCACGCTTTCATAGGTAGTGACTCCGGAGGGACATACTCATAAGCATAAGTAGTGAATCCAAGGGGAGCACCATACATAGGTACAAAGTGTGAACCCGAAGGCTCACAACATGCAATGCATAGTCTGATAAAAAAAATGCTAATAGTCACTATCAGTCTCACATAGGCATAAGCATACAATCAAAGTCTAAAATCATGCTTAGGTTTCAGAACAGTCTTACAATTCATGCATCAATCAAACACTGCAATAATACATAATATTGAAATTCCATGGTATAAACATAAGTTTTCATGATTCCAACTGACCAACAAACATGGAACAATACTTAACACATACTTGGGTTCGAAGGCAAACCAGCCGTAGGTAACTTACCTTGATACTAAGCCCAAGCAAACGGGCAATCTCAACTCTTCCTTGTCTTGAGTAAAATTGAATCAAACCCTAAACATTAACCAAAATTAAACTTTAATCATTAGAGCCAAATTCCAATTACCCAAGTTTTATCTCAAATATCTCCAAATAACTTACCTAAGAAATAACGGTTGTTGGATAACCACTACACTTACCAAAAGCTCACAAAGATTGCCGAACAGTAGTTCACAAAGCTCAAAATCCTTGTCCTAAAAGCCAAAATCCATGGGTATCATCAGATTGAAATGAAAATTTAATGGTCATTCAAGATACCCAACCATCCATCTAAAACCACAAAAATCTCACCTAGCTGCCAAGGTTCGACAACGGAGAGAGCTTATTAGATAGCAGCAGACCAAAGGCGCTGCAAAAACACTCGGCACTGAAGGACCCACGATGGAGAACTGAGTGTCAACTGCAAAAATCAGAGTCAGTGTATCCAGTAAGGATTAAATCCTTAGCACCATACACAAACATATAGTCCCTCATTCTCCGAAGATACTTGAGGATTTTCTTAATGACAGTCCAACGATCATATCTAGGATTGAACTAAAACCTACTGACTATTTCAACTGCACAGCATATGTCTGGTCGTGTAGACAACATGGCATACATTAAACTGTCAACTATTGATGCATAAAGAATTCATTTCATAACCTTAACCTCTTGAAGTGTCTTAGGACACTATTCCTTAAACAAATGAATTTTGTGCATGAAAGGTAGCAATCCCTGAGATAACGCCAACGTTTTATTCTTGCAATTCCAAAAGATTTGGATTCCAAGAACATAATGTACCTCTCAAATATTTCATTTGAAATTGTAATGCTAGCCATCTCTTAACATCAGATATTCTACCTCATTCCCAATGAGTAGAATATCATCTACATATAATACTTGAAAAACTACAACTTTGTTGACAATCTTCTTGTAAACACAAGGATCGTCAATGTTTTGTTCAAAGCCAAAATATTTGATTGCAATATCAAACCTTATATTCCAGGATCGAGATGCTTGTTTCAATCCAAATGGATTGTTTGAGCTTGGAAAACTTTTGTTCTTTGACCCTATTCAATGAATCCCTCTGGCTGAGACATATAGATACTCTCTTCAAGATAGCCATTCAGAAAGGTTATTTGACATCCATTTTCCATATTTCATAATCATAAAAGGCAGCTATGCATAAGAGTATTCTAACTGACTTAATCATGGCAACCGGAGATAATGTTTTTTTTTTTTTTGTAGTCAACTCCCTCTCTTTGGGTAAACCTTTTTGCCATAAGTCAAGCCTTGTAGGTCTGTACCTTATCGGCTTGGTCTCGTTTCCTCTTGTAGATCCATTTGCAAAAAATAGGTTTTACCCAATCTGGTTGATCTACATATTCCTAAACAGAATTGAAATACATAGACTTTGTTTCGAGGTTCATGGATTTTATCTACTAGTCTCGATTCATATCTTCCATTGCTTGTTTAAAGGTCAATGGATCCTTTAAACCATCATCAGGTATGACGATCTGAGTTTTTGTCAAACCCATATAACGGTTAGGTTGTTGAACAACCCATGTATCTACTGCATGTCCCCAAAATGAATTAGGCAACTGAGCATAACGCATCATCGAACAAACCATGTTCAATAGAGTTCTATTTCTCGTCTTCGCTATACTATTCGGTTGAGGTGTACCAGGTGCTATGAGTTGAGACTAAATTCCATGTTCTATCAAATAGTCCTGGAATTTCAGGTCCATATACTCACCACCTCAATATGATCGAAGTGTTTTAATCTTTTTACCTAATAGGTTCTCAACCTCTTTCTTATACACTCTTTAAACTTTTCAAGAATTTAAGACTTATGATGTATTAAGTAAATAGAGCCATATCTAGAATAATCATCAATAAAACTGATGAAATATTCAGATCTTCCTCGAGCTTTGACATTCATCAAACCACATAGGTTTGAATGTACGAGCTCTAAAGGTTCTTTGGCTCTTAGACTTTTTCCAATAAAAGAACTTTTAGTCATTTTTCCCTTAAGACACGACTCACATGGAGGTGGAAGTTATCTTCTAACTGATTTAGGAGTCCATTCTTAACCAATCTCTCAATCTTATTGAGATTTATGTGTCCAACTCTTAAGTGCCAAAGATAAGCATTAGGATAAATTTTTCCTTTTTTATTTTGAGTTTTAGCTGTTTTAAACATCTCTGTATTTAAAATAGCTTTTGCCTCAGTTGGTTTTAATACATACAAGTTGTTTTCTAGTTTTGCATAACATATTTTAATACCTTTTGAGATAATGAACACTTCATTAATTTCAAAAGAGACTTTACGCCTTTGTTCTAGCAAACATGAGATAGATATTAAATTCTTCCTCGTAGCAGGAACATAAAATATATTTTTAAGCAAAATGAATCTATCTCCAACAAACAACTTCATATCTCCCACTGCTTTAGCTAAGAGAACTTTCCTGATCCCTGCCTTAAAGATTGTCTTGCCTTCTGTAAGCTTCCTATGAAATCTTTGTTAGTGAACATGTTCTAGATATGTCGCAGATAATAAACAATACTGTCATAGGTGAGAAAGCACAACAAAGTAAACTTGATTTACTTGTTGTTGAAATATGTTTAGTGGAAAATGATAAATTAACATGGATATTAGATTCAGGGGCCGCTAATCATATTTGTACTTTCGTTCAGGAAACCAGTTCCTAGAGGTAGCTTACAGAAGGTGAAACAACCTTTAAGGTAGGGACTGGGGAGGTTGTCTCACCTTTTGTAAGTTGCCTCCTCGACCACCCGCTTACTATGAACTACTTTGACACATTTTCTTCACCCACTTACTATGAACTGCTTCCCCTATTCACCTCGCTATTGACCCATGCAAACACTTTTCGAATCGAGCAATTGAAGTAAAAGCGATACGAAACCGAGCATGGACCTCATGGTATGAACTCTTGAGAACGTAAGAGCTAAAAACAATATATCGTATATTATTAATCTCTCACTAAAGTGTTCTATTTTTTTTTTTTTTTGGGTAAATGTTTACTTAGGTATATTCTGACTAATAAATACAACCTGAATCTAGGTGTTTATCCAAGTATAACACTTATATTTGGACTTAACCTACGATATCTAAGTGATAAACCAATTTATTAGTGAACATGTTCTAGATAACAACGTATTTTAACTACTTAAAATAAGTTGTCATTCGTTAACACTCGGTGAGCATGCATGTTATCTTTGTTATAGATTTTTAAAAGTGTAATTGATTTTAAACTTTAAAACTTAGACATTCACCCATAACACACATCATGTATATAATTTAATATAACAACTTATATTTAAAAATCATGAAATTCTAAGTATGCAAATTATATTAACATACAACGTACATTTCATATATTAATATAACAACTTATATTAATACGCATGAAATTCTAAGCATGCACTTTATATTATTAGGGGCGTACATGGGTTGGGTTGAGGGTGTTTTTTGGACCAATCTGAAAATTCGAGTTTGTTGGATTGGCAACCCAAAAAAACCCAAATAAAGTCTCTAACCCAACCCAACCCAAACCTTAACATTCGGGTTGAGTTGGGTTGGGTTGTCGGGTTATAACTTATTTTTTCTTTTTAATTTAAAATATGTAAATTTATATACTAACACATGACTAATAACTAAAATCTTATAAAATTCAAATTCTAAATACCAAATATCTAAGATATTTATTGTAAACTTCAAATAAAGACAAATATCATAACAATTTTAAAAGAAAAATGTTTAAAATTCATAAATTAATCAATACAAAGTAATCAAATTTTAAACAAAGAGAAATATATATAGTATATTTTATTTATATATATAGAATTCAGGTTGGGTTGGGTTAACCCAATTTTTTTTAGTCAACCCACGACCCAATCCAACCCAACAAAAATAGAAAAAGTCTAACCCAACCCTTATATTTTGAGTTCGGTAGTCCGGGTTGTTCGGGTTGTCGAGTTATTTGAACACCCCTATATATTATAACACTTATAATATACTTTTTAATGCATGCAACATGCTAACAATCAAGATTAATACAATGAATACATATATTCATAATGCATAATTAATAAAACACACTAAAGTGAACCGATTTTGGCATCTTTGGCAAACAAACAACTAAATTATTACAATAATAATTCAGAAACAGCTCCGAACCACTCTTGAACATTTCGAACCGGCCCGAACAGCTTAACAAATTTGAACCGAACCTCCAAAGCTTGAAAATCAGGTTGAAACGACTGAAAAATTGAACCAATCCAAACTGATTTGTGCAGTAAGAAAAACTGCTTTAAAAACAGCTTGTGTCTTCGAAGTAGTTTTCTTCAAATTACAACTTAATATCAACTCTAATAACTCTAGAAAAATTATATATTCTTCTTCACACCTTAAAGCCCATAAACAACTGAGCAATTACAATAATTACAACCAAATCGAAGCTTAAAAAAATGCCAAAACCGTAATATATCCATTTTAGCCACCATACATTCATCTCATGAAATAACACCCACCAAGCTAAAATTAATGCAAATCGAGTACTTAAAACATGCTCTGATATCAATTGTAAGAATAAACAACGAGCATGTGGAAACAATTTGGATCTTAAGCATTCTAAATTTCATTAATTTTAAAGATAAAACATGCATGCAAATAAGTTTGAAATTAGGGTTTGAGTTACAACCTTTGTAGCTCCAAATTGATCACCAATTCCGCTCCAAATTTCTCACGAACCAGTTGTGAAATACTATAACAGTCTTTCCAAATATTCTCCAACCTTAGAATAGTATGGTGGGATGAGTGACTTTGTAGGGATGAATTTAGTATAGAAATTGAGAGAGAATTGAGGACTTGATTTCTAAAACTGTTTTAGAATCTTTAAGTTGCCAAGAAAAATTTATTTTTCAACTAACTGAAAAATTTATTTTTCAACTAACTTGAAATTCACCAAATGGCTATCCTATATATAGAGCAATTACATTAAATTCATGCAAATTTGAGTTAACCAAATTTTGATACTTCAAAATGTACTCAATTGAGTAGAAGAAGTGTCATTTTGTGAAATCAATACTTTGCAAAATGAATTACTCACTAATTCAGTCAAAGTTGGATTTTTCCACTTAAAAACATTCTTGGATCTTTCCACTAAATGAAGTCAAAATTTGACTTTAATCAAATTTTAATTAAATATAATTTTAATTCAAAACTAATTTTGGAATTTTCCACTTAATGAAGTCAACTTTTGATCTTTGACCTTCAAAGCTGGGAAAATCAACATTTGACTTTGTCCAAATTTGATTAATTCCATTTAATTCAAAATTAATTCAAATAATTAATATTAAATAATTAATTTAATTTAATATTTAATTATTAAATCCAACACTAATCTCAATGAATCCTTATTCATAGTTTTGATATTTAAATCTTATTTAAATATCTCTCCAACTCGTTCTTTATCATTCAATTCTCAATTGAATGATACACCGTTAAATATATCACATATATTTAACGTTTATTCCCTAATTCGAATACGAATACTTCAAACTCACTCATCATACGATTCTAAGATTTAGTTTTCTATGAGCTAGCAGGGGGACCTAATGGACCTACAGATCATGAGTTTCAACGATTCGAGATTAATCAGGTAAATTCTTTATCCTAATTAACCAACATTTTATCTACCGGGATACTTCACTAAAGCCCATTAGCTGCACTCTCCTCACTATAAATATATTTATGTCCACTTGATTTAACCATGATCAGTAAGTCGATCTTTCACAGGTTGTTCCTATTTATAGTTAGATCAAAATTATCGTTTTATCCGTGCATCTTGCTCCTTAAGTCTCTATTGATCCACTAATGAACCATTGGTTTATGGTCCTATCAATAAACCGAGTCCCTCTCAAACATAGAAAGGGTGGGGCCCCTTGTACAAGACTAGGAGTTAATACTTAAAGGAACAAACCTAACTGCTAACCTTGAAATTGGTTAGGAGAGAATTTCATCTTGCAAGACTATGTCCCCAACTATCTACCCAATCTTACCTTTAAAACAGGAGGCTGATTGACCGACGATGTTGAGTCACTCTCACCCATACAAATCAAAGGATAATCCTGAATAAATAGGAGTTTATAATTAGCTCAGGATTAAGATCGAGTTGCCTTATATCATAGAAATGAAATAGTCAGTTATAACTGTGAATGACGTTATAAAGAAAAGTGATTATTTCATGGTATGATCTTATGCAAACATCTTTTGCATAGGATGCTCCTAGTCACATGTCTCTAAATGAACGATTTTAGGATCACATTATTTGTATCATATACAAAATGCGTTGCATCCATAGTGTCTCTAAGATAAGGTACCCAATCCTATCCGTGTACTTATAGACTGTTTTGGCTATATATTCGAACATGATCCAGTTTTATGTCTTTACATAAAGTTCAAGTATTCATGCTATAACCAGGGGTTCGTTAATTTATTGAAATAGGGTTTTAATAAGTGCAATTCACACATTCAATAACAACTTTATTGAATAAATCTCAATAACATTTTTATTATAAATAGAATGTGTTTAATGTTTACAAAATGCAAGTTTTAGGACATACAATCTAACATAAAAAAAACATTTTTATAAGCCATTTCAATCCTGACCTAAGATAATTGGAGATGAATTCCATATTTGTGATAAAGTAGAATGATTCTGAATGAAAACAAAGATTCAAAGTCGTTTTAGAAGTTTCTCTTTCCAATTAAAATTACTAAAAGTATATACAACTATAATGTGCTGAACTTTGAAGAAGCATCATTTGAGTAATTAATGTCATATGTGAGTAGATAATCCGAGTTTTGGCGGTGCTTATTAACCAACAATGAATCAAACCTGCTAATAATTTCCCAAGTGAACTCAATCTTAATTGACATGAGGTTGATTGAATTTCGCTCCTCCATCCCATCATTATTGTACTAAAAAGAATCTTAAAATAATCTAAAAATAAGCCTTCTCATTTAGTAATGATTTAGGCCCATTTTGTAACTATTTACTTTTTTGTATTTATTTTTGAAAATTAACAAAATCAACTTTTTGAAAGTTACTTTTTTTAATCTAAAAAATTAACTTGGTTTTTTAAACCATTTGATGAAAAATATATAACAAAGAAAAAAATTTATTTAAACCTCTAAACTTTCAACATTATATTTGACAAATATCAATTTAAACCTCTACACTTTCAAGGTTATATCAATTAAAAATCTGAATTAATAATTGTATTAATTTAAATAATAAACTTACTTTCATAAGTGTATCAATTTACGCACTATTCAAGATTTCGTTCAATCAATCTCATGTAAAATTTATAATTTGAGTCAATTTAACTTCTACTTTTTCATAAGTGGATCAACTTAGGCCTTCATCTCAATTACTATTACCTTTGAAAATATCCAAATATTAATTCTCAAACATGTGTATACTTCTTCAAATGTTGATTTAACAAAATAGACAATTAAATTAAATGTATAAAAAGATTTTTAAATGAAATTTCATCTAATAGTCTAAATTGATACTTTTTTAAAATTTAGAAACCTAAATGATATAAATTTCACACATTTTTTTTAACAAAACAGAATTAATGGCATAAATTGATACATTAACAAAAGTTCAAAGTTTAAATTATATTTCAAATTCATATAACTATACAACCCCTAAAAATTTAGTGGCATGATTTTGTATTTTTTCTACACTTTTTAGTTTAATAGTTGGCCTGATATTTGAAAATAATGATGAAAAATGAATAACAAAACAACAAAATTTATTAGTGAAATTATGCTTATATGTTTAATTTAGGAAGAAAAAAAAATCAAATTGTTACCCAATAACAAAAGAATTGAAAAGAAAATGTGCTAAAATATGAAAGAGAGTGAAAATCTTTAGAAGCCATAAAATCTGGACCTAATCATTCAAATTGAGAGAAGAAAGATCAAAATAATTCTACATTGAACAAAATATATTCAACCTCTTCATAATAAAGAACAATTTGGATGGAACGAGGCTTTTGAAAAAAGAACAAGCTCATTGAATTGGTCAGTTCGAATCATTAGGCTCGATGCTTTTCTATGGTGTGTTATTGGGGGAGCCAAGAGACTAAAAAACCGAATAGATCTATCAAATCAAAATCGATTGGTCGAAAAAGAAAAGAGGTCGGTCAGTGTCACTTTGGAAATATTCAAAATTAAATTTTTTTGGAAATAATACCTTTTGGTTCTTAAGTTTTTGCTCTAATTTCTATTTGATCCATAAATTTTAAAACATTACACATTTAATTGTTAAGTTTCAAATTTTATTTCAATTTAATCCTTAAATTTCATAATGTTACAATTTTACCTCTAAAATTTAATTTTTGTTTCATTTTGGTTCATAAATTTCATGATTTTACATTTTTAACCTTAATTTTTCATTAAATACTTAGTTACTTTCGATCGTTGACATCAATTTCTATAAATTAATAAAAAATAGTTAAAAGTGAAATTTTAAATATAATTTAAAAATTAATTAAATAGTGAAACTTAATTAATTATAATTCTTTTAATAATTTTAAATTTTTTAACATAAATTAACTCTAAAAGACAAAAAGTAGATATTTAGTGTAAATTTGAGGTTAAAAATGCAAACCTCAAAACATAGAGACCAAATTGAAGCAAAATTCAAATGTCAAAGATAAAATTGTAGCATTTTTAAACCTAGGGACTAAATTAAGACCAAACTCAAAACTTAAGAACTAAATATATAACATTTTGAAACCTATGAACTAAATAGAACCTACATTCAAAATCTAGGGACCAAAAAGTTATTTTTCCTAAAAAAAATTCAAAAAAAAATCAAAAAATAAAACCAACCAAACCAACCAATTGTTACTCCTTAACGATCAAGGTCAATTTGGATATTTACTAAACTGATCATAGTCGATTCAGTGACGATTTGGTTGAAAAACGACTCGATGATCGATACTCATCCCTAGTGTGATATCTTTCAACTCTTGGATTTTGTTAACTCATATACCTGTTTGAATTAAGAACTTGCTTTTCTAAGTGCGGTCTCTTTTCCTTTCATCAAAATAAATACTTGTAAAGAAAATAGAATAAAAAAATCACTCCTATTATACATTTTAATTTTTCAACCTAAACTTTCATATTGAAGCTTTAAATACTATTTCAATTTATAGTCATTTTGATCCTACTATGAAAATATAGTGATCAAAATAAATAAAAGTAAAAAATACACATATCAAAGTAGTATTTAATCTCAAATTTAAAAGTGATTTAATATGATAATAAAACATGAGATGTTATTATTTTTGGTAAATTAGGGCGAAAATTTCATTACCCGATCTCCGTCGTCACTTGAACATCCCTATATAGAGAAGTAGCATGTTGTTCTAGTATGGGAGAGACTAGAGGTCCAAATAAAATTAAGCATATATCCAAACATCATAATGAACTAGATTGAAGTATATAGAAGTAGATTCATGTTGTTATGTATGTCCCAAAAGCATAAAACAAAAACCACACAAAAGCACTCAAAACAGTTCATCAAAGAAACAAAAGCATCAACACAACACAGGGTTGGATGAATGCATCAGAAACAAACAACCAATGGGGCGTCCCAACCTTTTATTTAGTACCAATTTAGGAAACGCCGATCAATCCATTCACTCACTCACTCATCATCATAGTTCCGGCGGTGGTGGTGACGGCGGCTGTGCTTCTCCTCCTCATCGGAATCCCCACCCTGCAAATCACAAAACCCACAAATATCAATACAACAAAATCTTCACAATCTCATCATTTCTGATTTTCCTCCCTTGAAAATTGAATTAAACTTACGTATTTCTTCCGCCCGTATCCTTCTTCCCCATACCCATACTGACGCTCCTCATCCTCATCGCGCCTCTCGTAGCTTGGCTTCCGGTAATCCTCCTCCTCCGACCGCCCATAGCTCGGCCTCCTCGGCTCCTCATCCCCATAACTTGGCCTCCCATATTCCTCCCTTCTATACCCAGAACTCTCATACTCCTCTTCCCCATACCTCTGCTTTCGCCCTGATCCGTACTCTTCGGACTCCGATTGCCGCCGGTATCCCCCCGATTCTCCTTCTTCTTGTCTCCGCCCATACCCACCAGATCCATAAGAGTCCGATTCCTGTCTCCCGCCATACCCACCAGATCCGTAAGAATCCGACTCCTGTCTCCCGCCATACCCACCAGATCCGTAAGAATCCGACTCCTGTCTCCCGCCATACCCACCAGATCCGTAAGACTCTGATTCCTGTTTCCTCCTATACCCACCAGATCCATACTCTTGTTCCTCGTACTCCGGTTTACGGCGATATCCTTCAGATCCGTACTCCGATGCACTTGGCTGGAAGCCATAAGCCGGTTGTGGCCTGGCAGACTCATAGCCACCAGATCCGTAGGAGTGGGGCTTTGGGCGGGAGTAGCTGCTGTACTCTGCCTGGAGGGCGTCGTCGCCGTAAGCGGAGGGCTCGGCGTAGGATTCGAACTGGGGACGCTCGTAATCGATGTCGTCGTCGTTGCCGGCAGAGTGTGGGTAGCAGGTTTCTTCGGAGGGTGGAAGTGGACGGCCATAAGTCAGAAAGAGGTCGAATCCGCCGCCGTAGGGCGTCGGATCGTACTCGTCGAAATCGTCGACGGCTTCGTCGTCCCTGGTGTAGTACGGCATTTGTGAAATCTCGTGGATTTGGAAGAAAGGGCTTTGGATGTGTTGCGAGAGGAAGGAGGGACTGAAATGGGATTAGTAGTGGGATTAGGCGTGGTTATACGGCGTCGTTTTCGCGGTTTTGTCGTTTTTGGGATCTTGAAAGGACAGCTGGTTGGATAGCAAATAGATCGGGTTTTCTAATTTGTCAATGCTTTATTCATTATTTGAATAAGAAATGAAAAGACTCGTACAATTTTGGATAAATTATAGGGTACGAAGGATGTTTAACCCAAACTTTTGGGAAAAAAATGAATGTCACATGTTATATATAGTTTCGGACTAGTAAAAGATCAAAAGTAATGACCGAACCAAAAACTTACCCAATCCTGAAAACGGACTTATGATCGGCTAGGAGTAGACCTAGGAGAGTTCCAAAAAATAGAAGAAGAAGGAATTAGGTTTAAATGAGCCAACTTGGCCCTCCTTGGCCTTGGAGGTCAAGGCCAAGACCGACATGGGCTTTTGTAGCCCAAGATCTGCCTCGCCCTCGGAGGTTAAAGCCAAGGCCAAGCAACCTCTTTAAGTGAGGCCATTCTAGATTGGCCCTCTTCGTCGAAACATCCTCAATAGCCCGACCCAAGCCCTACGTGTCTGATTTTGAAATAGGAGAAAATAATAGATCTCCTTCTCCAAAAGGGATAAGGAAGACCTCTAGGATTCAACTATAAATAGGACATGACAACCCTGTGGAAGGTAAGCACAACTCCTCCCTAAAAACCACTTGCCCTAACCTTTGTGCAAATACTGACTTAAGCATCAGAGCGTCTTTGGCGAGCACCACACCGGTGTGTTACTTTGTTTGTTTTACAGGTGACCTCTTCACCAAATTATAAATTTACCGTTGGCGGCACATGAAAGTCAGGTGAACTCACTTGGCCAAATTTTTCCATCAATAGTTGGCACCATCTGTGGGAAACACGTGTAATATGCAAAGAATTAGTAATACATCGGTAAAAAAAAGGGAAGAATGAGCCAACAAGATATTGGGTTTTGTGCCCTAAAACTCGTAGATAGTAAATGTTATTAATTGGTCATCATCAATAAAGAGTTATTGATGTTAATTCAATAAAGGTTATTGATTGTGTTGTATTCTATTTTGTCTTAATAACCTTAAATCCAATAAACTAACATCCAGGACTACATTATGAGTCTTGAACTGTATGTGGAGACATTTAGGGATCAATGTTCAAGAGAAGCCTAAAGGGTCTATAGTATAGGGATAAGGTTGGGTACCTTATCCTGGTGACATTGTGGATACGACCCATTTTGTATTTTATACAAATGTAATGGTCCAACGCATTCATATAGGTGACACGCAAATGAAGGTATCATATGAAATGAGTTTGCATAAGACCAGACAACAAAATGGTAACCATTAAATGCAATGTCGTTGACTAGTTTGGTTCCTATTTCAATTAGATGACCTGAGCAACTTAGTCTTAATCTTGAGTGTATTATAAATTTGTGTCCATAAGGGATTGTCCTTTATTTGTATGGTTGAGAATGGTCAGTTCACCAACTCAATAAGCCTATCATTTTGGGGATAAGACCGAGTGAGAAGTAGGGAACATAATAATACAAGATGGAATTCACTCCTTCCCTACTTCAGGGTAAGTAGATGAGGGTTCCCTTAAGTAGTGTCTCCGAGACTTGAACAAAGAGCCTTACCCTCTTATTTGCCCAAAAGGGGTTTCTATTTATTGGTTGGACCATAAACAGGTTGTTCATTAGAGGAGTATTGGTACTTAAGAATACAAAGCTAACCCAAGGGTAAAATGATAATTTGACCCAGTTGGTGTTTATGGACACTCGTGAAGGATTAACTTGTTGTTATTAGTTATATCCATGGACATAGAAATATATCTATAGTGCGAAGAGTGCAACTATCGATCTTTAATGGAGTGCTCGTTAGTTAATGAATATTGATTAATTTAATTAAAGAGTTTAATTAATTAATCTCATTGGAGCTTATAATTTGTATGTTCATAAGGTCCCCTTGTTAGCTCACTAAAGGAAAAGAGGAATGATATGAATTGTTCAAATCAATTGATGGAATAACATATTAATGAGATTAATATGATATGTTAATTATAGACCTGATCTATAATTAAAAGAGAAATATTTGAATAGGATTCAAGTATTAAATTCTTATAAATTTGATTCATAAAGAATTAATTAACTAATTTTGAGAGGTGGAGGCAAATAAACATATGATGTTTATTAATTAATAAATTATATACTAAATTAGATTTAATATGGTTATTTAATTAATGGGCTAATTAATTAAATAATGGTTATTTAATTAAATTAACCCTAAGGGTAATTGTGGAAGCTATGGAAAAGGTCTCCAAATTTGTTAGTTTGCCCAAATTAGAGAAAAATTGAACTCATTTGGTGAAATAAAATTCTAGCCTCCAAAATTAATCTCCTTTCAAAATTTCTCTTCTTCATATTCTCTATTCTTCTTCCTCATCCAAGGTATAGAGACCACTCTTCTACCCTTCAATTCCTAAGAGAATAATGAGGTTTCACTTACGATAGTGTCCATTGTTCATTGGAGAATCGTTCAGGAGAAGACGACAAAGAAATCACGAAGAGTTAGGAAATCGACAAAGGTATGCGATATTCTTCTTCCTTTTTTACTCTTCAATTAGTATGCTAGTTTATTACATGTTTATTACCTATTTGGTTTTGTTTTATGTGTTTTTTTTTTGTTTTATTCAAACTAAAAAATCGAAATGTTAGACGTTCACACGTTTCTGCTCAGGACTCGATCCCATCACAAGAAAAAAGTAATTTGACTAAGAAAGGCAACCCCAAAAAGATATAAGTCGATCAGAGAATAATCAGTTTATTCAGAACCTACCTCAGCCTCGAACTCCAAATGAAGAGGAAAGGGAGAAAATCGCAACTCTGGAAAAGAATCGGGCCTCATCCATAGAGAGTCGAGGCCGGCCTAGACAAAGTCGGTGTCGAGCTAAGGTGGAATCGAGGATAGTATAATAGAAAATCGAACAACTCTAGGGACTGACCTGAAAAAAAACTAATGATAGAGTTACAACATATGAGGAAAGAGGCCGAGGTGGAATCCAAGGCTCACACATAGAAAGCTTAGCTTTGAATGTTCAGAAAGAGATTTGTGCACTCTTTGGCCATGGTGACCGTGGAAGAGGCCAAAAGAAATTTGTGGTCGAGGTCGAGGTAAACTTTTTACTTCTTTTACATTATTAAATGTGTGAATAACACAGAAGAGGAAACTATGCTTTCCTCACCCTAAGGAATTTTTGGCCAAGGCTGAGGTAAGTTTCTTATTTCTTTTACATTATTAATTTCATAGGTAAACAACATAAAAAGAGAAGTTATGCCCTCTTCGGCCCAAAGAAATTTGTAGTCGAGGATGAGATGAAATTCTTATTTCTTTTACATTATTTTCATACATAAATAATGTAAAGGGGGAACCATGCCTTCCTCGACCTAAGAAATCTATGGCTGAGGCCAAAATCGAAAGCAAATCTCTATATTTCTTTTCAGCAATCTCAGCCAAAATAGTTAAAAGAAGAAAGTGTGAAAATTTAGATAAAAGAAAAAGAAAAGGTTTCATTATTAGAAGGAGATAAGTCTCATTGGCTTACAAAGTCCAAAAAACAGAAGATACATAGGCAACATAAAAAGAAATAAAGATAGATTTGCTAAAAAAAGGTAGGTCAGACATCATCCTATCCTAAGACGTCTTCCATGTCACCATCTCTAACACCCTCGTTAGATTCATCCGATGAGGGGGAAGATTGGGGTTATCTCGATGTCATGTAAGCATTGCGCAGAAAGGTATAGTCTTAGCTAGGATATTGATGAGAGGATTTCTTGCACCATCAAGCAAGACCGACCTCTATAAGGTCATTTTGAATTTTCATGTATCTCTCATTCTCTTCAAAATCATCGACCAGATAATCAGTAGAACCAAGATGTTCTCTAGCCTCATTTAGTTGATCTTTAGCTTCGTTCAATTGAGTCTTAAGCTGGCTAATCTTGTTATGGGAGCTAATATTACTTAAGAAAAATTTGCTCTTCACTTCCTCAAGAATTTTTTGAGTTTGGGCTAGTTTGGCTTGAACTTGAACCAATCCCACACGATCCTGTTGTAAGGAGTTAATGTGGTTAATCAAGTTCAAGCAGAGATCTTGGTGAAAAGTTGTTAGAAAATCAGAACAAACATGTTAAAAAGAAAAAAATGAATAATAAATAGAGACTAGATTAGGCCTCAGGGGCTAAGACCGACCTTTAAAAAAAGGTTTAAATCCCAGGATTTACCTCCTGAAGACTATAGAGAGTCGATGTGAGAGCTTCAGAAGGATTGATGGCACCAACCTTGACAGTTCTAGTTTGATGGCCAATTCCTTGCTACAGTTGGAAGCTACGAGATAGAAGTTCTACTTGGTTTGATTCAGTAAAATCCATAGAAAGAGCAAAAGCACGAATACGGTAAAAGAATTAGAGCCTCCACTAGTATCATGGAAAGCAGAAGTACCCTAAAGACAAGAAGATTGGTGGAAGCTTTCAGAGGAAGGATGGAGGTCCGAAAGAGGTAGTTCACTCTAACCTCGTCATATGTAGGATCCTAGGTGTCAACATTAGATTGAATATGGGAGTTTTAGCTCTATTTTTGCTTCTCTTTCTCCCTCTGCTCATGCTAAAAAAGAAGGAAGTCTTGTGGGAACTCATCTCTACAAAGCATGAAAAGCAACAAAATGAGGAAACAAGGGGAAAAAATGACAGGGTAGATTGGCCTTGGTGGCCAAGGCTGATTCGAGGTCGATCTGAAGCAACAGTGTGATAATTATTTCTCTTTGAAATTAGTAAGGAAAAGGCTAATCTTCGGGGGACTTCAGGTTGGCAAGACTAATGAGGACTAAGTTTTCTTGAGTAATAAAGATAGAGTCGTGCTTCGTCTCCCTATCTAGGCTCTGAATAGCCCTAGCAAATTTTCTTGCAATAGTGGAACAGCTAAACTCTCGAGGCACTGAAATTAGTAAAGAGAAAGATTAGAAAGAAAGAGAAGCAAGGTGGTTCCAAAATAAAACATGGATAGATAAAAAGCTATCTCCCCCTCAAGAGGGTCATCAATGGTTTCATAGGACGAGAATCCCTCAATAAACCATGAGAGGAATTCCATAATCATATTGTGAGATCTCAAGTTGAACTTGAGTCACACAAAATTCCCCGTGGGTCCCCGACCCAATTGAGAGGGAAATCCCCGATTTGACAGGGGACGAGGGTCAAACTAGGGATTTAAATCGGGTCACTGGTCAGGGATAGGGTGGGAATGGGTTGGGGATTCTCGCCCCGTCCCCAATCTTGAACTCGATCCCCGTCCCCACCCCAATTTTTTTGAATTGTTAATGTGTGTATATAATAATAATAATAATAATAATAATAATAATAATAATAATAATATATTACTGAAACAATATGTTTCAATTTTTTTTTCTTTTTAAATTTTAAAAATCTAATATAATAAATCTAATTTTTATTAATTTATAATGAAAAAACATGTAATGTTTAATTTAAATAACTATATGTAACAATAATATTAATTTTCTATATAAAATTTATAATTTCAATATAAATATTAAATTTAGTTAATTTTAAATAATAAAAATAATAAAATAATAAAATAAAAAGCGAGAATTTTTTCCCGCGGGACCTGAATCCTCAAACAGGGATTCCCCAACCCCGACTTTGACTCCCTAAAATGGGGAATGGAGCAAGGACGGGGATTAAAGATTCCCACAAGGACAGGGATGGGGAGTGCATCCCCGCCCTGACCTTGTTGCCATCCCTAACAGAGGATGGTAAATCCCCTACAGGCATAGAAAGTTCCTCGATATATGGCTCAGATGAGTCTGGGGGCTCACAATAAGAAGAGGAGGAATCATACTCATCATAAATGTTCATCCTCTCCACTAAAAGACATTCCTCCCAAAAAAAAAAAAAAACAAAAAGAAGAAGAAGGAAGGAAGGAAGCAAAAATGAGGAAGAGAATGTAAACACCAACCTTTGAAAACAAAACAAGTTGAAAAAAGAAATGAAAGCCAAAAAGGAACCCACGCATTATGAAAAATTGGAGGAAAATAGAGATTTCAAAATCTAAATTTCAAATTTAAAAGAAAGAAAAACAAAAGGAAAACAAAAAGGGGGAATGAGATGTGCTTGACTACCATTGCAATGGCAGGCGCGTTAGCTCTACCTCAGTTGGATACCTTATCCTGGTAACACTATGGATATGACCCACTCTGTAATTGTTACAAATGTTGTAAGTGTTGCAAACGATTTGATTTAAATCGTTCATGTAAAGACATGCGAGTGGAGGTATCCTCAATGAGCTTGTATAAGACTAGACCACGAATACTTAAGCATTGTAACGTCATTAATTAAAGAGATTAATATTTAATAGGATAGCTATGTAACTTGATCTCAATCCTGAGTGAGTTATGGACTCTTGTCTATGAGGGCAGTCCTTTAATTTGTATAGGTGAGAGTGGCGCGAGCTGCCGACTCGTAAAGGATCGACTTACTAGTAATGGCTAAATCCATGAATGCAACATGTTCTACAGTGAAAATAGTACAACTATGGGTCTTTAGTGAAGCGACCCGTAGTTAATGAATGTTGGTTAATTCAATTAAATAGTTTAGTTAATTATCCTCGAATTATTGAAGCTTCTAATCTGTAAATCTATTAGGTCCTACAAGGACCAATAGTTATGAAAGAATTTGAATTGTTCAAATTTATTAAGAAAATAATATTAATTATATATGAAATAATTAGTACAATTTACATAGATACATTATAATATAAAGTTAATTTTGAATAAGATTCAAAATTATACTATATATAATCAAAGGAGATTTATTGTATTTGAATAAGATTCAAATAATAATTAATATGAATAAGACTTATATTAGAATAATATGAATAATATTCATATTAAAATAATATGAATTAGATTCATAATAAAACTATAGGTTAAAAGTTAATATGAATAAGATTCGTATTAAAAAAAACTATAGGTTATGTGAAAGAGAGATATTTGGATAAAATTCAAATATCTAATTAAATACTAGATATTTAATTTTGTAAATTAATTAATTCCTTAATTAATTTAAGTTAGGTATTAATTATTTTATTAATGATTAAGTTAGTTAAATTAAATTTATTTAATTTAAAATGGAAGTGGGTGGTTTTATTTATTTATTTATTTTGAAAAATTCATCCCACTTCTCATTACAAGAAGGTGAGAAGTTTTTCTCTTTAAAAAGTTAGCTTTTGTAGGGAAAACTAATGCATCAAATTGATTCCTCTCTCAAGTTTTTAATAGAGAAAAATATTTTCTCTATAAAGTTCTTCTCCACAGAACAAAATTCTCTTTTTCTTTTTCAAAAGGAGATTCCCATAAACCAGTCTTTGTCAAAAGAATAGCAGGAGAGACATTTTGGAGTCGTCCTTCAATTTTAGAGAAGAATGAAGACCTGTAGAAGATTTGAAGAAGTGTTCTTCAAAGGTATGTTTTCTCTTCCATCCAATTTTATGCTTAACTTACTACATATTGATGTATGTTTCTTCTTTTCTATATTGTAAAAATTGAAGCAAAGCGACCACTCGCTTTCAGGTGGGATTTGATCTATCTAAGACTAGGATATTTAAGCTGATGGAAATAGAAAACCCTACCTAGGAACTAACTTGGAAGGTGAATTAGATAAATATTTTATTAGCATGCAATAAATGAATGAATTTATTAAATTGTTTAATAAATAAAATCATATATTGTTAAACTATTCAACATAAATGTTATATTGAGAAAATTAACAATGACTTAGTTAAATTAGTTAGTCAGATTTACTAAGTTAATAAATCCTAGGTACTAAGACACTTAGTGGGATGAAAAAGATGTATATGATATGTCATTTTTCCACTATGTTATCCCTAAAAATTCACATTGTGAGATCCATACTCGGCCTCATGGTGCCCTGAGCACACCCTTCCTTAAGAAGGTATTTATAGTAAATGGGAGAATGGTATATGTCAACACATTCTACAATCTCTTTCAATAGTTTGTAATGCTTTTCCATGCTCGAACTCGTGCTGAACTTGGGAGCATCCCCTTTAGGAAGGTATTTGTATGGAAAGGGACAAAGCAAACTCCAGAAATGGATAAGATCACCATAGTCAATTGTGCCAATTATGTTCTTCCTCGAGGTAGACTAATTGGGGCAGGGCTATAGTTGAATGAAGGGTTACAATTACCAAAAAAATATTAAGGAAGTTAATGATTTCTTGACCAAATCAAAGGTAATTAAATATTATAGGAATAAGAGTTATTCTATTGTAATGTTTAATTAAGAATGTCTCAGTTCAGTGAAGGAATTGTTGGGATTGGTGTCCTAATTCTCTTGGAATATCGTTGTTTGTAATTATACACATTGTTTTATGAATAAAATAACTATTATTTCATTATGGCAATTACTCATATCCAATAAACAAAATACCATGGTTATCTTATGTAAACTTAAGCATGTATATGTGATATACAAGTGGATCATGCCTTAAGTGATCACCTAAATAGGTCTGTAGTAGAAGGATTAAGGTGGGATACCTGATCCTGGTGACATTACGGATACGGCCCGCTTTGTAGAGGTTTGCAAGTGTTGTGAACTACTACAGATGGTAGATCCTGACCATTCATGTGGAGACATGTGAGCAGGGGTATCCTATACAAAGAGTTTGTATAATACCGGACCACGGCGTTATATATAGAGTCTACTCATCTCGTGGTCCGGTATTATACAAACTCTTTGTATAGGACACCTCTGCTCGCATGTCTCCACATGAATGGTCAAGATCTACCATCTGTAGTAGTTCACAACACTTGCAAACCTCTACAAAGCGGGTCGTACCCGTAGTGTTACCAGGGTCTGGTATCCCTCCTTAATCCTTATACTACAGACCTATTTACATTATCACTTAAGGCATGATTCACTTGTATATCTCATATACATGCTTAAGTTTACATACAATAACCATGGAGCTTTGTTTATTGAATATGAGTAAATACCAAATAAAATAACTCTTATTTTATTCATAACAATGTGTATAGATTACAAACTATTAGACTCCGGGAGAATTAGGACATCAATCCCAACACGAAAAACTTGTGAAGGATCAACTTATCGATGACGGTTATATTAAATGGACACATAATATATTTACAGTGAGGGGAGTGCAACTACAAACTATAGTGGACAATCATATTAGTTAAGAATGTTGATTATCTAGGTTAAAGAGTTTGACTGATTAGTCTGGGATCATTGGAGCCTATGATTTGTAGGTCCATCGGGTCTTGAACAAGGGGCCCCATCCTCTCGTTGGTTTGAGAGGGAATGGATTTAATGATTAAGATCCTAAATTAATTGTTCATTAGAGACACAGTGGTACTTAAGGAGAAAAGATGTAACTCAAAAGTAAAACAGTCATTGACCTAGTTGAGGTTATAAACAACCTGTGAACGATCAATTTATCGATGAAAGTTATATCAAATAGACACATAATATATCTATAGTGAGGGAAGTGCAAATACAAGCTATAGTGGATAATCCTGTTAGTTAACGAATGTTGATTAACTAGGTCAAAGAGTTTGATCGATTAGTCTCGGATTATTGGAGCCCATGATCTATAGGTCCATCGGGTCTCCTTGCTAGTTCACTACGAACAAAATTGAAGAACTAGGTGAAGTAAGAATTTGAAATGTTCAAATTCGATCTTTAGGAAAAATCTTATTTTATATAAGATATAATTTACATTTATATAATTAATTATTTTTGTAGAGTATTTTTTAAATAAAATATTAGCATGAAAGTGTTTGAAATTTGATTAATGTGATTAATCAAAAGCTAGGTGTCAAATACAATTTAATATGTGATATTAAATTTGTTTATTTATTTAATTAAAATTATTTTAATTAAATAACTTCTAAAATATGAAAATAGTATTTCATATTTTTGTCAAAAATTGTTTTATTATAAAATTCATTTTAATAAAAAATTAGTTAGTGTAAAAATCCAATTGTTGGATTTTCCCACTAACTAAGTAGTTTTTTAAGTGACTCTTCCAAAGTTTGACACCTAGAGATTTTATGTCAGTGGAGTTTTAGGTGGAAGACATGCAAGATGAGATTTTGCATGTATTTTGTCTTTAAATAGTTTTTTTTAAAATGTGTAAAAACTAATGCTTCCTTGAATATTGAAATTACCTCTTCCACAAAATCTCTTTTACTCTCTTTTTTACTACTCACTTTCTCCACTTGTCCTAATGCCTCGAGAGACTAATGTACAATACAAGATAAAGACAAGTACAATATGCAATAAACTAGAGTATAGCCCAGTATTATCTCCCACTTGCCCTAGAGAAGATGTTGCATGTCCCACAGACCCAGACTCTCCAGTGACCTTCGAACATTTTAGTCATGAGAGCCTTTGAAAATGGATCAGCAACATTGTGATCCAATGTGATCTTCACGACTATCACATCACCGCGATGCACAATCTCCCTGATCAAGTGGTATTTTCACTCTATATGCTTGCCTCGACGATGACTCTGAGGTTCCTTCGAATTTGCCACAGCCCTGCTATTATCACAAGAAAGAGTGATCAACAAATCCATATTTGGAACAACTTCCAAATCTGTAAGGAATTTTCTTAGCCAAACAACCTTCTTAGCTGTTTCACAAGTGGCTACATATTCAGCTTCCACAGTGGAGTCCAGATGCATCCTTGTTTAATACTTCACTATACTACAGTCTCTCCATTCAGAGGGAACACTGACTCTGATGTCGATTTACGAGAATCTCTATCGGTCTGAAAGTCAGAGTCCGTGTATCCTGTAAGGATCAAATCCTTATCTCCATACATGAACATGTAGTCCCTCGTTCTCTGAAGATACTTGAAGATCGTCTTGACCGCTATCCAGTAATCTAATTCTAGATTGGTCTGATAACGATTGACAATCCCTACTGCATAGTAAATGTTGGGTCTGGTACACAACATTAAGCTTCTAATAGCGGAAGTATAGGGAATCCATCTCATCTCCTCAACTTCATGAGGTGTCTTAGGACATTGATCCTTAGACAAAACGATTCCATGCCTGAAGGGGTAACAAACCCTTCTTGAAATCCTGCATCATGTACCTGATCAACATTTTATCTATGTACGATGCTTGAGACAAGGCTAACCTCTTGTTCTTACGATCCCGAATAATTTGGATCCCTAGAACATACCGTGCCTCACCCGAATCTTTCATTTGGAACTGGGAGGCTAGCCACTTTTTATGTCAGTCAGAAATCCTACATCATTCCCAACGAATAGAATACCATCCACATACAGTACCAGGAAAGCTATTGAGCTGTTAATGATCTTCTTGTAAACACAAGACTCATCAACGTTTTGATCAAAGCCAAACGATTTGACCGCAATGTCAAATCTAATGTTCCATAACTTAGACGCTTGTTTCAGCCCATAAATGGACCCATTAAGCTTGCAAACTCTTTGCTCTTGATCTGGAACTACGAACCCCTCTGGTTGAGCCATGTAGATGGTCTCCTCAAGATTACCATTAAGAAAGGCAGTCTTGACGTCCATTTGTCATATCTTATAATCATAAAATGTAGATATGAACAGGAGTATCCTGATAGACTTTAGCATGACAACAGGTGAGAAAGTTTCCTCATAGTCCACTCCCTTGACCTGGGTATAACCCTTTGCTATGAGTCTAGCCTTAAAGGCTTGCATTTTTTCATCTACACATCGCTTTCGCTTATAGATCCACTTACACCCTATAGGTCTTACCCCATTAGGCAGATCCACAAGCTCCAAGACGTTATTGAAGTACATAAACTCCATCTCCTGGTTCATGGCTTTAATCCATTCATCCTTGTCAACATCCTCCATTGCTTTCTTAAAAGACAATGGATCATCGACCCCATTATTAGAAATGACGTTCTAGGCTTCAGTCAAACCTATGTAGCGATCTAGTGGGTTCATAACCCTCCCACTATGTCGAGGCAGTCTCAACTCTTGAGCTGGTTGACTAGATGCACCGAACTTAACAACTCTTGTTGATTTGTCAGTCTGTTCAACAACTCTTGTTAAACCCTTAGTAGTCTCAGTATCACTGGGAATCTCACATAAAACAAGTTTACTTTGTGACTTATGATCCCAGATGTGGTCTTCTTCCAAGAAGATAGCATTTGTAGAAACAAACACTTTGTTCTCACTCAAATCATAGAAGTATCCACCCCTCGTTTCCTTGGGGTAGCCTACAAAGAGGCAAACTTTCAAACGCGGTTCCAACTTCTTCGAGTTAGTCATAAGCACGTGGGTTGGACACCCCCAAATCCTTAAGTGGCGTAAACTACCTCTACGGCCTTTCCACAACTCAAAAGATGTTTCAGAAACACTTTTCGAGGGAACATTGTTTAGAATGTAATAAGCAGTCTCCACTACAAAACCCCAAAACGAGTCTGAAAGATGAGCGTAACTCATCATAGACCGAACCATGTCCAACAAGGTTCTATTTCTCCTTTCAGATACACCATTCTGCTAAGGTGTACCTGGGGCCGAGAGTTAGGATGTAATTTCATGTTCTATCATATAGTTCTGGAATTTGAGGTCCATATACTCTCTACCACGATCAGATCGTAGTGTTTTTATCTTCTTACTTAACAAGTTTTCAACTTCGACCTTATACTCCTTGAACTTTTCAAGGGCTTCAGACTTACGTTGCATTAGGTTGAGATACCTGTACCTTGAATAATCATCTATGAAAGAGATGAAATATTCATGCCCACCTCAAGCCCTAACACTCATCGGACCACAGAGGTTAGAATGTACAGGCTCCAAGGCTTCCTTGGCTCTGTAACCTTTTCCAGTAAAAGGCCATTTAGTCATCTTGCCTTCGAGGCATGATTCACACACCAGCAATGAATTTTCTTCTAAACTCTTTAGATGTCTAGTTTTCACCAACTGCTCAATCCTATTAAGGTTGATATGACCTAACCTTAGATGCCAAAGATGGGCGTTATCCTTAGGAGAAACCTTTAGTCTTTTAGCTGTTGTTATCGTACTGAACATTTCAGTGTTAAACAAGGCTTTTATGACTAACGACCTTAGTACTTGTAAGTTACTTTCTATTGAACCAAAACCAATCTCCATACCATTCTTGAAAATAAACAATTTATTCTCAGAAACGAAGATGATATATCCTTGTCCAATGAGACAAGAAACCGAGATTAAGTTCCTCTTGATATGAGGAACTACGAAAACATTATCCAGTAACAGGTAATGTTTCTTGTCCAAAAATAACTTCAGCCTGCCTATAGTAACAGTTGAAACAACCTTACCAGTACCGACTCCAAGAGTCATCTCTCCCTGTGGTAACGTTTGCCAAGAACTAAATCTTTGGTAAGAGGAACTGACGTGGTTAGTAGCACTCGAATCAAGGATCTAGGTATAATCATCATTCTCTACCAAACACGTCGACCAATAAATCAGATTTACTATCTTTAGACATCCTTCTCTTTTGAAGAGTAGTGGGAACAGTATCAGAACCTAAATAAGCTCCAAGTTCCATGTTAGAGAACATTTCTCTTCCATGAACTTTAACAGTGTAAGCAACACTTGCTTCCTCTTCCTGGAGTTTAACTTGGGAACTAACACTACTGGTTTTGTCATCCATCCCTTTGTGCTCGAAAAGTAATAAATGACGTTCAAACAAATCTTGCAATGAGTCCACGATCTCACGTGCAATGACCATGTTCTCAACCCTTTTGGCCAAAACATTAGGTATGCTAGCCAATATGTGAAGTCGAGCCAATGAATTAGCCTTCATCCATACCTCATATGCATTGCGAACACTTCATAGTGCATCAAGGGTCCAGACTTGAGGACACTCCTCAACCATGACAAACTCAAGGTCGTTTACCACGACATACATTTTACAAGACTCTTTCCACTGTATGTAACCGGTCAAATTAAAGGCATTTAACGAAAAAATAAACATGTTGTTGAAAACAAAAACACATTAACCTACGTTAGGTTTTAAGCAAATACCCGTTGAAAAACATACAACATCCAATACGGTTTAGCAAAACTAACATGAACCCCGTGACATCTAGTTTCACAATGACGCTTCAAAGGTTTAGGATAAAAGATGACAAAGGGTGGTCAATTCATCTCTCATTTGAATTGAGACATTCTCAACCAGCCATTAATACCAAAACAACTCTTGCTCCTATAACGATTAGCCATCATTGATTTGGTCAAGAAATCATTAACTTACTTAACAATTTTTCGTAAGTGTGACCTGCCATTCTAGACCCTAGAGTTCCGCTTTAAGCAGCCAATCCGAAGGGAAAAAATTCGATTAGGGCAAAAACTAAAGTGACCCTATCCATTTTTGGAGTTCACCTTGATATTGACCAATTGCACAAAACCCATCCGAAGGTGGACACTCCCAAGGTGCCACGAGGGAGTATAGAATGATCTCACGATGCGAACCAATGTTAGAGACCGTAGGACGTATTGACACACACCTTTCACCTACTTACTATAAACACTCTCTTCGTCCACCTTGATATTGACTCATGCAAACACCATCCGAAAGAGGATGCTCCCAGGGAACCATAAGGCCAAACATGAATCTCACGTCGTGAACATTCAGGGAGAAACATGAGTGGAATCATTGACATATCAGATACATCTCTTCCTCCTATTGAGTATTTTATAACCTAGGGTTTACTTTACTTAGAAAAAACACGGATAAGAATTTTAACTAAGTGACTTTTTAGGTTTGCCTAAGAGTAACATTTACCTTGGATAGTTTAACAACTTTTGATTATCATCCATTAAACTCTTTAACGGAGTCTTTGACCAACTGTCGCATGCTTGTAGAAAATCTATCTAATTCACCTTTCCACATAGGTTCCTAGGTAGAGGTGTTCCGTTTCCGTCAGCTTAAGTACCCCAGCCTAGACAGAACCCGCCTTAGACAAAAGGTCCCTCATAGATAGTTTTAATATAATTTTAATCTTTTATGCCAATTAATTTAATCCTATTAAATCGATTTAAAAAGATTAAACTAGGTTGTTAATCCCATTAGAATGTTTGAACGTAGGTCTATCTCAATCCAATTTTAAAACCCTTTTAAAATATGAGTTTGCCTAAGTCCGCATGCAACTCTTTCTTATCGATTTTAGTTTTAATTTCAATTATAACACTTATAACATAAACAACCAAAACCATTCACAATGCAAAGCAAACACATACAAGGCATTCATAACGCTTATAAACACCTAAGTATCATGCTCCATGCATTGTTCATTCATTGCTACTTTTTATATAACACTTATACAAAACAACAACGAACCAAGCAAAAACATGCTTCCATTCACCCTTATACTATAACGCTTATAATATAAAGATGATGCATGAAAATTCTTACTACATGAATAAATATAACTCTTTTATTTCCATGATGCATGCACATTCTTTCTTGTAATTTCATCATGCCATATTATTGTTGCGGTTGATGCCCTAAAGTCTCGTGTCCTGTAGTTTTTAAACAGTTTGTACAAATGCTTGTGATGTATAATATATGATATTTACTTCACTTATTGATTTTGGTCATCTAAATGTTTTATTTGCTTTACCACAAACCAATAAACCTAAAATCCCTGGTTATCTATATGTAACTTAAGCATGTATGTGGTGAAATACAAGTGGATCATGTCTTAAGGGATAACCAAAATGATCTGTAGTATACGGATATAGGAGGGAATCCTTATCCCGGTGCTGCTACGGATGTGACCCGCTTTGTGAAATAGTTACAAGTGTTGTGACTTGTCACAGATGGTTTGATCCTGACCTTCGTGTAGGGGACATGCGAGCGGGGGCATCCTATACAAAGAGTTTGTATAAGACCTGACCACGAAGTGTTAACGTCTCGTTATATAACACCCTTCATGATAGAGACTTCACTTCACTAAGATGACCATAGATAACATGACCTTAATCCTGAATGAGTTGGGAACTTCTACCATTGAGGGTGGTCCTTTGATTTGCATGGGTACGAGTAGCCAGGTCGCTGATTCAAACTTACCACTTTGGGGATTCATCTGATTTGGGAGCTGGGAACTCAGCTACACAAGATAGAATTCACTCTTCCCCCGAAGCACGGGTAAGTAGATAGATAGCTCTCTTAAGGGCTGATTCCAGGACTTGAACGATGTGGCGCCACACACCTTCTCTTGGCCCGAGAGGTGTTCACACATAGTTGGACTATGTTGTATTCTTCATTTAAGGAATCAGTGGTACTTAAGGAGTGAGATGTAACTATAGGTGCAAAACGGTAAATTGACCCAATTGTACTTACGAGCATCTGTGAAGGGTCATTATACTCATGATTGGTTATATCCAATGGACACAGAAATATATCTGTGGTAAGAAGAGTTCAGCTATTGATCTTTAGTGGAATGCCTAGCACTTAACAAATGGTGGATCTCATGGCTAAAGAGTTTAGTCAGCTATTCACGTACCGTTGAAGCTTCGAGCCATAGGTCCATAAGGTCCCTTTGGTAGCTTGGATAAAGTTGAGAATCAATTTTTGGGTCAATTTGAAGAGTTCAAATTGACAAGAGGGGGTTCGATTATATATGATATAGTTGAACTAGTTAATTATATGTGATATGATTGACTAAATGTATGAAATACATTATTTTGGAGGAAATTGGATATAAATATGATTTATATCAAGTAGAGGAGAAAACACTATAGTAAATATATGATATCAAACTATAAGTTAAGAATATAATATGATTATATTAATTAATTAATTAATTAGGTAGTTATGTGATAAGTGGCCGAGTTTTTCTCCGGATTCGTGCGAAAGTGGGAAGTTAGATTTAGCTCTTGTAACTGAAGAATAAAAATGAAAATAGTTTTCATTTTGAAAAATATACAAGATATCCGAAAATTCATTCACGGTGTGAAAGTAGTATAGGATTGTATCAACAGTAGCGAAAGCACAAGGATCATCTAAGCACTCAAATTCACTAATTTTGGCAAAATATAAAGCATGCTTTTGTAGAAACAAGTGAGTTTCAAGACATACCTCTTGTAGAACTTCTTCAAAGCTCCTTCACCAGCTGCTATCTTCTTCAAATCTTGTCGTAGACCACCTCAAGATCTTCCTCACTATTCTCTTGGTGCTCTAGATTGAGTTGTAGGACTCAAAACAAGCTTGAATCAAGAGTAGAAAGAGAAATGCTCACTGTAAAAAACTAGCTAAAGAACTCTTTTTTCAACCAAAATTTCTCTCAAAATCTCTATAGATTGCATGCCCGATTTTCATTCCAATCTCATCACTATATTGCAGATCAACATGCAAAGGAGTGAGTTGTATGAGTTGCAGCTCATTCTTGGAAAAGACAAGGCAAAGATAGTGCCATTTGAGTGAGCTACTTAGGTGATGGATAATGGAAAAACCTCTTTTTCCATTTTATGTGTTTTGTTTGTTTTACTTTTTTCAATTTTATCAAAAAATCAAAATTTTAATTAAAAAAATCTATTTGATTTTAAAAATGAAATATTTAATTAATTTCATAAATTAATTATTAAATAAAAGTTAATTAATTTAATATCAAATATTAAATTAATTTTAACACATATCCATCTTTATATATTTAAATCATATTTAAATATATATAAATTCTCCTATTCCATTTAATTTTTAGGTTAAACATGTAATTATAGCTCATATAATTACTAATTTCCTTAATTCAAATTTGAACGTTTCAAATTAACTTATCACGCTATTATAAAGCTAGTCTGTTATGAGTTAGTAGGGGAACCTCGCGGACTTACAGATCATGGGCTCCAACGATCCGAGATTAATTGGCTAAACTAATTAAACTAGATTAATCTCCATTCGTTAACTAATGGGTCACTGATAACTTGTAGAAATACAAATTATTTATACCGTTTTATTTAGATTATGTGGCAAAAAGAAGGAAAAAGTTGCGTCGACCGTATAGAAATTGGCTTAGAAACGCAAAAGTAGTAAAGTATCGTAAGCACACCTGCTAACCCCATGGTGATGGAAAAATGGAATGTCCAAGTCTTTATTTTGCAGAAAATAGGTCACTGCATGCGACAATCGCTCGAGGACAAAAATGAACAACGCATTCACATTGCATGCGATAGTCAATCGAGAGTGAAAAAAAGAACAACATAATTGCAGCGCATGTGACGATCGATGATGAACGCAAACGGTCAATGCATTGGCACCGCATGCGGTAATCGATAAAAAGATCAAAGCAATTACACCGCATGTGGCGATCGATCATAGATATAAAGAGCGGTGCATTCGCAAGGACTTCTGAAATTGTACAGCTTTTCTGTTGTACGATTCTGAAAAATTAAATGTGGAGCAGAGCAGATGCTTCCACCAAGCCATGGCAGGAAAAATCAACTTTTCAGAGCGGGACCATTGATGCAAAAGGTGCCAAGGTCTATAAATAGCTACATCAAATTCAAAGAAAGGAGGCTGGTCTGAAGAGACAACTTAGAGAAAATCCGGGGAGAAAGACGAGACAAGACCGAAAGGTAAGTCTCAGGAGCAAGAAATTCATTCCTATTCCCGAAGAAGAAGCTCTGTGCAAAGGTCACTTCTACCTGAAAAACAAGCCTGAGAAGAAAGTTCTCCACTCCATTCCTACCACACACCGACAAGCAAATCGTCTCCGATCGGGATTCGTGTCAAGACATTGACATGCTTTCTGTATTTGTTCTCATTTTCTATTCATCAACTGTGTTCATCTCTAATCTTTCATTCATTATCTGTAACAAATACTTATCTGTAGATTTAAATATCATTATCATATTCATCGTCATCTCTCTGTTCCTCACCATACATTCATCATCCATTTCCTTCACCATGTGTAACTAATCCCTCAGGGTAAGGGGGAAGGATTAAGTGAGTAAGTTAATCCTTGTTGAAGAAATAAGTTAAGTTTAGCTAATGCGTGCTCGACGGCATCTTCACCTGTGAGAGCAGAAGTGAAGATTTTATTCCACCTCTCAAAAGAAGGTTGGAAGAATGCTTTAACTAAAGCGAGAAGTATTTCCAGAGATGGAAACAACCTTGCGTTCATCACGTTCATCATTGTTTCACCATAGACATATGGGAACGTGGCCGATCATTGACGAACTTGCGATGTCCTTTCCCACAACCCATTCTCTTTCTGACACATTTCACAAGACTTGTCATCGTATTCATCAGATACTTTCACACATCTTCACAGCCAGTCCTCAATTTGTATATTTAATTGTTTATTCATTTATTTGTTATCACACTTTATTTTATCACCGCAATTTACTTATCACCACATTTTATTATCGCACTTATTTATCATCACATTCTATTCTTTACTGCATTTTACTTTTCTCATATCAATCCATTATTATTTTGTTTCTCGGTCGCATATACCACATCATTATCGCATTGATCACCGCAATCCCCATGTTTGACCTCAGATCACTCTGAGAAACTTGCATTAGAATTGTACTTGGTTCCAGCGTAAGAAAACTTGTGACACACGAACACTACACGAACGCATACTACGAAAGCAGCTAAGCATGACCGCATACATAATTTAGAACGTAGTATCGCACATTATTATTATCAAAAAGCGCATACGTCAGCAACCTCATAAGTTGTTGGCAACACACGAACGAATACGAAATTTTCACATTACAAGTTTTTGGCGTCGTTGTCGGGGATTGGCAATTTTTAGTGTTGAATATTTTTGTGGTATTTTGTAGGATAGATTTCTATTGTACAGTTTGTTTACGCGAAGAGCAGGCTGACGCTGTTTGAGTACTGGTATAGGGCCAGAATTTGACGCAGACCCAGAGATCGAGCGAACCTTTCATGCAAGAGCACTTCAGAACTGTACAAGGCGAAGAAGAAACATGGAAAACAGTAATGATAGGCCTGAGGGGAGTCAGGGAATAAATCGGTCGGTGCAAGACCCAATTTTCCTGGCCGCTGACCGCAACATTCCCATGTGGAACTATGCGATGCCTAATTTATATGACTTCTTGCCTAGAATTGCAAGACCTACGGTGGGGGAGAATGCAAGATTCGAAAGCCGATTGTGCTCCAAATGATTCAGAATGCGGGTCAGTTTGGAGGTCTTCAAGGAGAGGACCCGCATGCACATTTTACCAGTTTTGTAGAGATGTGCAATACGTTCTCCATCCCTGGTGTGACTTCAGAAGGAATCAGATTATATCTCTTCTCGTATACACTTCGGGATGAAGCAAAGAGGTGGGCTCATTCGTTGGAGCCAAATGAGATCAATTCATGGGATCTGTTGATTGAGCGATTTATGAAGAAATTTTTCCCTCCCGCAGTCAATGCAAGAAGACGAAGGGACGTATTAAATTTTGAGTAAATGGAGAATGAGACTCTGAGCACTGCATGGGTGCGATTTAGAAGACTAGTGAAGAATTGTCCGTATATCGGGATTCTCGATTGCGTTCTCATGGAAACCTTTTATAATGGCCTGGATAGATTGACACAAGTTGTTGTTGATGCCTCCGTGACAGGAGAATTTATGGATAAAATGTACACTGAAGCAAAAGTCATCTTAGATCGCATCTCGCGAAATGCAGATGACTGGGTTGATGATGGGTATAGAGGAAGAGGCCAAGAGCGAAGGAAAACGGAAAGCGCCATTGTACTTGCTGATACAATGACCACATTGGCTGCCCAAATGGCCATAGTCACCTTGCTCCTCCAAACGATGGCTATTAATCAAGGAACTCTCTCCCAGGGTGTAGCGCAAGCCAATGCGTAACACAAGTGGCAACAATAAGCTGTGTATAATGCGGAGGGGATCATTCAGTGGAAATGTGCCCATCAAACCAATAGACAATGTACTCCATCCAAAATAACCCGTTCAGTAACACGTACAACCCAGGTTGGAGGAACCATCCCAACTTCAGTTGGGGAGGAAACACCAAGGGGGCCAAAGAACCATCCAGAACAATCATTTCGGGAATCGAGGCAATCCTCCGGTTTTTCATCAGGGTCAAAATCAGAGCAATTATCAAAATAGGCAATCGCACAACCAACCGTCCTCATCTAACACCTCAATGAATTCGTCGTCCTTAGAAGCTCTGCTCAAGCCGTATATAGAAAAGAATGATGCGATCATGAAATCGCAAGCATCTTCCATCAGGAACTTAGAGATCCAGGTCGGGCAGTTGGCGGCCGAGCTTAGAAACAGAACACCTAGTACGCTTCCCAGCAACTCAGAAGCCCCTGGATCGAGTGGGAAGGAACAATGTCAAGAAGTGACATTAGGTAGGCAAGTCTGACCGCCTGCGAGGATGCATTTGCGGTAACACTGAAGACCCGTTTTAAGCAGCCTTCTATTAACTATCTTTACCGATTTATTTACTGCTTTGTTATTGCGTTATTAAAATTAGTTTATTGCTTACATTTAGTGTTTACAAAGCATATCTGTATATTAGAATGTATGTGTGGAAATTTTGTCACAATGAAATCGGAAAGATCCGCTTCCGCTCATGGGTACTCTTGTTTAAGAGTTCCTTAAATTATAACACTTATAATACATGATGCATGAATAATTACACAACCTAAGGTGGGTTGCAAATCTATATGTCATACACTATGCCATATAAACCACATACATCTCATGTATATTAAACAAAAGTTGATGAATCGAGTAAAATTAGCCTTAAATCCTCAAAACTAAAAGCTAACTATTACAAAAGAAAAGAGTCTCCGGTTCAAACATGCGAACTGGGTCTTGAACTATCTAGTCGAAGTCCACGTCTCCACTAAACATGTACCAAAATCCAAGCGATCGTCTACAAAAAAGAGCAAACGCTTTACTCAATCATTTACCAATGCTCTCAGAGCTAAACGATCATTTAACAATGATCGTGTACCTTTACTATGCGATGAAGCATGAGGTATGCGATCGTGCAGCGTGCTTCGCAACGCAAGCCTTATACAATCGTCTAAACGACTATGATGCGATGAAGTACAATCGTCTAAAGGATCACTGAGCGAGCGCTTAAGTATCGTATACCGCGTGATCGTGTAGTTAGTGACTATGCGATGAGGCATACTAACTACACGATCGTTTAGCGTGCATCTTTTATTTAACGATGAGCATCAAATGCTCCCACTCGATCGTTTACCTCCAGCATCTATGCGATTGGGCAACCAACGCTACGCGATAAAGTAAACACTTTACCCGATCGTTTAATAAATACTACACGATCATTTAACCAAATCCCAACGATTGTTTATCTGAGGCTACACGATACGACCAACTCTTGATCTTCTTCTTCGCTGAGAACCGCATCTTCATGCTTCAAAATTTCATTATGAACGACTCGACAAAGTCAAACACTTTGAATTAAAGTACTCGATTGCATGTTAATTATGCCCAAAAAAACAAGGGCCCTTACAAATTAATACTTTGTAATTTAAAGAAAGCTTTAAATAGGGGCAATTAACCCATAAAAATTCATCAACGTCATCCACAAACACATTTAACAATTAAACGCAATGCAGAAAACCCACCATGACTGTAAAAGAAGTTCAAAATAGAAGTGAAATTTGGAATATTAGAACAACCTGGCTCTGATACCAATTGAAGAAAATCGGACATGAGGATTTCCATGAGCAGTGGAATGATCCTTCCAAATTCCATTCATATTTGAGCACACACAATTACAATCCAAGAAACGGAAACATACAGGTCATGTAACATACGAAATTACAACATGATTTTCTATAAGATCAAAGGATAAAATTATACATACCTTTGAAGACTCATCTTCAAACTCCCTCGATCACGAACGCTCGAATAATCTCCAAGAGTGCAACACACGAAAGCTTGAACTTAGCGACCGCAACACACACGATCAATCAGAAACCACCACATGAACACTGCGAACTCAACAAACGGCCTCCAAAAACCTCGACTCAGTTGAGTTGAGTACGACACCACCACAATGGCTACCTTGGTATTCTCGGTGTGAGAATTCAGATGTGTGGACTTGGTTAGAGGAAGAGACCAGAGGAAGAAAAATCGTGTAAACGATTGAGCAAGTGGGAGATGACAAAGGTCTATCGTATAGACGATGCCCAATCATTTAACAAATGTTCTGCGATCGTTTAGCTAAAGGCTAGCTGAGTGAACTATCGTGTAGTGTCACTCCACGATCGTTCAGTCTCTCTTCAACTATTGTTTAGTGAATCTAATCCACTTGGCATCCTTTCCATGAGAACTTGCCGAGAATAGAAACTCTCACAACAACTTTTGCAAATCTTTTAAAGTTTGGAAAACATTTTTCCTTTTATCTCACGGTTACCATGAAACCACCAATAATCTCCTACTCAATTGGTTATTAGAGAAAAATATATAGTTATCCAACAATTATATTGTTATAAATATATATGATAACCAACTTACCATATTATATTTATAACCTATAGTTTTAATATTTCATTTCATGAAACATATAAACCATAGTTCTTTTCTATTTCATGGTACTTAATGTAAATCTCATTTACATTAATCCTCCACTTGATGTATCTCATACATCACACCGATCATATCATATATAATCAAATTTTCTCTTGTCAATTTGAACATTTCAAATCAATACCAAGAACTGATTCTCAACTTGAATCCATTGAGTTACCAAGGGGACCTTATAGACCTATAGCTTGAAGCTCCAACAGTACGTAAATAACTGACTAAACTCTTTAGTCACGGGATCCACCATCCGTTAACTGCCAGTCACTCCACTAAAGACTGACACCTGAACTCTTTTTACTACAGATATATTTTGTGTCCATATCAACCAATCAACAAGGCGATAACCCTTCATCGATCGCTCTTAAGTACAACTGGGCCAATAACCATTATGCCTCTGTAGTTAAATCTAACTCTTTAAGTACCACTGATCCCTCTACTGAACATAAGTCATAGTCCTACTATGACTGAGTCCTCTCTTCCAAAGAGAAGTTGTGGTCACTATGTTCAAGACCCGGAATCAGGCCTTAAGAGAGCAATCTATCTACTTACCCCTGCTTCGGGGAAGGAGTAAATTTAATCTTATGTAACTGAGTTCCCAGCTCCTAAATCAGACAAATCCTCAAAAAGATAGGCATGTTGAGTTGGCAATTTGGACACTCAAACCCATACTAATCAAAGGATCGCCCTCAAAGGCAAGAGTTCTCAAAACACTCAAGATTAAGGTCATGTCACCTATGGTCGTTTAGGTGATATGTAAGTCTCAAGTATCAACGACGTTGTATATAGAGACGAATCATCTCGTGGTCCGGTCTTGTACAAACTCTTTGTATAGGACACCCCCGCTCGCATGTCTCCACATGAATGGTTAGGATCTACCATCTGTAGTAGTTCACAACACTTGCAAACCTCTACAAGCGGATCATATCCGTAGTATCACCAGGATCAGGTATCCCTCCTTAGTTCTTATACTACAGACCTATTTAGGTATCACTTAAAGCATGATCCACTTGTATATGTCATATACATGCTTAAGTTTATATACAATAACCATGGAGCTTTGTTTATTGGATATGAGTAAATGCCAAATAAAATAACTCTTATTTTATTCATAACAATGTGTATAGATTATAAATTACGAGACTTTAGGAGAAATAGGATACCAATCCCAACACGAACAACCTGTGAAGGATCAACTTATTGATGACGGTTATATCAAATGGACACATAATATATCTACAGTGAGGGGAGTGCAACTACAGGCTATAGTGGACAATCCTGTTAGTTAAGAATGTTGATTAACTAGGTTAAAGTGTATGATCGGTTAGTCTTAGATCATTGGAGCCTATGATCTGTAGGTCCATCGAGTCTTGAACAAGGGGCCACATCCTCTCGTTGGCCTGAGAGGGAATGGATTTAGTGATTTAGATCCTAAATTTATTTGTTCATTAGAGACAGTGGTACGTAAGGAGAAAAGATGTAACTCAGAGGTAAAATAGTAATTGACCTAGCTGAGGTTATAAGCAACCTGTGAAGGATCAACTTATCAATGGCGGTTATATCAAATGGACACATAATATATCTATAGTGAAGGGAGTGCAACTACAGGTTATAGTGGATAGTTCCGTTAGTTAACGAATGTTGATTAACTAGGTTAAAGAATTTGACCGGTTAGTCTCAAATCATTGGAGCCCATGAGAAGTTGTTAGCTCACTATGGACAAAATTGAAGAACTAGGTGAAGTGAGAATTTGAAATGTTCAAATTCGGCATTTAGGGAAAATCTTATTTTATATGAGATATAATTTACAGTTATATAATTAATTATTTTTGTAGAGTTTTAAATAAAATATAGCATGAAAGTATTTGAAAATTGATTAATGTGATTAATCCAAAGCTAGGTGTCAAACAAAATTTAATATGTGATTTTAAATTTGTTTATTTATTTAATTAAAATTATTTTAATTAAATAACTTCTAAAATATGAAAATAGTACTTCATATTTTTGTCAAAAATTGTTTTATTATAAAATTTATTTTAATTAAAAAATAGTCAGTGGAAAAATTCAATTGTTGGATTTTCCCACTAACTAAGTAGTTTTTGAATTGACTCTTTCAAAGTTTGACACCTAGAGATTTCATGCCAGTGAAGTTTTAGGTGGAAGATATGCAAGATGAGATTTTTCATGTATTTTGTCTTTAAATAGTTTTGTTTTTCAAATGTGTAAAAACTAATGCTTCCTTGAATATTGAAATTACCTCTTCCACAAAATCTTCTTTACTCTCCTTTTTCCTAGAGTGGAATTCCCTAGCTTTCACCAACAAAACAGTCCTACAATCGTGTTCTTCAACCAGAGAATAACAAGGATTTTTTATTGGTGGTGTCGATAGCACGGAGAGGAAGACTACGGTGAATTCTACAAATGTTGTATTTTCTAACCTTTTTTGCATGCTTATACTTAGTATTAATGTAATTAGAACGTTATCGATTTTTGCTTCTGCTATGCATGCTTTCTTTATATTCCAACATAGTGAAAGTATCATCTCATTAGGGAGATGTGCAACTGGAAGATGTGATCATCATAAAGATCGCTTCGGAGCACAATATTGTTTATCCATTTACGAAAACTCTCACCGCTAAAATTTTTTAGGGTCATCTAGAGAGTATGGGTTTACTGGATATACGTCATCTTTACTTGGGCAACTGGGAGTATCATGAGGTATAGAGTATGCCATTGTATTGTACTTTATATTTTGTACTGTACACCCCACTCGCTTTAAGACAAATGGGAGATTGTTGGATTTAGTGTCCTAAATCTCGTGATTCTTGTAGTTTTATAGTTTGTTAATACAAATTATTTATTTAATAAAGTAAGAAATATTTTATTTGACATTTAGATTGCATTGATTCAATTCAATAAACTAAAATCTAAGATTGTTTAATGTAATTTGAATAGTATGTGGTAGATATAAAAGTGGATCATGTTCAAGTAATGACCTAAGATGTTTGTAATATATGGATAAGGTTGGATGTCTTATCCTAGTGACACTGCGAATACGGTCCACTTTCTAACTATTACATGAGTTGTAAGTGTTACAGATAATATGATCTATATTGTGAGTAGGAGTATCCTTTATAAAGAGTTTATACAAGATCGGACTGCGAAATGATTGGTTTCTCTTTACAACACCATTACTTGAAGAGGTTAACATTTAACTAGGATGAGCGCATAGGTGGCTTAACCTTAATCTTGAGTGAGTTGTGAACTCTTATCTGAGAGGCAATCCCTTGATCTATATGGGTAAGAGTGGTCAATTTAGCCGACTTAATAAGTCTACTATTTTGAGAATTTGTCCAAGTAGGGAGCTGGAAATATAGTTATACAAGATGGAATTCAATCCTTCCCATCATTAGGGAAAGTAGATATATTACTCCCTTAATAGCTGATTCTAAATCTTGAACAATGAGACCTCACCCTCTCATTGGCTTGAGAGAGGTTAGTTTATAGTTGGACAATAGACCATTTGTTCATTAGAAGGATCAGTGGTACTTAAAGAGTTAGATGTAACTACAAGGGTAAAATAGTAATTTGACTTAGATATAGTAATTAACAATTTGTGAAGGGTTAACGTACTATTGATTAGTTAAATCCATGGATACAAAAAATATATCTATAGTGCGAAGAGTGCAACTGTTTATCTTTATTAAAGTGATAGATAATTAACGAATATTGATTAATCTAATTATAGAGTTTAATTGATTATTTTGTATCATTAGAGCTTCTAATCTGTAGCTATAGTAATGAACAAGAAAAATTGTTATTTGAATAATTTGAATTGTTCAAATTATTTAATAGAACTTAAGTTACTAATTATATTGATATAATTAATATGAAATATAATGCATATTGTTACATTATAATATATAATAAATTATAAATATGATTTATAATTAAAACTATATAATATGTGAGGGATGAATATTTGAATGAGACTCAAATATTATTTATATAAATAAGACTTATATAAATACTATAGGTTAAAATTTAATGTGAATTTGATTCATATTAAAACTATAGGTTATAAGTGAGAGTTGCATTTTAATATGATTATAATAAATATAATATGGTCTATTAAATAGTTAGTTAACCATATTATATAAATATTATGTTATTAATATTAACCCCATGTTATGGGAATTATTTTTGGAAAACATGAGAGAGTTATTGTAACTCCATCTCCTTCACTTCTATGCTTTACCTGTGCTTTTGAAACAACACAGATGTAAGAAGTTCAATACATGAAAAGAAACTTTCTTTGAAATTTTTCCAGAGAATTCTCTCTACATTTTTACTCATTCCCTATTCCGCCAGAAACAAAAGTTGGCACCCACACATCCAATTCCTTGTTCCCAGGGAATCATGAGAAAGATTATATTGGTGGTGTTCCTGCTTGTTCAAATTCTCCACTGTTCATGAAAAAGAAGGAGAGTCCCTGTGTTCGTGAAACTCCAAGAGGAATTTCGTGAAGAAAAAATTCATCAAGGGTTAGTTTCTCTTCTTGAATTCCTCAGTAGAAAGCATGCTTAGGTTTCTTGTGTTTATCCAGCATGTCTGCTTCTCTACATTTCACTATTTTTCAAAATAAATTCAAATTATACGACTTTCATGCACTTCCATAAGGAATTTGATTCCTTCAATTAAATGACATGAATCAAAGGGTGTTGACAAGTTGGCAACATGTCAAAGTCATAAATCATGAGATAGAGTTTGTGTACTTCATCTTAGTCTGAATTTATGGATATTCTTGATAGGATAAAACTCATAGAATATGAATGGATGTACAAAACAGATAGAATTCATGTGCTCCAACTCAGTCTGGATTGGTAGAGTTTCTTGATAGGGTAAAACTCATAGGACATGAATACTTCTACAAAAAAAGATAAGAAAGTGTAGATAAGAAGATACAAACACTACAAGAATTTAGGGCTTAAGATCATATTATAAAAAGTCCTTAATGTCGGTTCTCTTTAATGTCAGTTTTAAACCGACATTCAAGATAGTGTATAATGTCGATTTAAAACCAACATTAAAGACCTTTTATAACAAGAACTTCAATGTTGGTTGTCAACCGACATTAAAGTCCATAATTATTGTCCATTTTTTGTAAATAGCATGTTTGTTTGTTTTTTCAATTATTGTCCGTGTATTCGATATAGTTATTGTCCAATCCATTATTAATATCGGTCAAAAAGTTAAAAACGACATGTCCCTAAAACCAAGGTAATCAACCTACATGCACAAAATAAATTCTCAATTGCTTTCACAAATCCATAATAATAAGTCACAAAAGAGGAATTGAAGATGATAATTTAACTCTAAAACCAAGGTAATCAACAAATTACCAAAATTCATAAGGGTTACATAGCAAAATTAAAATTTTGATCTAAACAAGAGCTAAAACTTAGTTTTAAACTATAAAATACAAACAAAAACTTGTAAATACCACCCCCCTCCCAAAAAAAAAAAAAAAGTGCACACACTTGTTGGCATTATATAGTGTTTTCTCAATAGTCTTTCAATTGCTCCTTCATTATGTCTTCTCCACCATCCACCACAGATTTGATCCAAATCAAAAGCATGACTTTCTGCTAGCAGAGAAAAATGGGCAAACAACATATAATAAGAATTCAACATATAATAGGAAAGGAGGAAATTAGCAACTCCAACTAAAAATTTTTACATTATCCATATAACTAAAAAGTAAAAAGACCCCTAAAGCAATACCAAAACTTCAAGCAACTAAAAAGCACATCAAACAGATTCATTTAGACAAATAATACTTAAATATAAACTACCAAAGGATGTCTAAGAAGTTTCACTACCATTAACCACTCAATGAAAGTCATAAACAACTAAGCTATGACTACCATAACTGCAGGATAGTCATAGCATTCCAACATTGAATCTAATCCAAAACTTTAGAACAAATAGACTTTTGAGATAAACATCTTATAAATATTACCTTATACTTGTTATTAATGTTGTTATGAAGTCCTTTTCGTGTCGGATGCACCTTCTCCACTTGTCAACCTTCTTAAAACATGTCCATTCACTACAAGAATTTGCAGAGGAATCGGTCCAGTCAACTTGTTATTGTGAAAATCCCTTCTTAAAACACATTTTCTGACTAAGTGTATGAATTATTCTATGCAGCCTACCCCCATGTAATTTGGGTATATAATCAAAGTAATTAAATTTTTTTAGGAAATGGTAGCACCAAAGTCCCTCATAGACACCAATTGAGGCTACTTACTTGAGTGCAGACCCAGAAATATCAAACTCTAGATGAGTACAAGAACGATCAGATGCAGGCGTATGGAGCTCCTTCCTTACAACCACATTAGATCTTCAAGCAATAAAACAATAAGTTAGATTCTTTCTACTTCTTTTCCTTACTTTAAAATTTTCTAGATGGGGCAAGGTGGTGCAAGTTAAACTCAAAACTCAATACATCAAATTCTCAGAACCTGAATGGATGTTGAGCTTCATGTACAGCATGACCATTTGCATTCATCCAATTCTTGTTGTCATCAGTTACATCTACAGGATCATGGAATACCACTCGATATTCTAATATGGAAGCTGTGTAAGGTGTGATCATTGTTGTTGCATCATCCTCATCTCAAAGTAATTGATCCAACTCAGGCCACAATGATTCTCACCTAAAAAAGTAGTAAACCATGAAAGTATGGGTGGACAATCTTCTTTAACAGACTTATCCTTATAAAAGTGTATATAGTTCAAATAGGGAAACAACAAAATCCCATTTTAATGTATAAATTATTAGTTGGAATCTAAAATCAACCTCACCAAGTAAACAACCAATAGGTTACAAAAATATAACTCAAGTTAACCTAGGAAGGTTAATCACGTATCTATCTGCATATTGAAAGTTCCAAAAAGACGAAAGATATCAAATTTCCAGAAACTGACCCCACAATGTAATTGATGCAGAATGCTTAGGTTCTCAAACTTCTGGGGCCTATTAAGAGAGTTTGGCTTCACACAACATACGTAATGGGGCTCAGTAGAATTCAGTCTCTCCATGAGTGTTTGAAGTTGTTGCTATTAGTACCACAATTTGGAAAATGTAGATCAGAACATTAGGTGGCCAAAAGAACAAATATAATTATTGAGTAGATATAGCATTGTAGTAAGCATCGCCAAATAAAAAGATGCAAAAATCTAAGTGATTGTACTCAAAGAAAAAATTATCCAAATAGTACACCATTGTAGTAATAGTAAAACACGATTTTCATCCAGAATGGCATTCTTTTCCTGTCCTCTACTTGGACAAATACTAATGCTATTGAATAAATCCAAAACACGCAAAAGGTTACTATCCAAATGTCTTCAAACTCTTTCCTGGAATAACCACAAATATTTTCCTATATGATACCTCCAAATTATCATTAGCAAAGCTTCAACCTACCAACACTATGAACACTGAGAATTGGTACATGGTATATAGGTTGAAAATACTTTTCAGTCTCACATTAAATCTTGAGGCAACGGAAGAAAATTTATACGATGATCTTAAAGATTTCTTTGGTAAGGAAAAGAAAAGGCCAGCAACAAAATTGCATTTAGAAGAAGCCAATAAATTACAATGCTCTACCATAACATAATCACGATTTTTATCTAAAAAGGTATCTATATGACAAGTGACCTGCAGAAAGAGGAAAAGGACAGCAACCTTAGCTAAATGAAGTAAATAGTATTTATTTCAAACAATAAGATCAAACATTTACATTAAAATATTACACGCCTTTCCAGCATAATGGGAAAGGGTGAAATCTTTTTCTGAAAAATTTTGTTCTTTCCAACCTCGGATGAGTACGAAAATTATGGAATAATTTAATTAAGAATGTTTCATGAGTTGATCTTGGGAACATACTGCAAAGAAAGGAAAATGAGGATAAGGATATAGTACAACAGAGTAATTTATAGCTAACATGCACCAATGGATATGGAATAACTCAAATTGTACCAAGCTTCATCCAGCAAACCAATGATCCCAATAGGTTTCTGCAAGTCGTATATACAGACGACGAGAAGAGCTACGGATGGAACGCCACAAACGTTGGACCCATCGGATCTACAGACCCATCAAATCTATAAATCTACAAATGGTTGGACATAACATTGGATGGAATGCCATGGACGCCGGACCCACTAGATCGAAAAGGCTGGAACGCCCACGAAGCAGGACGTTGGACAGAGACCCACGACAACGAGAATGCCCACGAAATCAAAGATCTGTTATTGAAGATCGGACTCTACGTTGTTGGAGAAGAGAGGGTTTGGTAAGAGAGTGAAAGGGAGAGAGAAGATTTGGACAAGATGGGGTTTGGTAAGAGATAAAACGGGAGGGAAAAGATTTGTTTGAAATGAAAGAGATTTTTTTAATAAAGCAAGAAAAAAATAAATTGAGACCTTTAATGTCGGTTTTAAATCGACATTAAATCCGATCTTCAATGTCGGTGTTAAACTTGTCTCAAGCATCTTACATTTATAAAATTGTTGCCAAATGTTTGATGTTATAACATTAGATAGAATGATAGTGTATTGTTCTAAAGTGAAGTTAATAAAGTTTAAAGAAAAGTCTCCTAAGACACCTCAAGTATTGAGGACATATGATTAATTATCTTATTTAAGTAGGAGACAATTAATATATGAGATTTAATTAATATTTAATATACAATTGGTTAGTCATATCGGTTAATTCAATAGTATGACCATTGAGTATAAAAATTAAATTTTTCACAAAATATCTATGGATAATGAGAAATTTATATATATGGAGTTTATGATTCGATCTTTGACAAGATATACTTGATCTTACACAGATTTAGAGAAATCCATGTTAAGATTTATCCTGGTTGGTGTAGCATGGTCTACTAGACAATTATTTTGCTTATAAAGCTATAATCTGCATAGCCATAATATAACCTTAAAAATCTGAAAGTTGTTTCAGATATGAAATAATCTATCACACTTTATGAGATAATAATGGTGCAAAGAGTGAAACTAAGGATATTAGGAAACACAAGGGTAAAGGCAATTTGAGAGCAGGCGTCATGGTAGTGACCAATATGGTTTTATGACATATATTTTGATATATATAAAAAGACTCTCTAGGCTAAAGTGTGTGAGGGTCACCTAGAATGTGTAGGACTACGAGACATGTCACTTATGCACTAGGGCAAGTAGGAGAACATGTTGGGTATAGAGTATGCCTTAGGATACATGTCTCACTCACTGGCTTATCAACTTTAGTGCCAGTGGGAGATTGTTGGAATTTATACCCTAAAGCCTTGTAGTTAATTAGCTATTTGATATAATAATTAATTGTTTTTTAGATGCAATAGTTAGTTATTCATTATAGGAAAAATCCAAGATTATTTCATGAGACTTGAATAGTGTGTAGTGGATACATAGTTGGATCATGTTTCAAGTAATAACCTAATGGGTCTATAGTATATGGATTAAGATTGGATGTCTTATCCTAGTAACACTATGGAAATGACCCACTTTGTAATTGTTATAAATGTTGTAAGTGTTATAAAAAATTTGATCTAAATCGTTCATGTAAAAACATGCGAGTGAGGGTATCCTATACAATGAGTTTGTATAAGATCAAACTGCGAAATACCTACTCTCCCATTGTAACATTGTTAATAGAGATTAATATTTCATAGGATAATCATGTAACTCGATCTCATTCCTGAGTGAGTTATGAACTCTTGTCCATAAGGGCAACCTTTTGATTTAAATGAGTGGGAGTGGCACGAGACACCAACTCAATAAGCCTACCCTTTTGGGGATTTTCCCGAGTAGGGAGTTGGAAACATAGCTACACGATATGGAATTCACTCCTTCCCGCCTTTAAGATAGGTAGAGGAGTAGTTCTCTTAAGTGTTGATTTCGGGTCTTGAACAAAGGGTACTCGTCCTCTCACTGGTCCAAGAGGGACTTGGTTTATGGTAAGACCATAAATAAATTGTTCATTAAAGGGATCAGTAGAATTAGAGGTAATTATAGGGGTAAAACGGTAATTTTACCCAAGTGTCATTATGAACTATCTGTGAAGGATCAACCTATTAGTAATGGTTAAATCCACGAATGCAACATGTCTACAATGCGAACAGTGTAACTATGGGTCTTTAGTGGAGTGACCCACAGTTAATGAATGTTGGTTAATTTAATTAAAGAGTTTAATTAATTAACCTCGGATCATTGGAACCTCTAATCTGTAGGTCCATTAGGTCCCCTTACTGGCTCACAACGGGTAAACAATGACCAATAGTTTTGAAAGAATTTGAATTGTTCAAATTTATTAAGGGAATAATATTAATTATATATGATACAATTAATAAAATGTATATAGATACATTATAACATAAAGTTAATTTGGAATAAGATTCAAAATTAAATTATAGGTAATAAAAGGAGATTTGTATATTTGAATAAGATTCAAATAATAATTAATATGAATAAGGTTCATATTAAAATAATACGAATTAGATTCATAATAAAACTATAGATTAAAAGTTAATATGAATAAGATTCATATTAAAAAAAAAAAAAACTACAGGCTATGAGAGAGATATATATTTGGATAAGATTCAAAATCTAATTAAATATTAGATATTTAATTTTATAAATAAATTAATTAATTAATTTAAGTTAGTTATTAATTAATTTAATTAATAATCAAGTTAATTAAATTAAATTGATTTAATTTAATTAAATGGAAGCAGGTGGTTCTATTATTTTTTTTTGAAAAATCCATCTCACTTCTCATTAAAAGGTGGAAAGCTTTCCTTTTAAGAATTAGTTTTTATAGAGAAAAATTAATGCATCAAATTGATATCTCTCTCAAATTTTCAATAGAGAAAAAGGTTTTCTCTGTAAAATTATCTCCACAGCAAAAAATTCCCTTTTTCTTTTTCGAAAGGAGGTTCCCACAAAGTGGTCCTTGCTAAGAGAATAGTAGGGAAGACATTTTGGAGGTGTCCCTGTACATGAGAGATCGGTTTCAGAGAAGAATGAAGAATGTAGACGATTTGGAGAAGTGTTCTTCAAAGGTATATTTCTTCTTACATTTAATTTCATGTTTAAATTAATACATATTGATGTATGTTTCTTCTTTTTTGTGTTGTAGTTTTAAAACAAAATCAAAGCAAAGCGATCGCTCACTTCCGCTGTGGGATTCGATCCCTTCACCTATAAGTCAACCTTTAAAAATTAGGGGCCTACTCTAAAAATATGGTCTAAGGATCACCCAGAAATTTATCAAAATAAGCCACACAAAGTGGTTACATGCTCAACCTAAAACTCAAGAGGTGCACATCCTGAGGAAAGAGCATTAGCAAGTCCAAAAACAGACTAAAGATGGGCAAAAACCTTCGTGTTATGCCATCATAAATGAACTACCACAATTTTATTCCCAAATTGAAACCTTCGCATCCAACCATGAGTCTTGACACGAGAATAGGGGACTAATGTTATATGTAGTTTCGGACCAGTAAAAGATCAAAGGTAATGACTAAACCGAGAAATTTACCTAACCCTTGAAATGGACTTGAAACCGACTAGAAGCAGGCTCGAGAGAGTTCCAACAAATAAAGGAAGAAGGAATTGGGCTCAAATGAACCCACTTGGCCCTCCTCGACCACGGAGCCCAAGGCTCGCCTCCGAGGCCGAGGCCAAACAACCTCTTTAAGTGAGACCAATTCAAATTTGCCCTCTTAGTTGGAACATCTTAGGCAACCCGACCTAAGCCCCACATGCCCGATTTTGAAATAGGAGAAAGGAATAGATCTCCTTCTTCAAAAGGGATAAGGAAAACCTCTAGGATTCAACTATAAATAGAACATGTCAGCCCTATGATGTTGAGGTTGATGCCCTAAATCTCGTAGGGTCCTATAGTTTGTAAACACCTGTATGAACAAACGCTTGTGATGTAATAATATGAGATATTTTTTTCACTGTTGTCTATGAAATATGGAATATTTTATTTGCATTTACCACAAACCAATAAACAAAGATCCCTAGTTGTCGTTGTAACTTAAGCATGTATGTGGAGACATACAAGTGAATCGTACCTTAAGTAATAACCTAAATGGTCTGTAGTATATGGATAAAGGAGGGAAACCTTATCCTGATGACATTATGGATATGACCCATTTTGTAGATATTACAAGTGTTGTAAAGTGCTACAGATGGTCTGATCCTGATCATTCATGTGAAGACATGCGAGCAGGGGTGTCTTATACAAAAGAGTTTGTATAAGATCAGACAACGAAGTGTTTAGTCTCGTTATATAATGTCGTTCATGATAGAGACTTTCATTTCACTAGGATAACCATAGGTAACATGACCTTAATCCCGAGTAAGTTGGGAACTCTTGCCTATGAGGGCGGTCCTTTGATTTGTATGGGTACGAGTGGCCAGATTGCTAACTCAAACCTACCACTTTGAGGATTCGTCTGATTGGGGAGTTGGGAACTCAGTTACACAAGATGGAATTCACTCATTCCCCGAAATAGGGGTAAGTAGATAGATTGTTCCTTTAAGGACTGATTCTGAGGCTTGAACGATATGGCGTCACACACCTTCTCATGGCCCGAGGTGTCCACTCATAGTAGGACTATGATGTATTGTTCATTAGAGGAATCAGTGGTACTTAATAAATTAGATGTAACTACAGGGGCAAAACGGTAAATTGACCTAGTTGTACTTATGAGCGATCTGAGAAGGGTTATCGTACTGTTGACTGGTTATATCCAATGGACAAAGAAATATATCTGTAATAAGAAGATTGCAGTTATCGATCTTTAGCGGAGTACCCGACGGTTATCGGATGGTGGATCTCGTGATTAAAGAGCTTAGTTAGCTATTCACGTACCATTGGAGCTTTGAGCTACAGGTCCATAAGGTTCCCTTGGTAGCTCAATGGATTCAAGTTGAGAATAAGTTTTTGGGGTTAGTTTAAAGTGTTTAAATTGACAAGAGGGAGTTTGATTATATATGATATAATTAAACTAGTTTAATTATATGTGATATAATTGATATGATGTATGAGATACATTAATTGGAGGATTTTGATATAAATGTGATTTATATTAAGTAAAAGAGAAAATGACTATGGTTTAAATGTTACATATGATGTGATATTAAAATTATAGGTTATAAATATAATATGATAAGCTAGTTATTATATTTATTTATAATTAAAAAAATTATATAATAATTGTGGGTGGTTTCTCCTTTAACCATGCGTGAAAGTGGGAGGTTATGTTCAGTTTTCATAACTGAAGGATAAAATGAAATTTCTTTTTCATTTTGAAAAAAAATCACTTCATTGAATGCATAACTAATCGTTTAGCTCACGAAAGACTACATGATAGCCTTCAAGTGATTTTCTAAACGATTGTGTACTAGCGCCTTTTTCTAAACAATCGTGTAGAGTGATTTACTAAGCCATTGTGTGCCAAGCGAGATTTGCTAAAGATCGTGTAAACGATCAAATGTGTTTTTCTAAACGATCATGTACCTAGCGAGATTTACTAAACAATCAAGCATACAAAGTCTATGTGTTGGTTAGGAAAGATTGTTTATTTATTATTAAGGACGTATGGGGTTGTACATGCAATCATGCCTTGGACATGGCTTATGCATTTGCACCCATGCGTCTGAGGTCATGCGTCGGAATGAAGATGTGTTAATCTAATATGCAATGACCCGGTGTTCCTATCACAAGTTTTCTTACACTCGTGCCAAGTATAACGCGAAGCAAGTTTCTCGGGTAATCTGAGGTCGAACACATGGACTTGTCACTCAATAATTCTTGTGAAGCAATGCATTTGAGGCAATGAAAAATAAATAAAAAGAAGTTTAATGGATTTACACACTATTCCTACTCCTAACTAAATAGATTGGGCAATAGAAGACTTGCGATGAGCATAGGTAGAGACACAACAACCATTAACGCATAGTAATGTTTATTATCTTAAATCACTCAAGTAATCCCAGATCATTGCACTAACGCATTGCACACCTCTCGGTGGTCAGCCGCATGACTATATCTCTATAATGCATGGTTGCGTCGAGCATAAGATTGTGCCTATCTCTAGCAACAATGCGAACTTTGCTTTAGTACGTTCCATCTCTTACCTTCTCAGGCAGTTATACGTGGCTATTAAACTTATAGACAAGCAATGCAACATCCCATAGACAAGCATTGCTACAGCCTTTCACCAAGCAAAGAGGATTAATTCACTATACTCGCACAATGCACACCTCTCGATGGGTTGCTTCATGCGTCCTATCTCTAGGCTACATGATTAAGCATGTGATTGCCTCAGATAAATAAACGATGAAGATAAACTATGATAGAGATGAAGATGATGAAAAAGACGAAAATGAAGGAGTCAAGATTTGCATTGATCACAAAATGTCTTAATATCTTAAGCTAAAATGTAATACAATATAGAGATTAAAAGAGAAATGAAGGATTCTGCGTCAAGGTTGCCAGTGGTGCCATGGATGAATGGTGGAGATGTCTCTGTCGAGCTCTATCTCCAGCAAAAGCTCCGATCGTCACTCTGTCTGGTTGATGAAGGTGAAGAATTCTCATTGAAAATCTCGTTCAAGTTCTCATCTGTGATCACAAACCTTTGCTTTGAGGCAGAAATTTAGATGTCTTGAAATAAAGGTCCAAAGGCTATTTATAGAGTTTAAACCGACAACTATCATGATTGCATTCTGGCTCACTGATTCTTTTTTCGCGATATGGGCAATGTCACATCGTCTTATCTTGTTGATATTTCCAAGGTATGCGTCCGAGCTTGATTCAGTTGAAGCATCAATGCGTTCTACCCATCTTACGATCGTCTTTCTATTATGGTTGTCACTCCATGGCCACAATTTCTAATTGATCACCGCAACTTCCATGCGATGGACGCATACGATCACCGCAATTTCCATGCGATGGACGCATACGATCCAATTTCAGCACATGCATTTGTCTTTGCAATCGCTTGGCTTCAGCGCATGCGTTTGTCTTCGATTTCTTATTTCCAATGCATGCGTTTGATTCCTGCAATAGCTACAAAAATAAACTTTGGCATGGAGTAACGCATAATATTGGGGTCAGTGAAGATTTAGGTGCTAATTGACACAAAACTCAAATTTTCGCAAATTCTAAGTATTATCACCGCATTTTCTACTTATTAGCCTTCATGATTCTAAATGGCATTTCTGCCAAGTATCACCCACCCAAACTTATAATCATGCTTGTCCTCAAGCATGCGTTATAATTAAGAAATTCTTAACTCACCTTCTGGAGTCTCTTTGTGATGACCATCTTCTCAGAATATAATTTACTTGTTCCTCTAACTATGGATGCAATGCTTTCCTCTACTTCGGCTGCTTCTTCAAAGAAATCTTTTCTAAGTTACATTCGTCGAGTCTTTGCTCAAAAACTTTTTATTCATTCACCACAACTTTGCGTTCAGCTCTTGAGAATGCGTTCGTTCAAAACAATTCAGAATTATGCGATTACTTATTCTAATGCGATGTTGAACCTGGTTACACTCTTCGTTTTGGCTTACTCCCACGTGTGTCATGCGGGCATCCAACTTCGGTTGCATTCCATATTCAACTCAACTCATGTCTTGCTTAATTTGGCTTGCGCTAGACAGAGGAGTTGCGCTTATGCGTTGATCCTAGAGACTTACCTTCGTTTTGGCTTGCCCCCACGGGTGTCATACGAACATCCAACTACGGGTAAGTGCCTTTCACAACTCAACTCAACTCTTGTCAACATGGTTTTCCCCATTGCGTTGGCAGTGGAGTTGTTATTTTCAAAAGTTTTTTTTTAAGGGAATAACCAATGTGATGAACGCAATTCTTCGAGACCGCTGCCACCTTCTAAGTTCTCACTGCAAGCTAAAAACAAACTCAACAAGAATGTGATAACAAATATTTGAGCAAGGATTTGCACATAATAAAACTATAGACTTTCACAATTTGAAGAAGCTATTAAAAGTAAGGAGCGCCTTGCGATGCCTAGTTAGAGGATGTAGTGAATTATTTGTACCATCATAGATGCATCACGAATGATCGTAATCAGACAAGGAGAATTCCAAAAGGATAATGCATATAAGATAACAAGAAAAGAACCTTAAGTAGAAGAACGCATGCGACAATGCATTGGAGTTCATGCGATTGAAGCCATGTGTTGAAGGATGTGGAGGAATCTTCCATTGTAACTGCGCGTTGAGGAGAGTTATTATCGCACCTACAAGGAGCAAACGCACCACAACCAAGGAAGTAGCCACATGTCTAAAATAAAAATAAATAAAAATAATAAACTAAACTAAGAAAGCAATGTAAAAGATAGAGTAAAAGACGTCCCTGGAGAAATTGGAGTGTTGTCACCGCAAGGAGTTTCCCATGCAGGAGATGGTTCTCAACTGCTTAGGTCAAGGGGCTCGCCCTGACCATTAGAGCTTCCAGCAATTTTTGGACGCATGATGCGCCTAAAACTGCTTCCAGATCGTGCGACAGATAGTCTTTCTATCTTGAGGTCAATATTTGACTTTCGACGCATCATCTATACTTTAAATATTGTTTGCAGCTTGGTCGCACAATCTACAATACGCCTAAGATTGAAAGGGTGCTTGTGAAAACACAAAAACTTCACAAAACATTAGCTGCAAGTCCCCGATAATGGAGCCAAAAACTTGTTGGTTAGGAAAGATTGTTTATTTATTATTAAGGACGTATGGGGTTGTACATGCAATCATGCATTGGACATGGCTTATGCATTTACACCCATGCCGCTGAGGTCATGCGTCGGAATGAAGATGCGTTAATTTAATATGCAATGACCCCACGTTCTTATCACAAGTTTTATTACGCTCGTACCAAGTATAACACGAACGCAAGTTTCTCGGGTAATCCGAGGTCGAACACAGGGACTTGTCACTCAATAATTCTTGTGAAGCCATGTGTTTGAGGCGATGAAAAGAAAAATAAAAAGAAGTTTAATGGATTTACACACTATTCCTACTTCTAACTAAACAGATTAAGTAATAGAAGACTTGCGATGAGAATAGGTAGAGACACAACAACCATTAACACATAGTAATGTTTATTACCTTAAATCGCTCGAGTAATCCCAGCTCATTACACTAACGTATCGTACACCTCTCGGTGGTCAGCCGCATGACTATATCTCTATAGTGCACGGTTGTGTCGAGCATAAGATTGTGCCTATCTCTAGGAACAATGCGAACTTTGCTTTAGTGCGTTCCATCTCTTACCTTCTCAGGCAGTTAGACACGGCTATTTAACTTATAGACAAGCAATGCAACATCCCATAGACAAGCGTTGCTACAGCCTTTCACCAAACAAAGAGGATTAACTCACTATACTCGCACAATGCACACCTCTCAGTGGGTTGCTTCATGCATCCTATCTCTAGGCTACACGATTAAGCATGTGATTGCTTCTGATAAATAAACGCTGAAGATAAACTATGATAAAGATGAAGATGATGAAGAAGACGACAATGAAGAAGTCAAGATTTGCATTGATCACAAAATGTCTTAATATCTTCAGCTAAAATGTAATACAATATAGAGATTAGAAGAGAAATGAAGGACCCTGCGTCAAGGCTGCCGGTGGTGCCATGGATGAATGGCGGAGATGTCTCTCTCGAGCTCTATCTCTAGTGAAAGCTCCGGTCGTCACTCGGTCTGGTTTGTGGAGGTGAAGAATTCTCATTGAAAAATCTCATTCAAGCTCTCATCTGTGATCACAAAACTCTGCCTTAAGGCAGAAATTTGGATGTCTTGAAATGAAGGTCCAAAGGCTATTTATAGAGTTTAAACACCGACAGCTATCATGATTGCGTTATGGCTCACTGATGCTTTTGTCGCGGTATGGGCAATGTCACATCGTCTTAACTTGTTGATACTCTCAAGGTATGTTTTCGAGCTTGATTCAGCTGAAGCATCAATGCGTTCTACCCATCTTGTGATTGTTCTTCTATTATGGTTGTCACTTCGTGGCTGCAATTTTCAATTGATCACCGCATTCGCTTGATCACCGCAACTTCCATGCAACAGATGCAAACGATCACTGCAACTTCCATGCGATGGACACATATGATCCAACTTTCAGTGCATGCGTTTGTCTTTACGATCGCCTGGCTTCAGCGCATGTGTTTGTCTTCGATTGCTTATTTCCAATGCATGCGTTTGATTCCTGCTATAGCTACAAAAATACACTTTGGCATGTAGTAATGCATAATATTGGGGTCAGTGAGGATTTAGGTGCTAATTGATGCAAAACTCAATTTTTCGCAAATTCTAAGTATTATCACCACATTTTCTACTTATTAGCTTGCATGATTCTAAATAAAAGGCTTATAATAACTGACATTTCTGCCAATTATCACTATGTGATAGACAGTTCCTTCTCCCATTTACTTGGTCATATAGTTCGATCGTTGTTTGTCTCCCTCTCTCTACCAAATCCAACAGAGCCCACATCTGCTGGATTCTCATTCCGAGAATACTAAAGTTTTCGAGTGGTGTTGTGTAAGGTGTTGCTTGTTCGTGGAGAAGATTGTTTGTGATCTAAGCGATAGCAAGAGATTGGGTAGGCGTTCTAAGCGATAGTGAGAGGTTGTTGTTCCAGTCTTCACGAGAGTGAGAGATCAGTATGTCTATCGTTCCTTTTGTATTTGTGTACTAAAGCATGTTGTAATTTGTTATAAAACACATAACTAGTTTGTACGTTTGTGAATGCCTTTAATTCTGTCACAATGGGTTTGGAAAGATCATGCTTCCACTCATAGGTTCTCTTGAATAAGAGTTCCTTTAATTGGTATTAGAGCTCAAGTCCTACCTTTGTGCAAGATAAGGTAAGCTTAAGTCCTCCCTAAAAACTACTGGCCCTGACCTTTTTGCAAAATATTGACTTAAGCATCGAAGTGTCTGTGCCAAGCACTACACTAGTGTGTTACTTTGTTTGTTTTGCAGGTAATCTTTTCTCCAAATTATAAATTTACTGTTGGCAACATGTGAAAGTCAGGTATGCTCACTTGGTCGGATTTTGTCATCAACATCATACTTTACAAAAATGCGTTTGTACATTTTGCTTATGTCATATTTGAGGAAAATGACAAAAAAAATGTCGTGTGTGCGAATGGGCCTCTCACTCTCTGCCTTCTTGATGTCTTGTGTCTTGCTCTCCTTATGCTCTCTATTAGGGTTGGTGCCCTAAATCTCGTAGGGTTCTATAGTTTGTAACTATATTGTACAAACATCTACAAACATTTTGTTTATTTGATAAAATATAAGATATTTTATTTGACATTTAGTAGCATTAAACCCACAAACTAATAAACTAACATCCAAGGTTATCTTCTGTAGCTTAAACATGTGTGTAGAGAAATATAGGTGGATCATGTTTAAGTGATAACCTAAATGGTTTGTAGTAGATGAATAAGGTTGGATATCTTATCCTAGTGAGACTACGAGTACGACCTGCTTTGTAGATATTACAATTGTTGTAAATTGCTACAAAAGATCTGATCTTGATCATTCATGTGGAGACATGTGAGGGGAGTTTTCTATACAAAGGAGCTTATATAAGATCGAACCACAAAATGACTAGTCTCATTATATAACAATGTTTATAATAGAGACTTACATTTCATCAGGATGACCATATGTAACATGACCTGAATCTTGAGTGAATTGTGAACTCTTGCCTATGAGGACGGCTTGTTGATTTGTATGGGTGAAAGTGGCCAGATCGTCAACTCAACAAGCCTACTATTTTGAGGATTCGTCTGATTGGGGAGTTGGGAACACAACTACACAAGACGAAATTCACTCCTTCCCAGAGTTCTAGGTAAGTAGATAAATTGCTCTCTTAAGGGCTGATTTTGGGGCTTGAACAATGTGGTGCCACACCCTCTACTAACCCGAGAGGGGCTTAGTCATAATTGGACTATGATTTATTGTTTATTAGACGGATCAGTGGTATTTAAGAGGTTAGATATAACTATAGGGGCAAAACGGTAATTATGGCTAAGGTGTACTTACGAGAAATTTGTGAAAGGTCGTCCCACTTTTGACTGGTTATATCCAATAGTCACAAAAATATATTTGTAGTGTGAAGAGTGCAACTATCGGTCTTTAGTGGAGTGCTCAACAGTTAATGGATGTTGAATAATATAATTAAAGGAGTTTAATTAATTATTTAAGTACCATTGGAGTTTCAAGCTATAGGTCCATGAGGTCCCCTCTGTAGCTCAATAGGGATTAAACGAGAATCAAATTGGATTAATTTGAATTGTTCAAATTAATTGATGGAATTAATTATATGTGAAATTAATTTAATTTAATTATATATGATATAATTACTATAATGTATTTGATACCTTATAATTATTTGAGAGGAAATAAACGTTTGAAATATGATTCAAATATTAATTATGTGACTTTGATTCATATAATTAAATTTAGTATAAATGAGGTTTACATTAAATATTGTGCATAAATGAAAGAATTAAACTATAAGTTATATTGTATTGGATACAATATTAAACTATAGATTATGGGTTATATTATATATAACATATAGTTTAATATATATTATATGATAAAGTGGTTATCATATAAATATATATTAATGTTTTATTAAAATTATTTTTATTAATTAATCTATCTTTGAAAAATGATTTTTGGGAGGGAGTTGTAACTCCCTCCTCGTTTTTTCTCTCTACAATGTAGGTTAGAGTAAGATGTGTAGAAAAAGGGGTTGTAACCATCTTCCTCCTTTAGAGTTTTAAAAAAACTCTGTAAAAACTAATCTTTACAAAAGGAAAATTCCCTGAGAAAAGTTATCAAATTTTTTTCTCTCATTCTCTTCCTCTCATCTCATCTCATCTCATCTTTGCCTCTTCCAAAATTCCAAGAGCTCATAAATTCCATGGATTCTCATCCTAAAAATGCAAGAGGTTATAAGTGGTGGTGACCATTTGTGGGGTTTTGAGTTTGTGATATTCGAAGAAGAGAATTGGTTTTCTTGAAGAAAAGTTCTTCCAAGTTAAGAGCCTTCTTATCCCTTTGTTTTTTTCTTAATTTCTTTTAGCATGCTATAAAATTAGATTAATGCATAATGATTCTGTTCTGTTTATTTCTGTAAAATTCACATTCTGTAAAAATTGAGATTTGGATTCGATCCCATTTCCACTTACGAACCTTCACCGGTTCCTTCACTCTCGATCTCCCTTTCTTTTGCTCTCCAGTCTTCTGCTTTTTCACTTTCTCATTGGTGATACTCAATCTCGATCTACTCGTCTCTGTAACAGCCAACACTCATCGTTCGACTTTCTCCATTTTTCTCTCTCGCTCTCGATGTCCAATGCCCTACGCATTTGATGTTATGTTCTCACTTCAACGGCCCAACTACAACATTCTGATGGCCGACGACACCATCTTTTCAACATTCTGATAGCCGGTAAATGGGTTCAATTTCTTCAAGGGAGGATGAGTTTATATCTAATCTCTCCTCTTTCAACAGTCTACTTTGTTGATTTTTCAAGCAACATACTTGTTGGATGTTTATAGTGAAAGAAAATGAAACTTTTGTGAATATTTGAAGCATAAAAATGGATTTAATTGTATAGATTAAATTCATTATTAGAAACTTCAAATTGGATTGAAACCATCAAATTAAAATGATGTTTCATGTACAAATTTAACATGTATGAAAGTTAAATTTATAGTTTCTTCAATTTGAATGACTATTGAATTTGGTCAAATAACAACTCAACTGAGTTATGTTTGACAAATGTTTCAATTTTTATATATATTTGATTTTATTTTGTCTTTTGGAGAGGTTACTAAGTTGCTAACCTATAAATATCAACTTGTTTCTTCATTTCTAGCATTCCATTCAAAATTGAAGAGTTTTCTACTTTTTTTTTTCCTCTTTTTTGATCTTAAGTTTGTTGGGTTTTATTCCCTAAAACTCGTAGATAGTAAATGTAATTAAATGACCGTCATTAATAAATAGTTATTAATGTTTTTTTCAATAAGTGTTATTGATGTTTTATTTAATTTTGTCTTATTAATCCTAAAATCCAATAAATTAACATCCTAGGTTGTCTTATGAGTCTTGAACTATATGTAGAGACGTAGGGATCAATGTTCAAGATATAGCCTAAAGGGTCTATAGTATAGGTGTAGGTTGGGTACCTTATCCTGGTAATACTATGGATACGACCCACTTTGTATTTGATACAAACGCAGTGATCCAACGCGTTCATGTAGGAGATACACGAGTGGAAGTATCCTAGGCAATGAGTTTGCACAAAACGGAACCACGAAATAGTTGAAGGAACTCTTAAATTAGAGGACCAGTGAGCAAAAACGGATCGATCCAAACTCCATTGTAAAAGAACACAAACATTTATAATCATACAGAAACGATTATACATTAAAGACTAAATTACAACATGCTTCTTAAATTAAATACAAAGGATCGAGTGACAATACCATTGGAAAACTCTTTCTTCACATATTTCCCTCGATCAGTCACCAACACAATAATCAGCACGAATGCAACGAGCAACTGGAAAATCCTCGATCACCAGTAAGTACAATTCGATTCTCAAACAGAACTCAACACCACCACAAGATTACCTTGGTATTCTCGGTGTGAGAATCCAAGAGTTGTGGGCTCTATATTATTTTAGATAGAGGGAAGGAGGAAGTGAATGAGTAAACGATCGAATATTGGACAGAATGATCGTGTAGCAAATGGAATTCTATCGCATAGATTCAACGCTTGATCATATAGTAAAAAGGCACTATCGTATAGTGAACTCGATGCTCTATCGTTTAGTCTCTCGGTGGTGAGAACGATAACTTGTTTCGTGTGGGTGAAATAATGAGAAAAACCATTTTTCATCTTTATCCCACAATTGCCATAAAGACCGACAATTGCACTTTTCACACTACAAATATATTTTTGTATCCATTGGATATAACCAATCAATAATACGATGACCTTTCACAAATCGCTCGTATGTACAGCTAAGCAAAATTACCGTTTTTTTCCTGTAATTACATCTAACTCCTTAAGTACCACTAATTCCTCTAATGAATAATAGATCATAGTCCTACTATGACTAAACCCTTTTCGAGCCAAGAGAAGGTGTGGTGCCACATTGTTCAAGTCCCGGAATCAGCCCTTAAGGGAGTAATTTATCTACTTACCCCTGCTTTAGGAAAGGAGTGAATTCCAACTTGTGTAGCTAAGTTTCCAACTCTCCAATTAGATGAATCACCAAAATGGTAGGCTTGTTGAGTCGGCGATCTGGCCACTCTCACTCATGCAAATCAAAGGACCGCCCTCATAGGCAGGAGTTTATAACTCACTCAGGATTAAGGTCATGTTACCTATGGTCATCCTAGTGGAATGAAAGTCTCAATTATGAAGGACGTTATATAATGAGACTAAAAATTTCGTGGTCCGGTCTTATACAAACTCCTTTGTATAGAGTATCCCCGCTCGCATGTCTAATACACGAATAATCAAGATCATATCATTTGTAGCACTTTACAACATTTGCAACACCTACAAAGTGAGCCACACTTGTAGTGTCACTAGGATAAGGTATCCCTCCTTTATCCATATACTACAGACTATTTAGGTTATCACTCAAAGCACGATCCACTTGTATGTCTCGACATACATGCTTAAGTTACAACGATAACCATGGATCTTAGTTTATTGGTTTTATGGTTAATGAAACTAAAATATCTCATATTTCATAGACTGAAGTGAATAAAATATCATATATTATAAATCATAAAGTGTTTGTTCATACAAGTGTTTACAAACTACAGAACCCTACGAGATTTAGGGCATCAACCCCAATAATAGTAACCATTAGATATAACTCCGCTGACTAGTTAGGTTACTATTTCAATAGGATGACCTAGGCAACTTAGTCTTACTCATGAGTATATTATGAACTCTTATTCACGAGGGATTTTCCTTTTATTTGTATGGGTGAGAGTGGCCAGTTTGTCGACTCAATATGCCTACCATTTTTGGGATAAGACTGAGCGGGTAGCTGAGAACATAATCATACAAGATGAATTTTACTCCTTCCCAACTTCAGGGTAAGTAGATGAGTGTTCCCTTAAGTTGTGTCTCTGGGACTTGAACAAAGGACCCTACCCTCTCACTGTTCCGAGAGGGGTTTCTGTTTAATGGTTGGACCATAAATATGTTGTTCATTAGAGGAGTATTGGTACTTAAGGATGTAGAGATAACCTAGGGGTAAAATGGTAATTTAACCTAGGTAGTGTTATGAACACTCATGAAGGACTAACTTGCTGTTATTGGTCTATATCCATGGATACAAAAACATATCTTTAGTGAGAAGAATGCAGCTGTGGGTCTTTAGTGAAGTATACCCATAGTTAACGAATATTGATTAATTTGGTTAATGAGTTTAGCCAATTAATCTCACGTTATTGGAGCTTTTGATCTGTAGGTCCATTAGGTCCCCTTCCTAGCTTGTAAAGGGTATTGAGGTAATTTATCATTAAATTGAATTTGAAATGTTCGAATTCAGAATTGGAAATTTTTTAATATATATTGATACATTTAAATATAAAGTTTAATTTTAGACTTTATTGTTAATTTTGGATATGATTGAAAATTAATAAATGAGAGAACAAAATATTTGAAAGGAGTTCAAATATTAATTTAATATGAATAAGATTCTTATTGAAAACTATAAGTTAAAAATAATGTGCATTGGATGCGCATTAAAACTTTAGGTTAAATGAGAGAAATATATTTGAATATGATTCAAATAAGAAATTTAAATTAAATATGTGATATTTAATTGGATGATTAATTAACTGAAAAATTAATTAACTATTTAATTTTATTAAATTTTAAATTTAATTAAATTGATTAAGTCAAAACTATAAGTTAAAATTAATGCACCTTAGATACAGTATAGGTTATGTGAGAGGGAATCATTTAAATATGATTCAAATGGTTATTGATTTTTATTTATTTAATTAAATTAAATTTAATAGTTTTATTTAATTTTAATTAAATAAAATGCAATTCCCTACGTAGGGGAATTACTACACCTTTTCTCATTCTCTCTGTATCAAAATAAAAGGAAAAAAAAAGTGAATATCAACCAAAACAAAAGCACTTTTAAATCACGAGATGTTTAAAACTACTAATACTTAAACTAAAAGGAAAATAACAAGAATACTTATCTCTTTGTCCAATAATACCTATCTTTGACACTTAAGATTAGGCACATTAATCTCGATAGGATCAGGAGATTGAAAAAAAAAAAAAGATTTCTAAGTGAATTAGAAGATGATTTATTACCTCCATGTGAATCTTGTTTTGAGGGTAAGATGACTGAAAGACCATTTAGTGGAAAAGATTATAGAGCCAAAGAGCCCTTAGAGCTCATACATTCGAATCTTTGTGGTCCAATGAATGTAAAAGCTCGATGAGGGTATGAATACTTCATCTCTTTAATAGATTATTATTCGAGGTATGGTTACTTATACCTAATGGAACATAAGTCTGAAGCCCTTGAAAAGTTCAAAAAGTATAAGGCAAAAGTTGAAACTTTGATAGGTAAGACTATTAAAACACTTCGATCTGATAAAGGTGGAAAGTACATGGATTTAAGATTCCAAGACTATATGATAGAACATGGAATCCAATCTCAAATCTCAGCACTTGGTACACCTCAGCAAAACGGTGTATCAGAAAGGAGAAATAGAACCTTGTTATACATGGTTTGTTCTATGATGAGCTATGCTCTATTGTCTAGCTCGTTTTGAGGGTATGCAGTAGAGACTACAATTCATATCTTGAACAACGTTCCCTCGAAGACTATTTTTGAAACACCTTTCGAGTTATGAAGGGGGCATAAACCTAGTTTGCGCTACTTCAGAATCTGGGATTGTCCAGCACATGTGCTAGTGACAAATCTTAAGAAATTGGAACCTCGTTCAAGATTATGTCAATTTGTTGATTACCCTAAGGAAACGAGAGGTGGTCTATTCTTCGATCCACAAGAAAATAAAGTGTTTGTATCGACAATACTACATTCTTGGAAGAAAACCACATGAGAGATCATAAACCACGAAGCAAAGTATTCGTTGATTTCGTGATTCGAGCTTAGGAGTGTATTGTATAAAATAATTGGAAAAATAAGTGTAAATATGAATGATGCGTTGATGCGTTTATGATGCGTTAGTGACGTGTTGATGCGTTAGTGATGTGCAACAGGATGCATGACACTCCTCTATAGACGTTCAAGTTTTCCTGACTCAAATCCAAGTATAAATCCAACTCAGGTTCCTGGTATGTCCAGGGTCGAACTTAGAGATTCAGATTAAAGCTAACGTAGACCTTGCATTGTAACTGTTGTAGTAATATCCTAAGTAAATGTAGAAATGAGTTATTTACACTAAGCTGTTGTGTGTGTACAAGAAGATACAAAAGGGTCAAGTAGAGAATGATGGGTTGTATGATAAGTGGAGTTTAATGCAAGTGATATGTGTTGATCTAAGTTAGATGTACACAAACAAGAATATGATATGAATGAGATGACTTGTTTATCTCCGTTATGCGTTAGACACTATTCGACACTTCTCAATGCGAATATCATACAATACCTATCTCTAAGATGTATGCGTCAGTCACAGGATGCAATGAAACACCAGTGCTTCTATCTCTAATACTAAGAATTTCTAACTTGATGCTAGCTTACTTATTCTCTCAAATAATTTAAGCTAAAGCTATTTTACCAATTGATTTACTTGGTTTAAGCGTTGCAAAATGGAATTTTGCATGAAGATATAGATGCATCTGACATAAACAAAAAACAAACAATGGCAAAGTATGATAGATCAAATATGTGAATTTATAAATAAACTGATTGTCTTTACAAAACCAATACTTAATCAAATGAGAAGATGAAAGCGATAAGAAAGATGAAATGAAAGGAGTCAAGCCGCAGAGTACAATCTTCTGTCCTTTTTGGCTCAATTCTGATTCGTGTACAACCATTTGTGGAAGAATTGGAAGAAATGTCTCTCTCGAGCTTAGTTTCCTCCACTCCTTGATTGGCGATGGTGGTGGTTCTCTTCCCCATTGTTCTTCTCGTCACCATAGCATAGCTCTACGATATCAAAATTTCATAATTATGCCATGAGCTAAAAAAAGGATCTAGATTTTAGATTTAGTGGGATTTCTTCTATTTATAGGCGTCGATCTTCTCCAACTTGATGATGGGTAGCATTAAATTGCATACCTTGGTCAACCGCCTGACACTCAGATGCTTTTCAAACGCTGCCCACTGCAGATGCCCATGCTTGCAAGTGGTGATTTGACACAAACAGCCTCAATCAATGAATCTTCCCTACGTTGAATCCCTCCGACGCATGTCCCATGCATTAGACTTTGCCTGCGACACTTTTCTTAATCATGCATTAGACTTTGTTGAGATCCTGCAATATCATGTGTTAGTGCCGCAATATTTTAGCAATAAACATTCTTTTGCGTGAGTTTGAGAGTGTTCGAGTAATTTCATGCGTTTTCTCTAAAAATGATGAGATTTTATCACTAAAGACCCTAATTGTTCCAACTTTTAAGCCAAAATAACTTGTATTTCTACAAGTTATCACACCCCCAAATTTGAACAATGCTTGTCTTCGAGCATTCAACAAATAATTCTTTGTTATCTCCATTGTCTTTAGTGTATAAGGTTCACCTCTCATTATATTCACTTATAAGCTTAAGACTGGAGTTTGGAAAATGTAACGCATGTGGATTCGTTTCTAAAAGGAATAATGTTTTATTTCAGGTGCAAGAAGCTTTTTGTCAACAACTTCTTTCATTTCTCAAAACATTCTCGTTTTTTCTAAACCAGCAATGCATTACATGCTTTTAAAATATATGTCGGTTAAAAGAAAAAGTATAAATTTTCGGTTACCCATGCGTTGTTCCAGGTGTCCCACTTTCACTTGCCCCCACGGGTGTCATGGGAGCATCCAACTACGGGTGAGAGCCCTTCACAACTAAACTCATATCTAGCATGCATGTGTTTCAAGATACAACTTTTTTAAACTAGATAGAGGAGTTTTGGGACACATTGGTCTAAGAGACTTAACTTCGTTTTGGCTTGCCCCCACGGGTGTCAGTGAGCATCCAACTACGGCTAAGTGCATGTTCCAATTTTTTAACTCATGCCAATTTGAGGTTTTCTTTTAGAGTAATGACAGAGGAGTTTGCGTTTAATATCTTTCTATTTTGTTTCCTTTCTTTTTGATGTACTCGATTAATGCGTCTTAACTTGGATTTCCCTCACCCCCAAATTTTGGAGATTAGCTAAATCCTCATTGCTAAAAGAGAAACATAATTTCAAAAAGTCTTTGAGAGTTTTGAAAGAAGTTTTGATTTAAAGCTTGCATGCGTTAGAAAGAAAACATGTAGACTTTTTAGAAAAGTTCAGGCTTTGTTGATTTTCCTAACGCCTACTCTATACTTATAAATTTCATATTACCAATATCATTGAGGTAAAACAACACACAAGACAAGAAAATAGCTAAAGAACAAAAAGGTATGCTAAGGAAAAACGTAAGGATGAAAAATGATAGAAATTTCATTCATTTTATTGGATAACTCAGTAATGGAATAAACAAACATAACAAACAAATAAAAAAGATTAACAAGGGTCTGATTAATATATTGTGTTGTGTAGACAAACTGGTCTTGCATTCTTCTTGTTTGTTGCTGCATGTAATCCTTTATAACCCTATTTTGCTGTTGAAGAGTTTCAATAGATGTAGCTAGTGGTCTGAGTTGATCACTAATGAAAGTTTTCAACTCGTCAATATGAATGCGTGGTTGTGGCGGTGTTGGCTTTTTAGTTCTTTCAACTGGGTCTTCAATATTTCCGACGTTGCTTGACCCTAACCCAATTGGTTAAAAAATAATTGGAGGAGGTACGAAAGTTGGAATTGGAGTTGGTAAGGGCGAAGGAAGGGGACTAAGGATTTCTTGATCTAAATTGGTAGTCTCGTGCTGCATTGGATCAAGAATCCCTTCTTGCAGGGCCACAGGTGAGTTTGAGAGAGGGATGTTTAAGTCTGTCCACGCTTCTTCATCAGTAGATGCATGCTCCGCTTCGCAATCTTCATTTTTCGAAACTTCATCGTTGTGTTCAATCACCCAGATGCGTCTTCTTTTGGGGGCGCGTTTGGAGGGTAGAGGTCTGGCTGCCGCGTCCTTGCGAGATGGGGCAGGCTAGTGCGGTGAACCGCGAAGCAGACGCCTGATCAACTTGATATCCATCAGGCCATCGATTTCCTCATAATCATCCCCCAAAGGGATGCCCTTGCGTTCACACAGCGCATAAATTAGTCAAGGGAAATAGAGTTGTCCTCGTGGTTTTGCTTTAATGGCTTTGATCTGGTCCCTTATTATCCTCCTACGTTAAGAGGAATGTGCTGCATGATGTAGTAAGTGGCCAGGACGTGTTCTCTTGATAATGTTTCATCGTTCGTTGTAGGCATGATGCTTTTCTGAATAAAATAATACCATAAGTTTGCGCCTGGTTTCAGATTCCTGGAAGCTAAGATCTTTACTCCATTTCTTGATGTTTGCCAAGTGCTTCCAGGTTTGGCCACTACTCTTAACGCATCTTCTATCTGGCTTGCAGTTGGATGTTCCAAGATGCGGTTTCCCTCTGCATCTAGGTTACTTGCAATATTGAACACTTCATTATTTTTGTCAGCTGAGAAGCGCACCAAAACACCATCAACGAATGCCGTATTTCTCTCCATATCAAACTCACTGCTATAAAATTGGCGGACAAGGTTGGGCCAAATCCTTGTATGCCTAACGTGTAGTTGACCCCAGCCTATTGTGTCCACAGTTTCGGTTATATATGGAGAAAATGGGTTATGTTCGAGGAAGAAGCCCTTCTCGGCAAGGATGTCACTAAACTGGCACTTCCTCCCTTTGGTCTTTTTAGGTAACGCGTCAATTACCTTACGTTTGCCCACCTCGTGTGCTTTGGCTTCCCGCACTAGCTCCCTTAATTCATTTTCCAACTCTTTTTAGAGGGTTGACTTCCTTCGCCCCTGTCATGTGGGCTGGTAATGCTCCAATTCCTTTTCTAACACTCTAGACCTTGAGCAGCTCTCATGCGTTGCATCCTCAAGACCAGATGCGAACTACTCTTCTTCATCTCCAAAATTAATTTCCTTTTTCTCATCACTCTCTTTTCTTTCGATGGCCCTTCATCCGCATCAGATTGGCGAGGTTGTGATGCGTCCGGGCAAATTTCCCTTTCTCCCTCTTCTCCTTCTTCCAACTTTACTTCAAGCATCATCGCATAACACTCATCTTCATCAATTTCAAGTGATGCGTCGGTTAGGTCAGGACGTATCACTTGTTCCTCTTCTACTTGGCCCTGATTCAAACTTGCCAAAATCGCTCCAAAAACTTCTTGCTCGTCTCTTGTTCCGCGCTATTTCGCTCTGACGTAAGACTACCAGAGCTGGGCCTGAGGGGAGTGATTAGTCGGGTGCCGGATGGGGTATGCAACAACCCGAGAGATGAAATGAAAATGGGTGAAGGTGGTTGAAGGGGTTAGCTAGCTTCTTTTATTTCAATGGGGTAAATGGTGGCTAAGGGTTGGATGGATAATGGGGAAGTGGATGCATTGCAGGTGATAGTGCATTGTGGAGATGAGTGGGAATAAGGTCATGCGTCACACCCATCGGCGTAATATTTGGAATAAACAGTGGTGGGGCAGGCTTTGTGTAGGGTTTCTCGGCAGCTGCAGAGGAAGAAGAGCATTGCCGCCTTGGTTTACTGGGAGTTTTGGGTTTAGGTTTTGCGGCGGTTTTGGGTTTTTTGTGGGTTTTAGAGGATTTTGGATTTATGGTGGTTTCGATGGGTTTCGACCGAGATGGTCACTGGGATATAAAGGAAGGCCCGCAGTGCGAAGGCTTGGTCTGAAAGGAAGTTTTCGAGGTTTGACGAGGGTTTGGAGGGGGCGACATTGAAGTAGAAGAAGATGAGAAGGAACTTACCGGCGATATGCCTCCGTAGCTCAGAGACTGGTTTTGGTTGTCAGATGCTAAAGAAATTGTTGCTGAAGGCTGACCAGAGTAGCAAACTTGATCGAAGAGGCAGTAAAGCTTCAGAAGCTAGGGTTTTTTATTCGAAGAAGGATTGAAAGAGGTGGAAGAAGAAGAGATTTCGAAGGTTTGCGTTTTATAGGTTTGGGGGAGAGGATATGGTGATGTCTGGCGGCGCCTGACATCCTCATTTATTAAGCAGACGAAAGGACGTGCCTAGGGTTTCTAGGCAATCGAGTGTTTTGTGTTTTCGAGATGCGTCCTTTCGGTTTGGGCCATGCGTTGGCTTAAGTCCAATGCGTCAGTTTTATTCCCGTCCTAAGCTTCTTCCAGTTATACACAAATTTTTTTAAAATTAAATAAATCTCTTAAATAAGAAAGCAATAACAATCATTAATCAACTTAAAACGTAACACAAAGACAAGCAAACAATGAGTAAACATAAACGCAGTCATAAAATACATAATGCAAAAGAAATGAAGGTAGAAGAAGCATCCCTGGAATATGTGTCGATGTAAACGCAGGGATGCTTCGACGCAAGCCTCAGTTGGCTTCGTGTAATACAAGGGATGACTTTTGTCGTTTTACACCATCTTCAAAGTAGGGCTTAACTCCTTGCCCATTTACCTTGAACGTATTTGTGTCATCCTCTCGCGTCAACTCTACTGCTCCGTGGTTATTCCCTGGGGTTTACGTGTTACTGGGCAAGACTCCTGGCTTCCAATTCTTCAACTCACTCGCAATTTTCCCCACCTGTATCTCCAGAGTTCTGATAGAAGACGCCTGGCTTTTCAGCAATGCGTCATTCTGGGCGATATACTTCTTTAAGCGGTTGTCAAGTGGAGGAAGTCGACGCATAACCTCCTCTATTAAAGGATTGTTGGTGTGACTGCTGCGTTGACTAGAATCCAGGTGGCGGTCTTTGCCTCTGCTGCTGGTTTACCCCTGAGTGGTGTGGCTCCTGTTGGTTACCTGCCCAAGAGAAATTTGGATGATTCCTCCATCCGAGATTATATGTGTTTGAGAATGGATTATTTTTAATAAAGCATACCGATTGCGGATTTTGTGGGCAATCAGAGTAGGAATGGGGATCTCCACAGCCCACACAGCTAAACATGGGCTATACAAATGTTTCTACCTGATTTACCTTTTGCGATTTTGATGCATTCCTCATTGACATATTCTACAAAAGGTTTGTCATAGTAGCTACTTGTGAAGAGAGCGTGACTATTGCGTTAGAGTCAATAGAATTCACATTCTGAGATCGCCGCTTCCTTTCTGCTCTTGCATCATAAGTGTCATCCACCCATTCCATATTATGCTTTGCTATGCGCTCCAGTATTTCCTTAGCTTCATTATAAGATTTGTCCATGATACCGCCAGTTGCAACTGCGCAGCTGCCATTTGAGATGCTCTATTTAATCCGGCATAGAAAGTCTCCAACTGGATGGTTAACAATAATCCATGATTGGGGCAGATCTTGACTAATCCTTTAAAGCGCTCCCATGCGGCACTCAAGGTTTCAGCTTCTTCCTGCTCGAAGTTCTTGATCTCTCTCCGCCTTCTTGCATTTGTGGTGGGTGGGAAGTATTTCTGCATGAATTTCTCCACCAACTTTTCCCAGGTCATGATCTCTCCAGGCTTCAAAGAACTTATCCATTACTTTGCGTCATTATGCAGAGAGTATGGAATAAAGATAGCCTGATAGCTTCTGGAGTGATTCCAGGAATCACAAACGAGTTGCATGTCTCCAGGAAACGTTTCATGTGGGCGTGAGGGTCTTCTCCCCGAGCACCCCCAAATTGTCAAGTTGGTTGGAGCATTTGTAACATTACAGATTTCATCTCACATCTTTTCCCATCTGGCGTTGGGTATATGATCCCCAGTGAGAAATCATACAACCAGGAGATGCATACTCCCGCATGGGATGTGCACTACTATTTGCCATTATGGTAGGATTTTGCGTAGTGTGGGCTAGCTGTTGAGCTAAGTTATGATTCGCTTGTTCGTCCGCCATTTGTTGTTGCATGGTCTGTTGTCTGAGTAGTTGTTGCCTTAACCTACAACGACGATTAGATCAATTTCTTCGTCGAAAGGTCCTTTCAACTTTGGGGTTGTATATAAGTTTAGGGGTGTTTTCCCTGCTCATAAACATTTACAAGCTTCAGCTTAGCTCGTAATACTCCCTCAGCTGTAGTTTTCCTACAAAAGATACAAGCAAAATTTCTAGTTAGTTTTGTTGCTAAACCCTAGCAATGGCGCCAACAACTTATTCGTTGATTTCGTGATTCGAGCTTAGGAGTGTATTGTATAAAATAATTTGAAAAATAAGTGTAAATGTGAATGATGCGTTGATGCGTTTATGATGCATTAGTGACGCGTTGATGCGTTAGTGATGTGCAACAGGACGCATGACACTCCTCTATAGACGTTCAAGTTTTCCTGACTTAGATCCAAGTATAAATCCAACTCAGATTCCTGGTAAGTCAAGGGTTGAACTCAGGGATTCAAATTAAAGCTAACGCAGACCTTACGTTGTAACTGTTGTAGAAATATCCTAAGTAAATGTAGAAATGAGTTATTTACACTAAGCTGCTGTGTGTGTGCAAGAAGATACAAAAGGATCAAGTAGAGAATGATGGATCGTGTGATAAGTGGAGTTTAATGCAAGTGATATGTGTCGATCTAAGTTAGATGTACACAAATAAGAAAATGATGCGAATGAGATGACTTGTTTATCTCCGTTATGCGTTAGACACTATTCGGCACTTCTCAATGCGAATATCATACAATACCTATCTCTAGGATGTATGCGTTAGTCACAGGATGCAATGAAACACCAGTGCTTCTATCTCTAGATGTACTAAGCGTTTCTAACTTGATGTTTGCTTACTTATTCTCTCGAATAATTTAAGCTAAAGTTTCTTTTATCGATTGATTTACTTGGTTTAAGTGTTGCGAAATGGAATTTTGCCTGAAGTTATAGATGCATCTGGCATAAACAAAAAATAAATAGTGACAAAGTATGATAGATCAAATATGTGAATTTATAAAGAAACTAATTGTCTTTACAAAACCAATACTTAATCAAATGAGAAGATGAAAGCGATAAGAAAGTTGAAATGAAAGGAGTCAAGCGGCAGAGTACAATCCCTTGTCCTCTTTGGCTCAATTCTGGTTCGTGGACAACCACTTGTGGAAGAATTGGAAGAAATGTCTCTCTCGAGCTCAGTTTCCTCCGCTCCTTGATCGGCGATGGTGGTGGTTCTCTTCTCTCTTGTTCTTCTCGTCACCACAGCACAGCTCTACGGTCTCAAAATTTCAGAATTATGCCATGAGCTAAAAAAGGATCTAGATTTCATATTTGGTGGGATTTCTTCGATTTATAGGCGTCGGTCTTCTCCAACTTGATGGTAGGCAGCATTAAATTCCATACCCTGGTCAGCCGCCTGACACTCAGATGCTTTTCAGATGTCACCCGCTGTAGATGCCCATGCTTGCAAGTGGTGATTTGACACAAACAACCTCAATCAATGAATCTTCCCTACATTGAATCCCTCCCACGCATGCCCCATGCATTAGAATTTTCCTGCGACACTTTTCTTAATCATGCGTTAGTCTTTGTTGAGATCCTGCAATATTGATAACGGACAGAAATGCACGTTATTACAGTGCTAAGTTATAAAACAATGCAGGGTTGCAATGATAAAAATATACAAGATTACGTCCAAAAGCATTAAGTTCACAATATTGCAGTTGCATGCGTCGATCTCATTAATACAGCTAACTTGTGTATTTTTGTGCAGAATATGCGTTGATGCAAGGCGAAAAATGTGATCCAAAGAAATCAACGGCCAAGCGCATTTAGAGATTTCGTTAACGCAAGGCTATTCGATCATTTGTGCTCGCAATTATCTGCTCAAGAAGGTTGCCGCATAGAGCTAGCGCATCTGGGTGAAAAGCGTAATAAATCACGATGGGACAGAAAGCTGATGACTGTCGAATCTGAATTAAGTTGATAAGCCGTTAACGACCTACTGTAGCAAATACACTTAACTTTTCGGTGACAAATATTCAGCGCATCAAACAGAGAATTAATGCCATCTCATCAATGCAATCATAAGAGAGAAGAAGCCTTTACCCTGAAGCTCTATAAATACCAAAGGCCACCTTCAGTGAAGGAGTTCATTCAGTTAGATAATTTTCTCCGTAGATAGAAGTAGCCTTGTTGATAGTTTTCTTTTATAGAAGGCGGAGCGAGAGAAGAGAAAAGACGCTGGAATATCGCCCTGGTTAGTTTGAGAGAGAACCCAGGAGGCGTAGAAAAATAGAAAGAGGGTTGATTCTTGCGAGAGCAAGATTATCTTTTGAGTAGAGTAGAGAAGAACAGTGTAAAAGCCTTGGGAAACAAGAGATTGCTACCAGGCTCTTTATTCTTATTCCACATTGTTATTCTGTATTTCAATTACATATCTATAAAATGGAACTTGATTATCTATATCTGTTCACTCTCTTAAAAGCACGCATAAGTAGCTAAATCTAATGAATGGGTTGAGAAGAAATTGGCTAACATGACCTAGGATCTTTATTGCATGCGATCATCTTGACTTATGTTGTGCCCAACACCCCTTTAGAGATACTCGAGAGAGAGTCTAAAGAAAGAACCTAAGATTTGAGAGAGCTAGGTTAGAATCTAGACTCGAGAGAGCAAGATTAGATCTGCATAAGCAAGAGATAAAGACTTAGAGATAAGCTATGTTTGTCAACATGCATTGCATGCACCCTAGAGATAGGTTATGATATTATGTGATCGCCTTATATGTGTGAATGTCAATTGTCATCGCATAGACAAGAATAGAGGCTTATGTGTAGGTCCTATAAACTTTATCGCATATATCGCCTACGTTCTAGAACTAGAAGCCGTAGCATTTGCATTGACAGATGATTTGCTATTATATGTGTGTAGCATGATCACATAATATGAATGCAATCCTAGGAAGTGTTAGCTAAACCCCTTATCAACTTGTTCCCTGCATATTCATCGCATCTTCCGTATTATTAACTCTTTTCTTAACTCTGCCGCATACATTTTATACTGTAAGCAACAACCTAATAACTCTTTGATTTATTGATTACCGCAAAATAATCTAAAAATTATTGCTGCATATTGTTTTCCTTAGTCTCTGAGTTCGACCCTGGACTTACTAGGAAACTCAGTAGGTTTTATACTTGGATTCTGCTGAGAAAACTTGTTGCACAACGCATTTTCCATCATTGCATTTCCTTTCATTAATTCACCGCAAAAAATAACGTATCAAATATCATGCGTTAGTGTCGCAGTATTTTAGCAATAAACATTCTTTTGCATGAGTTTGAGAGTGTTCGAGTAATTTCATGCATTTTCTCTAAAAATGATGAGATTTTATCATTAAAGACCCTAATTGTTCCAACTTTTGAGCCACAATAACTTGTATTTCTACAAGTTATCACAAAGTAGTATTAAATAAAGTTACTAAAGAATCAACAAGAGTTGTTGATGATGATGTTGGTCCTTCATCAAGAGTTAATGAAGGGACTAGCGCTTTAAGTCAATCTCGTCCTTCTTAATCGTTGAGAGTGTCTCGACGCAGTGGAAGGGTCGTAGCATAACCTGACCATTACTTGGGTATAACTGAAACTCAGGTCGCCATACCAGATGATGGCGTTGAGGATCCATTGTCTTATAGGCAGGCAATGAATGACGTAGACAAGGATCAATGGGTCAAAGCCATGGACCTTGAAATGGAGTCAACATACTTCAATTCAATATGGGATCTTGTAGATCCACCTGAAGGGATTTAAACCTTAGGGTGTATATGGATCTACAAGAGAAAGAAGATGTAGCTGGAAGGTACAGACCTTCAAAGCTAGACTCGTAGTAAAGGGTTATATCCAAAGGGAAGGGTTGGCTATGGGGAAATTTTTTCTCCTATTGCTATGCTTAAATGAATGGAAGTATTGAAGAGAATATCTTTATGTCTCAGCTCGAAGGGTTTATAGCCCAAGGTCAGGAGCAAAAAGTTTGCAAACTGAATCGATCTATTTATGGGTTGAAACATGCATCCAGATTTTGGATTATTAGGTTTGATACTGTGATCAAATCTTTTGCTTTGACCAAAGTGTTGATGAACCTTATGTTTACAAGAAGATCATCAACGATAAAGTAGCTTTTTCAGTACTTTATGTGGATGATATCCTACTCATTGGGAATGATATAGGATACCTTGCTGATGTTAAAAAGTGGCTAGCAGCCAAATTCTAAATGAAAGATTTAGGAAAGGCACAGTATGTTCTTGGGATCCAAATAATTAGGAATCGTAAGAACAGAACACTAGCTATGTCTCAACCAACTTATATCAACAAGATGTTGATTCGATATTCGATGCAGATCTCTAAGAAGGGTTTATTGCCTTTCAGGAATGGAGTTCATTTGTCAAAAGAGTAGTGTCCTAAGGCACTTTAAGAAGTTAAGAACATGAGACGTATTCCCTATGCCTCAGGTGTGGGCAACTTAATCTATGCTATGCTCTGCACTAGGACTGACATTTGTTATGCAGTGGTAATAGTCAATAGGTACAAGTCCAATCCAGTGTTAGACCACTGGACTGCGATTAAAAATATCCCCATCGGGATCAGTGTTCATCCTCAATGAGGGAGCTGTAGTATGGCATAGCATCAAGCAAGGATGCTTTGCAGACTCAACCATGGATTATGAGTATATAGCTGCTTGTGAAGCAGCAAAGGAGGCAGTTTGGCTAAGAAAGTTCCTAAGTGATTTGGAAGTTGTTCCAAACATGAACTCTTCAATCACCAGTGGTGCTATGGCCAACTCAAAAGAACCTCATAGCCACAAACAAAGAAAGAACATCGAGAGGAAGTATCACCTGATACGAGAGACTGTGCAACGACGAGATGTGATTCTCACAAAGATCACTTCAGAGCACAACATTACTGATCCATTTACGAAAGCTCTCTCGGCTAAAGTGTTATAGAGTCATCTAGAGAATCTAGGTCTACGAGATATGTACATTGTGTAATCTAGGACAAGTAGGAGATATGTAATGGGTATGAGATACCTTAGTTTATTGTATTTTGCTTTGTATTTGTAACATCCCCGTTGTTCCATGTAATGTATATCTCACTAACTAGAATTATAGTTCAAGTGGGAGTCTGTTGTGTATTATGTCCTAAAACTCGTAGATAGTTAATGTAATTAAATGATTGTCATTAATAAATAATTTTAATGTCTTTCTCAATAAGTGTTATTGACGTTTTATTTAATTTTGTCTTATTAATCCCAAAATCCAATAAACTAACATCCTAGGAGGTCTTATGAGTCTTGAATTATATGTAGAGACATATAGGGATCAATGTTCAAGATACAGCCCAAAGGGTCTATAGTATAGGGGTAAGATTGGGTACCTTATCCTAGTAACACTATGGATATGGCCCACTATGTATTTGATACAAATGTACTGATCTAATGCATTCATGTAAGAGCCACACAAGTGAAGTATCCTCGGCCATGAGTTTTCACAAGATCGGACTGCAAAATAATAACCACTAGATGTAACTTCGTTGACTAGTTAGGTTTCTATTTCAATAGGATGACCTAGGCAACTTAGTCGTACTCCTGAGTATATTATGAACTCCTGTTCACGAGATATTATCCTTTAATTTGTATAGATGAGAGTGGCCAATTCGCCGAATCAATATGCCTACCATTTTGGGGATAAGACCGAATGGGTAGCTGGGAATATAATCATACAAGACGGATTTCACTCCTTCCCAACTTTAGGGTAAGTAGATGAGTGTTCCCTTAAGTGGTGTCTCTGGGACTTAAACAAAAGGCCCTACCCTCTCACTGGTCTAAGAGGGTTTCTATTTAATGGTTGGACCATAAACAGGTTGTTCATTAGAGGAGCACTAATGCTTGAGGATGTAGAGGTAACCTAGGGGTAAAACGGTAATTTGACCTAACTGATGTTACGAACACTCGTGAAGAACTAACTTTCCGTTATTGGTTTATACCCATGGACACAGAAACATATCTATAGTGAGAAGAGTGTAGTTGTGGGTCTTTAGTGGAGTGTATCCACAATTAACGAATATTGATTAATTTTGGTTAATGAGTTTAGCCAATTAATCTCACATCGTTAGAGCTTCTGATCCGTAGGTCCATTAGGTCCACTTCCTAGCTTGTAAAGGGTATTGAGGTAATTTATCATTAAATTGAATTTGAAATGTTCAAATTCAGAATTGAGAATTTTTTAATGTATATTGATACATTTTAATATAAAGTTTAATTTTAGACTTTATTATTAATTTCGGATATGATTTAAAATTAATAAATGAGAGAAGGAAATATTTGAAAGGAGTTCAAATATTAATTCAATATGAAATATGAATAAGATTCATATTGAAAACTATAGGTTAAAAATAATGTGCATTAGATGCGTATTAAAACTATAGGTTAAATGAGAGAAATATATTTGAATATGATTCAAATGGGAAATTTTAATTAAATATGTGATATTTAATTGGATGATTAATTAATTGGAGAATTAATTAATTATTTTATTTAATTGAATTTTGAATTTAATTAAATTGATTAAATCAAAACGATAAGTTAAAATTAATGCACATTAGATGCGCATTAACACTATAGGTTATTTGAGAGGGAACCATTTAAATATGATTTAAATGGTTCTATTTATTTATTTAAAAAATTAAATAAGCAGTTTTATTCTATTTGTATCAAAACAAAAGGAAAATACCGGTAGTGAAGATCAATTTGGTGGATGAGAAAATTCTCTACGTTTTTTCTTCCTTCTTCCTTCTTCCTTCTTCCTCCCAATTCCAAAAAGAAAAAAAAAAAATCTCACAATTCTCATTTCCTCAATTTCTCTGCAAAAATAGGGAGGTCTCCATGTGGTAGTGCCCATTCTAAATTCGTACGAATCCCACATAATACCCAAAAAGTTTGCAATGTAGTTTTTTTCTGTATAATTAGGTTTTTGGGAATTGCATGCTTAATCTATTTTTCCTGTTTTATTCCAATGCAAAATTGTTTGGGTTCTGTGTTTTGGCTTCCGCTATGCCTAGGGTTTTAATCTCATTAGAGTTGAGTTGAGAGGAAGTATTCTAGGGTTCTACCAAATCCAAATAGTTCAATGTTAAAGTTCTACCGGAGTTAGATGTTGTATCATGATGAGAGGATTGTTATAGTCTGCTTGCAATATGTGCAAAACGAATAATTGTCTTCAAGACAACGCTTATTAGAAACGTTTCCCGACTACCTATTGACATCTCTACAATATCTTAAGGTCCTTAGTTATATCAATTCATAAGCCTTGTTATATTATTTAGTTTACTTTTAAGTTTGAATTTTATTATTGTATATAATATGTGTACTGTATCTAGTTGAAATGTAATTTGTTTGTGAGTGTACTCATATATTATTTCTCCCAACAATGCTGACTTAAGAGAAATCATATCCAAACAAAGTCATCAATGCAACAAGTATATTTTACATAATAAATAAATAAAAAGAAAATTATGATGGTATTGGTTTGAAATAAACTCATCGATACTTTGCAAATAATGTTTTATAATAATATTGGTAAGTATTGACGGGTGTTGGTTTGATATAAACTCTCTAATGTTTAATTAGCCATTATTAGCTAGAACTTCATTCTTTTGCTTCTCCTTCTTGTATTTGCTGTAATCCAATAACAATATTTCTGTAAATTCATTCATTGTTTCCTCCATCATTCCCTTCAATCCCTATACCAAAAATAATTATCATATTAACATCTATAAACATTTAAAATTCATTCAACCATTCAAAATCACTCAAATATAATTTTTCTCCCCAAATCAAATCAAAGTGGCAAGGAGAATTGTAATATAATTCTTTCTATGTAAAAAAACATAAACAAAGATGAGAATATGAAAAAAAAATTAGAGGTAAAGAGTAAAGTTTATAAACTTAATTTTGAAAAACAAAAAATGAAAAATTAAATAATTATAAAATGGTGTTTCAAGATTTTAATTGATACAACTCTCAATTTTTAGTGGTATAAAATTAATTTTAATTTCTCTTAAGTATATTAATACTTTAACATTTCCTTAACTTATGCGCTTGAAAATTCGTAGAAGACCCGATAAGTGGAAATCAAATATTAGTTAATCGAGGAAGTGACGTTATAGAGAATTTAATATAGGCATCTTCTTCTTTAATATGTTCAACCACTATTTAACTAAAAAACAAGGCCAGTTGAGATCGATAGTACAAGCACCGTGCCAGTTGATCTACATTCATGTTGGCAACTTCATAATCATTTCCACTCTCTTTTTCACTTCCTCCGCTTCTTTCCAAATTCTCTGTCCTTTTTTAGAAAAATAATCCAAATCTAGGTGAGGCATATGAAACGAAGTGAAACTTCATGTCTGAAATAAAGGGAGAGACAAACTTTTCGTTTCACATGCCCAACTCCAGTGTTTTTAAGGTTAAAATATAATTTTGGTCCCGTTGTTTGAACTTATTTCTTTTAGTCAACGACCTTTTTCAAATATCTATTTTTAAATTTATATTTGTTTTCTCAAATTTGTAAGAATTGTTTCTAAATAAAGGAAAATAAACCAATTATTTACAAATAGCAAAATGTCACTATTATCAGTGATAGATATCTATCGTGGTCTATTACTGATTGACAGTAACATTTTGTATATTTAAAAAAAAATTCAACAATTTTACCATTTAAAACAATTATCCATTTTTTTTAACTATAGTTTTTACTTTCTTTAAGAAAACATTCAAATTCCTATTCATATTCAAAAAATTGAAACAAGGGTTTAAAAACTACTCTTTTTTTGTTTTAATTTTCATAGTTTTTGTAAAAAGTAAATAAACAAAATGAAAGAAACTTATACACGAAGGGGTTTTAATGAGCTTAATTTCTAAAAACAAAAATAAAAAATTATGATCACATGTGTTATCCCTAATTTTTAGTTTTAAATTTTTAAAAGTAAACTAATAAACACTTCTTTTATCTCTAAATTTTTTGTTTTATTATCCATTTTTCTACCAATGTTTTTAACAATTAAGCCAAAATTTGAAAACTAACAAAAGTAGATCCCGTTTGGTAACCATTTTATTTTTAGTTATTAGTTTTTGAAAATTAAGTCAATAAATATTTTTCTCGCTTCTAAATTGTTTGCTTTTTTATCTACTTTTTACCAATGTCTTCAAAAGCCAAGCCAAAATTTAAAAACTAAAAAAGGTAGTTCGTAAATTTTTTTTTTTTGTTTTTTTTTTTTTGAATTTAGTTAAGAATATAAACTCAGTCATAAGTAAGATGAAAATCATTAAAAGAAATTGTGAGTAAATAGATTTAATTTTAAAAAATCAAAAATGAAATATCAAATAGTTATCAAACGAGATTGTAGTTTTTGAAAACATATTTTTGTTTTTAGAATTTTACTAAGTCAATTTTTTTTTAAAATCATGGTAAAAAATTAAAAGAAAATATCTTTAATTAAAAAAAATCAAAATAGTTACAAAACGAGAATATCATATAGATTTTTTATTTTTTTAAAAAAAAATAAAAAGAAACAAAAAAAAAGCTAGCAGTAGCACACACATAAAATGCAGAAACAAGAACATGGTGAAAGCGTACATGTTGATTTTAAATATGGAGACATAAAATAAAGTTTGAAAAAGAAGACTTGGAAGTTTCTACCTTCATACATATTCTATCTACCGGCCTATATATTCCATTTTGTTTTCCAGTCCCCACAAAATGCTAGCTACTAGGGGGCAAACGGCAATTATGGAAAAATGTGAGGATTAATGAAGGCAAAAAGAAGGTGAATGAGTACCTTTTCTGCAAAGGGTTGAAGAAAATCTTGTGCAAAGAAATCATGGGGTGTTGGGGCAGCAAAGTTGTGAAGATTGAGAACAAAATTATTTGTGAGCATACTTTTTGATTCTGTTCTTTCTGCATACAAAGCTCCTCTTACATTGATTGTGAATCTTTGTGGTTTGAACTCTGTGCCCAATCCCTTCAGTTCCCATCTCATCTGTTCATTCATTTTATATCCGTTTAAATTGTAAATTTCATCCTCATAGTTCGAATAAAATTAGAATTTAGTTTGATAAAATTTCTATAAATAATAGTGTCTACTTTAAGAACTATTTATGAAAGGTTTATCCATGCATATGAACAATTTATAAAATTTTGTCAAATCCTAAACACTAAATTTTAACTTTTATAATTATATGAATTAAGTTCTAACTTTTTTTAAACCATGGTCAATATATAATTATGATTCTTAACCAAATGAAAAACAAGTTTATAAATTAATTTTGTTAAAAGATTTTTTTTTCGACAAAAATCTTCTTAAAGATATTCCATCATTTTTTTTTGGATAATAACTAATGCAAAATAAATTTATAAATTAAAGTTATATAAAATATTCCAAAACTTTGTTTTGATTATGCTGTGGGTGGAAAAATTGAACATGTGACTTCAAAGTTAATAACATTTCATTTTTATCTTTGAACTTTGAAATTTGTTATAAAAAAAATTCCTCTTGAACTGTTTTTTTTTTCGTTTAAATAAGACAAATGTTGATGTTTAAATCTAACCACCATACATATATTTTACAAACACTATTTACATACATTGACATGACAATTGATTATGTAAATTATTTTAACGATAATTTTTGAGATGAAATAAATGGTAACAATAATATTAATTATCATACGTTGGTTTTTATAATTTATTTTAATGGAAAAGATATATTTTGAAACAATTTTAAAGATAAGGTGACAAAGTTAGTAGTTCAAAGATTAAAAAAAAAAAAAAAAAAAGGTAAAATGGTTATAAGTTGAGAAATGTGTATACCAATTGAAGGTCAATAAATTTGGAGACATGATGAGGAATATGAATAGGGTAATCTTGATCAGTTGTAAAGCTTCTGCAATTTAATCTTACATCAGCTACTGAGCTGACCTCGTGGAAAAACAATTGGAATGATGGCATTTGAATTCTCCATTCATCCTTAAAACATTCCAAAAAAAAAAAAAAATTAAAACTTTTGCTCGGCTGACCCAAATTTAACAGTCGATTTGAATTGATTTTCTTTTTCATACATCTAAAAAGTCAATTCAATTCAAACATATATCTTAAATGTCATGTCGACTTAATAGTAACATATATCGATAAATAATTTTAATTGTAGATAACTTAAGCCTAACTTAATTAGTTAAGATTTTATATAATTTAGTAAAAATAAATATGATAAATGAGACTTAAATTATTAAAACAAAAACAAAATTGATGAAAAAGTTTATTGAGATGCTAAGAGGTAAAAAAAGGGTCGAATCTTATTCATATAGTCGATACAATCAAAGCCAAATCAAGGAAAAATATAATAAAGTTTAAAAACAAATAAAGAAATTGAAAGGAACCTGGTTTATTTTTTCACTCTTTCCAGAAAAAGTGGTTCTCAACAGTCTAGCTTCATCTTCAATGTAATCATCAAAGGAAGCCTGCCATGAAAAATATATAGAAACTCACAAAACAACCTAATTTAATATTATTTTACCTAAAATTAACACAAAAAACAGAGAGATTTTATTGTATAAGTACCTGAGGAGATTCAGAAAGTGGGTGGAAACTAGAGAATTTGAGAGAGAAAATTGGAGGGTTTTGATGATGATGATTACTGTTATTATTTTTCACTGCAAAACACACAAAATCAGAATAATCCTTCTTTTTGTGATGAACATAACATTTTGATCTCTTGTTTGAATTGATAATAAGCTGTGGTAATTGAAAAGAAACAGCAACCAAATTATGACACATAGCTCTTGATCTTCTTCAATGTCCCTCAAGCTCTCAAAAATCAAAGTGTTTTTTGCTCTAAGAGGAGATGAAGAAAAATTATACACACATTTACTTTACTTTTACTATGTAAACGCTGAAATATATATAAAAATGAGAAGATTGTTCAAATAATTCAAATAAAAAACACACTATGTTTGAGCAACCACGTGGTGGTTTTGTTATTTATTTTCTTATCGTTAGATGTGGATTAAAACGACTATTCAATATCGATATTTTAATTTTCAAGCAACTCTTACAGTTTTTTCTTATATATTCATCAACAATAGTATTGTAATAGATACCTTTAAAAAGAGAGTGATAAAAAGGAATATATATATATTTGGTCCCGAGTTTTCTATCTAGTTTTTATTTGATATCTAGATTTCAAAATGTTATATTTTTATTCTTAAATTTTGATTGTAATCTTTATTTTGTTTTTATGTTTCAAGATTTTTTTTTTTACTTTTATTTTTTACTAAAAATTTTCATGTCTCGTTCTTAGTGTCAAAGTCTATTAATTAATTTAAAAGAATTAGAGGAATTAAAATTAATTATTTTTTTTTATTTTTTTAAGTTACTATCAAAATTACTTTAAAATCTTCTCTTCATAATTATTTTAAATTAACTAACTTAAAAAAGTTAATTAATATCCAAGACTGAAGGGACCACTTGGTTTAAGATTTTATAGATGCTCATAATAAGATATCTGAGAATTAAAGATAATTGTGTTTGGTTGTACATGCTATCATAATTTTATGAACTAAAATTATGTTTATATTTAATTTATTAAATTACATATGAAAATCTTATATAATTTTAATAAATTAATTAATTAAACAACAAATATCATTCCATGTATTGATACAAATTAATTGATTAAAAAGTTTGATAATCGTTTTAATTATAAATATTTAAAATTTATTTAAAATTAAATTTAATCGATTAATATATTTAATGAATCTCACATTAATTGTAATATAATACTTAATCATTGTTAATTAATTAAGTTTAGCATGAGTAATTTAAATTTTAATTTAGGTTATAAAAAATGAAGAAATAAGATAAATGTATGATATATTAATTAAAAATACTATAAAAAAGAGTTTTTATAAATATGACAGGTTAATAATGATTTATAGTAAGGAAATTAATTACAATAAATAATTCATCGATTATAATATCAATAAGCAATTAATTATGATAATTAAAAAATGATTTTTTTTGTACTAAATTAATTTAACTAATTATATATATTTGAGATATTGATTACTAATAAATCAATAAATTCAGTAAAATAAGTCATTGTACTCATTTAATAAGTTTCATGTGTAAAATTGAATTAAGGACATTGTTGACACAAGGTGTCCTGAGAAATTTGTGGTAGTGGAGTATGTGCTCTTCTTGAAATTTGAGCTGGTCAAGAAGTCTTACTTGAAAACTCTCTCTAGGCTCTATGAAATGTAATTACTCACCTTCACAAATGAGGAGAACTCCTCGATTTATAGAGTTCTCAAATAGGCTTTGTAGGCTTGGATTTGGTTGGTCCATAGAGTTGGCTCTTGGACCCAACTAATTGAATTTTGGTCTTATTTAACATTTGGATCAAATTAAACTTTTTTTTGCTTAGTTGGACTTTAGCCCAAATGATAATATCAAATTGAACCAAATTAATTTTATTCAATCCAAAAGTCATGAAAGAAACACGTGGCATCATCGGAATTCGTCAATTTATGTCTTCAATTTCAATTTTGGACATATGTTAACTTCTAATTAGTCCTATTTATCTAGAATTTTGTCATTAATTTAGTAAATAACGTGACAATTTGCGGTTGGTCAAAAAATTTTCATTCAACAAATGCCCATTTTCGAGATTTATGCACATATATGGGTAGATAAATCTCGAAAAATATAAAGTTCAAATCAAAATTCAAATTTATTTGTTCTTAAATTCGACCACATTTGATGTGTTAGTCAAACTTTAATTTAATTAGTGCTTAATTAGAATTTGTGGAATATGACCAGATTATAATTTGAGATTTTACCAAAGCTAAACTTGATTTGCATTTGAGATAGAATTTGGAAAATGACCAAATTTTAATTTGAGACAAATTTGAGACATTATCCCTAGTTTAATTTGGCTTTGGCCAATTTTTTTAAAGGAAAATTAAGTTTTATCTCCAATTTAATTTGATTTGGTTTAAGGATAAAACTAAATTAGATTTGAATTTGAGATTGAATATGACCAAATTTTAAACTGAGATAAATTTGAGACTTTATCCTAATTTAATTTGGAAGATAGAGGGGACAATTTAAATTTGAGATAAATTTTGGAATATGACCAAATTTTAATTTGATTTTTTTTTTCAAGTTTTATCTCAAATTTAATTTAATTTGGAGATAAAAATTTTATTTAAAAAAAATAATGTGGACTAGAGATAAAATTTAAGATATGCTCCAAATATGAATTTGAATTAAATGAATTTTGATATCACTTGATATCAAACTAATCCATTTGAATTCATCATAAATTCTAAATTAATTTTTTTTAAAAAAAAAGATATTTTAATTCATATCTTGATCAAATCTTCGAAAGAGATAAGATTTTAGCCGAAAATCTAAATTAAATTAGAAATTTGAACTCAATCTTAACCTCTATAAATAGGTCTTTTCATTCTCACTTTCCCCTCCTACTTTCTTCTTTTTTTCTTCTTCTTCTTTCTTTCTCTTCCTTCCCAAGACTTTCCTTTCTTTCCTTTTTCTTCTTCTTTTTTTTTATTCTTCTCAATTTCTTTTCTTTTCTCTCTTTCTTCTTCTTCTTTTCTTCTTCCTTCTTTTTTCTTTTCCATTTTTTTCCTGCTCACGTTTTTTTCTTCTTTTTTCTTTTTTCAGTTTCTTATTTTTTCTTTTTTCTTTTTTTCAATTTTCCTTTGTTTTTTAATTGCTTTTTTTATACCCACTTGTCTCCACAACTTTTTTCTTACAAGAGTTAAAATTAATAGCAACTTACGCTTCGAGGAGTAACTTTTTTTTTTACGTCATCGACTTCTTCATATCTTTGCAAATGTGGGTGGTTTTTTTGGAGGAATGCTTTGACACGTGATCACCACCTTGACACACATAGGGATGACCCTGGAAAGGTCTAAACAATCCTATTATATCACCTCTGGATCAATATAGGGATGACCCCGAAAATGTCTAAACAATCCTACTATAACATTTCTTGAGCAACATAGGGATGACCCCAAAAATGTCTAAGTAAACCTACTATAATACTCCTTGATTAACATAGGGATGACCCTGGAAAGATCTAAACAACCGTATTACATTATTCAACATAAGTTTGTCCCTAGAAAGATCTAAACAACCTCACAATACCACTTTTGACCAATGTAGGGATGACGCCGGAAAGGTCTCAACAACCATACTATAACACTCCTTGATTTGATTTTGAAGATGAGGCAGATATGTAGTCAAGCTTTAAAGATAGGGCAGATATGCCATCGAGCTTTAAAGATGAGGTAGATACACCATCGAGCTTTGAAGATGAGGCGAATACGCCATCAAGCTTTGAAGATGGGGCGGATACACCATCGAGCTTTGAAGATGGAGTGGATACGCCATCGAGCTTTGAAGATGTGACGGATACGCCATCAAGCTTTGAAGATAAGGTGGATACACCATCAAGCCTTGAAGATGCGATGGATACACCATCCAACTTTGAAGATGTGATGGATATGCCATCGAGCTTTGAAGACGGGAGTCGATATGCCATGAGCTTTGAAGATGAGGTAAATATGCCATCGAGCTTTGAAGATGATGCGGAGTCAAGTGGACGGGAGTTGATCTCACATATGAGATCAAACTAGGAAGCCCAGAGTTAATCTCGCATGTGAGGTAGAGCCAGAAGAACCGTACTTGATCTCGCATATGAAGTGGGGCCAGGAGGATCGGACTTAATTTCGCATATAAGGCGAGGCTAGGAGGACCAGACTTGATATTGTATATGAGGTGGAGTACTGAGAAAGTTTCAAGAAGACATGTGCAAAATTCCCCCACCATCAGATTTCAGACTAGCTGCTGATTCAATATTTTTTTAGGGGCTAATGTAAACTGAAAAAAGCACCATTGATGCAGCTGTAAGATAAGCCTTAGTCAACAAAACCCCCACTGAGGCAATGAAATTGATAGGAACCATGGCTGTCAACTCTCAACAATTTGACACAAGAGCTTCAATCAGTGTAAAATCAACCAATGAAGTAAGTGAACTTCGCAAGAAAATATCTGAAGTTCTGTTGTAAAACAGTTAGCAAAGACAGAAAAGGGACAACTTGCTGTGGTTTGCCAAATGTGTCATGGAGTGGGACACAAAATTGATGTTTGCCCAAGCACTCAACAAGGGACGATAGTTGAAGTAAACGCTATTGAAGGGTATAATTTCAATGGGCAAAACAGACGACGAGATCCATTCAGTCAGACATACAATTTTGGGTGGCATGATAACCTGAATTTCAAATGGAGCGGATAGAACGAGCAAACTCAGCCTAGTCATGGAGCTTCATCTAGCTCAGATATGTTTATGGAAGATATTGTGAAAAGTCAAGTTGACCATTCTCTTAAATTTCAGCAGCACATAAAGAACGCTCTTGACACTTTGGGGACTCAAGTCTCTCAGCTGGCCACTTCAATGAGCAAGTTGGAGAATGTTGGGATTGATGCCCTTAATCTCATAAGGTTCTATAGTTTGTAAACCTTGTATGAACAAACATTTCGATGACTAATAATATTTGATATTTTATTCACTTTGTTTATGAAATATATGATATTTTAGTTGCATTAACCACAAACCAATAAACTAACATCCAAGGTTATCATTGTAAATTAAACATGTATGTGGAGATATACAGGTGGATCATGTTTAAGTAATAACCTAAATGGTCTGTAGTATATGGATAAGGTTGGATACCTTAACCTAGTGACACTACGAGTATGGCCTGTTTTGAAGGTGTTACAAATATTTGAAAGTGCTACAAATGATCTAATCCTAATCATTCATGTATTAGACATGCGAGTGAAGATATTTTATACGGAGTTTTTATAAGACCGGACCATGAAATTCTTAGTCTCATTATATAACGTCGTTCATAATAGAGACTTTCATTTCACTAGGATGACCATAGGTAACATGACCTTAATCTTGAGTGAGTTGTGAACTCCTGCCTATGAGGTTAGTCCTTTGATTTGTATGAGTGAGAGTGGTCAGATTGTTGACTCAACAAGCCTACCATTTTTGGGATTCATCTGATTAGGAAGTTGAGAACTCAGCTACACAAGATGGAATTCACTCCTTCCTCGAAGCAGGGGTAAGTAGATAAATTGCTCCCTTAAGGGCTGATTCTGGGTCTTAAACAATATGGTGCCACACCCTCTCTTGGCTTGAGAGGGGTTTAGTCATATTAGGACTATGATTTATTGTTCATTAGAGGGATCAGTGATACTTAAGGAGTTAGATGTAACTACAAGGGCAAAACGGTAATTTGGTCTAGTTGTACTTACAATTGTGAAGGGTCATCGTATTATTGATTGGTTATATCTAATGGACACAGAAATATATCTGTAGCATGGAGAGTACAGCTGTCGGTCTTTAGTGGAGTGCCCGATAGTTAACGGATGGTGGATAATATGATTAAAGAGTTTAATTAATTATTCACTTACTGTTAGAGCTTCAAGCTACAGGTCCATAAGGTCCCCTTAGTAGATCAAAAGAATTTAGTTGAGAGTCAGTTTTTGGGTTAATTTGAAATATTCAAATAATAAGAGGGAATTTAATTATATATGATATAATTGACATAATGTATTTGATACATTATTGTTTAGTTGGAGGAATAAATATTTGAATGAGATTCAAATACTTGTTAAATTTAATATAAATATGATTTATATTGAATGCCATAAAATAGAGAAAAAGAACTATAGTTTATATTGTATATGATGATATATTAAAACTATAGGTTATAAAATTAATATGATAAGTTGGTTATCATATTTATTTATATTATTAATTCTTAAAACTATAGGTTATAAAATTAATATGATAATTGGTTATCATATTTATTTATATTATTAATTATTTGATAATTATCCCCTTTTTCTCTCTAACCACATTAGTGAGAGGTTAAACGGTTTATTATGGCAAAGGAAATAAATAAAATGTGATTTTATTATTCCAAAAAGAAGTTTGTTACACGATAGAAAGTTACACGAATTGTGGAAAACCTATGCGATAGACTTGATTCACTATACGATTGAAGAATTTCCTATGCGATAGAGAGTTTATTCCTCAATCGTCTTTCCTCCTCCAAATCTCACAAACTCCCTCCTAACCAAAATAGCCAGAGCCCACCACTCATGGGTTCTCACCCCAAGAATACCAAGGAAACCAAGTGGTTATGTCTTCTTTTTTGTTAGAGTTTCTTTATTGTTTGCTTGAGGAGAGTTCGTGACTGTTCGTGTTGTTCGTGAATGTACGAGGGATTAACGCGAAGAAAAGTTCTTAAAAGAGATAATCTCTGAACTTTGTTTCTTGTTCAAAAGTATGTTGTAATTTAGTTAAAGTGTATAATCTTTACTATTTTATTGTAAATGTTTATTTTCAATCGAAATGAGATTTGGACGATCCACTTCCACTCATAGGTTCTCTGTAAAACGAGTTTCTTCAATTGGTCTCAGAGCCAGGTTGTATTCTGATTTCCATATTCCATTTATGCTTGAAATAATTTACAATTTGGTGGATTCTACTTCTGCATTATGTTTAATGCTTAAATGTATGTAGATGTTTGTTGATGGATGTTTCGGGTAGTAATCTCTATTTTGGCTTTCTGTTTAAGTTTACAAAAGTTAATTTGTAAGAGCCTCTGCATTTTTTGGCATAAATCTTGCAATCGAGTATGTATTCATTTAGAGTTTTGAGTTGTCCGTGGAGCTTCGACATAAAGGTTATAGTTCGTTTCGATGGAGAAGATGAAATGGTGGTCGCATCGTGTAGCTTGAGCTAAACAATCGTTTAGATTGGGCTATGTGTTCGTGTGGAGTTTCCTGCACGATCATGTAGCATCTGCTAAATGATCGCATAGCTAATGTTATGCGATCATGTAGAGTTGTTGTTGAACGCTAGGATTGATGCTAAAAAAATATGCTATGCTATGCTCGAAATGATGTGATACTACTTCTAAATATTCGTTAATTATGAATGTTCTTATAGTATGCCATGTGTTGTCACAAGTTACCTTACGTTGGAACCAAGTGTAATTCCACCGCAAGTTTCTCGGTGTGATCCGAGGTCAAACATAGGGACTGTTTGAGGTTATTGTGGTATGTTTGTGATATATGCGACCAGGTTTTTCAATCTTTAAAGAGTGTTTTGTACAAGTATATAAAAGTGCGGTAAAGTAAAGTAAAGCAGTAAAAAAATTGTGATAATAAAATAAGTACAGGAAACTTAAGCTAGATGATACAAGATACAGGCTTCATGATACAAGATGCTAGGGTCCAGGCTGGCTGTGAAGGTTATGCAAAGAACATAGAATGCGGCGGCAAGTCTTATGTACAACACAAGAGAAAGATAACTAATATAAACAACACAAGTTTCTTAAATGCATTGAAGCTATAAGTACGGTTCCGCTTTTCTCTTGGCGTACACCTTTCAGTGATCGGCCGCGCTCCCACATGTCTGTGGTGAAACAGAGACGAACGTAATGAACGCAAGGTTGCTTCCATGTCTGGAAGTATTACTCGCTTTAGTTAACGCATTCTTCTAACCTTCTCTCGATAGATCAAAATGACATCTTCACTTCTGCTCTCACAGGTGAAGATGTCGTCTAGCATGCCTTAGCTAAACGGATTTACCTCTTTAACATAAGTTTACTCGTTTAATTCATATTAACTACCAGGGGATTAGGAAGACATCATGGAGAAAGTGATTAACGGAGGAACAGAAGTAGACAGAAAATTGGATATGAAAGTAATCGAAACATTTATTATATCTATTAAGCGTTTGATACATGGTGTGAATGAAGAGATAAAGAAGGTGAAATACAATGATGAAAAGAGATAGGACAGATACAAAAAACGCCAATGTCTTGGCACGATTCGAGTGGAGATCTGCTAGCCAGATTGGATGGATCAGATGGATGGATGAGCTTCCCTCTCAGGCTTGCTCAACCGGTAGCAGGGTTCTCAACATAGAGCTTCTCGATGGGAATTTGGCAGAATAGAACTGAGACTCACCTCTCGGCCTTGTCTCGTCTTCTTCCCGGATTTCTTCAGTTAAGCACTCAGCTCAGCCTTTCCTCTCAACACTTTAGCAGCAATTAGCCCCATATCCAGTAGCATATTTTTTTATGAAATCTATGGGGTATTTATAGGTGAGGATCCTTGACTCCGACCTTGTGGTCCCCACTTGTTGTTATGGAAATTCCGAAGATGGAGGGATATTATTCCTTCTGTTATGCAATCAGACCGTCAATTATGCACAACCGTTAGTTATACACGTGTCTCAATCCTCCGCTTTTGCATTGCTCAGCTGCATTTTTCGATCGTGAGTTTGCATGCGGTGTTGTTTTTATTACCACATGCGGTTGAAAGTCAGCTCTGGATTGATTGTCGCATTGCGCCGTCGTTGCATTAATCGTCTCTTCATTGTTGATTGACGGGTGCATTGTGACAGAGATGCGTTGATTAGTTCTTTTTTAGCCTTGAGCGCAAGCGGTGACTTGGTTTCCTGCAAAACAAAGTAAAATCTTCTTTTCTTCCATCTTAAAGATGTTAGTGGGTGTAATTGCGATAATTTATAATTATTGTATTTCGAAGCTAATTTTCATACAATTGGCGTATATTTATTCTCTTTTGGCTGCAATATCTAGATAAGGCAGTATAAATAACTTGTATTTCTACAAGTTATCAGTTGTCTACTCGATCGTGCTACGTTGGCTGTATGATCGCATAGGCGCTCGAGGAGTAAACGATCACACGGTATTTGATACTCGATGCAAGGCATGTATGCTAAACGATCGTATAGACTATCATGCTCATCACATAGTCAGTAGCTATATGATTGCATAGTATACGATACTCGGCGCATGCTACTCAATCATGTAAACTATCATGCTCATCGTATAGTCGTTAGCTACACGATCGCATAGTATGCGCTACTCGACGCACGCTGGACGATTGCGTGGACTTTCATGCTCATCGCATAGTCCAAAGCTATGCGATCGTTCCTACACGATCATTTATATTCGATGTTCGTTGCTCGACGATCAGAGGATTTACTACACGATCAAGCTGCAAAGCTTCAAGGCGAGCGGTTCAAGACCCAGTTCACCTGTTCCGAACCGATGGACTTAAACTTTTGTAATAGATTAGCCTTTTCTTTTCCGTTTTTTGAGATTTATTATCCCAGTCCATCAACTTATTTAAATATGCATATGATGTATGTTTATTATATATGGCATAATGTATGTCATATAGTTTTAAAACCCACCATAGATTATGCATTTTATTTCATTCATCATTTTATATTATAAGTGTTATAATATATTAGTATGCATGATTGTATGTATGGAATATATGCTATAGTTATAATATAAGGTTGTATGTACGTATGGAATGTATGCTATAGCTCAGTTTATTACTTTCTTATATAAAAGTTATATATTAGTAATGAATGAACATTGCATGAAGCATGAAACTACTTTAGGTTTATTTATAATTATTATAAATAACTTATGTATGTCTAGCTAGCAATGTTGAATGATTTTAATTGTTTCATTTCTTATAAAAGTTATAATTAATGAAATTAGAATTAAAATCAAGTTTAATCATCTTTTAAAAGTGTTTTAAAATTTGATTGAGATAGACCTAAGATCACATTTCTAATAAGATTAAAAAACTAAGTTTAATCTTTCAAATCGGTTTAATAGGATTAAATTGATTCTAATAAAAGATTAAATATGTAACATATGTATCTATAAGGAACCTTTTGTCTAAGGCTGGTTCTGGCTAGACTGGGTACTTAAGTCGACGGAAACGTCGCACCCCTACCTGGGAACCTACCTAGAAAGGTGAATTAGATAGATTTGTTACATGCATGCAAGTTTGATGAATGTCTATTAAAGAGTTTAATAGGATTTGAATCAAAGTTGTTTAATCATCAAAAGCAAGTGTTGTTTTTTAGCAAATGAGTTGTATACAAACCTTAGGCTTTAATCATCTTTTAAAAGTGTTTTAAATTTGATTGAGATAGACCTAAGATCACATTTCTAATAAGATTAGAAATCTAAGTTTAATCTTTCAAATCGATTTAATAGGATTAAATTGATTCTAATAAAAGATTAAATATGTAAAAAAATGTATCTATAAGGGACCTTTTGTCTAAGGCTGGTTCTAGCTAGGCTGGGTACTTAAGTCAATGGAAACATCGCACCCTTACTTGGGAACCTACCGGGAAAGGTGAATTAGATAGATTTGTTACATGCATAAAAGTTTGATGAAAGTCTGTTAAAGAGTTTAATAAGACTTAAATCAAAGTTGTTTAATCATAAAAAACAAGTATTTTTTTTAGCAAATGAGTTGCATGCAAACCTTAGGCTTTAATCATCTTTTAAAAGTATTTTAAAATTTGATTAAGATAGACCTAAGATCACATTTCTAATAAGATTAGAAATTTATGTTTAATCTTTCAAATTAGTTTAGTAGGATTAAATTGATTCTAATAAAAGATTAAATATGTAACAAATGTATCTATAAAGGACCTTATGTCTAAGGCTGGTTCTAGCTAGGCTGGGGTACTTAAGTCGATGGAAACGCCGCACCCCTATTTGGGAACCTACCTCGAAAGGTGAATTAGATAGATTTGTTACATGCATGCAAGTTTGATGAAAGTCTGTTAAAGAGTTTAATAAGACTTGAATCAAAGTTGTCTAATCATCAAAAGTAAGTGTTGTTTTTTAGCAAATTAAACAAATCACTTAGATAAAATTAGTAGCCAGATTTTCTAAGTTAATCAACCCTAAGTAGAATATTCAGTGGGAGGAAAATGGGGTATATGATACTTCACTTTTACCTCTATATGTTTCTCCCTAAAAATTCACACCGTGAGATCTATTCTCGGCCTCGAGGCACCATGGGAGTGTCCCCTACGGGTGGCATTTGGGTAGGTCAATACCAAGGTGAATGGAGAAAATCTTTACTTTATTTGATCGCTAGTAGACCCGATATCATGTTTAGTGTATGCCTATGTGCTAGATTTCAATCTTGTCCTAAGGAATAAAATTTGCATGTCGTTAAAAGAATATTTAAATATTTGCTTGGAACTATTGATATAGGCTTGTTATATGCTAGAAATGTTGAATTTAATTTGGTAGGATATTTCGATGCGGATTTTGCCAGTAGTTTAATTGTCCATAAGAGTACTAGTGGGACTTGTCATTTCTTGGTAGTTCCTTAGCATCTTGGTTTAGTAAAAAACAAAATTTGGTTGCTTCATCCACTACCAAAGCAGAATATATTGTGGTTGCTAGTCGTTGTGCACAAATTCTTTGGATGAAACAAACTCTTTATGATTTTGGATTAAAGTTTGATAATATGTCCATATTTTGTGATAATACTAGTGCTATTAATTTGACTAAAAATCCTATACATCATTCTAGGACTAAGCATGTCAATATTAGACATCACTTTATTAGAGAGCATGTGCAAAATGGTCATATTACTCTTGAATTTGTGAGCTTTAATAATCCAGTTATTTTTACCAAGTCATTGAATGAAGAAAGATTTTGCAAAAATAAGCTTTAGCTTGGTATTATCTGTTGTGATGCATCTTGATTTTATATCTTATTTGATATTATTATAGAATGCATTTTGATGGGGCGAATTGGAATATTTGTATGTCACATTTTAGGGGGAGTACGTATATGTTTGTTGCTCTTTTATATGATTCCAAAGGGGGAGAAGTATAAGAAAAATGTGTTAAGATTGTGTTTAATGATTGTTTCTATTGAATGTATTATTTAGGGAGAGAATTAATTAAAGGAAAAAAGTTAATTCTTTTGAATGAATGTCAACCATGATCTTTGTGATGATATGTATACTTGTTATGGAAATTACTTATTAACCACATGTGTTGCTATGGTTATGTACATTTCAAGTTATTTTTCTTCTATGGTTCGTCATTTTCAAAAAGGGGGAGATTGTTGACTTTTTGGCCTTAATCTCAAATTAATTCATTTTAGTTAATTAATTAATTAATATTTTGATGATAAAAAACCTAATTTTGTTTACTAACAATTTCATTATTTTGAATAGTCTATAGCGTAGAGCTCAGCACAACGATTTTGGTGTCTCTTGAATCACCCAAATCGGAGTCCAAACAAAGAAGATATAATGGAAACATACCGTGTTGGCCAATCATCAAATTGGACCAATTAGAAAAAGCCACTTGGAGTTGTAGAGGAGTGACACATAGTAGGTTTTTTATTTTTGGATTGTCTTAAAAAACTTAATTTAAAAAAATGAATTTAATATTATTTTATGTTTGTGTCTAACGGCTAGTTTTTAACAAATGGCGGTTTCCTATTTTTCGTTGGGTTTTAAAATAAATGATTTTAAAAGCTATATATTATTAAATTATTTTTTGTTTGTGTCTAATGGCTGGTTGAGTTCAACTATCCACCATTCAATTTAACTTTTTGAATAATCCAATGGCCCTAAATTCCACTTTTTACTCCACTTCCCTCACTTTTTATACTTCATCTTCCTCAAAATTGTTTCAACTTTTCGCAACTTTACAATCCTCAAAATTAGCAAAAAGGCCACCATTGTTACTCTTTCTACAAGCTTCCAATTTTCTTTCTTTTCATCTTATTCTTGAGAGAAATTTCTATTGTGTTGTGAGGATTAAAGTGTATAAGCTCAAACTTGTATACCCACTCTTTTTAGAGAGTTTTATTTTTTGATTTAAAGCTTCAAAAACATTGTAACCGTTGGATCCTTACCCGTGAAAAGGATCGGGTTTGCTCTTGAACCTGTACAAAGAGCAAGGTACCAGATTGGCTCTCATCCATGGAAAGAGTCAAAGAAGATTTTTTTAATCGAAATCCCAAGAGGCGCTTGGGAAAGTGGATGTAGGTCAAGTTTGATAAAACCACTATAAAAATTGTGGTGTCTTCTTCTCCGACTCTTTACTTATTATTTTCCATTTAATTTCAATTGCATTATTTTGGTGGTTGAGATTGATTGAGTATATTGTTACATAATTTTTATCAATCTTGTTATTTAGCATAAATTAGAGTTTTTATTAATTTAATTTAGAAATATCTAACTAGATCAATTTGAGCATATTTTAAGAAATATTTTAATTAAATCCTATTCACCTCTCCTCTAGGATTGCCATACCCGTCAAACAAGAGGTAGATTGTTGAGGCTAATTTTCTTGTAAGACAATCTTTCCTTTATCATTGGCTTTGGTAGCTGGAGCTTGACTCATCTTAACAGTTTCTTGCATTTGATATCTTAAGGCAGGGATTTCATGGTCTCGTTCCTTAACAACTTTCATTAAAAGATTTATCTTCCTCTCCACCCTACCATGGCCGACTCAGCTCTTATGTCGGCCATCATGACAGATACTATATCAAAGTGTGATTCTTTCTTTAATCGATCGGAAGCAGGAGCAAAGTTGTCGAACAAATGATTTTCTCTAATAACGATCCCGCCTCTAGGAAATTCCATCAGCTGTTCCCAGGTTTTCTCTGCAATGACCAAACTTGCTCATGTAGGATCCTCTTTGAGTGACTTCGGGTCATAGGTCTCGTATAGAAGCTGCTTGCAATAGTTTCTTTGGATGCAACTTTCTTTAGTGTCATTTGTTAACTTGTTGATTTGGATGACGAGAGAGATAAGAGGTAAAGAGGTCCCATCGGACGTGCTAATTTTTTTGCACGAGATTTTGGAGAAACTTTTTTGTGGAGTTTAACTAGTGTTAATATAGATTTGATGTGATGTAGTTTGATCTCTACTGTTTGATCCTCTGATTCTCTCTCCATTGAATGTGTTCACTTGTTTTAGGGAAGCGGAGCGTATGGTTTTCTTGAAGTGTAACTCTTGGAAGAATCTTTTTACCTTCAGAACTTGAGCTTCAAGGAGTGATTTGGTCTTCAAGAGTCAAGAAGTCTTCTGAATGTAAAGAATTCTATCTAAGTTCTCTGAAATGTAGAATTGCTCACCCCTAGAAATGAAGAGAACTCCTCTATAAACAGAGTTCTCAAATGGATTTCGTGGGCTTGGGCTTGGTTGGTTCATGGACCTATCCCTTGAGCCTAACTAATTGGATTTGGGTCTTATTTGACATTTGGGTCAAATTAAATCTATTTCTTGACTTAATTGAACTTTAGCCCAAATAATAATATTAAATTAGACAAAACTAATTTTATTCAATCCAAGTCATGAAGGAAACATGTGGCATCATCAAAATTCGCCAATTTATGTCTTCAACTTAAATTTGGGACACATGTCAACTTCTAATTAGTCCTAAATTCAATTATTTAGAATTTTGTCATTAATTTAGTAAATGACATGACAATTTTCGAATGGTCCAAAATTTCTCATTCAGCAAATATAGTTTAATGAAATATTATATGTAATATCTAAGGGACACGAATAATATATATTTTTTCATAATACAACAAAAGTTAAAGCCATTTTGACTTCCCCTTTTATGTTGGATGATAAATAATCCGATTTTTAAACAATAGTGAATGTGAGGAAATATCAAGTATCAAGTACCAAGTGAGAAATATTGTCAAATAACACAACAAAAATTATTAAACATTTTAAAGAATTGAGAAACTAAATTTGAAATTTAAGTATGAAAAAAAAAGGAGAAAAGAATAGGAAATTCAATAACCAAATATGTGGAGGTTGTTTGTTTGAACTGCTATTGTTAATATTACATCTACTTGAATTTAATTCACTTTTTTTAAAAAAAAAAATAGTTAGAACAATAATGTCTTTTTCCATAATTTTCATTGATTTCCTCTGTCCGAAGCTCTTCCAACTGTCTTGAAGTTTTAACAATGATTTCCTTTCCCTCATCTTCTGTTTTAAGGTTTACTCATTTCCCAATGGCTTTCTTCTCTCTTTGAAGTTCTTCAAAGTGGGTATTACAACAATAGCTAATACTGTAGAACAATATTTTTTTGGATTATTAGTTAGTTTGTTAGCTAATAGTTAATGTTTAATTTAAAGCTCTCTCCATATATTCATGCCTTTGATTACATTTTTCCTTTATTCCCATTTCAATCTTCAGAAAAATGGGTTCCATTTTAATAAAACCTAACGATCTATCCGCGTTTTTCAATGGTTGCAGCAGTGGCAGAGCTGGTAGAACGTTAACAAACATCATGAAAATATGTGCATCTGCTTGTTGGATTGTATCATCACGCAGCGGAAGCGACAAGGATCATTAAGCACTCTAATTCATTAATTTTGGCAGAAACTAAAGAATGCTTATATAGAAATAAATGGGTTTCAAGTCATACCTTTGTAGAACCCTCGAAATCTCAATTTTTAGCTGTAAATCGCTCCAACGATCCGAGATTAATCGGCTAAACTCATTAGACCGAACTAACCCCCATTCGTTAACTAATGGATCACTCCACTAAAGCCCATAGTTGAATTCTCCTCACTGTAGATATATTATGTCCACTCGATATAACCATGATTAGTAAGTTAACCCTTCACAGGTTGTTTGTAATAACGATTAGGTTAAATCTCTGTTTTACCCCCGAAATTACCTCTTGTTCCTCAAGTCCCACTAATCCTCTAACAATTGATTTGTGATCCAATCAACAAATCAAGTCCCTCTCGAGCCAGTGAGAGGGTGGGGCCCCTTGTTCAAGACCCATAATTAAAACTTAAGGGAACAACCTCTCTACTATCCCTAACAGCAGGTAGGAGTGAATTCCGTCTTGCATCCTATGTCCCTAGCTATCTATCCTGTCTTACCCCTAAAATGGAGGTTATTGAGCCGGCACTGTTGAGCCAACTCTCACTTATATAAATCTAAGGATAATCTCGCATTAACAGGAGTTTAGAATTAGCTCAAAATTAAGGTCAAGTTACCTAGGTCATCGCTTTGAAATAGTCAATCTTAAACAGTAAACAATGTTATAAAGTAAGAGTGACTGATTTCATGGTCCGATCTTGTACAAACCCTTTTGCACATGGACGCCCCCACTTCTTATGTCATAACATGTACGAATTAGGATCACTTCGTTTGTAGCACTTTACAACTCTTTGTAACAACTACAGAGCAGGTCACATCCTATAGTGTTACCAAAATAAGACACCCAACCTTATTCATATACTATAGATCATTTTGACTATATACTTGAAACTGATCCACTTTTATGTCTCCACATAAAGTTCAAGTACTCATGTAATAGTCAAGGGACTTTTGGTTTATTGGATTTCTATTAAGCAAACATCTATTCAATAATAACTTATTGAATTTTCAGAATAAGTTCAATTGTTTACAAACCACAAGTTTTAGGACATAAAACCCAACAAACTCCCACTTGGACTAAAACTCCAGTGGTAACTTATATATCCAATTATAAGACTGAATTTCTAATTTTTATAGAGAAATACAATAAACTAGGGCATTTCATACCCATGGTTTACCATTTAGTATCCCATACCTAATATTTCTCCCACTTGCCCTAGGTTATTAATCTGATTCTTAAACACTTTAGCCGAGAGAATCATTGTAAACATGTTAGTGTATAATAGGCTTTTAATTAAACCATATGGGAATGCATCTTATTCTCAATAATGACCAGGAAGCACACTTTCCTCTCACTACATTGAGGTACTCTCAACTCTTTGAGTAAAACGTATTTGACTTGTCTTAACAATTCTTTGTTAACAGTCAGATCTAAAAATCTTTAAACTTTCTATACTTTGATCTAGCCATTTTTAAATATCTGAATATTTACAAATGGCTTTTTACAATTTGATTCTTAAAAGAAATTGCTATAAGATAGAACAAACATATTTTTCGATAATGAACATTTTATTTACATAAAAAATATACAATTTGTTCTTTACAAGATCATAAAAGCAAGTAAGATCAAGCAGCAATATCTTCCACTGGTCAAGCTGAGCAAGTTGTCCCCAGGAACTAGTTTGCCTGTTTAGCTTTCTCTGCTCTCTTCTCGGCAATGTACTGAGGGCAATTTCTCTTCCAATGCCCTTCTTCATTACAATGGAAACACTTCCCTTTCTCTGCAGCGTTTTTCTTGTCTTTCTTTCCAGTAGGTTTCTTCTTCCCTTTCCCTTTGCCCTTCTTCACAGGAATACTCTTACTCTTCGAAGAGGAGGCAACATCAGGCTTGGAGGACGTTCCTCCCTTCTTAACAATAGTAACATTTACTTATGATTCTAGACCCTTAGTTCTCAACATAGTCTAGTAAGCCCGTAGCTCATTTAGCAGAGTCGTCAAACTGTATTCAATTTTATTCATCAGTGCATTTGTACAAAATTGCAAAAAACTCTTCAGAAGAGATTCTAGAATAAAACCAACTTGACTTCTCTCGTCAACAACAACGTCGTTTACTTTAGCCACATTAAAGTGGACCATCATGTCTAAGACATGTTCATGAATAGAGGCCCCCTCTTTCATGCGGCTATTGTAAACGCATTTTATGGCATCATGCCTCTGGGTGAAGGACGGTTGTCCAAACATCCCTCGCAGAGATTCCATAATCTCTTTGGCAATACTCATTTCCTCATGTTTCTTCGCCAAAACATCAGATATTTTGGCGAGGATATAAGCATGGGCTTTATCATTCGTCATGATCCATCTATCATACATTTTTCGAACAGTTTGGTTTGTGTTAAAGCTTAGAATTGGAGGACAATCCTCTGTTAAGAAAAACCGCAAATCGTCTATCACAAGTATCATGTTCAAATTTGATTTACAGGTTACATAATTATCCCCAATCAGTTTAGCTAACGCCAACAATTGTATTAATGAACTCGTCATCAGGCCCCCTCTTTCATGCGGCTATTGTAAACGCATTTTATGGCATCATGCCTCTGGGTGAAGGACGGTTGTCCAAACATCCCTCGCAGAGATTCCATAATCTCTTTGGCAATACTCATTTCCTCATGTTTCTTCGCCAAAACATCAGATATTTTGGCGAGGATATAAGCATGGGCTTTATCATTCGCCATGATCCATCTATCATACATTTTTCGAACAGTTTGGTTTGTGTTAAAGCTTAGAACTGGAGGACAATCCTCTGTTAAGAAAAACCGCAAATCGTCTATCACAAGTATCATGTTCAAATTTGATTTACAGGTTACATAATTATCCCCAATCAGTTTAGCTAACGCCAACAATTGTATTATTGAACTCGTCATTATGAAATTATAAACAAATTTTATAAGTGTATTGCTTTTAAATCCAATCAAATTTTAGCAAATTAATAATGTATCCAAGATTATTCTTTTATAACGATACTACAGCAAGACATTCTTGACTAAATACTATCTCCAAAATAACTCATATTCTGATAGTCATTTAAGTACCGTTTTTGGTAAGAGATTATTAACACTTAATAATTCTATAAGTGTAACCCTTCGTTTTCAGACGTCAAAGGTCAGTCCCAACTATGCTACCGAAGTTGAGAGTCAAGGTTGGGAATAAACCTAAGAAATACTATCCATCTCTGGAGCTTGAGTTGTTCTGAATCCTATGTTACAACCCTCCGAGGGGATAGCCATCGTTAAACGACTAGCAAAGGGCCGCTTAAAGCGAACCAACAAACACAACATAGGAATCTCACGGTCCAAACTAACGGGAGAGAGACAAGATATGTTGACACATTTCCTTCACACACTTACTATGAACTACTTCCCCCGTTCACCTTGGTATTGACTCATACATCCACTTCTGAATAGAGGTCACTTCCAAGGCGACACGAAGCGTCATATGAATCTCACAGTGTGAACTATGTGGAGACGTGGCAGTTGAAATCATATACTTAATTTATGTTTGAACAACTTCCCCTTATTCATCAAAGTCTAAATTTAAGCTAAAAAATAATTTTCGAATGGAGATCACTTCCAGGGTGACATGAAGTACCACTTAAATCTAGATTGTGAACTCTTAGGGACGTAAGAGCTAAGAATAACATATCGAATATGTTATTAATCTCACACTGAAGTTTTCTAATAACTTTATCATATAGAAGTTATTGGACTACCACTGAAGTGTTCTATTTAAAAGGGTAAATTTATATTTAGGTTCTTTTCCAGCTAATAAAAACAACCCTAAGTCTATGTGGTTTATCCAAGTATAACACTTATAAATGGATTTAAACCTACGATGTCTAGGTGATAAACCGTTTTATTATCTCACATCGCTCACATATGCTCATAAAACCGATTACCAATGCTAAAAAATTCGGCCATAATCCCCAGGTAGGAGGTGCTCCATAGACCGTCAACTTAAACCCCCAGCCTTCAACAGAATTATATACCGGTTGAGTTTGTAACCCGAGTTTTACAAGTTTAACGACCTATTTTAACTATTAAAACGAGTGGTTAACCTACGTGAGCATGCAACTTGTTCTTTGTTATGGATTTTAAACGTCTAACCCAATTTTATAACAACTTATAAAATTTTAGACATACTAAACATCCACAACATACATAAAGGCATTCAATATTTAATATAACCATTATATTAAACAAGAAATCCTAACGTGCATACTATATATTATAATAAATCATAACATACTTTCAATGCATGTAGCATGCTTTCTACGGTGGGATTTTAAATCTACATGGAATACTATATGCACATACAGGATTTATTTAGTTATAACATACATCAAATGCATAAATAATTAAACACAGACTGATATGGTTTTAGTTTTGGCAAAAACACAAGCAAGCAAAAGCCTAAATATTACAAAACAGCTTCTACACCGCTTCCGGACCACTCGAACCGCTCCAAATCGAACCCAAGTAGCTTGAACAGAACCCAAATCGTCTGAATCGGACGAGCCAAAAACCATTTGAGGCTGAATCGGACCGGACCTCAAGAGAACCGGTTGAACTGGCTGCTCTTGCTCCATGCTCAAAATCTCGCTAAGGCTCATCGTTTAACATTGACGACCATCGTTTTGCATTTTCCTGATCGTTTACTGTTCGCCTGATCGTGTAGCGGCCAACACATAGTGCCTAACCAAGCTACATGATTGTGTAGTGTTTTCTATCTATCGCATAGAGTCATTATCTAGTGTTGGGCAATGCTACACAATCGCTTAGTATCTAACACTATTGTGCAGCACCATCGTCTAACGCTAGACAAATACTACACGATCGCTTAGAGCCATCACATAGCGCCTCTTGTTGGTCGTTTAGTGCGTGCATAGCATTTCAACGCATCGTTTAGCTGTCGCACAAAAGTAAACGATCGTGTAGTGTTATCGCATAGCTCTTCAACGCATTGTTTAGCTGCCGCACAAAGGTAAACGATCGTGTAATGTTATCGCATAGCTCTTCAACGCATCATTTAGCTCCCACGTGAAGCTACACGATCGTGTAGTGCCATCGTATAGCACTTCAACGCATCGTTTAGCTCCCACAGGTACACGATCGTCTAACGGCACAACATTTCAATGCTCAACGCCCAAAGCTACACGATCATCTAGCTTTTCTTCACATCGACTAACGCCTAAAACTAAACGATCGTCTAGCACTGAAACTCAATGACGATATGAATAGAGGCTGAAAAGCTGGAATCTGCAACTCGGCCTTTTCACTTGTTTCTTCAATTACAGCTTAATTTCAACTCTAATGACTCCAAATAAATTACAAACTCTTGAGAACACATATAAGCTCATCAAGAAAGAGCCAATTACAAATTTGATTGAGAAATCAAAGAGAAATAAAAATCCAAAACTCAAAAAACCATATCAGTGCAGCAATTTCATATAACTTATGAAAAACATCCACCACACAAAAATTAAACCAAATTGAATGCTTATAAAATGCTCTGATACCAATTGTTGGATTGTATCACCATGCAGCGGAAGCGACAAGGATTATTAAGTACTCTAATTCCTTAATTTCGACAGAAACTAAAACATGCTTACACAGAAATAAATGGGTTTTAAGTCATATCTTAGTAGAACCCTCGAAATCTCGATTTCTAGCTGCAAATCTCTCCGAATCTTGTTGTAGACCACCCAAAGATCTTCCTTACTATTCTTTTGGTGCTCTAGATTGAGTTGTAGGACTCAAAATAAGCTTGAATTAAGGGAATTAGGAGAAGAACTCATAGCAACAACCCACTTTGAAGAACTCCTTCTTCAACCGAATTTTTCAGGAAAAATTCTATCGATTGCATGCCTAAAATTCACTCCAATTTCTTCAATATATTGCAGACCATCATGCAAGAAAGATAGCTACATGAGATGCAACTCATGCTTGGAATAATTGAAGCTTGAAAATGGTGAGTTATGGGTGAGCTACTTGAAGATGATAATGGAAAATCCCAATTTTCCATTTTGTGTATTTTTCAACTTATCAAATTCTGAATTTGATTTTAGAAAAAAAAAAATTTGATTTCAAAAATAAAAAATTATTAATTTCATAAATTAATTTTCTAATAAAATTAATTACTTAAACAATTTTAATAATTTTAATTAATTTAATATCAAATATTAAATTAATTTTTACATAATTCCACCTTCATATATTTAAATCATATTTAAATATTAATTCTCCGATTTCGTTTAATTCTAGTTCGAACATTTCAAATTAACTTATCACACTACTCTAAAGCTAATCCATTTTCGAGCTAGTAGGGGACCTCGCGAACCTACAGATCATGGGCTCCAACGACCCGAGATTAATCAGTTAAACTCATTAGACCGAACTAACCCCCATTCGTTAACTAATGGGTCACTCCACTAAAACTCATAGTTGAACTATCCTCACTATAGATATATTATGTCCACTCGATATAACCATGATTAGTAAGTTAACTCTTCACAGGTTGTTCGTAATAACGGCTGGGTCAAATCTCTGTTTTACCCTCGAAATTACCTCTTGTTTCTTAAGTCCCACTGATCCTCTAATGAACAATTGATTTATGATCCAATCAACAAACCGAGTCCCTCTCAGGCCAGTGAAAGGGTAGGGCTCCTTGTTCAAGACCCAAGATCAACACTTAAAGGAACAACCTCTCTACTATCCCTAACAGCGGGTAGAAGTGAATTCCGTCTTGCAATCTATATCTCTAACTATCTATTCGATCTTATCCTTGAAATGGTAGGTTATTGAGTCGACAATGTTGAGCCAACCTTCACCTATGCAAATCTAAGGATAATCCTGAATAAACAAAAGTTCAAAGTTAGCTCAGGATTAAGGTCAAGTTACCTAGGTCATCACTTTGAAATAGTCACTCTGAAACAGTAAACAGCGTTATAAAGTAAGAGTGACTGATTTCGTGATCCGATCTTGTACAAACCCTTTTGCACATGGACGCCCCCACTCCTTATGTCATAACATGTACGAATTAGGATCACTTCGTTTGTAGCACTTTACTACTCTTTGTAACAACTACAAAGCAGGTCACATCCTATAGTGTTACTAGAATAAGACACCCAACCTTATTCATATACTATAGATCATTTTGACTATATACTTGAAACTGATCCACTTTTATGTCTCCACATAAAGTTCAAGTATTCATGTAATAGTCAAGGGACTTTTAGGTTTATTGGATTTCTATTAAGCAAAACATCTATTCAATAACAACTTATTGAATTTTTAGAATAAGTTAAATTGTTTACAAACCACGAGTTTTAGGACATAAAACCTAACACTACTCACCGAATTCATTCCACCGGAGTAAACCCGTTGAAATTCTCACTTCCTCTTCTTTTGTTGCAGTTGGGAATCTGTGTTGGAACTACCATCTTATTTTATCAGCTCCTCAGACCATTGGGTCAACCTCTAATCGTCTCACAAATTTTGGTAACTCCTTTTTTTCCTTCAATTTTGAAATTACCCTTTTGAATTTGTATTTGAAATTTCTTTATTGGTTGTGTTGTTATTTTTATCAGAGCAATTTCGTTCTAAGTTCTTCAGGTTTATGGTAATGGAAGGAATTTAGATAAACAATTTTTCCGATCAGTGGATTCATTTTATTGGATGTAATGTCTTCAATTTGGAGTACTTTTTACTTCTTTCTAATTGGAGTGCAAACAGATATGATGATTGTGAAGAAGATTGACAATAGAGCATTTGGTATAGGATATTGTTCTGTGATTTTGCCTTTAGTTCTCACTATCGTTTACTCTGTAGCTTTGATGAATATTTTTTTACTCCAAAACTTCCAAAACTATTCTCCTAGTAGGTGGAGCAGAATCATTCATCAGCTTTCCCATGGTTGCTTCTCTTCTTTCTGAGCTTCATTTAATGAACTCTGAATTTGGGAGAATTGTTTTATCATCTTCCATGGTTTCAGGTATTAGCACCATATTTATTGTAATAATAGGATCTATGTTGGATCCAAGAAAAAGAAACATGTAAGATATCTTATTTTGGGATTCTGTAGCTTGGGTTATTAGAATTGTCCTTGTTTTCAGTAGTAGATGTGTCATTTTGTGGATGGTAAAGAAGAATCCAGTGGGGCAACTATTGAAGGAGAGCTTTGTGATTACATTACTTTTACGGATTTTTGTGAGTGCATTCTGTAGTCAATCTTTGGGTGCTCATAACTATTTTGGTCCTCTTTTATTTGGGATTATAATACCTCCAGGGCCTCCCATTGGACCAACATTGATGGAGAGGCTCGAGTCCATCACCTCTTGGATGTTCATACCCATCTTCTTTTTCAAAACAAGCTTGGTTGTCAATATGTATATCATCAAACTCAAAAAATTCCTTGGTTTGTCATTCATTATCTTTGTGAGTGCATTGGGGAAGTTTTTGGGTGTTCTAATGATGTCATTATATAACAAAATACCTGTGAGAGTCGCTATGTCATCAGCCTCATCATGAATAGTCAAGGAGTTTTTGAATTTGGTATGTTTAAAATGATGAAGAAAAACAAGGTAGGAACAAAGTATTTATCATTATATAATTACATTTAATCATCATTTCTATAGAGTGAGGTTCATAGAAGAGGTGGTGAAGGATGGCAATGGAACAGTCTCTGTACTCCGTTCGATGGGAAACAGTTTTGATCTCGTAATGGCTGGGAGACGATATAACCCCTATTTGGTACTTTGGAACACTTGGAAAAATTGGGGCTTGTTGGAGAATGTCATGATCTTGGTTGTGCAACAACACACAAGTATGGTACATAAAGACCAAGAGAATCATCAAAGGAAAGGTTATTTTTGCTCTTCTTCTCCCTCTCTTTCTTCATTTTTCCTTTCAGCTTCTCAACAGTGTACATTCTCTCCTCTCATGTCCATGTATCAACATCATCTATTGTTCAACTTATAAAAACAAGAATCCTTTGTTGAACTTACTTAAACTCAAGTCTAGGGTACCAAAGGAAGTTCAATTTTCAATACAATGTATTTAATAATTTATACTCTGGTATTTTGCACTCTCTTCATTTATACGTCCATTTTGTTGCATTACAATACAAAACTGCAACTGCAAGAATACAGTGTGAAGTTTTAATATAATGTTTGAGTGAGAGGCTTGTTTTACAGGATTGATTTTTATCATAGTTACTAACGCTTAGTTTTATCTAGAGAATCGAAAATTAAGGTCAAATAATCTAACGTATCCATCTAGATTTTCTCAAAAACAAAAAGTAATAGCAAAACTAAATCATATGAGACTATTTTTTTTCAAGACACAAATATATGGGGAAAATTAAAAGGATATTGTCTTTTTAGAAACTATTTAGGAAAATATTGTTGTTTTCAAACTATTTGTAAAAATATTGTTTTTTTTTTTTTTTTTAAATAAGTCGAGGGTTGAAAATTCGAACCCTCACCTTCTTTTCATTTGTACGTCGAACTTTGAACCCTCGATCTTACCCTTCCTAATATTATTATTGAGTCTATTTAATTATCATTTCGAAGACCTTCCTCTATCAAAAGATCGTATTTCTAAATTTTCATAAGGTTCCCCTGGAATTTCTTCCAAAGCTTGTTGAATAATTTTTACGGATTCTATCATCTCAGCAAGTCTAACTAAATAACGAGCTAATGAATCTCCTTCTTTTTGCCACTGAACTTCACAATCAAATTCGAGAGCGAGATTATGAGAGAGAGCAAGATTATGAGAAAGTGAGAGTTTGAGAGAGCGAGATTTTGAGAGCGAGAGCGAGAGCGAGATCGAGATTTTGAGCGTAAACGTGAGCGAGAGCGAGAGCCAAATAGCGAGATTTTGATATAGAACGAGAATACCGTACAAATTTCCCTTTTTTTTCTTTTTTAATTATTACACATTCCACCTTCTTCTTTCTAATCCTTTCTTTTTTTTTAATTTTCCATTTTATAAAAACAATTTCTAAAAATATTTTATTATTTTATTTAAACTCTAAAAAGAATAAATTAAAAAAAATAACTCATAAAAATAAAAAAAATGTAAATTAAATATCTCATTTATATAAAAATAATTACAAAAATCAATGTGTCCCACAAGGCAGACGTCGTCGATTTCGAGCTGGTTGTCGTCGTCGACTTCGAACTTGAGGTTGCTCGGGTTCTTCTTGATATTACTCTGGTACCTCTGCAAGCGCTTCATATATAAATATTCATTATGCTCTCCACGACCCCGACCATGTCCATGCACGTATGAAGACGAAGGACCAGCCTCTGAGTCATAATGTCCTGAACCAAATGTTGGCATCATCATCATCGGACTAACATAATCAGTTTGACTCTGCGTCTGCATTATAAGGGGCAACTCTTCCACATTATGTGCAACCTCATCAAACTCATCCTCTTCCCGAACAGGTCCTCTACATCTAGGAGCTGGTGGAGGAACAATAGGTATATTGTACATATAATGAATTTCCTCCATATAGCTTCGGTTGTCACTACATATAGCAAGAACCTGGTTCGGATCATTTACAACCTCACGAAGTCTACTGTTGTTCGATCTCTGTGAATTATAAAACAATTAGACAATATTTAAAATAAATTTAAATTAAAAAAATTAGATAATATTCATTCATTTACCAGATGACCCACAGCTGCTCTCGAACGAGAGACATAGCGCCTTGTGATATTATTATACCAATGAATATATTCTGGAGTGACATCTGTGTCAAACTGTTCAAGAGAAACCCCCACTACAATAAACCTTGTACGATAGTGCCATCGCACTACCAAATATGCAACTTTTTTGGACCAATCTCCAGTCCTTAGGTTAATATCATGCAATACGAGTTCAGTATTACAAGGCGATGGGACATCCTGCTGAATACCGAATTGTCTCATCACCCTATCAGGAAGATGCCACTCACCAATGTGAAAACATATGAGAGGACTCATCGTCCGCCATATGTTTTGACCATTCGTACAAAAATTAGGCAGAGTATGCACAATAATTTTGTACAGCTCCCAAATAACCTGAAACACAAAATATTATATTAGAGAATATTAAAGACAAATACAATAAAAATGTGAATAAAATAATCAATTAGGTTTAGTGTAATGTACCTGTTCAGGTTGAAGCAGATTAAACATGTATCTATACTGGCTGACTACATGTGTGGCTGTCCTAGTCACACAAAATTTGTCTCTCCACCTAAATTTTTAAATTAACTAGATCAGTGATATAAAAATTAAATTGAATTAAAACAAAATACCGAGAACCGTAGGCTCTCATTAACATGATGTAGTTGTGGAGCCATTGTTGGAAATTGCTCTCAAGCCCATAGTTGCAAAAGTATGAGAGGTCCAGTTATCTCTCGAACCTCAGGTCTTGTTGCTTTGCATAGTTGTCTATACAACCATGCCAAGCATGCTCCACCCCACGAATACTATCCCGCATCATGGAGGTTAGCTAACAGTGGCAGGAACATCAAGTGAACAAAATGACTTGATTTATCTAAAAACAAACTTCCACCCATTATTTGTAGTATATATGCTCGCGCATATCTTATGACGGTTTTCTCGTCTGCATCATCTGTCAGCTCACAAAATTGTGTTCCTAACCATATTAAACTTAACCTCGATCCTTTAATCCTGTCGGCAGGTGGGGTCGCACCGAGATACAGTTGACAAACTTCTAACCAGTCATCGTACATCACTCCGGTGACCGGCTCACCGTCAACAGGTAACCCCAATAATGCTTCTATGTCTTATAGAGTGATAGTGCATTCTCCAACAGAGATATGGAATGTATGCGTCTCGGGCCTCCATCTCTCGACCAAGGCTGTGATCAGATGCTAGTCCAACTGAATAAATCCTGCCTCTCGACGTCTGCAAGATATTTCTCCAGTAGTACGATCTCACCATACAACATATGATCAAAGAATGGTTGGTTGTACAAAACATCGGGATCAACAGGTCCTTGGTTTAAAATCATGATCTAAAAAATATATATATATATATTAAAATTGACTATAATTGAATAGTAAAGAAAAATGTGAGAGTAAAGAATAATGTAAAACTTTATTGATTACAATAAAACAAATTGAATATACAATAGATTATTATAAAAAAAAAATTGAATATACAATAAATTATAATAAAAAAATTGAATATACAATAAATTATAATTGAATATACAATAAATTATAATAAAAAAATTGAATATACACTAAAATGAATATATAATAACAAAATTATTTATTTTTCAATCCCTAACTATCTGGAGCCCGTCTTAGTAACGAATGACACTTTCTTCGATTATGTCCTAACTAGTTACAAAATCCACATCGTTGTCGAGTGGCTGGTTCTGTCCAATCCATCTCGTTGTGATAACGTGAACTTTTCGGTCTACCAGGTTTTCTCAACAACGATGGATCAGGATGTAAGACGAGCATATTAGGGGGCGTGATCCAGTAAACTTCATGCGGTACAGGTTGAAATTGAGGAGAGTAACATTCAGCATACGTTGACAATTTGTAGTAGTCCTCAATAAAATCTTCGTAGTTCATGTTAAAATGTGAGCAAACGACCATAAAATGCGAGCATGGAATGCCGAATGCTTGCCACATGTTACATGAACAGTACCGCTCGGACCTGTTTAGCCTCAATATTTGAACGTTTCCTCCTTTGGCATTGAGACTATGACATCCGATCTTCACATGAAATACATCTTCATACCGATCGTATGATTGTACTTCATGTTTACTAGATCATGCAGCCTATTTATTTATTTTGTCGTGTGCATACCTGGATTTTTACTCCACTTAGTATTATAAAATATGTTTGAAATAAATTATTAATAAAATATATATTAAAAAAAAATAATATTATCGGGTGTATTTATCTTGACGCTCCAATGCATCCCTTATTTCTGCTTTTCTTTTCTCAAAATAGTTCACGCATTTAAAGAATGTTATCTGAGCAAGAGCATTTATAGGCAACATTCGAGCTCCTTTGAGGACTCCATTTATGCACTCTTATATATTCGTCGTCATCCACCCATATCTGAATCCTCCATCATGTATTTGAGTCCATTTCTCTAAACTAATGTTGTCAAAAAAACTTAGATAGCTCCGATTAATTCCTTTGATATCTTCAATTGCTTTGTTGAACTTTTGAATTTGAAACTGACATCCAGAATGATAAACATAATTTTTTAATGAATTAAATTTATACTTTTTATTGAAGTTGCTAATGATATGTCGTAAGTAGAAACGATGGTGACATTTCAGTCCCGTCCAACCATTTGATGTGTTGTTCACTGCTACAATTATACCAGCATGTTGATGTGAAATTAAATACACCTCTTCGTGTGTTACAATTTCTCTCAGGTGTTTCATACTTAGTGATCTCGAACAAGCCATCATACCGAGCGGTACTGTTCATGTAACAAGTGGAAAGCATACGGCATTCCATGCGAGCATTTTATGGCCGTTTGCTCACATTTTAACATGAACTACGAAGATTTTATTGAGGACTACTACATATTGTCAACGTATGTTGAATGTTACTCTCCTCAATTTCAACCGTACCGCATGAAGATTACTGGATCACGCACCTTAATATGCCCGTCTTACATCCTGATCCATCGTTGTTGAGAAGACTTGGTAGACCGAAAAGTTCACGTTATCATAATGAGATGGATTGGACAGAACCAGCCACTCGACAATGATGTGGATTTTGTAACCAGTTAGGACATAATCGAAGGAAGTGTCCTTCGTTACTAAGACGGGCTCCAGATAGTTAGGGATTGAATAATAAATAATTTTTTTTATTATATATTCATTTTATTGTATATTCAATTTTTTTATTATAATTTATTGTATATTCAATTTTTTTATAATAATCTACTGTATATTCAATTTTTTTTTTTTTTTGTAATCAATAAAGTTTTACATTATAATAATCTAATATATTCAATATTCAATTTATTGTCTAATGATTATTCAATTATAGTATAATAATCTAATATATTCAATTTGTTGTCTAATGATTATTCAATTATAGTATAATAATCTAATATATTCAATTTGTTGTCTAATGATTATTCAATTATAGTATAATAATCTAATATATTCAATTTATTGTCTAATGATTATTCAATTATAGTATAATAATCTAATATATTCAATTTATTGTCTAATGATTATTCAATTATAGTATAATAATCTAATATATTCAATTTTTTGTCTAATGATTATTCAATTATAGTATAATAATCTAATATATTCAATTTGTTGTCTAATGATTATTCAATTATAGTATAATAATCTAATATATTCAATTTATTGTCTAATGATTATTCAATTATAGTATAATAATCTAATATATTCAATTATAGTCTAATGATTATTCAATTATAGTATAATAATCTAATATATTCAATTTATTGTCTAATGATTATTCAATTATAGTATAATAATCTAATATATTCAATTATAGTCTAATGATTATTCAATTATAGTATAATTATTAGCTTTTTTTTCCTCTTTTTTTTATATATATTTCTATGGAAATTCAAATAAAGTGAAGACTCTCGCTCTCTTCTAAGATCTCGCTCTCTCCTAAGATCTCGCTCTCTCAGTATCGCTCTCTCCTAAGATCTCGCTCTCGCTCTCTCCTAAGATTTCGCTCTCTCACTCCCGCTCTCTCACAATATCTCGTTCTCTCTATTATTGTTGTTATTTTTCCATTAATGATTACTAACTTTCATTTCTTCTGGAACAATCACAAACACTTTTTTTATTATGGATCTACTACCAGAAACTCAATGTGTAATCTTAGCATTCAATGTGTATTCTTGAATAATCTCATTTTTCAATTATTCAGCCATTTCATTTTACCAAGTTCAAGTCAGATTAGTCAATATAAACTAAATCTCGCTCTCTCCAACATTCTCACTTTGAATCTCGCTTTCTCCTAAAATCTCGCTTTGAATCTCGTTCTCTCTTAAAATCTCGTTCAACATCTCACTCTCTCCTACTATCTCGCTTTGAATCTCGCTTTCTCCTTAATCTGCTTCAGCCCACTTATCTTCTTAATCGCTTTGAAGTTTCGACATGTGTGTAACCTTCGACAACCTAATATACAAAATTTTATTCGTAGACAAAGCTAATTCGGAATTGTCTTTCATTCCAAGGCATAACTTGTATCTATGCACTTCATATTTGCCTGGAGTTCGCTCCTAGAAATATACTCATCCCCACCCCCTCATGTCAATCCACAAGCCTCCGTCTAATTCGAAATGATAACAAAATGCATAGGTTGTTAGAAGCAGCTCGAGTACACAGATAAATATAGTATACCATCTCATTACTTTATTTCCTCTATGAGGGAAAAAGAAAAGTAATAAACCTGCAATCTCGATGGTGGATGTGTGTCGAAACTTCAACCTTCGACAACCTAAGCGAGATTCACGAAATTTTCCTTATCGAGGGTTGAAGTTTCGGCCTATGTATTGTTTTCAAGTTTTTCTTTGTTCGTCAAGTTCTCAACGTTCGACCTTCACATTAATCGAGTTCTCAACATTCGACCTCTAGCCTCGAACTCCCAAAACAACAATATTTCTCTAATAAGTTTCAAAACAACAATATTTCTCTAATAAATTTTGAAAACAACAATATTAATATTAAAGATCCCAAATATATGTGTTGTAATGTAACAAAGATAATTCTTGGATCATACAAAATTTGAATAATTTATTTGATATCGATAAGTAATCACTAACCATTCAAAAAAATAAAAAACACTAACCATTCAAAAAAAATAAAAAGCACTAACCATTCAAAAAAAAAAATAAAAAGAAAAGAAAAGAAAAGAAAATAAGTAGTCACTAAATTAAGCTATATCAACTAAAAATATATCAAATTAAATTTGTATTAGATTAATGTAAATCAATTTTATTTGAATTTTTTATCTAAAAATATTTAGTTTTCCAAAAATATAAACAAATAATTATTAATTGAAATTAAATATACATTTTTTAATTTTATAAAAAAAGACGTTAAATGTAATAAAATGATAAAGCAATGTGATACTTTTGTTAGAAGAAAAATATTTTTAAAAAATGTAAATAACAGAGAGAAAAATTGTAAAACAATTAATACAAGTTATGCCTAACTTATTAGCCTAATCCATTTAATCATTATGTTTAAGTAATAAATAAAAAATTTAATTATAAATCATTGGCATGTTACCTCCGTGGTTCATTGGTTAAAGTGCTGACTTAACCAACTCATCGCTTCGCATTATCTGGATCTAAAAAATCAACCAATCAAGATATGTACATAATGTTTTGATCTAAGATTTCAATTCTTCTATTTGTTTAATTTTAAGTTAAATCAAAATAGGTCTTGCATGCAGTGAGTTTGTTCTGCCATTTGAAATAAAAATTGAAAGTTTTTTTAATTCTAAATATGAAATTAAAATATAAAATAGGTTTTAACTTTTTAATTGCAATTGCAATTTAGTCTCTCTAGTTACAAAAGAATTAGAATTTTTTTATTCAATATTTAAAGATTCTCCTGCGTGTTATATAAATATATATTAGTTTTAGAGTAAAAGTTATCAGATAATTTCTTTGTTACTCGTCAGACTATATGTATCATATCATTAACATATAAGTTTGAAATTTTTCTTAGATCATTTAGTTCTTATATTTTTAAATCTATGTAATAGTTTTAAATATTTTTATTGTGAATATTTTTGTAGAGTTAGTTCTAAGTCAATGTGGAGAGATATTTTTGTTGTGCAGTTAATTTTTTGTTCTTAATGTTTATATTCACATTATGCTCTATATATTTTCGTTTGTATCCATGTTATTTTTATATTCATAGTATTCGTATAGCTTTTTTAAATTAATTTCAGAGTTCAAACTAGAAGATTATTTATTATCACTTGTTTGGATATACGAACTCGGCAAATAAGTTTTAAATTTTTCTTAGACTTTAAGTTTTGATACTTATTAATCTATATAATAGGATGAAATATTCTTATTATTATTACTTTTGTAGAGTTGATTCAAAATTAATATAAAGAGATATTACTATAAAAGAAAAACAACAATAGAGACGGGTGCTCTCTCTATATGAATTTTTTTATATTCATTTATAGATATTTTCTTTGTTAGACTTATATATATAGTATCCTCTATATAAAATTCATGGCTCTACCATGGTTCGCACGATAGCAATAACAATAACTAGAATGAGATTTTATTAAACCATCTATCTTCTTCATTTTTTAGATTTTAAAATCTCATTCTACTTTGATTCAAGCATGAGCAATAAACAACTTAAACTAATTTATTTTTTAAAATTGACTTGTAATTGAATCTTTAAAATCGAAAGAAAAAAAAAAGTAGCATCTTGAATTTTTAAGTGCTAGGTTAAAGTCTGAATCTCATTTTGGTTTTGGTTTACGTGATAGGAGTGATAGAATTAAAGAATATTATTATAATAGTTAGATTTTGTTTTTCAACAAGAATACAATCTCAAAGAAAAATCTCTTTTAAAAGCATTTATATCAACATTATATATATATAAATGAGTCTCATTCTGACTTTGATTTATGTGATAGCAAGTGCTAGAATCATTTTTCTTTTTAAAACTAATGTATAGATTTTGAAATAAATCAAAGAATATTATTTAATTAAATGTTATTGTAATAGTAGATTTTGTTTTTCGACAAGAACATAACCTCAAGAATATATATATATATATCAAGAACTTTTGGGAGGTAGGTTATTAAAAAATGACTTTTAACAAATTTACAAAAAAATCTTCAAAATATATAGTATGAAAAAGTATATATTTGTAATTTATACGATCACTTTTAAATATAGTGAAACCTAAACAAGTTTTTCAAAAGCATTTTAAATAAAGGTAAGATATAAAAAAATATTTTTATTTGTTAAAATGAACATAATTCAATTTGACTTCAAGAATGTACAATAACCTCGAGGTCAGAGGTTTATCTTCTTACCCCCACCCCCACCCCCCATATATAAAAGATATTTTTATTCCCAACAAATAAATAGTAGTAATTATACTTTCATTTGGAAAAATAGCAAAATGCGGAGTAGTTTTGAATTATAGCAAAACGTATCGAGATCACGTGAGTCAAACTCTTGGAAATCCTAAAATGCTCTTATCGTCTCTTTTAATTGCAGTGTAATTAGTTCGATATTTGTATTAATGAGATTGTAATTAATTCAACTATATATTCCAGCAGACTGTAGTTTTGAATTAAATCAACGCTAACTAACTTGATTATTTCAAACAAATAATCATCCTTAAATCTCGCGATTTTAGCCTTTTTTATGAATTTATATATCAAATTTAATACTTATTTTGAATTTTCAAATCTTCTACAACATCTAATTTTAAAATCTTCCTTTGAAATTTAAATTATCATATTATATTAATTATCCCAACTGAAATTTATTTATTATACTTTCTATTAAATTTAATCAAGATTCACAGTTTTAAAATACTTTTGAAAATTATATTTATTACACATTTGTTTCAAACATAAAATATTAGAATACAACATGTGGCCCTAGACATTTTCTTCTTATGACTGTTAAATGTTTAAGAATTTTGTTCAATGGTAAGTGAGATAAAAATAACTACTATCATGACTTCCGATTTATTGAAGTTTTTGTTGCTTCGAACACATCTTTTAAACATCTTATTGATCTAATCCAATCTAAGGTTTTTTCAATTTCTAAATATATTATTTCTCGGTTAACAGTGTATCAAGATGGTTGCAGAAATCCTTTAGAATCGTGGAAGACAATTAATGACAAGTCTACTTTGCAAGATGAAAGACTCGGCTTAATTGGCCACGACCAATAGTTCAAGTCTCTCTTCTTTCCAAAGTGATTGCGAGATATTGTGAAAAGGTATGCAAAGCATATAGATGGTGTTGGTATTAACCTATTTTCCTTGGGTTCTTATACCCACCTTGACCGATTCGATCAAGAAAGGATGTACCATCATCAAATATTGTTTGTTTCTCTTCTATTCACCAAATCTTCACACTTGACATCAACACCACATCATAATTGGTTAGTAATTTCAATATACAATTTTTAATTTGGATTTTTTCACACTCTAATCTAAATCGGTTTCTGAATGCAATTATTTAGATAAAGTTTTTATTAGTCCAACCCTCACTTTCTAAACTGTTTGGTCGAGTGATTTTCAAACTTTCAAAAGATCTTTAATGAATACAAAATCCTATTTTTCGAAAATTATGGTTTCGATGATATATTCTGAGACAATGATTCTATTCACGACCACGCCATTGCTGGTTGAGGAGCCAGTTTCAAAGAGGAAAATGTCGACAATTTGGTTATTAATTAAAATGTAATTATGAATATTTCTGAATAAGTCAATTGCAATCTCATTTGTATGGCTAGGGGTAGTTTAGAATTTTATAAATTCATTTATTTTTTATTTTCAATTCATTTTTCTATTTTTATGAATGAAATGATGATTTGCTATTTTTACAAATGAAAAAGTTAAAATCCGTTATTCTTCTCGCTAACCTAAGTTTTTTAGCAAAGCTGGAATCTAATCATACCCAAAATATCAAATCGTTTTGGATTGGTGTAATCTAGAAATATTTTAAAATTACTTTAATTTTAGTTTCAGAAGTTTCGTAAGCCCAATGACGGGGATGTAGCTCAAATGGTAGAGCGCTCGCTTTGCATGCGAGAGGTACGGGGTTCGATCCCCCGCATCTCCAATTAAATTATTTTGAACTTTTATATATTTTTATTTATTATAAATTGAAAGCCTGTATATAACATTAAGGGGATGTAGCTCAAATGGTAGAGCGCTCGCTTTGCATGCGAGAGGCACGGGGTTCGATGCCCCGCATCTCCAATATCTTTTAAAATTATTTTGAATTTATTATAATTAAAAGTCCTCCCGAATCTTGTTGCTCTGTATGCAAGGGATGTAGGGTTCGATCACCTGCATTGCTTCTTTTGGTAAACCCAAAGTTCAAGTGGCTAAAAAAATAATTTGTAAAATATAGTTTTTAAAATAGCTTATTTGTTTCAGAAGGAAGGAAAAAAAAAAAAAAAAAAAAAAAAAAAAAAAAAAAAAAAAAAAAAAAAAAAAAAAAAACCTATTTTACATCATTTTCATTTTGAATTTGAGACACAAGGTTAAATAATAGCCCACAAAACTAATAAACAAGAAATTTAAAAGCTAGAGATTTATTTGAAGCTTTATAAAAATAAACAAAATGAAATTTAAAAATAAGTTGAATAGTTATGTAGATTCTTTTTAATTTTCAAATTAGTGTGATTATTAATTTTTTTCCGAAAATTGACGAGTTGTTTACGAAGGAAAATCTTAAAAAGTAAATGTAAAAAGTGGGTTTGGAGAGGCCTAGAAGATAGAATTACTAGTGAGCTAATGGTATTGATACTATGTCAATTATATATATATATATATATAAAGAACATAAAGTTGAGGGGGAATCGGTCCTATACTAAATTCATCGGTGGATAGCAATAAAAGCAAATGTTAATTATCATGAAAAAAAAGTTAACCTAAAGTAATTCCCATATGATTGACATAATAATATGATTCCCATATGAAAGCCTTACTTCTACTTGTCATCAATTTTCATCTGAGTTATCCTCATACTTCAACCTCTTGGGCATTTGGTATAAATTCCTCGATCCTTCATCGTCATTGTCAAAGTCTCTCTTACTCCCAACTCCACCTTCATTTTCAATTACATTTTTGCCTTGGTTATCCACGACGACAATATCGTCATTAGAGGTCGACCCAAACTCTAACATTGTTCGTCGATCGATATACTCGTTGAACACGAGCGAGATGCCAATCTTCTTCACGGTGATTTCAGCTCCAAAATCAACGATGATCTCGACTTCATCGCCAGCTTCCATCTTGAAGGCTTTGTTTGATAAATGGCCTTGCCACAAATGATCTTGAGTTGACATTATTACATCATTGGTAAGAGGCTTGTTGGTTGTAACGACACATTTTGTGTAATTTATGACTGATAAACTTGGAAGATCAGTTGAGATTGTGTTGTCAAAACAAGAAGAGTAAACAGTGCACACAATGAAGCCTTCTAAATTGCAATCACTAAATTGAGGCAATTCTAAAAATATTGAGTGACCTTCATCCTTGTATACAAACCAATCTGGGATTTCCTTGCCTGGAAGACAAACTCCTCCAAATCCACTAACCGTCCATCTCTTTCAATTCAAAAATCAAAAAGGAAGTATTTATTTTATTAGTCCAATTTTTGTGTTTGTTTCCTATAGCTTTCAAATACTTTGTTCTAGTCCTACTTTACAAGCTTCGACGAGTGAAAATCAATATTAATTTTGAAAGAAAATGACATTATAAAAATTTAAAAATAAAATCTTTTGTCTTCATACCATGTTAAATTATCAATGAATAATCCAACATCTCTTATAAATTGAAGGATAGTTATGGCAAATTTAATTACTATTATTTCGTCATTTACTTCATTCATTAATGTCTGCACACATATTTAGAACATTTATTACATGCTACAAATAGTTAATAGTAGAATTTGTTGTTGGTTATCCAATAACATTTGCATTGTTGTTAAAAGAAAATAACTAGTCTTATTTGATCATCATTTTATTTGTTGTTATTTGTTTTTTAAAATTAAATTTATTTTCTCTTCATTTTTTACAATAATTTGCATATTTTTCTTAAGTAAAAGAGTTGAATTTTTAACAAGATTTCAAAAACAAAAACTACTTTTCCTTTTTAGTTTCAAAACTTGGCTTGGTTTTTGAAAACATTGGTAGAATTAGATAACAAAGCAAGAAATCTAGAGGTGTAATTGGTGTTTATAAGCTTAATTTTCAAGAACCAAATAATTACCAAATGAGACCTAAAGAAGTTAGGTCCTATAAAAGGTGTAAGGACTAAAATAGAGGATAAACAAGCTTTACCTCCTTTTAATTTTCAAAACTTAACTTGAATTATAACTATAACTTTTCAGAAGTAGATTAAAATAATAAAAAAAAAAAAACATAATTCATAGGTGGGCGTAACATTTAGAATCTTGATTTTTAAAAACTCAAAACCAAATGATTAATCAAAACGACGCATAAATAATATGAAGTTTAAGTGTTAGGCAAGATAAAGGTAGAGAGAGAACCTGTAGAATGGTTTCCTTGAAGGAGTTGGCCATGTTGCTACAACCTTCCATGTGAATAACTCTAATAGAATCCAGCAATTTGTCCAACCCAGGAACATCCACAAGTTTTGGGCAATTACTCATAGACAAAGATGTCATTTGCTTCACATTTGACAAATCTGATGTCTTTTCCAATGAAGTACAATTTGATGCATACAGTGAATTCAAATGTGGTGGTAAATTTGGTATACGTTGAAGCTGTGTGCAATGATCCAACAAAAGAGTCTCAAGTTTCAAAAGCCCACTAATGCTTGAAGGCAAACTATGGAATAAATTCTCGCTCAAATCCAATTCTCTCAAAGAAACCAAACTCCCAATATCTTTTGGAATTGTGTTATTTGACAAGTTGCAATTTTTAAGGCATAAAGTTCTTAAGGAGTTTAAGCCTTGTAATGAAGAAGGGAGAACAATTGAGTTTTGACATTTGGTTGGTGAAATCCAAGACCAAAACATTGAAGGGAATGATTTGGATGGAGGCCCTTTGCACCCACATAAAGATAAATATTTGAGATTTTTTAAGTTTGTAATTGTACTTGGAATTTTTTGGATTGGTGTGTTATCAGCAATTAGAGTTATTAATGATTTCATTTCTCCTAAATCCTCAGGCAAAGTACTAAGGTTTGAACAACCTGAAAGAATGAGAGTTTGAAGAGATTTTAAGTGGGAGAAACTCTTTGGAAGTGAGTTGAGGCATTTGCAATCTTTTAAGTTTAGGGAAATGAGAGCTTTCAATTCTCCAATGGTAGGGTGCAATTCAACCAAACTCTTGCAGTCTTTGAGTTTGAGTTTCTCTAAATTGGGGAGTTTGGAGAAATTTGGAGTGTGGGTCAAGTAATGAGAATGGCTTAGATTAAGAAATTTCAAGTTCTTGAGAAACTGTTCACAAAAGAGAGCAAAGAGAGAGAAAATATGTTAGAGGGAGAAATAATGTCATGTATCAAGTTCTTAACATTTAACATGATAAGTATATTAGTGGGAGGAATACTATTTTGATCCGTGTACGTACTTTAGATTTGTTCCATTTTAGTCTCAGCACTTTTAATGAATCTTGAATGGGACTTTGTCTATAAACTCTCCAAATTTATTTGCATGATGTATTTTCTAGTTGTTTTACCAAATTTGATAGAAAATGAACTTTGAAGCAATTGTTTAATCATTGGTTGACTTAAAAAGCTTAAGTTGATAGGTTATGGTAAATTTAATTATATCAACGCTTTAACACTATCCCTCACTTGTAAGCTTGAAAATTTGTTAAAGACCCAAAATAAGTGAAAATCAATATTAAGTGGGAAGAAAACAACGTTGCAAGGGTTTGAATACAGGGCCTTGTACTATGTTACCATGTTAAATCGCCATTTGATCGAAAAACTTAAGTTGATAGGTTATAGTAAATTTAATTATATAAACACTGTAAGAGTACTAATAAAAATTGGTTTTTAAGATTTATTGAAAGTGCATAGACTAAAATAGAAGGAATCCTATAATGTAGAGACCAAAATAAGTATCTGAATTCCCAAAAAAAAAAAAAATTAAAAGAAAAATGTGTACCTTATTAGAACCCTTCCAAAAGAATCTGATTTGGCTGTATCTCAAGTCCATAGCAACCAATTTGTCCATATGAAAGTCTTTAGGTATGAACTTCAAAGGAAATCCATGCCAACAAAGCCATCTTATCTCTTGAGAAATATGCTTGAAATCTCCAGTTATGTTAACAAAATTAAGTTGAAGTAACCTCAAATTCTGCATTTCATTAAAAGCTTTCGTGCTCAACTCTTGCTTGCTAAATCTTGGCAACTTCAAACTTAGGCCTTCGGTTGCATCAGTTCCCTAATATAATGAAAAAAAGAATACTAAACATAAAAAAGCAACCACAAAAAGAAAATTCAATCAAAATTAGGACTTTCTTTTTCACCTTTTGTCTTGTAAGTACTGAAAGCACTTCCTCATGAATAAAAAGTCTAGTATGTCTTTCAGGGTATTTTGGGAAATTTTCATGAACAATTTCTCTCCCCATATCTCTTAGCAAATCATGCATCATTAATCTGTTTTTGTCACCAATTGTTAAAAGACATCTCTGAAGAAGAACACTAATTCCAATTTTTGGAAAGAATCCACACCCATCTAATATTTGTTCAACATAGTTCTTGTCCATTCCAATAAAGAAACAGGACACATCAAGAAATATATCTTTATAAGTGTGATCATTAAGCCCATCAAAGCTTATTCTAAGCTTTCTTTGAATTTGATCATCTGGAATTTTCTTCAATTTCTTCAATGTATCTTCCCATTCTTCTCTACTTCTACCAAAAAGGAAGGAACCCAATACTTCAAGGGCTAATGGTAATCCTCCACAATAATCGACAACGCATTTCGAGAGTTGATGAAAGGTTTCCAATGGATAACTGTTGCGAAAAGCATGCCAACTAAAGAGTTCGAGTGCTTCAACATCATCCATTTCATCAATGGAACAAACTCCGTCTACTTCAAGCTGATTTAACAAATGTCGATCTCGAGTTGTTATGACAATTCTACTACCTGAAGCAAACCATTCACGACTTCTTGCTATTGCATTTAACTGGCTTATTTCGTCTACGTCGTCTAATATCAAAAGAAGTTTTTTGTGACGAAGTCTTTCTTGCAACACGGCGATTCCTCGGTCGACATTTTCGAGAGTAATGTTGGTGGATTTTGTGATTGAAGAGAGGAGTTGTTGTTGTAAGTGAATTAGAGCATTGGGTTCTTTGGAGGTTTGTTTGATATTAGAAAGGAAACATTTGGCTTCAAAGTTGTGATAAAGTTGATTGTAAAGTGCCTTTGCAATAGTGGTTTTGCCCAATCCTCCCATCCCCAAAATTCCTACAAACCTAACATCATTTGAACCAATATGAAGATGTGATAAAAGAATTTGAATTCTAGATTCAATTCCCACTGGATACACAGCTACGAATAAGTATTTGCTGTTCACCTCCTTCGATATCTTTTCAACGATCAACCTTATGAATTTTGCCTCATGTCTGCCATACAAGATTCAGAGTTGCTCATCAAAACCATCAACCAATTTAAACACTTGCTCACAGTGAGATGAGATCAAACATATATGTAACAAAGAAATTTACGACTATTTAAATTACAAATTTTATCTCTATAATTGGAAAAAGTTATAATTTAGTTCTTATAGTTTATAATTAGAATGTAGTCTCTATGATTTGGTAAAAGTTTTATAAATAATAATCCTTACGATAGCTACGGATTATTTACGAAGATTTTATCAAATCATATGGAGGGATGTTCAAAAAATCCAATGAGTCAAAGAACCCTAACAATTGGGTTGGGTCTAAAAAGTGGTTCAACCTAATCCAACTTAACCCACGAACGCCCTTAATTATATGGACTATTTATGAGATTTTATCAAACCAGAGAGATTAAAGACAAAATTCTAACTTTCTTCCAACTATTAGGACCAATTTATAATTTAACCCAATGTTTATCAATTTAATTTCAAAAACAAAAAACCAAATAGATCAACGAACCTAAAAACATTGAAACATAAGCGAGTAAATTGAAAGTTTTAAAATAAAAGAAGGAAGGAAGGAAATAGATACCCATCTGCAATGTTTCTCAGATCCCAACCAGATAAATTAGCAGCTTCAGTGAGAGCCATTCTCCATCTAAGAACTCTATCAATATCCCTAAAATAGCGCTCTTCATGTTTAACAAAAGCCTCTTCAAATCCATCTTTTTGCTTCCTCACAATAGAAGGATCCACGTTATAAAATATAGGCAAAACCAATTGCCTCAAAGTTCTTCTACACTCCATAATCTTTGCTAGCTCCTCCAAACACCATCCCGACTCCGCGTACTTTTCCGAGAACACAATAACAGCTACCTTCGACCCTTCGATCGCTCGCTCGAGCTCCGAACTTATATCTTCCCCTCGTTCGAGCTCTGGATCGTCTCGAAAGACGTTGATGCCAGCATCTTTCAATGCATAGTACAGATGATCTGTAAAGTTTTTGCGAGTATCTTCCCCTCTAAAACTTAAGAAAACGTCGTACATCCAATTGCCGTGTTGAGCTCGAAGCTCGTCGGCCATGGCCGCCGGATGCAACCAAAGTCAACTGAAAGAAGGTTTGAGTTGCCTTGAAGTTGAGATGGGGAACCCACAGCTCTAACAATTGGAATGACTGTCCTCTTCCATCTTCATTTTTATTATTTTATTTTCAAGTTGTTGAATTTTTTTTTAATCTAATATTCTAAAGTTTAAAAAATAATGTATAAAGATAGTCAACTCATTTTAATTAGATTCCATTTACTTTTACGATTTTTTTTGAGAAATGAAATCAAATACAGTGATACTCCTTTGATATAGTTTACAAAGCATATTTTGAAATCAAAATAAAAAATTCATTCATGTTGTTCACCATAATTGTCGGAGATCGAAATATAAATCATATGTATCATAGTTAATATAATATTTGCTCCTATATTATTAACTAATTAAAATGAATTTGAAAAAATATATGATTATAATCAATAATAATAATTAATAGACTAACTGCAGTGGGTTCTATCCTTAAGTGTACTTATATTGTTCATGACTTAGCTACCCACATTCGACGTTTTGGAAACTTAGCCGTGTGGCTCAAAGACCATCATGTACAGGCAGAATTCTGCCCTTCCTTTTGATTTGCTCTATCTTTAATGTTCTTTTGTTGTACTCAGAACAGAAAAAAAAAACCAATAATAATGAATTTGAAAGGAATTAATATATATATATATATATATGTGTGTGTGTGTGTGAGGGGTAAATGCAAGTCTGTGGGTGTTAAATGAAGAGAGAGATATGTTGGATCGTATTCACATGGGAATAGGTTGGGATGAGATAAGACATTATTTACCGGTGGAAATTAAATGGTGTATGAGGAGATGAAAGGAAGTATATTTAAAATGGAACCAATATTTGGAATGGGTACCCACATGTGACAAAGAAGAAAGATACTTATTTGGCATTTTAAGTGGTCTACTTAATATAGTTATTTACTTTAAGATAATTACTGCAGAAAGAGGTATGAATCTTCAAATATTTTGTCGATCAACCAAATCAAAAGCACTAACCATTCAATCAAGATTTTTAAGGAGGTAGATTACTCCAAGGGAGTTCGATTCAATGATCAAACTCCAACTTGAAACTGCAAGGTGAGTGTCTTTTTAATAGCTTCAACTTCTAAAACTTTGATATTATGATATGAGAAGATACCTTCGCTTACTCAAAGCACTCATAATTGTTAATTCATAGGGTCGTGGTAAAATATTACAAGAGTTGAAATCCTACCTTTAAAAGTAGGAGGATGTAATGCTCTCCAAATATTATAAGAGACTCATTTTGTTTGGAATTATCACAATTAAAAATTTAATCTTTAAATATTGATATACTAACTCTAATTAAATTCTCTATTGTAGTGTAGGAAAAGAGTGTGAGTGCTACATAACTTCAGAGAGCGGTAATTGAAATCTCAAAGATAATTCTGTGTGATTGTGATAATTTTTCATTCAAAGTGATTGATATATTTGAAATTAGCTACATTAATTAGTCATATCAACAACTACAATACTGATATATTATCAGTGACACAGTATATCGGGCATTGATAACTGATGATAAATTATTTTATTTAAATATGTAATTACAAATATATTAACTAATTTTCTGAGTTGAAAATATAGCTAAACAGAAAATCTCTTTAAAAAAAATGAAATTTTAGCGTAAGATAATGTGAAAAAGTCAAATATACCCACAAATAGAAAATGTTGTCATATCATTGATATACTTGGAAACTATACCTAAACAAACGTATATCACTAATGCATTTCATATATCAATATCAAATGCATCACTTATATATATCATATTAGATATATCAATGTTTTTCCCCCAACGGAGACCCACATCGTCTCCCAAACGGGGAGGGAAAAGGGTGGGAAAGGAAAAAAATCCGCCATAAGCTAAACAAGAATAGGAACAGAGAATGTATATATGTAATTTTAGAAGTAACAAAACAAAAACGAAAGTTCATTTTTCTTTTGGAAAATCTGTCCTATCTCATACTCTGAATTTTCAGATAAGAACTCAGAACCCAAAGACCCACCATCCATGAGAGTAATAAGAATCCATGTTTAGAGGAACTTTTTATCTTAGGTGTTAGGACAATTAATATCCATGTTTTGAAAAATCAAAACCCACCTCCCACCTAACAAACAAGGATAAAAACTATCCATAACAAAACCCATCTCAGAGTGTAAAAAAAGGGAACATTCTTTATACATTCCACAGAATAGTAACAGTCAGAGAAACAAGAAGTTGAAAATGATCAACTACCTTCCCCCTCCCCCCACAAAAAAAGAAAAGAAAAACAAAGAGTCAACTTTGTACCAGGAATGTCTTTACCTATTTAAGTTTGAAGTATAATATCAGAATGATAGCAAAAACGAGGGCAGTAACTATGCAGGAAATTGTCCACTTATTTTTGTTCATCCTCCTTGTCATATTGGTTAAAATTCTTTTGCTTCTCCCTATGTTATCATCCACACCATGAAGCTGCAAACAGAGGAAGATAAGAATAAAAGCAACAATTTTACATGATTATGTTGAACTCATTTTGGTGCTGATGAAAAGGCGAATGAAGGTTTTTTTTTTTTTTTCTTTCCGTAATTTCAATAAGAAAAACAAACTACAGATTTGCAACTGGGGTATAGGATACCCACTTGATATTGCTGTCACAATGTGGCATATCTTTCAGTGGAAAAAGAGTTCAAGGCTAATGAAATGCTGAAAGCATTCGATGTATTTTAGGATGAGAAAGAGTAACTACAAAAGGAAAGACAAAGAGACTAACTAAAGTATTTATCGACAGTTTTCAACATAATCAGAAGGATTACCGTGTCATGGGCATGCAAAAGCGACTGTCTCTGAGAATGCAAGTCTTCTAGGATTGAGACACCAAGGTCTTCAGTTTCGAGCATAGTTCTTTGACTATCCTTAATCCTGTTACTCATATTGCCTAATCTCTCTGTAGTGGTCATTAGTCTAGTTCTTTGATCAGCTGAGACCTAAAAAATATGTTTCATCCTCAGTATTAGAAGATTGCTCCATTAACTCCAAAAATTTCAGAGAGGAAGGGAAGATAAAGCAAATAGATTTGAAAACTTAAACATCAGCGCAGAAATCCACATTTTAGCAAACTCTCCCCAAAACATTAGTTATCAAATCAGTACATGCTAACATGGAATTTTTATTTTTCCTAAACTGGCTATATTTGAGAATGCTTTGAACCATGGCATAGATACTTTTGGATGGTTAGAATAACTTCCTATTAATCTACCATTCACTACAATTTAGAAGCATTTTTCAAAAGCAAAAGAATTAAGAAGTGTTTTTAAAGAAACAATTGATAGGCGATTTATCAAATGCAATTGATTTAAACACTTTATACTCAACCAGTCAACCTCTCAAAACACATTTTCTTTCTTTAATTACACTCCACATGCTTTCTCCCACTAACTGTTCTCTCTAACTTTTTCTACACACACCTTGTCCTCATTAATCTCTCTTACACGGTTTCTCTCAATAATTTCTAATTACTCAGACTTTCACACATACCTACAAGCAACAGTCAACCAATATATAGCTTGACCATGTTCTCAATTCTTGGTGGATTGCCAGAACTAGAACTAACAAGTAATGGTTAGTACTGTTATTGGTTTTTTTTAATATCCGTAAGTTTTTTGGTCGGCTTACGCGCACCTCGACTAATCTCCCAGGACAATCTGCCTAACCTTACAAAATGCTTAGGACACTTGTAAAATATTAAATCTTGGGTAGGTGACCATCATGGATTGAACCCATGATCTTTTAGCCCTTTATCAAAGTCATGCCCTTTATTTACCACTAGGCCAACCTATACTATTAAAGGTTTCTTGAACTCCGCTGCTTTAACAACAAATGGCTTAAACTTTTTTATACACAAACAAGTAAACAACTTCCAATATTTTAAGAATCATCCATAGAAGAAAAAAAAGAAGAGTAAATATGCATTCTCCAGGATGTAGGGTTAATCACGTCTCTGCATATGACAACAATTTGCAAGAGGTCAAGCAACTAAATATATCCATACATTGAGGGTATCAGCCAATCCAGATTCCAGCAACTCATCGCGTGCAGCTGCATTTAAGTTGCCAAAATTAATTCGTTGTACTTCACTTTTCAGATTGTTCAAATCTGATTTATATTCCCTTAGCTTAGCAAGAAGAACAGCCTTTACACTGGGCTGCAAACTCCTGGCGTCGAGATTCATTTTCCGAATCTAAAGAATTGCAATAAGCTTTAGGTCAATCCAATAATTTAGTGTAGAAGTCCAATTTAATTAGTGCCAAAAGTTTGTACAAGTACCAGAGATTCGGCTTCATCTATACCACTTTTTATCTCAGAAAGCTTTTGCTTCTTCTGCTCTGCAGAATTACGAAGGAAAGAAAAAAAAAATCAAACTCCAAAAGTCGGTCCAAGAAAATCGCAGAATTCAACATACTTGAGAGACCAAAACGAACATGGATACTCAGAAAAGAAGAAATGGATGGTGATACCTCCGTCTAGGGCACTGGCGGAGCTGCACTTTCTGGAAAGATTGGCAGAAAGCTCGCAATATTGACGCTCGTAACCTTCGAATACCTCGCTCATGGTGTCCGGAGTTTTAAAAAGCCCTCAGTACAACTGTTGAGGCCAGTAATTCTCTTAGAATTCAACCGGTAGACGATAAAGAGAATCTAAATTTGATAAAGCTGAAAAAGCCTTTTCTTTTGCTCTGGACATAGTCAAGAGAACAAACCTGATATCGATGGAGGTCGGAAAGGTCGGAAAAAGTGACAGAGATCGCCGGAGAAGCAGGTCGGTGGCGGAATCGGAAAGAGGAAAAGAGGAAGCAAGCGTGTGTTGAACTTGACTTTGGGAAAAGAGATAATTAAATCAACTTTAATAATACTTTGTTGGAATTTTGAAGAAAAGATCTAATTTGCATAGGAATAAAGGTTTCCCCGTAGAAGCGAAAACCTATATTTCATAAATATTTGACATATAAACCAATATATGAAATACATCATAATATATAAATTTTCATCAATTTCATTTATATCTTAATACATAAAGTCTAAATAAAAAAATACTCTCATTTATATCAAATAAACAAATACATATAACAAAGTATCTATATATATATATATATATCACAGTATATATAAACAAATAGGAAAAAAAAATAAAACTAAAAGTTGAATTGGGTCCTCCGTTTGTCTATTCTTAATTCGTCGTCACCGTTCATTTACTCCATATCCGCCATCGTCATCCATTTGTTTCGAATCCATCATTGTCGTTCGTCTATTTTTAGTCCACCATCAATGTTCTTGTCTCATCCCGTCGACGGATCGTCTCACGCCATCCGTCTCTCACTTGTAACTCACACCGCCGGAAGGAGAAAAAAGAGGAGAAAAGAGAGGGAGGAAGAAGAAATGGCTTTGAAGAGAAAGTAGTATATATATATATAGATATATAACATAAGTGAGGGCTAAATTGTAAATAGCCACGGATATTAATGAAAATAAGGAGATCAATAGTTTTTTTTTTTTTTTTTTTTTTGTGTGTGTGTAAAAAATGAAATGTTCAAGAATATGGGCCTATTTTTAATAGAAATCCCAAAATAATTGTCATGTGTTTACTCATAAAAATAATAAAATAAGATATATAAAAGCTTGTATCATGAAAGGACCGATACAACTTAAAGTTGATAGTACAAATTCAAGTTAGTTAAAAAAATTTCATGTTAATGAGGTTAGATTTTTAACTCATTTCAAAAGCTAGTGATTTTCAAATAAATTTTATGATTTATTTTTTTTATAGAAAATAAAATAATTTTGAATTCAATAAATCGAGCCTAAGTCAACTAGCTAGCATAATACATATAACCAATATGTTAGGAATTTGAATCTCCCACCTTGCATATGTTGAATTAAAAAATGATTTTGAATTTATGTGATCCAAATTAGGCATAAACAATCCCAAGCCTTGATCAAGTTCCCTTCCCCCAATTCTCAATTTTCTTTTCAAGGAACAACTATGTCACAAAATTCTAGGCTTTCTAATTTTTATTCATTGAAGATCTCACGTTGAAAAAAATCTAAGAATCTCATTACTCTTTCTAAGATAGGTAAGCTAGTCATATCAATAGGTTTCAATAAACATTTCTAAAGATAATGACAAATTTGAGAAACTACAATAACAAAATTTGTTTGTGTTTTTTTTCTTTGAGAAACAAACTTCTTAATCACTCCAAACCCAAACTCCATAAACCTAATCCTCTAAACACAAGTTTTAAGGATATTTATCTAGACATATTTTTCAGTGATTCGATAAGATTCCTTTCCTAAGAGAATTTTGATTTAGATGAATATTTAAATATTCCGTCTAATAAAATTCTAAACTTTTTAGTTTCTATCTATTGAGGATCTCACATTAGAAATATCTAAGACCTTTATAATCTTCATAAGATAGATGAGCTAATTATTGCCAATTGGTTTTGAGATGAAATCCTATGATATCTAGTATTATACCAAAAATCATCCCTTTCACGAAGACATGACCGATTAAACTCGATAAAAACATCCTGGATTCTTCGGAATCCCATTCTTTTTATTTAAAACAAAAGGTTACAAAGCTGGAGAAGATTACAATTGTAGCACAGTGAAGTGCAATTTTTGATGCAGAAATTAGGTTGGTTGTTCTTGTCGAAAGTCGCGGTAGATGTGCCATTTCTGATATCTTTGAGGCCCTGGTAAAACAGGTCTAAGTCGAGGTGCACTTGTGCATTCTGAACAACAACATCCTCTCAACTCGTTCACACACTCTCTACAGCATCTGAAACCAAATCCCATAAACTCATTCCCATATCAAAGCCATTTTGCTTTGGATTTATACCAAAGAGACAAGCACCGATGATCCAAGAGAAGGAATGAAAACTTACAGAAATAGTAGATTGCAGTCAAGATTCGCACAATTACGATGCCTTAATTGAGAAACCTGGGAAGTACAGATATAGCATCTGGCAAAAGCATTATTTGCAGAAAATTGAGGGGTTCTGCATGATTCAGCTTCAGGGTTGTAGGCAGATGGAGGGAGTGAGAGCCGCGAGTCAAACACGAACAAATTTCCAACCCATTGCTCGCTACCTTCATCTTTAAGATAATTAGAGACTCCACCTTTTAAGGTGTAGAGGTTTTGAAACCCTCTTTCCCTGCCACAATGTTAAGAAAGAAATAATCATATCTTTGTGCCACAGGCCACAACACCACCACATCAACACTGTGCCTATGATGTCTATCATATTCATAGTGAATAGGTTGATGGTACAGATTACTCACAGTTTTTTCTTTTTTTGGAAAGAAAAGATAATTTTTTATTGATTAAATGAAAAGAGACTTTACTCAAAATACAAGGATACAAAGCGAAGAGCCCGAAAATTGGAACAATTGAGAGGACCAAGCACTAGAACAAAGAATAGGCAGAAAAATAAAAGTCCCCAATTAAGCAAATATTTTGCAGAGAAAAAATCCACATAAATCTTAGAACGAGAACCTAAATAAGAATTGAATCATCTTGAAGCTTCAAAACGATTGAGCCAATGGAGGGATTATCGTGGAAATCCCATTGAATCCTCTCGAACCAAAAAACTCAATCGTTAGATGAAAGCTTTCTTCCCAGGCATAACACTGAAGTTACATCAATAATATATTACTGGCTGAAGTTACATGAATATATGAAGGCTTCTCACTTTTTGGCAAGACGACAACTACACAGAAATATGTCAAGTACTAGTTTGAAAAGAGTGGGACTGGGAATATTCTCAAGGAATATTAACAGTTGCATGATTCTAATTACTGAAGTGACTATAGATCTAGTTAGGGAGTTGGAGATCAGGCATAATTTTGTGAGTGAGTAATCTTGGGGCAGAGATAACCCTTTCAAAAGGCTACTATCCATGCAAGTTCTCTTCATATCACAATAGAATTTCGAGTCATTTCCTTATAAACCGGAATCCTATCACAATATCAATCAACGTGTGTAAACATTATGAGGATTTGGCCATGGCCAATGAAAGCTGTATTTTTGTAGAATAAGAAAGTAAAACAGAAATGAATCATATAACCTACATGTTCCACTTGAACACCGATTAAAATAGGAGAATGATCCTAACTTCAACAACAATTAAAGTTGTTTGTCAATTATCAAGCAAAAACTAATGAATGCAAGTGTGCACTGTATCAACTATCCATGTTTGATCTGAAGAAGGTAGAGATATGCAAATTGAGTTACCTTAGAATTGTCGAATATACATCACAACGGATACCGCCCGTGCAATACATCAATACCTCTGTCTTTTCTTTGTCAACATTTGCCAATGGATCAGAAGCAGCATCCTAAATAAACATAGATAGGGCAAGGCAGTAAAATTAACAAACAGAAATCACCACGGTTCCTAATTAAAGCTCCTCAAGTTATCTTTCTTTCTTTCTTTATTTATCCCAATCACAGAGAACACAGAGAACAAATACAAAAGAAGACAGTTATCCCCTCAAAAAGTAGGGGGGAAAAGGCTGTCTTTTACTAAAAGGATGTCAAAAGATGTACTCAACATCAATAGATTGAAATAATGACATCAACTGAAATCCAAATACAACAAAATTTATTCTGAAAATTGTTATAAATGAAATCAGTGACGAGGAAGAAAAGATAGATATGAGCTTAAGGAATTATGCTAGGATTTAATTTTGCAGGAGCTGTTGCTTTTGGTGACTGACTGACTTAACGTCAACTCTTACAACATGTTGCCCAGTTGACTTACCTCAGTTTGGGATAAACCAAAGGATGTGTACCTAAAGCTGTCCATGGTAGGCCGCTGAGCACCTTGGAAATGACCGATATCCCACTCATATCCTGAATATATGCAATTAAAAAGCAATCAAAAGTTATAACAAAGTGAAGTGAAATCAACACTGCAACCAAAATGACGTGCACCTAAAGCTGTCCCACAACCCTCATGGTCTGCCTCCTAGGAAACCAGTTGTGGGTAAGGTCCAAAAACATCTTACTTCCATGTCTCTAAAGGGGGCAAGCATACTCTTATTCAGTCTGAGTAAGCGACATTTTGACCTTCTTTCATTCTTACAAGCAAATATTTTTTTTATATAACAATTGCTTTTCTATACGAGGATCCAAAAGAAAAAAAACCCACAAAAACCCCACTAAAGAGAAGATTTCCAGCTGGGTAAAATAAAGCCTAGAGAATAATTACAAAAGACCTTCAAAACCGAAGCCCAAAGAGAAACATGAAACCTCACCAAAGACCTTACCTCGTATAGTCCCTCTCCACACCCCTAAACACACGATTATTCATTTCCCTCAAAGATCTCAAAATAAAGCGCACACACCCCACAAATCACAGAAAACTACCTTTCTCTTTGAAAGGCGAACAAAGGAGGAACTCCTCGATCCTCAACCACACATCCTTTTGGCAAGCAAGCGAAAAATTAAACTCCTGCAAGAAATTGTTCCAAACGGATCTCAAAAACCCGCACTCTCAAAGAAGATGATCCAGGTTTTCCTCCCCCTTCCGACAAAGGATGCAACAAAAAGGACCCATTAACGAATGCATCTTTCTCAAAATCCTATTCATCGTATTCACACGACCAAGCAAAACTTGCCAGGAGAAGAACTTAACTTTCTTAGGAATCTGAATCCTCCATAAATCATCAAAGACCGTCTTAACAAGACTCATTTTGTGGCTGGTTGGATCTAAATATATTGAAATATAATTGTGAAGAAATACAAGATAACCCAAGTATTAAGGAACTTGGAACCTCCTCTTGTGTGACACACTCAAGCCCTAGACCACTCCGCAGAATTCTCTAACTTCCTCACTTGCCCTCCTATTTATAACTGTTAAAAGAGAGAGAGAGAAAGAGAAGACACAAGGTTTACGTGGTAAAGAGTCTCCGTTTTATTAATTTTTTACCTAATGTGAGAGGTACAAGATGATTCTTATTTATAGGCTCCAACAAGCCTAAATACAGAAAAGGAAAGAAAAATTGGGTAAAGTAAATAACTATAATACCCCTAGGACTATAATACCCTTAGGACTATAAATAACTACAATACCTCTAGGACTATAAACAATCAACTAAGTCCCTTATTTCTAACACTCCCTCTCAAGTTGGGGCATAGATATCAATCAGACCCAACTTGCTAATGCAAGAGTCATAATTTTGCCTGAGTAACCCTTTAGTGAGAACATCTACAACTTGTTGATTTGATAGAATATGTGGAATACAGATACTGTCATTGTCCAGTTTCTCTTTTATAAAGTGTCTGTCAATCTCCACATGTTTCATTCGATCATGTTGTACTGGATTATTAGCGATGCTTATAGCAGCTTTATTATCACAATAGAGATTCATAGGTTCACACCATCTTAATGAAGATCAGATAGTACTTTCTTCAACCAGATTTCTTCACAAATTCCTAAACTCATAGCTCTATATTCAACCTATGCACTACTTCTAGTAACTACAATTTGCTTCTTACTTCTTCAAGTAACCAGGTTACACCACATAAAGGTACAGTATCCTCAGGTAGACTTTCTGTCAGTCATTGATCTGCCCAGTCAGAGTCAATATAGGCCTCAATACATTTCCTGTCAGTTTTTATGAACATTAGACCTTTACCAAAAGTGCTTTTCAAATATCTCAGAATTCGATTCACAACTTCCATATGCTTTTCATAAAGTGCCTGCATAAATTAACTGACAAGACCGACAACATAGGAAATGTCTGGTCTGGTATGTGATAAGTAAATTAACTTACCCACTAGACGCTGATACCTTTCTTTATCAATTGGAACTTTATTAACAAAATCTCCCAGTTTAGCATTGAATTCTATAGGAGTGTCAGCAAGTCTACATCCAGTCATACCTGTTTCTTTTAACAAGTCAAGTATACTTCCATTGTGAGACAGAGATTCCTTCTCTTGATATGGCCACTTCTATTCCAAGGAAATACTTTAAATTCCCAAGGTCTTTGATTTCAAACTCGTATGCCATCTTCTTTTTCAGTTTGGTGATCTCATCAATATCATCTCCTGACAAGACAATATCATTCACATACACGATTAGGACAGCAATTTTCCTAGACACTAACCTTTTTGTGAACAATGTATGGTCAGAGTGTCATTGAGTGAACCCTTAGGACTTAACAAAGGTAGTAAACCTTTCAAACCAAGCTCTCGAGGACTACAAGGACTTCCTAAGTTTACACACCTAATGATCAAACTGAGCTTCAAAACTTGGAGGAAGGCTCATATACACCTCTTCTTCTAAATCACCATTTAGAAAGGCATCTTTCACATCAAGTTGGTGGAGAGGACAATCTTTATTTACTACAACAGAGAGAAGAATCCAAATCGTGTTTAACTTCGCTACAGGAGAGAGTTTTTGAATAGTCTACCCCAAGTAAACCCTTTTGCTACAAGTCTGACCTTGTACCTATCTAAAGTACCATCAGATTTATACTTTAGAGTGAACACCCACTTGCACCCAACTATTTTATGTCCTTTTGGGAGAGTAACAAATCCCACGTATTATTCTTTTCAAGAGCTCTCATTTCTTCCATAACGGCAATCTTCCACTCTGGAATCTCCATAGCCACATGTATGTTTTTTTGTATTGTTGCTATGTCAAGACTGGCAGTGAAAGCCCTGAACTTAGAAGACAAATTACTGTAAGATAGAATGCTATACATAGGATACTTAGTGCAAGACCTGGTGCCCTTTCTCAAGGTAATTGCCATGTCAAGAGAGCATCATAATCCCCAAGTTTGTCTGACTTCTCATCTGCTTTCCCACCTGTAGTAGGATTCTGATTACACGTTTCAGGTCGAGGTAGAATTTCACTCTCTTGTGTTTCTGTTGTATAGTCGCATCACTGTCTGCCACCCTGTTATTTTCTAGAACTAACACATCAGTCCTGTCATTCTCAGTTACATCCATAATATCATCCTCAACACACAAATCGTTATTATCAGGAACACACTCAGTAGTACCTTGAGCTTGTTTTGGTTCAGATTCATGAACCGAAGCCGACAGAACAATCGGGGACTCAATTTCCTTTTGAAGATTCTTCCTGTAGTATGTTAGCGAAGGGACCTGTTTAGTAGGTAGAACAATGTCATGGGAACTCAAAATGAGCTCATGAAGATTAATAGGGACTGAGGATGTTGACCAGTTAGTCTCTTCACTAGTACTCTCCTCCTAAAGATGACTAACATGGAAGAAGGGTTTATCCTCAAGGAATGTGACATCTATGGAGATAAAGTTTTTTCGGAAAGATGGATGGAAGCATTTATAACCTCGCTGGTGAAGAGGATATCCAAGGAAGATACATTTCTGAGCATGAGGGGTAAACTTAGTTTGATTAGGGCCATGACTATGGACAAAGACAGAACACCCAAAAACTTAGAGAGGAACATCAAGAATGAGTCATGTGGTCGGGTACGACTCCTTGAGGCATTCAAGAGGGATTTAGAGTTGGAGAACATGAGAAGGGATTCAATTAATAAAATGAGCTGCAGTAAGAACTGCATCTCCCCACAAATAAGATGGAAGAGAGGTAGATAGCATGAGAGATTGGGCAACCTCGAGGAGTTGACGATTTTTCCTTTTAGCCACTCCATTCTATTGAGGTGTACAGGCACACAAACTTTGGTGAACAATGCCTTTGGAAGACAGAAATTCACGAAGAGTATTATTGAGAAATTCAAGACCATTATCACTTCGAAGAATAGCAATTTTAGTATTGAATTGAGTCTCGATAGTGGTGTAAAATTGTTGAAATATCGACAAAACCTCTAACTTGTCAGTGAGAAGAAAGACTCACGTAAGACGGGTATGATCATCGATAAATGCCACAAACCTGATTTTCCTGAAGAGGGTGGTAACACTAGAGGGACGGAGAGAAATGAGATATATGGTTAGAGAGAAACAACATACTATTTAGAGGGATGGAGAGAAATGAGGAGGATTTTTTTTTACAAGAATCAACAACTTTCAAAGGAGGATGTTTGAGAATTGGTCAAGCTTCACGTTTCTCTTTCGGCATTGATTATTAAGGTTTTTAGTAATTACCCTTTAGGTCTCATTTTGCTCGATTGGAGCCCATTTTTGTTTTAGTTTGACTCGTTTTGATTGCATTTTTTTAATATTCTCCTTATATTCTTTCATTTTTCTTTTCAATTAAAGTCTAGTATTTCATCAAAAATATAACAAAAATGCAACTAAAATGCCCAAACACCAAAGTTATTGGAACAAAGCATCTTTGTCTTAGTTCCTCAAAATCCATCAAAGAGTTGTTTCAATTTAATTTCCAAGGAAAGAACTGAAAGTAAAAGAACTCTAGTCAAGGAATGGTAGCCCAGGACTCTACCAGGCCTAAAGTAACTTTGATGAGTATATTAATTTCATATTGTTACTTCCGTATTGAAGGGAACATGGAGAAAAATATTACTTTCAGGGAATATTTAAATATATAATCACTTTTACAAGAAAATTGAGTGACAAAAGATTTTACACGTACCATTTCTAATATCCAATAAAATATAATTTGTATCGCTATTGTTGTTCATTGTTTCCAACCTTTCTCTCCACTCAGATGGAGTTAGAGGAGTTGCTCGCTTTGATGGGTCAAGTAAGGGAAGATGTGAAAATTCTCCTTCCAACTGAGAAAAAGAAAGCTTACAAGTTAGCAAATTTTCTCCTCACTCCCCACGGATCAACAAATTAGAGCTAAGTCATTCAAATAGTTGTCTTGTACAGTAATTTTAGTAGTAATAGAGCAACTACAGAAGAAAAGCAAAAAAAAATCTACAAAGCGTAGACAAAGTCAAAAGAGAAAGGAAAGAAGAAACAAGAAACAACAAAAAACAGAACCTAACCGAAGAACAAGGCAGAAGAAAACAGCAGAATAAAGAAAAAATAGCCCAATAAGCTACAAGAAAGCCCCCCAATTGCTACAAATAGCTTAAAAAGGGTCTAAAAATGAGTATTGAAAATGAGCACCTACAAGGAGCTTTAATCTTGATAATTTTCAAACGGTTTAACCATGAAGAGGAACTATCTTAAAAATGGTCAGGTTTCTTTCCAACCAAAGCTACAAAAGGATGGCTCACATAATTGCTATCCGTAGGATATTGAAAACAAACAGTTTGGGTACTCTAGAAAGAGGAGGAGGGGGGGGGAGGAACTAGAACTGAAGCTCAACAAAGGAAAAAGGTAGGTGAGATAACAAGACTAAAGGATAGAAGGGGTGCAACAAACAATCCAGCGGTAAACTTAAACAATGAAATCCATTTTGAAGAAAGTGATTTTACTTACTTGTACAAGTGAGGGCTTATAACGCAACCTCAACAAAGGAAAAAAGTAGGTGAGATAACAAGACTAAAGGATAGAAGGGGTGCAACAAACAATCCGGCGGTAAACTTAAACAATGAAATCCATTTTGAAGAAAGTGATTTTACTTACTTGTACAAGTGAGGGCTTATAACGCAACCTCAACAAAGGAAAAAAGTAGGTGAGATAACAAGACTAAAGGATAGAAGGGGTGCAACAAACAATCCAGCGGTAAACTTAAACAATGAAATCCATTTTGAAGAAAGTGATTTTACTTACTTGTACAAGTGAGGGCTTATAACGCAACTTCAACTTTGGAAATGCATGGCCATTTATTGCTGGAGAAACTTGAACTAGGATATCGGAAAATCTGGGATCTTCTCTTAACCAGTTAGCATAAGCAAGAGCATGTTTTGATGGCCCACTGTACTGAACCAACAATTATATGATTAGCATCCAAAGAAAAACAACAATAAATAGAAAATAAATAAGAGATGATTAATGATTAGAATGGATTGAAAAAGTAAAACTAGTGCCATTAGGTATTTGATCTTGGTGTTTAAGGTTCAAAGATTGACATAAAATTATTTAGCCAGGATTACAGAATAATATTTCACCTGTTTATGCATATTACTGTTAACAAGCATCTGAAAATATGGAGAATTCAAAATGAAAAAACAGATACGAAGCAAAAAGATAATAAAGAAGCTGCGAGCCTGCAAGTTGAAATGCCCACAAATATCAATTTCCAGCCCTTCTGCAACACTCAAACAAACGAGAAATGCTGCTACGGTAAATAATATTAGAATATAACCTTGAGAGACAAATCAACTTTCTTTGCACTTTAAGTAATGATATATAACTTAACTATGACATGTGACCATGAGAAAATACATATATGATTCGAAAATGAACACTTTGGTAAATTGTTACTGCAATTCAATCCAAAACTGATTTTTACATTTGCAAGATGGGGAATTGGCCCATTACTCTTTTAGGAATGCCCTTGGGATGAAACTCAATGAGATGCTCATCGCGGTTGTATAAGATTCATGCAAGAATAGAAAAGTGAAAATCAACTCTTATCAACTAGATTCTCCATGGTTTGCCTTTGCCATCCTATAATTGACCATGTTCAAGCTCCCTCGAGGAGTTTCTATAGATAGGCATGTGAATGACTCTCATTCAGAGAATCAGGAAAACATGGAAACAATGAAAATACCATTCGGAACACAATACCTGTGCGTTAATTCCTTGTTCATTAAGGTAGACTCGTCCATGTATATCCAAGTCCTAAACAAACCAGATCGTACATAAGTACATTACAAGTTTCGCTCATAACTAATTACCCAAATCACCATTTCTAAATTTTGTGAAGAGAAAATGCGGATTAAATATACTTGGAGGAAAGAAGAATAAAACTAGAAATTACCCTCATGAAGTAGAGATGCTTAGAGACCTCAGCTTCGGGATCTTCAATGAACACAAAATGGTAGAAATTAACAACTACAAAATCTTCGTCCGAAGTATCGGGAAGAAGCTGACGATGTTCCTCGTTTGGGCCTAAGTTTGATAGAGAGACCGAAAGAAAGGTGTTGGGTTGAGTTAAAGGGGCCGAGGAAACTGCAATTTGCCTTGGCTTCCATTTCCGGCGATGAAACGGAACCTTGATGGCGCTAATAGTGAAACCGATAGTACAAAAAAAGGTTGGTCTGTGGATAAGATTAATTGTAGCCATGGCCGCCGCTTGAGTACTGTTCCACATCGTCAGTTACAGTGGCAACGGCAGCTGCAGAGTAATTGGAAGCTACAGAGCATTCCCATAGGAATGGTGGTCGTTTCACTTTGCTCAATCTCCAAAAAAAAAAAATTAAAATATTGGTCATTGAATTTTTTGGAATTTTCAAAATAATAATAATCAAGAAAACATATTAGTCTTCGAAATTGCTTCTAATTAATTCATTTTAATTGAGACGTGGAGGTTCAAATTATTCGAGGGTGGAGCTTTAAACCTTTAAGAGGTATTTGGGGGTAAAGACTATAATAATCATTTCTTGCTACAGTAAATATTATTTTAAAATACGTAATTAGCTACAGTCAACACTATTTTAAAAACCCCCATTTGCTACAATATTTACTATTTGCTACAGTTTTTACTATTTTGCATTTTTCATTTTTTTTATAATGTTTACTATTTCTTTCTCAAACTAAAATAGTTTACACTTCAAACACATACTACTATAACTCAAACTAAAATAATCTACTATCACACCCCTTCTCGAATTACCCTCCTAATCCGAGAAGAAGTGTGAATACAACAATTGTCAACCCTCTTATGATAGTTACTGCCAACATACTTCCATGAACCAACGCCTTTGGTACCTAATAAACATATTATATCTTATAGCGAAATATTACCCCATAGTCAACGCAACTTAACATACAAATTTTCATACAACAAAACACTTATTCACATATATCATAGTTTAAGGGTCCAAAAGTCTATTTACAACAACCATAAAACTCTACCCTGGCTTCCCATAGTATGAACTTAAGACTCAAGCTTAATTAAGACATGATGAGCCACCTGTTGGGTTTTATATCCTGAAACTCATGGTTTGTAAACAATAAAAGTTATTTTGAAAATTCAATAAGTTATTATTGAATATATGAATTGCTTATTTCGTTTTATAAATAAATCCAATAAACTAAAAGATCCATGACTATTACATGAGTACTTGAACTTTTTGTGGAGACATAAAAGTGAATCAAGTTTGAGTAAATAGTCAAAATGATCTATAGTATATGAATAAGGTTGGGTGTCTTTTTCTGGTAACACTATTGGATGCGGTCCGTTCTATAGTTGTTACAAGGAGTTGTAAAGTGCCACAGACGATGTGATCCTAATTCGTACATGTTATGACATAAGGAGTGGGAGCGTCCTATGCAATGGATTTGTACAAGATTGGACCACGAAATCATACACTCTTACTTTATAACGCTATTTACTGTTTAAGACAGACTATTTCAAAGTGATGATCTAGGTAACTTGACCTTAATCCTGAGCTAACTATGAACTCCTGTATGGATTATCCTTAGATTTGCATAGGTGAGGGTTGGTTCAACAGCGCCGGCTCAATAAACCTCCATTTTAGGGGTAAGAACGGGTAGATAGCTGGGGACATAGGGTGCAAAATGGAATTCTCTCCTACCCGCTTTCAGGGATAGTAAAGAGGTTGTTCCCTTAAGTGCTGGCTCCGGGTCTTGAACAAAGAGCCCCACCCTCTCATTGGCCCAAGAGGAACTCGGTTTGTTGATTAGATCATAAACCAATTATTCATTAGAGGATCGGTGAGATTTAAGGAATAAGAGGTAATCTCGGGGGTAAACAGACATTTGACCCAATCGTTATTACGAACAACCTATGAAGGGTTAACTTACTGATCATGGTTATATCAAGTGGACATAATATATCTATAATGAGGGGAATGCAACTATGGGCTTTAGAGGAGTGACTCATTAGTCAACAAATGAGGGTTAATTTGATGTAAAGAGTTTAGCCAATCAATCTTGGATCGTTGGAGCCCATGATCTATAGGTCCACGAGGTCCCCCTACTTGCTCGTAAATGGATTAGCCTTAGAGTAGCATGATAAGTTAATTTGAAACGTTCAAATTAGAATTAAGGGAATTAGTAATTATATAAGATATAATTACACGTTTAATTTTGGAATTAAACAGAATTAGAGAATCAATTAATATTTAAATATGATTTAAATATTAAATTCATGAATAGGGATTCATGAGGTGGAATTTGTGTTGATATTAAATAATTAGAATTAATTACATTATTTAATTATTTATTTTAATTTTATTAGAAAATTAATTTTGTAAAATTAATAAAGTTTTCAATTTTTTAAATCAAATTGATTTTAGAAATCGTTTTGAAATTAGAAAAAATTGGAAAAACACAAATTTGGAAAAGTTGGTTTTCACACTAATCCTACTTGATTTTTTATTCAAATCTCCAAGCATGAGCTGCTCCTCATGCAATCTTCTCCATTGCATGATTGTCCTGCAATAAATAGAGAAGATTGAAGTGGAAATCGGGGATGCATCAGTTGAGTTTTTGCTAAACTTGAGTTGAAGAAGGTGTTCTTCAAGAGGGTGCAACAGTGAGCTTCTTCTCTAAATTCCCTTCATTCAAGCTTATTTTGAGTCTCATAACTCAATCTAAGACTCCAATAGAATAGTAGAGAAGACCTTGAGGTGGTTCACAAGAATATTTGGAGAAGATTTGCAACTAAATTTGAGACTCAAAAGGTTCTACAGATGTATGACTTGAAACCCTCTTATTATTGTATAAGCATGCTTTATTTATAGCCAAAATTAATGAATTAGAATACTTATTGGTCCTTGTTTCTTCCGCTGCATGCTGTTATACTCCTGCACCATCTAATCTTCCAGTTCTCTGAGGTTCTTGAGAAATGACTGACTGAAAGAACTACTAGGTCTCGGGACGTCAACTGCTACTTGGGGGGAAAACATTAAAAAAGGGTAAGTTGAAACTGCCTAATGAGTGACTTCTTTAAAATAAGCATACTTTCATAAACTCATGATATAAACATGTTTATAATAAAACATTTTCATTATCATCCCAGGGTTCGGAAATAAAAACTAGAAAGTATAAAATCATAGCATGTAACACCCTGGAATAAAACTCATCATCATTCCCTGTAAAAAACTTGTACTCCTTTATCTGAACATGCGGGAGAGCCTTTTTGCTTAATCCCTAGTAACCTTAGCTGAGAGAGAGCCCTTTTGCTCGATCTCATCCATAAATCTTACGTGTACGTAGAACTATGTAGAATCCAGCTTACCTTACCATACCTTCAATAGCAAGGATCATTGTATAGTTAGGTACCTTACCATACCTTCGATACCAATACTTAGGAGTAGATTTCATATCAAACATACATGCTAACATAAAAAATGTTGGGTTGTATGTCCTAAAACTCACAGTTTGTAGAGTTAAACATTTTCTATTATCAATAAAGATGTTATTCAACATTTCTTCAATAAAGTTATTATTGAATTTGTAAATTGCACTCGTAAAAACTAAATCCAATAAACTAAGATCCATGGCTATTACATGAGTACTTGAACTTTATGTGGAGACATAAGAGTGGAACATGTTCGAGTAAATAGTCAAAATGATCTATAGTATACGAATAAGGTTGGGTGCCTTATTATAGTAACACTATCGGATGCGACCCACTCTATAGTTGTTACAAGGAGTTGTAAAGTGCTACAAATGAAGTGATCCTAATTCGTTCATGTGGTGACATGAGGAGTGGAGGCATCTTGTGCAATGAGTTTGCGTAAGATCGGATCAAGAAATAAGCCACTTTTACTTTATAATGTTGTTTACTATTTAAGACTATGCTTTATTAGCCAGAATATACTTAAATAAACATTTACCCAAAACCGTATACAATACTTCAGTGGGAGATTAATAACATATACGATATATTGTTCTTAGCTCTCACGTCCCTAAGAGTTCACACCGTGAGATCCATGCAGCGCTTCGTGTCACTTTGGAAGTAACCTCCATTCGGAAAGTGTTTGCATGGGTCAATATCAAGGTGAATAGGGGAAGTAGTTCATAGTAAGTGGGTGAAGGATGTGTGTCAACGTGTCCTGTGGTCTCTTCCATTAGTTTGGACCGTGACAGTCCTATATTGTGCTTGCTTGTTGACTTTATACGATCTATGCTAGTCGTTTTTATGGTGACTATCCCCTCGGAGGTTTGTAACTTAGGATTCGAAACAACTCAAACTCTAGAAATGGATAGAGTCTCTTAGGTTGATTCCCAACTATGGCTCCCCAATTCGGTAGCATCGTTGGGGCCACTAACCTCTGAGATCTAAAATGACGAGTCACACTTATGAGAATTACTAAGTGTTAGTATATTTTAGACCAAAGAAACAATAGCTAAAAGATTTTATTAGAGTATGAGTTACTCTGGTAATAGTGATTAGCTGAGATTGTCTCAATTCAAAGGATGAATAACAGACTGTCCCTTGGTAGATGTTGCTCTAAACCTCTAAAGTATCGTTGCAATAAGAATAATGATAGGTACATTATTATTTTTACTAAACCTGATTGGATAATAGCAATTCACTAATAAAATTTGTTTATATTTTCAGCATGACTAGTTTTTAGTATAATTACTTGCTTCGAGAAGCTTAATGGGGACAATTATGTTATGTGGAAATCAAACTTGAACACAATACTGGTAGTCGATGATCTTAGGTTTGTTTTAACTGAGAATTGTCCTCAAAACCCTGACTCAAACACAAATCGAACAATTTGGGATGCATATGACAAGTGGACGAAGGCAAATGAAAAATCCAGAGTCTATATTCTTGCCAGCATATTTGATGTTTTGGCTAGGAAACACGATGGTATGCGTACTTCTAAAGAGATTATGGAATCTCTGCAAGGGATATTTGGACAACCGTCCTTCTCTCACAGACATGATGCCATCAAGTACGTTTATAACTGTCATATGAAATAAAGGACCTCTGTTAGAGAACATGTCCTGGAGATGATGGTCCATTTCAACGTGGCAGAAGTAAACATAACTGTCATTGATGAGAAAAGTCAAGTCAACTTTATTCTAGAGTCTCTTTCGAAGAGCTTCTTACAGTTCCACACAAATGAGATGATGATTAAAATAGAATATAACTTGACTACTCTTTTCAATGAGCTTCAGACTTATCGATCCCTCTTGAAATTTAAGGGACATGAAACGGAGGTAAATGTTGCCACCACAAATAAGGTCAATAGAGGATTGTTCTCTAGGACAAAGTCTGGCTCTTCTTCTTCTAAGAACAATAATGTTCTGCTGAAAAAGGGTAAGAGGAAAGGGAAAACTCATACTAACCATAAAGGATGGGCTAAAGTTGTAGATAAAGGAAAATGTTTCTACTACAATGAGGATGGGCACTGGAAAAGAAACTGCCCAAAGTACCTTGCAAAGAAAAAAGCCAAACAAGCAAAACAAGGAAACTAGTTTATGAAGAATGCATACAGAAGGTGAGATAATTCTCAGGGTTTTGAACATGAAAGGTTATCTCAGCAAATTAGTGGGAGTTTTTGAAGCTATTATCCGGAGATAAATTCATTATATTAGATAATGTACTTTTTGTTTTTGAAATGAAAAGAAATCTTATATCTATCTCTGGTTAGAACAATTGTACAAAATATCTTTTGACGTAAATGAAGTGTTCATTAGCAAAAGAAGTATTTTTATTTGTTCTACTAGAAAATAACTTATATGTTAAAACCAAAAGGCCAATATTGAGATATTTAAAATGACTGAAATACAAAACAAAAGGCAAAATGGTTTCTTCAAGTGCATATCTTTGGAACTTAAGCCTTGACCACATTAATCTCAATGAGATTGAGAGATTGGTTAAAAGTAGTCATCTAAACTAGTTAGAAGACAAATTCTTACCTCTATGTGAGTCTTGTCTTGAGGTTAAAATAAATTAAAAGATTTTGTTACAAGAAAAGGACTTAGTGCCAAATAACCTTTGAAACTTGTGCATTCAGATCTCTGTAGTTTGATGAATGTCAAAGTATGAGGAGAGTATGAATATTTCATTAGATGATTATTCAAGGTATGATTATGTTTACTTAAATTAATCATAAGTCTGGAGCACTTGAAGTGTTTAAGGTATATAAGACTGAAGTGGAGAACTTGTTAGGTAAAACATTTAAAACACTTTGATCAGATCGAGGTGGAGAGTATATAGACCTTAGATTTCAGAACTATGTGATAGAACATGGAATCCAATCACAACTCTCTGCACATGGAGCCTTAGTAGAATAGTGTATCGGGAAGAATAAATAAAACCTTATTAAACATGGTTCAGTTGATATATGAGCTACGCTCAGTTGCCTAATTAGTTTTGGAGATACTTAATAGAGACTGCTATATACTTTTGAACATAGTTTCCATTAAGAGGATTTCTGAAACTCCATATGAGTTATGGAGATGTCGTAAAAGTTGTTTATGACATGTTAAAAGTTGTTTATGTTATTTTAAAATTTGGGGACGACCAACACATGTGTTGGTGCAAAACCCTGAGTAAATGGACGCCGTTCAAAAGTATGCCTATCCGCAGGCTACCCAAAAAATGAATACTTCTTCAAAGAAAATAAAGTATTTGTATATACAAATGTTGCTTTTCTTGAAGAAGATCACAAGAGAGATCATCAATCTTATGATAAGCTAGTATTGTGTTAAAGTTTCCATAGAAGTTACCGAAAATCAATAAGTGTTGTTGATTTAGCTGTTCTTATAGTAAGAGTTGTTAGAACTAGTCAGATGCATCTTTCTCAAGAGTTGAGAGTGCCTCAATGTAATGGGAGGGTTGTGTGACAGTCTGACCATAACATGGTTTTACTAGAAACTCATGTCATCAATATTTGATAATGGCATCGAGAATCATCTCAAAGAGTTGAGGATATAAGATGCATTCTATATATATTTGAAGTTAGAAATCTGTTATATTCTAAGAAGTTTACAAGGTCCTCACGGCTAAAGTGTTTGAGGGTCACCTAGTGAGGTCTAGGACTACAAGTTTTATAATCTAGGGCCAATGGGAGAAAAACCCATGGGTATATGATGCCTAGTGAAGATAAACCATGGGTATGTGATGCTCTAGTTTATTGAATTTCTCTCCAAAACTCAAACAACTCAACATTATGTAAATACATGTGTTACCACTGGAGTTTTAGTCCAAGTGGAAGTTTGTTGAGTTTTATGTCCTAGAGCTCATGGTTTGTAAACAATAAGCTTATTATGATATCAATCAAGATGTTATTGAGGTTTTATTCAATAAAGTTGTTATTGAATGTATGAATTACTCATTTTGTTTTAGAAAGAACCTAAATCAAATAAACAAAGATCCATAGCTATTACATAAATACTTGGTCTTTATGTAGTGACATAAAAGTGGATCACGTTCGAGTAGATAGCCAAAATGGTCTATAGCATACTGATAAGGCTGGGTACCTTATCCTAGGGATAATATCAAATATGGCCCACTTTGTATTTAGTACAAACGATGTGATCCTGAATCGTTCATGTAGAGACATGCGAGTGAGGGCGTCTTATACAAAGAGTTTGTATAAGACTGGACCAAGAAATAAGTCACTCTTACTTTATAACGTTGTTTACTATTTAAGGCTGACTATTTCACAGCAATGACCTAGGTAACTTGCCTTTAATCCTGAACTAACTATGAACTTCTGTTTATTCGAGATTATCCTTAGATTTGCATAGATAAGAGTTGGCTCAACAATGCTAGCTCAATAAGCTTCCCATTTCAGGGGTAAGATTGGGTAGATAGTTGAAGATATAGGGTGCAAGACGAAATTCACTCATATCCGCTTTTAGGAATAGTAGAGAGGTGGTTCCCTTAAGTGCTGACTTCAGGTCTTGAACAAGGAACCTCACCATCTCATTGGCCTGAGAGGGACTCAGTTTAGTGATTGGATCACAAACCAATTGTTCATTAGAGGATCAATGAGACTTAAGAAGCAAGATGTAATGTCGGGGGTAAAACAGTTTTTGACCCAACAGTTATTACGAACAATCTATGAAGAGTTGACTTACTAATTATGGTTATCGAGCGGATAGAAATATATCTACATTGAGAGGAATGCAACTACTGGGCTTTAGTGGAGTGACCCAGTTGTTAACAAATGTTGGTTAATTGGGTTAAAGAGTTTAGCCAGTTAATCTCGGATTGTTGGAGCCCATGATCTGTAAGTCCATGAGGTTCCCCTACTAGCTCATATCGAACTAAACCTTAGAACAGTGTGACGAACGAATTTGAAGTGTTCAAATTCGACTTTTGAAGCAAAGCGTTAACTATATATGATATATTTAACCTAATGTTTAATTGTGAATTAAACATAAAGAGAGAGAAAATAGGAGATATTTAAATAAGATTTAAATATTAAGATTATTAATAAGGATTCATATTGATTGGGATTAGTGTTGGATTTAATAATAATTTAAATTAATTAAATTTTTTTAATTAATTATTTAATATTAATTTAGTTTTAAAATTAATTATTAGAATTAATTTTGAAATTAAATGAAATTGGTCAAAATTGCAATAAAAGTCAAAATAGTTGACTAGGTCAAATTTGCATTAAAAGTCAAAATTGTTAACTTGGTAAAAAAGTGCAATGAAAGTCAAGATGTTGACTTTTGACTTTGAAAGTCAAAAAGTCAAAATTGTTGACTTTGGACTTTGAGAGTCAAACTTTGACCTTTGACCAAGTTAGTTGAAAAAAAGTCAAAATTGTTGACTTTGGACTTTGAGAGTCAAACTTTGACCTTTGACCAAGTTAGTTGAAAGATCCAACAATTTTGAGTGGGAAATTCCAACATTTGCATTGTTAAGTTTTGTTTTCAATAAGACTCTTGCCCCACTAATCCCAATTTGAGTTAGTGGATTTTTCAGTGTCAAATTCTCATCAAACTCAAAGTTGCATGTTTTGTATGATATGGCCTTTAGAAGGAAGAGTTTTATGATTTCTAGCTCTCTTAGCCAAGTGGATTTTTATAAGATTATTTGATAATCTCAAACTTATTTCCTCTCAAATTCTTAATTTTTTCTTCTCCAAATTAGTCACTCACTGGATCCCACTATCTCGTTCTAAGGCTAGAGAATAGTCGGAAAGATTCTCGTAGTGATCTATGAACTGTTCATGAAGAGATTGGAGCTGATTTGGAGAAGATTTGAAACTACAAAGGTTATATATCTTCTTTCCCTTTATTCTCAATTTAATTGCATACTTATTCTTTGAAATTAAACTAATTAGAGTTCTTTAGATATGTTATTTCTTCCGCTGTGCATGTGTTCGTTCCATCATAAGTGTTATTATATGCAAATTCTACCAATTATAAATGTGTACCCTAGCTATCCTTAAACTGTAATGCACAGGCTCTCAACATATCTTCCAAGGTCTGGATCATTCGTTCTAACTGTTCATCCATTTGTGGATGAAATGTTGTACTAAAATGTAACTTAGTACCAAGTGCCTTTTGCAAACTAGGCTAGAACTTCGAGGTAAACCCCGAATCCCTGTCTGATACAATGGATACTGGAGCCCCAAACTAGCTCACAACTCGATCGACATACATCTTAGCTAGCTGATTAAGGGTAGATGTGGCTTTAACTGGCAAAAACTTTGTCATCTTAGTCATTCAGTCTACAACACAAATACCATCATAACCACTGGGTGTCCTAGGTAGGCTAAAAAGAAAATCCATGGCCACATGTTCTCATTTCCACTCTAGTACTGGTAGTGGGTTAAGTAATCCTGCAGGTCTCTGACACTCGAGCTTAACTTGATGATAGATTATGCATCTATCTACATAAGTGAAGGAAATCAGAACGATGATTTCCGTGAGCAGCGGAAGCAAGATTATTCCAAATTACAATCATGAATCAATAATACATTTACAGTCGACTTCAATACAAGCGGTTATGCAAATATACAGAGAAATTACAGCATGAACATCAAATGTACAGAGGGAACTTTACGAACATATGCAAAAACGTCTCCACGCTCCGATATGCGACTCTGATCGAACAACCGCAACCACGAATGCTCGATCTAAACGACTGCAACACCGCATGAACACAACACGAACTCTTCCACTCGTCCTCAATGATCTCATCGATCACGAACTCCTCCGCAACAACAAACGGCCTCCGGAAAACCTCGACAGTGTCGAGTTGAGTCTAACACCACCAACGCAACCTTGGTATTCTTGGTATGAGAATCTAGAGGGTGGGCTCTGTTCGGACTTGGTGTGAGGCAGATGAACGGAGGAAATACAGATCGTGTACACGATTGGGCAAGTGGGAGAAATCAGAGACCTATCGTATAGGTCGATGCCCAATCGTTTAGATAAAGCTATGCGATCGTCTAGCAAAAGTTATGCAATCGTTTAGCTCGACAGACTCTACATGATTGTGTACCTTGGGCCAATGATCGTCTAGCAAAGCTATGTGATCATTTAGTAAACACTGCATGATCGTTTAGCTAACACTTGCACGATTGTTTACCTAGCCTAGCTGTCGTTTAGTAAATCTGTATTTACTTGACGACTTCCGTGAGTTTCTTTTTGCCGGAGAGAAAACTCAAAAACTTTTCAAACTTTGTAAAAAACCTCTTTTTTCAAAATAGGAAACCGATTTCCTTTTAAAACCTCACGGTTACCATGATCAATAACTACTCACTACATTTGGTTATTTAAAAGAAAAAGTATTAATTATCTAATAATTAATATTATTATAAACATAAATGATAACCAACTTATCATACTATATTTATAACCTATAGTTTTAATATTTCATCTCATGAAACATATAAACCATAGTTCTTTTCCTATTCCTTGGTACTTAATATAAATCTCATTTACATCAATCCTCCACTAGATGTATCTCATACATCATACTGATTATATCACATATAATCAAAATATCTCTTGTCAATTTGAACATTTCAAATCAACACCAAGAACTTGATCCTTCAACATGAATCCAAGCTACCAAGGGGAGCTCATGGACTTGTAGATCCGAAGCTCCAACGGTACGTGAATAATTGACTAAACTCTTTAGTCGCGGGATCCACCATCTGTTAACTACCAGGCACTTCACTAAAGACCGACAACTGAACTCTTCTCACTACATTTATATTATGTGTCCATTTTAACCAATGAGCAGTGCGACAACCCTTCACAGATAGCTCGTAAGTACAACTGAGCCAATAACCGTTATGTCCATGTAGTTACATCTGTCTCCTTAAGTACCACTGATCCCTCTAATGAACATAAATCATAGTCCTACTATGACTGAGTCTTCTCTTCCAAAGAGAAGCTGTGGCCACTATGTCCAAGCCCCGAAATCAACTCTTAAGGAAGCAATCTCTCTACTTATCCCTACTTCGGGAAATGAGTGAATTCCATATTGTGGATTGAGTTCCCAGCTCCCAGATCAGATAAGTCCCCAAAAAGGTAGACATGTTGAGTTGGCAATTTGGCCACTCTCACCCATACTAATCAAAGAACCGCCCTCAAAGGTAGGAGTCCACAAAACACTCAGGATTGAGGTTGTGTCACCTATGGTCGTTTAGGTGAGATGAAAGTCTCTAATATCAACGACGTTATATACAGAGTCTAGTCATCTCGTGGTCCAGGTCTTATACAAACTCTTTGTATAGGACACCCCCTGCTCCACGTCTGCACACGAATGGTCAGGATCAACCATCTATAGTAGTTTACAACACTTGCAAACTTCTACAAAGCGGGCCGTATCCGTAGTGTCACTAGGATCAGGTTTCCCACCTTAATTCTTCTACTACAGACCGATTTAGGTTATCACTTAAGGCATGATCCACTTGTATATCACATATACATGCTTAAGTTCACATAAGATAACCAAAGAGTTTTGTTTATTGGATATGAGTAAATGCCAAAATTAAATAACACTTATTTTATTCATTGAACAATGTGCTTCTTTACAAAAAAATGAGACTCCGGGAGAATTAGGACACCAATCCCAACAATAACTAGCTATGTCCTTCTTAATTCTCGGCCACCAATAAGACCTCTTTAATGTCTTGTACATCTTAGTACTACTTGGGTGCATAGCATATGCTGAACTATAGGCCTCTTCTAGCACTGCATTCTTCAATGCTTCATAATCGGGAACATATAACCTGTCTCCCTTCACCAATGCTCCATCCTGTCTCAAAACATATTCTGATCTCTGTTGTTGTTTAACCTCTTCAATCAACTTACTGAAATTAGAGTCTGCTATTTGAGCTCTGATGATATCATCTACTAATGTGGGCTTTACCTAAAAATGAGCTATCATTTTCCCAAATGGCCTACTGTTAATGTTGTATTAGCTTCCTTAAACTCCTGCAATAATCTTCCCCTTAGAGAACTCAACATATCTCTAAGATAGCTAGATTTCTTGCTTAAAGCATCTCCTACGACATTAGCTTTACCTGGGCGATAGTCAATGGTGTAATCATAATCTTTAATCAACTCGAACCATCGCCTTTGTCTCAGATTTAATTCTTTCTAATCAAAGATATATTTTAAACTCTTATGATCTATAAAGATGTGAAATTTCTCACCATATAAATAATGTCTCCAAATTTTCAATGCTAGCATAATAGCTGCTAGTTCTAGATCATGGGTAGGGTAATTACCCTCATGCTTCTTCAGTTGCCTGGATGCATAAGCTATGACTTTACCATCCTACATCAATACACATCCTAATCCCTGTCTGGATGCATCACAATAGGTCTCAAACTCCTTCCCTAGAACTGGAAGGGTTAGAATTGACGCAGTTACAAATCTTTGCTTCAAGTCTTGAAAACTCCATCAACAACTATCTGTCCATTCAAACTTTGCATCCTTCCTGGTTAGACTGGTTAATGGGAGAGCTATCTTTGAAAAGCCCTCAACAAATCTCCTGTAGTAACCTGCCAACCCAAGAAAGTTACGTACCTCTGTCACTGAGGTAGGCCGCTCCTACTTAACTATAACCTTAATCTTATGAGGATCAACGTTGATGTTGTTTTACAGAAACATGCAACAAAAGAAAATAGGATCATTAAGCATTCTAATTCTTTAATTTTGACATCAAAATAAGCATGTTCATAGGGTATTAAGAGGGTTTCATTACATACCTTTGAAGATCCTCTTCAAACACGAAATTCAACTGCAATCTTCTCAAATTCTTTTTGTGGACCATACTAGAGCTTTTCTACTATTATTTAGGAGCCTTGAATTGAGTTATGGGACTAAAAAAAAGCTTGAACTTAGGGAATTGAAGGAGAGGTTTTCCAGTGTTTCAGCTTGTTGAAGAACAACTTCTTCAACCTTAAAAAACTCATCAATTCAACAATTGCATCACCTTTTCCACTCAATCAAGAGTAGTTTTATTACATGACTCTCATGCAAACTCATTACTTGAAGTGATTCCAACTACTCCTTGAATTTGGTGGTGGAATTATGTGTAAGAAGGTGACTAACCTTCTTGCTTGAAAGTGGGAAAATCCCACATTTGAATTTTTCTCCATTTTCAATTTCCCTTTTTTATTTTCAAAATCAAAACTTTTTCCAATTTTAATTCTTTAATTAAAATTAAAATTTTATTAATTTTACAAAAATTAATTCAATAATCAATTTTTCTAATAAAATTAATAATTAATAATTAATTAAATAATTAAATAATTTAATTAATTCTATTAATTTAATATAAAATATTAAATTAATTTGTCACCAATTCCATTACCATGAATCCATATTCATAAAATTAATATCTAAATCAAAATTAAACGTGTAATTATATCACATATAATTACTAATTTCCTTAATTCGAATTTGAACTTTCAAATCAAATTATCATACTATTATGCTAATCCGTTTGTATTCTAGTAGGGGGACCTCATGGACCTACAGATCTTGGGCTCCAACGATCCGAGATTAATTGGTTAAACTCTTTATGCCGAATTAACACCCATTCGTTAACTACCAGATCACTTCACTAAAGCCCAGTAGTTGCACTCTCATCACTGTAGATATATTGTGTCCACTCGATATAACCATAATTAGTAAGTTAGTCCTTCACAGGTTGTTCGTAATAACGACTGAGTCAAAAGATTATTTAACCCCCAAGATTACCTCTTGTTCCTTAAGTCCCACTGTTCCACTAATGAACAATTCGTTTGTGATCTGGTCATCAAACAGAATCCCTCTCGGACCAATAAGAGGGTGAGGCCTCTTGTTCAAGACCCGAAGTCAGCACTTAAGGGAACAACCTCTCTGTTATTCTTAAAAGCGAGTAGAAGTGAATTCCATCTTGTACCTTATGTCCCTAGCTATTTATTCGATCTTACCCCTGAAATGGGAGGCTTAATGAGCCGGTTGTTGAACCAACCCTTACCTATGCAAATCTAAGAATAATCCTAAATAAACAGGAATTTATAGTTAACTCAGGATTAAGGTTAAGTTACCTAGGTCATCGCTATGAAATAGTTAGTTTTAAACAGTAAACAACGTTATAAAGTAAGAATGACTTATTTCTTTCGATCTTATGCAAACTCATTGCACAGGACGCCCCCACTCCTCATGTCACAACATGAATGAATCAGGATCACTTCGTTTGTAGTACTTGACAACTTCTTGTAATAACTATAGAGTGGGCCGCATCCAATAGTGTTACCAGAATAAGGCACCCAAACTTATTCGTATACTATAGATCATTTTGACTATTTACTCGAACCTGATCTACTCTTATGTCTCCACATAAAGTTCAAGTATTCATGTAATAGTCATGGATCTTTTAGTTTATTGGATTTATTTCTAAAATGAAATAAGCAATTCATATATTCAATAACAACTTTATTGATTTACATAATGAATTTATTGTTTACAAACCAGAGTTTTAGGACATAAAACCCAATAGTTGACATCTATTGTAGACACCACGTGACCTAAATATACCACTTGGTCTAAACTACTAATCTCAGATGCTCAACATGTTCTTCTTTACTACTTGAATAAACCAGGATATCATTTATAAAAACAATTACAAACTAATCTAAATATGGATGAAATATCCTGTTCATCAAATCCATAAACACTGTTTAGTTAAGCCAAATGTCATAACCAGAAACTAATAATGCTTATATCTAGTTCGAAAGGCTATTTTGGGAATATTCGCCTCTCTAACCTTCAACTAATGGCAACCTGATCTCAGATCAATTTTAGAAACCTTTCAGTTGATCAAACAGGTTGTCAGTACGAGGTAATAGATACTTATTCTGTATAGTTACCTTGTTCAACTGCCTGTAGTCAATACATAACCTGAGTGTACCATCCTTCTTTTTCACAAATAAAATTGGTGCTCTACAAGGTGACACATTAGGCCTGATATAGCCCTTATCTACTAATTCCTGCAATCGAGTTTCCAATTCCTTCGGCTGAACTAGTGCCATCCTGTAAGGTGTTCGAGAGATGGGTGCTTTCCTTGGAATCAAATCTATAGTAAACTTCACCTCTCTATTAGGTGGTAATCTTGATATCTCCTCAGGAAATATGTTTTGTTGAGTTTGTAAAATTAAACATATTCTATTTGCAATAAAATGTTATTGAATATGTAAATTGCACTGAAAAAAGCCTAAATCTAATAAACTAAGATCCATGGCTATTACATGAATACTTGGACTTTATGTGGAGACATAAAAAGGGATCAAGTTCAAGTAGATAGCCAAAACGGTCTATAGTATATGAATGAGGCTAGGTATCTTATTCTGGTAATACTATTGGATGCGATCCACTTTGTATTTAGTATAAATGATGTGATCGTGAATCGTTCATGTAGAGACATGTGAGTGAGGGTATCTTATGCAATGAGTTTGTGTAAGACTAGACCAAGAAACAAGTCATTCTTACTTTATAACGTTGTTTATTATTTAAGACTGATTGTTTCAAATCGATGACCTAGGTAACTCGACCTTAATCCTGAACTAACTATGAACTCTTGTTTATTCGGGATTATCCTTAGATTTGCATAGGTGAAGGTTGGCTCAATAGCACCAGCTCATAAGCCTCCCATTTCAGGGATAAGATCGGGCAGATAGTTGGGGATATAAGGTGTAAGACGGAATTCAACCCTACCCACTTTTAGGGATAGTAGAAAGGTTGTTTTGTTCTCTTAAGTACTAATTCCAAGCCTTGAACAAGGGGCCCACCCTCTCACTGGCCCGAGATGGACTCGGTTTGCTGATTGGATCACAAACCAATTGTTCATTAGAGGATCAGTGGTACTTATGGAGCAAAATGTTATTTATGGGGTAAAATAGCATTTGACCCAACCGTTATTACGAACAACCTATGATGGGTCGACTTACTGATTATGATTAAATCAAGTGGACAAAAATACATCTACAGTGAGGGGAGTGCAACCACTTGGCTTTAGTGGAGTGACCCGATAGTTAACGAATGTTAATTAATTCGGTTTCAAGAGTTTAGCTAATTAATCTTGCATCGTTGGAGGCCATGATATTTAGGTCCATTAGGTCCCCCTACTAGCTCACAAATGAATTAAACCTTCTAATAGCGTGATGAGATTAAATTTGAAATGTTCAAATTCAAATTAAGGGAATTAGTAATTATATACGATATAATTACAAAATTGGAGAATTAGATAATATTTAAATTTTATTTAAATATTAAATACATGAATAGAGATTCATGATTAAAGAATTGATGTTTAATTAATTTAATATTTGATACTAAATTAATATAATTAATTATTAAAGAATTAATTTTGTTTGATATTAATTGTTGAATTAATTTTTTTATTTAATATATAGAATTAATACTTTATGAATTGAATTTTTTGATTAATTCTGGAAATTAGTTTCAAAATTAAAAAGTAAAATTCGAATTTAATTGTAAGTTCAATTTAAATTAGAAAATTGAAAATTAGTTGGTTTATCCTACTTTAGACAACATCAAATCCCACTAATTCGTCCAAATAGGTGTTGTCATCTTGGAATGTAATTGATTGCATGTGAAAATGGAACAAAAACTCAGTTTTTGGGTTGAGATTTCAGACCATTTAAAGTGATTTTCTGAGTTTTCAAAGTTGAAGAAGTGTTCTTCAAACTTTGAAGAAGAACCAGTCTTCTCCTCTCAATATTCCTCAAATTCAGCTCATTTTGAATCCCACAATTCAACTAAGGTTCAAGAGAATAGTAGGAAAGATCAAGTGGTGCTCTACAACACTCTTGGAGCGAAAGTTCAAGCTGAATTCGTGGATTGAAGAAGTTCTTCAAAGGTATATTTCAGAAATCCTCTTTTATTTGATGAACATGCTTATTTAGATGTTAAAATGATGAATTAGAGTGCTTAATGATCCTGAATTCTTCCGCCAATTGCATGCTAACTCCATCATTAATGAAGTCATACACCACAGGAACATCTACTGGTCCTAACTTCTTCGATTGTGAAACTGTTACATGGGCCAAGTACGTTGCATAACCTTTACTCAACAACTTCTTGACCTATATTGCTGAAATCAGACAAGTAGGGAACGTTTTCCTTTCTTCTGCAAACACCACTTCTGCTTGACCTGGTAATCTGAATACCACTTCTTTCTTATGATAGTCAATGGTTGCATGGTACTTAGACAAGAAATCCATTCCTAGAATAACATCAAACTCTAGTAGTTCTAAAGGAATCAAATCAATCACAATACTTTGTTATCTATTACAATTGCATAGTGTCTATAACAATTATTAACTATCAGCACATCACCAACAGGGGTAGAAACAACTAACTCCTCAGGCATAGTTTTTAGCATCCTATCAATACTCAATGCAAACATGCTAGAAATAAATGAATAGGTCGCCCTGGATCAAATAATACATGAGCAGATCTATCATGAATAAAAACCATACCAATCACAACATCCGGTGCATCCTCAGCCTACTACTGGATCATAGTGTAAACCTTGCCCTGCTGACGTGGTTATCCTGTTGCACCCTTCTACTTGGAATTACTAGTGCCCTTATCACCTGTTGTGCATACCTTAGGTTGCATAACTATTTAGGATGCTGCCTTCTACTCAGTCTGTACCCCTAAAACTAACTGGGGACATTCTCTTCTGTGATGCCCAAGCTATCTACACCGATAGCAGACATTCTATCCCTCATAACACTGACCTGAATGATATTTTCTAATCTGGTACATCGGGGCTTCCTACCTGTACTAGCCACTAACTCTCCTGTACGTCCTGACCTAGATCCTCCAGCTATTTGGCTGAATCTCTACCTACTTCTTCTCTGTTGATTGCCTGCTGTATTGCCCTAAGAGATTGCTGGCCCACTGAAACGAGGCTTAAAATCTCTCATGTCAAATTCTCCTAAAGTAAACTTCCTCTTTTCCCCTTTAGAGACTCCTTTGTCTTGCTCATCCTCTGTCAGACTCTCCTTTACTCGCATTGTATTCTTCACTAACTGGGAGAAATTGGTCCAGATAACTGTAGCAGTAACAAGAGTTTGTATCTCTCTTCTTAGTCCACTCTTAAAACGTCTGCATCTGTCTTTTTCTTCAGCTATGATCGTAGAAGCATACCTGGATAACTCCGTATACTTCTATTCATATTCAACAACTATCATATTACCTTGAATGAGTTTCAGAAACTCATTCCTTTTGACCTCATGATATGAAGTAGGATAATACTTGTTTTCAAAGGTCCTCTTAAACTCATTCCATGTCATCTCCTCTGATCTGTTCCTTCTGGAGTCTATTACTCTCCACCACTACTCTGCCCTTTTTTGTAGTAAAAAACACCGCTAACTTGAACCTTCGATCCTCAGGACATCCTGTTATTAGAAAACATTTCTCTTTCTGAATCAACCATGCCTCAGCATCTGCAGGGTCAGTAGTACCCTCAAATGCAGTGGCATCCAGTGCCTTCATCCTTTCAATGCCATACTTCTTCTTAGGATCCGCCTATACAGATCCTAATCTAGCTACCAGCATTTGAGTAATCCTATCAAAAACTCTGTCCTCCATCTGAGGATTTGCTCTAACCTGATGAATACTAGACTCTCCCTCAAATGTAGCTTCCTATACTACTAGTTATCTAATTGAATTTGGATCTCTTCTAGCTATGGGATCTCCAGTAGGGTCACGATCCCTTTCAACCATCTGTCAAGTCAGTCTGTCACCTTTCGAGGCTTGGTTCCTATAACATATACATTATTAGGCTCATAACATCATTCATATGCTACTAGTAAAATGCATGACTCTCTTTCCCAAAATCTTATGCTCTGATACCAACTTATCACACCCCTTCCTGAATTACCCTCCTAATTTGAGAAGTGTGAAAACAATAATTGCCAACCCTCTTATGATAGTTAATGCCAACATACTTCCATGAGCCAATGACCTTGGTACCTAATAAACATTTTATATCTTATAACAAACTATTACCACATAGTCAACACAACTTAACATACATATTTTCATATAGCAAAACACTTATTCAAATATATCATAATTAAGGGGTCCAGAAAGTCTATTTACAACAACCATAAAACTCTACCCTTACTCCCACAGTATGAACTTAAGACTCAAACTTAATTAAGACATGATGAACTACCTAATCTTCTAGTTCTCTGAAGTTCTTAAGAAGTGACTGACTAGCAAAACTACTAGGCATTGAGATGTCGGCCGCTACTTAGAGAGGAAAACATTAAAAAGGGTGAGCTGAAACCGCCTAGTGAATGACTTCTTTAAAAAAAAAAACATACTTTCGTAAACTCATGATACAAAAATATTTATAAGAAAACGTTTACATTCTCATCCCAAGGTTCGGAAATAAAAACTAGAAAATATGAAATCATAGCATGTAACACCCTGGAATAAAGCTTATTATCATTTCTTGTAAAAATCATCTACTCCTTTGTCTGAACATGCAGAAGAGTCCTTTTGCTCAATCCTTAGTAACCTTAGTTGAGAGAGATCCCTTTTGCTCAATCTCATCAACGTCAATAATATAAATCTTACGTGTATGTAAAATTATGTAGGATTTTGCTTACCTTACCATACCTTCGGTAGCAAAGATCATCATATAGTTGGGTACCTTACTATACCTTCGGTACCAATACTTAGGAGTAGGTTTACATATCAAAGATACATGCTAACATCATAAAACTACATATTATCAAGCTTATGGGAATTGGTAAATAGCTCATTTTAATGTTAAGTCATGGCATAAAACTTAAGTGGAATGCATGGAAATTACAAGTAAAAATCATCTTTAAATCATCAACATGCGTTCATATTCGACTCACATTACTAAAAGCATGCATTGGAACATTAAGACAAAAGTAACTATGCATTGGAAATTCATAAGTAAAACACTCAACAAATATTTTGAAAACTAGTCACTCATTGTCTTTGGGTTACTTCCTTAAAGGATTGTAAGCCCCCCTTATATGCGTCTGCCCTATAAGAATAATAAGAGCCCTTGGTTAATGCCTTAGCTCCCTCTCGAGCTTAACTTACTATTCAAGCTAATATATGCTAAGCATCAAATCTAGTTCGATGAATCACCTTAATCCCTTTCTACTTGACGCATCCTTAGTACATTGGTACTTAACGCATTACCACACTTAAACCAAAATTTTACCTTGCGACCAACTTGGTAGGTGGCAGCTTGCACACAAGAGGCTCCTAAGCGTTAGAACGTGTCTGCCTCACCTATGCGATGGATGCTTGTCCACATTTAGCCTCTACTAGTCAGCTGCTTGCTTATGTGTGGGTTGCAGCTGCCTGCTTGTTCATCCAACCAAAATTCCAGATTTCACTTTCAGCTTGAATAACTTAAATTTCATACATAATCTCATGAAATTTCCTTCTAAATGTCTTAACTAGCTTACCATAGAACCCCAACCTTTAATTCTTTTTTCCTGAGCTTGGAATTCACCAATCTTTACAACTCGTCTGCGTAGCCTAAGATTCTTGAACACTTAAAGAAATTCTTCAATCTTTAGCTCAAGTCCATAGGAATTTTCCTTCGGCAGCCTTGGATTAACTCTTTCACTGTTCAAGCTTCAAGTTGGTAGCCACTCTTCCTCCTTAGCACTAGTGAAATGCCCAAACTGAGCTTCCTATTCTTAACTTCCTTTTTATACTAAGGCTGCATGCTCATAATACTTTCTTGAAATGAAAATTGGTGCACTAACCTTTACTTATGGTCTCTAAGCACACCATTTAGCCCATTAATTGGGTAATTAAGCTGAATTCTTAAATCCTTCATCAACGCTAGGTTGCATCCCAATTTATCTTTCTTCTCGGCCAATGCATACCCTGATTAACATCGTATTCCCTTGCTCATGCATCACTAACCAACATATATGTTGACTTTACCCTTAGACACTCATGGTTAGGCCTGCTACTCATGAACGCCTTCTTTAACTTCTAATATACCTTAGCACTCCTTGTCTACTATGTGTTTCACTTATGCAACCTCAATTTCCTGCACACTATCCACCTTAAGCCTTTACTAACCTCCATATAGCCCTTGACGCATACCTTCTGTTAGACTTAGCCAATTTCCACTTTTAGGCTCTTAATCCTACAGTCGCTCATGCGTTCCTCACTTCTATATTCCTGATTCCCATATAAGCGCTAGCTCTCTTATCTTACCTAAGAGCACAACTTCCAACACTTAGGCAAATTCCTACCTCCTTTTCAACAGGCAAATTCCTACCTCCCTTTCAACTTGGCGTTGCTTTTTGCCTCCCTTTCAACCTGGCGTGGCCCCTACCTTCATCTGTCTTAACTTCTCCCAAATTTTATCCAAGTGTTGGTTGTTCTTTACTACCCGAGAACACCCCATTTCAAGACTTAGAAATTTGTCCTCATCTCTACCTCACACACATACTCATTATAACCTCCATATGATTTTCACTACTACAAACATTATAACCACATGCTTACAAGAATTTAAACACATAATTAAGATAATTAACATGTAATTAAGGGGACTTAAACATAATTAACTAGTAAAATAGGTTTAAGGGTTTACATCTACACCTCAAACACTAACTATTGTCATCCAACTATAATAACCTAGGACTATAACAACCAATTCCTTACCCCAAACGTTCCATTAATTTGAACGTCTTGATTGATAGTATTATGTTTACTTGACTGGGCTATGTTTAGATCAGTGAAATTGCATCTATGTAGTGAATGCTTATATCTTGGTGATAAAAAAAATTAATAACTTTTTGCATTTTATTATAAATATGTTAAATTAGGTGTAATGTAGATGTCCATTATTAGTGTCTATTAACCATTTGTCACTTATCCATTACTGCATGTATTCTCCATGTGTCTCAAGATTACATACTATATTGTTCATGCAATGCACCTCCTACTTGTCAAATTACCTATAAATAGTGGCATTTGGTGGGTTTTGGAAGACAAACATATTGGTGATCAATCTAAAAAGATTGGAGAAAATGGAGAAATTCATCTTATGGAGAAATTCATCTTTTGTTATTTTATTTATTTTGATATTATTTTTTATTATTATATTTTATTATATTTATTTTAATATTATATTTGATATCTGTGTTCCCATTGTGCTCCTCAAGTTCACAACACGTTATCAACACGAGCTTCTATCATTTTTCCCACTAAAGGTAGATCATAAAGATATGTTGATTTTTTTTCCTCTTTGTTATAATCAATAAATTTAATGTTATTTTGCATATTTAATATATATTAAATTTCTAATATAAATACAATATTTTATGATAGTGCTGCCATGACAAATCTCACAAAATTAGAATTTTCGCACTTGATACTAACGACAATAATTATTTGTCATGGGTGCTTGATGCCGAAATCCACCTAGATGCTATGAATCTTGGAGAGACTATTAAAGAAGAAAATATGACATCCAGTCAGGATAAAGCAAAAGCTATTATTTTCCTTCATAATCATCCCCACGAGGGATTGAAAATTGAGTATCTTACAATAAAAGAACCCCGTATATTGTGAAAAATTTGAAAGAGAGATATGATTATAAAAAAAATAAATTATTCTTCTAAAGCTCATTATGGGTGGATGCGCTTGAGGCTACAGGATTTCAAATTAGTAAGTGATTATAACTCTGCATTATGTAAAATCAGTCCGAAATTATTGTTATGCGGAGAGAAAACTACTGATGCTAGTATGTTAGAGAAGATATTTCCTACATTCAATGTCTCGAATATGCTCATATAGTAGCAATATCGAGAGAAAGGTTTTAAAATATATTCTAAACTAATTTCATGTCTTCTCTTTGTCGAATAAAATAACGAGTTATTGACCAACCAGAATGACACCATTCCCTGAAGTGAATGCTGTGAATTTTAGGCGGGGATCTCCTCCCCATCTCCGCCCCATCCCTAGCTCGGGGACCCTAAAAAGATCCCCGATTTGACCCCATCCCCCGGCCCGATCGGGAGGGACAAGGGGACTTGATCCTTTAGAGAATTTTGTCAACCCTAGTTGGGTTAAATATGTCATTCTCCTAGTATGCAAAATTTGCTTCTACATTTTTCTTTTTTTTTTTTCCTTTAGGGATGCTTGATAAAGACCAACTAAGTGTTTTGTAGTACAATAGGTACATGAACAATGCTCAGTCATTCTGCATCAGAAGCATTTATTTTCAACACTTTTTGAACTCTTATTTTATGGAGCTTTTCCTTTGTGATCATCATTGTGTGTGGTTCTTTTAAAATTTGAATGATTAGAACGACCACCAAAAAAATAATAATTATTTCTTCCTCTGCGATGGTCACAACCTCGACCACGACCACGACCTCGACCACGATTATTATTTCCCATCCCCATCCCCATCTCGACCCTGCCCCGATTATTTAATATTATATATATATATATATATATATGTATGTATGTATGTATGTATGTATGTATGTATGTATGTATGTATGTATGTATGTATGTATGTATGTATTAGGTATTTTAACTTTTTATATTTAGCCTAGTTATTCATTTAATCCAATTTAAGCCCAACTAAAGTGTCCAAGCCTAAATCAAAGAGAATTTTAGGATTTTTTTTTTAAATCCCCTTGGAGAAACAAAATGGAAACAATGGCGGGGATGGGGAACCCCTCTCCAGCCTGCCCTGGCCCCATTGCCAACCCTAAATTCATCCCATATGATAAATTTGGATGTGGCGGACTTCTTTGAATCTCCTGAAGAGAAAATCGGCATAACTGATGAAACATCAAGTGTTTCCTTTAACTTTGAAAATATCTAGATTTAATGTTTTTTTCCTCTTAGTAGATGTTAACCTTTATATGTTCCAAATATTGTTTTTCTTATTGTAACTATTTTCTTTTAATGAAGAAATCTGGATCATTTTCATATGTTAGGTGACTAAAAAATGAGTAAAGAAGATCTGTATCTAGTAGACAGTGCAACTACACATACAATACTTACAAGTAAAAAATATTTTTCCAAACTGATAATGCTGGAAGCAAAAATCAATACAATATCAGGTTCTGCAAACCTAATTGAAGGATTTGGAAAAACAAATATTATTTTGCCTAGATGAACAAAATTTACAATTGAAAATGCATTGTTCTCTAGTCAACCAAAGAGAAATCTACTTAGTTTTAAAGATATACGTGAATTAATCTCAAGTGAATTAATTTTAATTAATTAATTAATTAATTAATTAATATTTTGATGATAACAAATCTGAATTAATTTACTAACAGTTTGAGTGTTTTGAAGTATTCATTGTGTAGTGCATGAAACAGCGGTTCCAAAGCAATTTGAATCACCTAAATCGGACCTCAAACGAAGTAGATATGACTGAAGCAAGCTTAATGAAAAAAATCTCAAGCTAATGACGTGGAAAAAATTTTCTCATCGAAGCAGACCAATTTAATATTATTTTATGTTTGTGTCTAACGACTAGTTTTAGAAAAATGATTGCCATTTGCTTTTTGTTGGTTTTAAAAAAAAAAACGATTTTAAAAGATATATATTATTATATTATTTTTTGTTTGTGTTTAACGGCTAGCTGAGTTTAAAATCTCTACCATTGATTTTTCTTTTCCAAAATCTAATTTCCCAAATTAAATATGATTTTCAACAATTTTTCTTTTCTATTTAAACTCATCCTCTTCCCCATATCACAATAAAAATTTTACATTATTTTTCAATTCTCCATAACTCAAAGCCACCATTATTATTCTCTCTCTAAATTTCAATTTTCTTCTTTTCATCTAATTCTTGAAAGAGATATCTTATGTATTGTGAGGATTGATTTGTTGTGAGCAAAAGCCTGTAAATCTACTATTCAAGAAAGAGGGATTGTAACAGTTCGATCCTTAACTGTGGAAATGATCAGGTTCGTTTTTGCTCCCGAAAAAAAGAACATTGTAACGGTTCAACTCTAAGTCGTGGAAAGAGTTAAGTTCGTAGGACATACCCAAGAGGAGCTTGGGAAGTGGATGTAGATCGGTTGTGCCGAACCACTATAAAATTCTCCGGGTTAATTTCTCTATCATTCTCTTACTTTAATTTTGCAATTAATTTGTTGTTATATTTTATTGCATGAAATTAATTGTAATATTTGTTCCTTAAATTAATTACTTAATGTTTATTTAGGTTGGTTGAATTGATCTTTATATATCTCATACCAATTTTGTTATTAGAATCAAATTGAGTGCTTTAAAGTATTATTATTAACTTCTTGATTATTTTGAATTGAATTTATTTGCATGAATTTATTGTTTAAAATAATTATTGCAAAAATTTTATTAATTTGTTTAATTGGGCACATACTTAGTAAAAAAATATTAATTAGTTTTATTAAACCCTATTCACCCCTTTAGGGTTGATTGGATTCAGAGATGGGTGCTCTCTTGTTTGTGATAAACATTTTCATAAATTATTTTAGATTGATACCCATTATTTGAGTTTCTCACTCCTACAATTGGTATTAGAGCGGGTAGCAGAGTACGTAAATTATTTTTTGATATTTTGAAAAATTATTTGAAAGCTTAATTGCTAGAGTTTTATGGCAACTTTAGAAAATCATTGTGTTGATAGACCCTCATTCTTTGATGAAAATAGAAATTATGATATATTAATGAAAATATTTATGCTTGCTATGGATCTCAATGTTTTGTATGTTTGTGAGCACGATTAACTAAATTAGAATTGAATAATGAATTGCTTAGATTTATTGCTAAGGCTGTAAATATCATATATTGTGCATTAGATAGACAAATATGTGATAAAATTTCCATTTTAAAAATGCATATGATATTTGGAACTATCTTGATAATATATAGTGTAGAAAATTTTCCTTGTACTACTAATATTTTATATGATCTGAAAGAGAATTATAATTCTAATAATCAAGAAAAGTTTCGTGAGAAACGAAAAATGGGACAAATCCTCTTTGTGCTTGATGGTCAATTCGAAAAATGACTCCGGTGATGAGATCGATGAAGATGAGTAAGTCATAAATCTCTATCTTATGGTGAGTTATATGATGCTTTTGAAAGTATGCGATGTGACCTTGAAAAGGTTAGCTCTATATATTTAAAATTATCAAAGAAGTATAAGATATTGTCTATTGAGAATGAATCTATGATAGATGAAAATGATTGTTTGAAAAATAGAGCTACTAATGATGTTTTGCATGATAATAAATTTTGTGATAATGAGAAATGTGCTTTGATAGATAACATTAAATTTCTTGAAGTTGAAAATGAAGAATTTAGATCTTTGTCATGTAAAATGAAAATTAATTTGAATGACTTGAAGGATAAAAATGAGGAAATTGAATCTTTCTCTTTAGAATTAAAAGAAAAAATTGTTAGTTTGAATGAGAGAATTATTGAGTTGGAAACTAGCAATACTTGTCTAGAAAAAAATAAAATTTCTCTTATTGATAAAATTAAATTTCTTGAACATGATGTCTTTGGTAGAAATGAATTTATTGAAGCTCTAAAAGAAGAAGAGTCAAATCTTGTGAATGAGCTTGAATGTGCTAAAGAAGCTAATAAAAAATTGTTTGTAGGTGCTCAAAAATTAGATAAAGATAAATCTTATAATGACAAAAAAGGATTTGGCTATCTTAATAAAATTCCTTCATCTAAGTCTAAAAGTATTTTCGTTAAAGCCACCCATTGCAAGTTTCAAGATGCTTTACCTAATGTGCCTAATCTTGATAAATTGAAATTTGTGTTAAAGCATGAAAAGATTAGACATATTCATGGAAATTCAAAATTTGCACAAAAACATATTATGCTGGAACAAAATATGCTCATAATATGAATTTTGTGAATAAGCATACAAATGCTAGAAATGTGCATAAAAAATAAAAATTTGTGCCTATATTTCATTATTGTGGAGTTAAATGTTATATTAGACCACATTGTTTCAAAATGAAAAATGCTCTTAGAAAGAATCTCTTGAATAGGAATATTATCGAAAATCAATTTGTTAAAAAGAAATTCTTGCCCAATGTTGTATGTTATTTTTGTGATAAATTTGGTCATAAATTTAATACTTGCTATTTGCCAAAAGTCAAAGTTAGTAATGTTGGAGCTAATCTTAAATGGATTCCAAAATCTTTGCTCATTAACAATAAAAAACCCAAAAAATGGGTACCAAAGTCTTTTGGATAAGCTTTCTTCGTAGGCGTGTTTCAAGAAGCAATTGTTGCTTGGACTTCAAATGAGAAATTAATTCAAATTGGAGCAATTAAAAGGCTTGCAATCTAACAAAGGAAATAGCTTATTTGGTAACCTTTATTTTTTTCTTGAGATAATTATGCTTTTGGTATCTTTATGAAAATTATATATCTGGAATGGTTTTGGATTGTTTGAATTTAATTTCTTGAATTACTTTGATTTTTGGTTTCATATCATGAGAAATTATTGTATATTTGTCTATCTGATATTTGTCTTTATTGCTTATATTTTGGCATTTTGGTCAATTAATTACTTGATCTATCTTTATGTTATTCTTAGAAAGTATTTAAACGAAAGTATATTGAGTTGTGCAAGAGATTTCCATTGTTTTGATGATTAAAATATGTTGTTTAATTTTTTTTTTTGTTGAAATTGATTAGAGTTTTTATTAATGCCTTTTGAGCATGAAGTTATGCATATTCTATAATTTATATTGTTGAATGAAAATCATTTTGAGTTAAAAAGAATAGATCATTGATTTTTTTTTTTTAAGAGCTGTTAAATTCTTTTCCATATGGGGAGTATTTATAAAATTACTACATTCTTGAATCCCCAGTAGCATATTGTTCAAATTGGTATAAATAATTAGTGTTGCTTCCATGCCAATATGACTTTGCTATTATTTGGTATAATTTGTTTTACAACAATTGGTATTTATGTTATAATATTTGATATTTTTGTATCTCAATTGCTTGAATTTTTACTTGAGTGATTTTATCTCTTTGGTATATATTGGATTTTTCTTAATAGAAGGAGATTGCTTGATTTTAGAGGTTTGAATGAAATTGATTTCCTTATTCATTTGTTGTTGTGTACCCCTACATATTATTTAGTTTATCCTTTTAGGGGAATAATTATTTTTGATAAAATATAATTTGATTTTTTTTGTTTAATATTTCTACAATCAAGTTGAATTATGTGCTAAATGTCTTTTTACCCTTATTAAGGGGAGCATTCAATTTATTTTAAAAGGGGGAAAAATTTGTAAAGTTGGTCTTAAATTAAATTAACTTGAGCTTGATTGATTCCTTGTGATGCCTCTAGAATCTACAATATTGTTGCTTATTTTTGGAAGGTATGTTAATAGGAGAAGAAGTGAAAAATTATGTGTTCGTGATTTTAGGAAAAGCTTTCATGTTTTTATGATGTTTTTCTTAATTATCCTTTTTTGATTGATTCCAAAAGGGGGAGAGGTAATAAGAAAAACGAAAATATTATTAATGAAATATTCATTGTTATCAAGTGAAATGAAATTATGTATGTGTGTTGATTGCTATTCAAGTACATATTTCTTATCACACATCTCTTTGGATTTCATTTTTCTTATGTTGTTTGAATCATCAAAAAGGGAAAGATTGTTGGTTTTTTAGCTCTTAATCTCAAATGAATTAATTTTAATTAATTAATTAATATTTTGATGATAACAAACCTAATTAATTTACTAATATTTGAGTATTTTGAAGTGCTAATTGCGTAGAGCTCGAAACAACGATTGCAACGTAAATTGAATCACTTAAATTGGACCTCAAACGAAGAAGATATGAACGAAACAAGTTTAATAAAAAAATCTTGAGCTGATGGCAGAATTTTTTTCATCAAGATAGATCAATTGAAATATGCCACATGGAGCAATGAAGAAATGACATATGGTGGACTTTTGAATTTTTGATTGGTTTTAAAAAAAAGACGAATTTAGTATTATTTTATGTTTGTGTCTACGATGCATGATGGGCATTTGTATTTTGTTGGGTTTTAAATGAAATGATTTAAAAATATATATATTAATATATTTATTTTTTTGTTTGTATCTAACAGCTAGTCGAGTTTAAAATATCTATTATTGATTTTTCTTTTCTAAGATCCAATGACCTAAATTAAATGTGGTTTTCAACCATTTTTCTTCTCTATTTAAACTTATCTTCTTCTCGAAATCACAATAACAATTTTACATTATTTTTCAATCCTCTATAACTCAAAGGCACCATTATTACTCTCTCCCTAAATTTCAATTTTTTTCTTTTCATCTAATTCTTGAAAGAGATATCTTATGTATGGTAAGGATTGATTTATTGTGAGCAAAAACTTGTAAATCTACTCTTCAAGAGAGTTTTTTTTTTTTTTTTTTTTTTTAAAAAGAACATGAGTTATAGAATGTTCAACACGTATCCAATTGACATACAATAATGGAATGGACGAATGTGGTACAATCGCCTGAGTGAATATTTGTTGAAAGAATAATATCAAAATAATTTAATATGTCCGTATGTTTTTATAAATAAATCATAGTCAAGATTTGCTATTATAACTATAGTTGATAATTTATATATAATTGAAACTCCTGAAGAGCTTTCAAAGGTAATAGAATATATTAAGAAAGAATTTGAGATGAAAGATCTCAGAAACACAAAATTTTGCCTTGGCTTACAAATTGAGCATTTAGCAGATGAGATATTTGTTCATCAGTCAATTTATATAGGAAAAAATTTGAAAAGTTCTATATAGACAAAGCACATTCATTGAACATTCTAATGGAAGTTGATTCACTAGATGTGAAGAAAAATATATCTCGACCTCGAGATGATAATGAAGAACTTCTTGGTCCCAAAGTACCATATCTCAGTGCAATTGGTGCACTTATGTATCTTGCAAATAGTACATGACCAGATATTGCATTTTCAACAAATTATTAGCAAGATGTATTTCTTTTCTAACAAAAAGACATTAGAACAGAATTAAGCATATACTCCGTTATTTTCGAGGAACGATCGACATGGGTTTGTTTTATTCAAATAAATCAAAATTTGATATAGTTGGCTCTGCAGGTTCTGGATATTTATCTGATCCACACAAAGTTAGATCTCAAATAGATTATCTATTCACATGTGGAGAAATTGCTATATCATGGTGATCGGTGAAACATACCATGATAGCCACTTCCTTAAATCATGTTGAATCCTTACCATTCACGAGGCTAGTCGAGAATGTGTATGGCTAAGATCAATGACTCAGCACATTCGTAGAACATGTGGTTTGTTTTCTAGTAAAAATCTTCCAACGATATTATACGAAGACAATACAACATGCATATCCCAAATCAAATGAGGATATATTAAAGGAGATAGAACAAAGCATATTTCATCAAAGGTTTTCTATACTCATAATCTTGAAGAAAATGGTGACATCATTGTACAACAAATTTGTCCGAAAGATAACTTGACAGACTTATTTACAAATTCATTACCAACCCCAACCTTTGAAAAATTGGTACATAACATTGGAATGCGATAACTCAGAGATCTCAAATGATGTTTCTATGAGGGGAGTAAATATACTGTATTCTTTTAAGAGTATTAGATTATATAAAATATTTACTTTTTTTCTTTCGCTAAGGATTTTTTTTCTAGTGAGTTTTTTCCTAGTAAAGTTTTAACTAGGCATATAAGGGGGAGTATTATAAATATGTTAAATTAGGTATAATGTAGATGCCAATTATTAGTGTACATTGGCCATGTGTCACTTATCCATTACCCTATGTATTATCCATGTGTCTCAAGATTACACACTATTAGTGTTCATATAATCCACCCCCTATTTACCAAATTGTCTATAAATAGTGATATTTGATGGATTTTAGAAGACATACATAGATTGGTGATCAATCCAAAAAGATTGGAGAAAGTGAAGAAATTCATCTTTTGTTGTTTTATTTATTTTAATATTCATTTATTTTATTATTATATTATATTATATTTATTTTAATATTATATTTTACTGATAACTGTGTTTCCGTTGTGCTCCTCAAGTTCACAACATGTTTTTAATTTTGTGTTTAGTTCTTCAATATACGAGTTTTTGTTTTTGGATTTAAAAATTGTGTAAGTTTTCTCAATGATCTACATATTTAATTATAGTTAAATTTTAAAATAAAAAACAATGTTTAAAAAAATAATCCTTTTGTTTTCAAAACATAGTATGAATTTTGAAAACATGGTTAAAAAGTCGGTAATAAATGAAAAGAAAAAAAAAACTATTAGTGAAAGAAGTGGTTATCAAAGGGAGCTTAAGTTATTGTCATCTTTTCTTTCATTTTCAACAACTATTAAAGTGGGAGATTCGAACCTCGTTAATATACATCTTAATTAGTTGAACTATACGCAAATACAAGCTATAAACTAATGGAATTGATTATAATAACATAATAAATTCAAAATTGAAATTTGGGAGACCCACTTCAAACATTTTAGAGTAGAATAACATATATATTTCTAATAAGGAGAAATGTGAGTAGAACCATTTTTTTTAACAAAAATTTAGAAAAGAAGGATTTGAATCCTTAACTTCTTGATAATAGTATATGTTTTATGTCATATAGACAACACTCATATGAGCGAGTAGAAACATCTATCTAAACCAATTCTACCACTACAATCATTACCAGCAGCAAACTACTACTCCTATTACTTCATTTGCAGGTAAGATTCTCTCAATTTAGTGGTGACACTTGCGATATAAGCAAGTGTACAAGCATCATATAGGTGCAGTAGAAATGTGTATGAACATTTGAACATTTACAGTACAACAATTGGATTGTGAAGTAGGGATTGAATCTCCAATCTCTAGAGAAAAAAACCAGGTCAATTGTCATTGAGTTAAACTCATTTGACTCTAAAAATAAGGTTGAAATAATGATTCAAAAGAAAAAAAAAATAAACATCTCATATAATGATCATACACAACTTCATCCATTCTTGTAAATTGTGAACTTTAAGAATCCAACATATTAAATGGCAAAGCAAACAGTAATTTTATATTAATGCATTTGATATATTCTAGAAAAAAGAAAAAGTATATCTTTTGTTAATATGTTTGTAATAATAAATTATTTGTTTATAAAATTGATTATGATGCAAATATTTAAAATATATTAAAAAGATAAAAATTAGACATTCGGATAGAACTCAAACCATGCCTTTATAATTTCTGGATAGGATCTTTTGGATAAATACTATCCTACATTAATATAAAGCAAACTTAACCTAAACATAACTCAATTGGTTAAGATATATTGATTTCCTCAATGCCACTTGTTTGAACTCAAAAAACATCCATACAAACCAAACTTTAAACAAAGTAAACCCTACAACATTCTAAGACTTATTAAAGTTGCTAAAAACAAAATTTGGGAATTTTATTAGTATTATTAAACGAACAATATCGAAGATCAACTTCTTGCGAATCTCATTCAAATCAAAAGTTCTTCGTGATTTTATTTCAAAAAGATGGGAGGGATCATACATAAATAATCCAACAGTAAAACGTTTTAATTGTGGGAAATCAACATCGGTCTAGCTAATCAGAGAATGGAGGATATGCCTAAAATGTGGTGTTATTGTGTATGTAAGCAACATTGGAACTTGTTAGTCTCAGTTGAAACATGGCTGCCACTCAAGTGTCTCACCTGCAAACATAGGAACAATATCTCCAAAGGGAAATGAAAAAGACTTTGGAACCTGCCATGGGGCCTTTTGCAGTGTAATTTTTGAGGTGTTTCTGGGGAGCCCATAGAAGTCTGGTCCGTTGAAACTTGTAAATGCTTCTAATTTATCAAGAGCACCCGCCTGGGCAGAGGAAAAGGAACCAAAAAACGAAAAAGAAAAGAAAAGTGATGATTTAATGAAAATGAAGTTCAAATTATTAACATAATAGAAAACAAGAATGTATATACCTCTTCAAACACCTTTGCATATAATGATAAGGCAATAGGGGCACTGTATATACCAGCACAACCACAAGGACATTCTTTCCTTTGTCTCTCGTGTGGAGCGCTATCGGTTCCAAGGAAAAACATTTTACTTCCATTGGTCACAGCAGATACAATTGCCTGCCCTAGATGAGAGGAAGCAAGTGAGCACAAATGAAGAAATACTCATCTCTCCTAGGGAGATTCTCAATTTTCATGAAGAAAAGGCCACGATCCCTTGATAGATAATATCATTCCTAATTTATGTTTGTGAGTGGCTGGGCCAACTTATACACATCTCGAATAACCTCATCACAAGATAAAAAGAAAACTCATAAAATCTAGGTAGGTGGCTCCATGGATTGAACACATTCACTCAAAGCGCTTTATTGTTAACATTGGCACTTATTAACCACTAAGCCGACTGTAGTGATTCTAAGATAAATTACAAATATAAAAGCCAGCTCCTGCTGAGATTAATCCATTCCTACCTCCAAAAGACTTCACTTCTAAAAGAATAATTGATAATTGTTAGGAGAAATTATAATTCATGAAGGCTATTGACACAGATACAAAAAGACCAAGTGTGAGGACAATATAAAGAAAATCAGCACAAAAAGTAGTTGGAACATACTGTGCGTCTCTCTCTTGAGTACTGGAAGACAGTAATTATGTGGCTGCAATCCTCCTTGAAATAAAGAATTCCTGTTGAGAAGAAGATGTTGTGGAGTGACAGTTGCTGCTAGAAGTCCTGTAAAGTATTTTAAAAGTCATATACTAGTAAGCATATTTTATAATAAAAAGTGATACTCATGGACGACAAAATGAAAGAGGAATAACTAACAAAACCACTTCAATGAAAATAATGAAGTATATATACCATGTTCGGAAGACTGAACAAACTTAGCAGCATCTGCAGTGGTAATATGCTCCATCACCACCTTCAGTTTTGGAAGCCTCTCAATCAGGGGTTTCAACACAGTTTCAATGAAGACCTTTTCACGATCAAACATGTCGACATCAGGATTTGTTACCTCGCCATGAACCTACAAAGAGATTTCTCTTTTTAAGTTAATAAAGAAAACAGAATGCACTGCTTCTCTACATATTGGACAAATAAACAAAGTGTTCTATCAGCAAACTACCAGCAGAGGCATATCCTGTTCAACCATCTCCTCAAGGACAGGTAGACACTTCCCAAAAAGATCTGTAACGCCATCTTGGGAATTGGTTGTAGCACCAGCAGGATACAATTTTACAGCGTAAATGGCCCCACTTCTTCCTATCAGTCCATCATGTTAAAAAAATAGAATACAACCTCAGAGAATCACAAAATCGGAAGTTTGATACAAGGAGAACAAATGAAAGTCAATAGCAAATCTCTTCCAAGAATTCATGTTGGAAGCTAAGACTTACTTGCAAGCTTGATCTCATTGGGGCTCATTGTATCTGTCAAATAAAGGGTCATAAGAGGAACGAAGTTGCTATTGGATGGTAATGCTTTCAAGATAGAATCTCGATAAGCCACAGCAGCAGCTGTTGTAGTGATGGGTGGCTTCAAATTTGGCATCACAATAGCCCTTCCAAAGGTACTTGCACTGCATAATAATAGTACAGGACAAGGATGGACTACTGAAAACACAGCTAAGCCATCTATGATATACATGTTAATATAGAATGTATTGAGTGGTTGCTTGACATATCATCTATGACGTGTTTGTGAGTGATTCTAAAACTATTGGCAGTTGCCATGTTCGAATCACCCCATAATATATCTCAATCAATGAAAATCAATTTTAATGTTAGGTTTTACACTTTTAAACATGATTTTCACACAATTAAAATTGTTATGAATGATTAAAAACATGTTTTACAAGTTAGAGTGACTTTAAACCTGACAAAAGTGATTTTAATCATTTCAAAACTACTTCCAACATGTACTAAGAATAGACGCTAAATTTACCTATGAGGGAGAACCGCTTTCAAGAGATCGCCATCACGAAGATGAAGATGCCAATCATCAGGCTGAGTGAGTGTGAGCTGCATTTTTGGCCCTTGACGCCTTATGAACTTGAGCCCTTCAAACTTTTGCACAGGTGATTTCAGTGGCTGCCATCAACATGTATCAATCAGTGAAGGAAAGCAGAGATCCGAATTTAATCAAGTTTAGTTCATTGTCATTGATATTGTTCTCAACAGATTAAGGGAACTATGAAAATATCACACTGCATGATGATGCTCAAAGTACATCCTATAATGCTTGAACAAGAAAATGCCATTAATTTTGCTCGAAGAAAATTTGATGATAACAAAATGGAGTACCAAGTAAAACCTATAATGCTTGAACAAGACGCCATTGATGTTGCTTGAAGAAAATTTGATGATACAAAATGAAGTACCAAGTACGATTTGAATATAAATAGATTGGATTCTATTAAAAGCATATGTACTTGGAACGGAAGGACCAAAGTCTTTGCCATAGTAAAATCCAGAGACAACCTTGAGCCTCCGTTAAAACGAATTTTCTTCTGTTCAAATGAAAATATAAAAGTAGAGATAACAGATGCATAACCAGCACCGCCATCGTTGATCTATTTGTAGGTTACCTAGCGCCGCTGCAGCTCGTTGGCTGGAGAAGAAGAACTGGGGGACGTCGCACGAACTGTTCGTGGGTTACTTGCCACTTGTAAATCTGCTGCCGCGAGGAGTTGAATCCACCAGAGTAGGACGAGACACCACCGTCCGGCTGCACGTGGCTGAGTCGGGTCGCCTGAGAGTCGCCGGAAACTGATGAATGCGGAGTTGGGTGCTGGCCGGAGAATAACCAGAGAGGGCTCAGGGGTGCTGGCCGGTAAGCTGCTACAGAGGGCTGACCGGTGCTTAGAGGTTCTTTTTCCAAAATTGGGATGAGTATTATTCTTTTCCCAAAATTGCAAAAACAACCCTAAAATACAATCAAGAACTATTTGGGATGCTGGAATCTAACCAAGAATACTAAAAATCAGAGTAGTATTGATATGCGTGAGATAACGAGAGCGGAACAGAGATGTGGTCGTGAAGCCTAAAAAGGTGGGAAAGAATATTGGGTTGAAAATGAAAGGAATGAAATGAGTTTGGTATTACAAATCAGGTCTAAAAGACTCAATCCAAACAAGGGTTTTGGATTAAATTCCATTTCAACAAAACAAATTGGTATATCACCGAGAGAACTATGCTAAAAAAATGAATAATGCTTCAAAAGATGTCATTAATGAAAGAGGAATTCGGTTTAAATATTGAATCCTTTGATAGCCTAGTAAAAACTAGTTACCAACGGTAACACTCTACAATTTTCTAAATAAAGATTACAATATCAAGAACTTAAAAATTTTGGTAACTATAAACTTAAAACTTAAAAAATTGATTACAAGACTGTTTAAACATAAAAAAGAAGTCGATGATTCTCCTAAATTATATTTGTTGAAATGCCTTAAATTTGTTAGCTGGTGCTTCGAACAACCAAGTACAGGGTCAAAACCTATTCAGAATTCGTATTTAGCATATTTATTTACGATTATGACTCTAGGGTTTAGAGTAGTGCGCTATATAAACTCTTTAACCCTAGAGACATCGTTTGTGTATTCAGAAAATATTCTCTCTAATAATATTGTTCTCCCTCTGCCCCGTGGACATAGCTAACACACTATTAATGAACCACGTATATTTATGTGTTGATTCTTTTTACGTTTTTTTGTATTCTCTAATTGTCGATTTCGTAACTACAAAAAAATCACTTATAATAGCATTAAAAAAACGCTATCGTATACTTTCCACAACATTTTTGAAATGTTGTCATAGTCCATGTTATTGAAAATCCATGAATTTCAAAAATGATTTTTCTACGCTATGAAAAGTCCATTTTGATAGCTCATATATAATGCTATAAAAACTTTTCATAACGTATAAAAAAATGCTATTAAAACGTTTTGATTGCATTTTTTATAGCATTAATAAAATGCTATCAAAGAATTTTAATAGAGTTTGTCTAATGCTTGGAAAAAAAAACGTTATTGAAACGTTTTGATAGTGCTTTTCAAACGCTATCAAAATGGTTCAATAACGTTTTAAGTAACATTGTAAAAATGCTATAACAAAGTTTTCATAACTTTTATTAATGCTAGAGTAGCTGATGTTCTTAAAAGTCCTCCACTTTCCATAATGTTTTTGTACAGATATTAATATTACTATAGAAAGTTGACGTATGATAGCTTTAATTCAATGTTATAGAAACGTTTTATTATATTGGAAAAAATACCATAAAAAATTTTCAAATGTTATAAAAGATGTTTTATAGCGATTTTAGACACGCTGTTGAAAGTCCCTTATTTTTATTAGCATTTTTTTTACCGTAATAGAACAAACTATAAATACCCCATATTCAAGTATGATTTTTAATGTTAATTAAGTTTCTATAACATTTTTTGTAGTAGTAAAAACAATGTTGTAATTGATCTTTAATAGCACTTGTTAATAACATTTTTTTTTTAGATTTTACAATTTGTTTTGTAAATATTACTGTAGAATTAATTATAAACATATATTTATAGAAGTTGTTTGCCCATATTATTGTCTAGACAAAGAAAGATGTAATTCTCATTTCATCCAAATCTACAAACCAAAATCTTCAAATTCATAGCATACAAAAGAAATAAAACACTATATATATTCATCCAAAATGTTTGATATAGTCATCAAAAGTATGTTCCAATAAAGTTCTTCATTAAAAATATGTTCCAATAAAGTTCTTACCTAATAGAACAAGTTGTAAATTCTTAATCCAAATAAAATGACTACATATATAATTCCAAAATGTTGATACAATCAAAAGAGATGTTTAGATTATAGCGATACCAAAATTCTCCCACACAAAATATGTAGTTTCGATGTTTGTCATCATATCAATCACATAATAAAAAATAAAATAAAATAGCTTTCATAAATCATCATGATCTAATTCTAATAATAAATTAGTTAATGAACTAAATAAATACCTAATTCACAAAGTAGTAAATAAATTTTCTTACATAGTTTGACTTTATCCATTGGCCATGCAACAGTGGTGTCCACAACATCATCAATAACAATAATGTCAGATGTCGGCCTCCATAAGAAGGAATTTGGTATTCGAACATTTGAGCCAAAAAGTATGTGATGGACGAGGATTGATGGATCATTGGAAGACCATCTACCTTCAGCAACAACTTCTCAATACTTGTGGGGAATGTTGATAGTAACACTATTTTTCACGAATAATATGGTTAGAAAATTTTCAAAGAATAATAATTTCAAATACTAAATGGATAGAAAGTTTATAAATGAATTTATCGATGGAGAATTTAGGATTGGAGCTCGAATATCTACCAATGTTGATACTCTAACAGGATTATTAGAATTTTGTTTGCTCATGTTTCCTATAGAAACAACATATTGAAAATATTATATAAAACATAATTTAAATAGATAAATAGAGTTAGGACAAATTTACTTTGTCCTTTACTAAGGAAGCTACCATACTTTTTAGTTCATTTACATCTGACGTTAGGTTGTTGCATTTTCTTTCAAGAGATGCAATAGTTTTATCTTTCTAAGTTAATGTAGAAACCTTCGATCTAGTCACACCAAATCTTAATCCTCGTACATGGCCATAATCGGGACCGAAAACTCTACTAATTGCATTGTCAATTATACTACCTGAAGGAGACGTTCCCACATGATTTTCTTCAATACGCCCCTAACAAAAAATCATATTAAAAAAATTCAAATGCCAAGAAGCCAATAAGCCATTTGGAAGGGAGGGGGTGCCTTATAACCAACACAAATTCACAACATTTAGAAATTCCTATTTCAATTAAATCACTACTCAAATGCCAACAAGAGATCACAAAATATAAGAACTTACATTTGATGACTAAGAGGTGCTCTGTTTTGAGGCCTCTAGTACTTCAACGGAAGAAAACTACAACCCTTAAAACCTTCCAACAAAAATAATAGACTCAGATCCTTGCACCCAAATAATCAATAAGCAAAGCAAAAACACAACCCAAAAACACAACCATTTGTATCCACCTTATCACCCGGATAATATTCATGGACAAAACAACTTTCCAACTCTATAATAATATCCATTATAGCTTTAGAAAATAGACTTAAATGACACTTGCACACATTATAGACTCAAAATAACAATTTAATGACACAAAGACGTATGAATCAAACTTTAATCAAACACAATAGACTCAAAATTAAACTTTAATCACGTATAGGCCAAATTACAATCTTAAAAAATATAAATGTGAGGCTCTACTATTCTTTAAGAATGTCAAGATAAAGGCTTTTGTCACTATTGATATTTGGGTGAAATACTTCGCTTTTAAAAGCAACTTGGAACAACAAACAATACACAATATTGCATTGGTTCACATTAAAACCACATAAAAAGTTCCTTAAAGGTGCCTTTAAGATTTTTAATCCAATTTGTTCCTAAGATTTTCTCTATATCTTAGTCAACATTTTTGTTGATAGAATGAGAAGACGACACTGAAATTTTAGTGAACATGTGGAGGAGTAGGCAAATGAAATGTGAGAAGAAAAGTTTACTTTGAATTTTTTTTTATTTCACCGCTAAACTTTATTCGAACTTATTTTGATCTCTTTAATTAGCCAATTGTATAAAATAAAACCAAATCCTTAGGAATGTGTATTGAAAGTTTGAGGAGTGGCACATGAAGAAGGAACTAGTTTCCACACAAATAAAAATCAATAATGTGATACTTCTATTATAGGAAATAGCATATAAAAGAAGAAAATCAATTCCCTTTATTATGGAATATGAACCAGAAAAGGTGTGGACATTTGAAGCAACTTCATGAACTTCTTTATGTCTATGGAGAAAGTTTTGATCTATGATGATGTCAAATGGCAAGTACTTATAAATTAGAGGCCATTTGGATTAGGATTTTCTAATTAAGGATACCTGGCAATTATATATCTAGGAATAAAATTATTGAGAATCAAGGATGACTATGTTTGGTTATGCATGAGAAAACAATGCCTAGAATAGTATGTGTGGGAAAATGGTGGTAGAAAGGGGAAGAAGAAGTGAAAATCCACATTTCTCAATGGCTATGTAATTCTTTCACTTATGTGGCTAAAAGATGTATGGAAATTATCTTTTCGAAGATAAATAAACAAAGCCCACCAACCAAATATGGACTTTCTAAACTCATTCCCATTCCTATTCCCATTCCCACCCTCTTTTCCCTCCAACCAAATAGTTCAGAGAATACGACCATTTATAATATATTATACTTTGAAAAACGTTTATAGTATACTAACAAAACACAAAAACTAAGCTGACTATCAGTTGAAATTCATAACAAAAGAAAGAAATCCACAACTCTAGACTCCTAGAATTCATGATAGAGTACCATCAAATTGCTTATAGATCAAAAAATTTTAATAGCTACGACCTCTTTTTCTCACAATCCAAGCATTCTAAAACTTGCCCAGATGTTCCTGAAGCAAAAATAAAAACAGGTTATCGAGCTTTGTGAACTAGACAAAAGTAGAAAAAATTCATTACAACTCCAACTTCAACTAAACACCAGCATTCAACATGACAAACACAAAACTTGCCCAAAAAATTTTAGTTCAAAGGTAAATGAATGGTACAGCAAATCCCAACTTCAAATAAAAGAAGAAAAAAACTATAACACAATCAAGAAAATTCCTCTTGCAAGAAGAACTTACACAATATCTTAAATTTGCAAGCATAAACCAAAGTTAACAAAACTCATTCACTAAACATTTAAAGTAGATCTAAAAGGTTCTATTTTATAGTGATTTTGGAAATAATAAGAATCTCTACTGTATAGGATGACCACAATGGAAAGTTTTGTACAAGAAAAGGCAGCAGCACAAATTAGCCCTAACCATCACCAAGATGCCTGCTCACATAGATTTTTCATTATGCTTGCTCACAAGGGTTAATATAGCCCTAACCATCAACAACACAAATTAGCCCTAAACATAATGCTTAAACATAATACTTCTAAGAGTAGAAGAATGTCTTCTTTCCACCCCTTAAATGTATTATTGTAGCAAATTGCGGGAATAGAAAGGTTGAGTGCACAAGATTAGATTCTAGGAGTATTCATCATCTAAAAACATGAAAACGGCGATCAACATAAATCATTAGAAGGCTAGTTGCTTGCAATGTCAAAAGAGAATGAGTTACATTTTAACAAAAATCTTGATAGTTTGAAGTAAAATTAATCCAGACCTAAAAGACCTTTTGAAGAATTTTAAGGCACCTAAAATAAAACCACTATTAATGGCTAGAAGAATTACATTTGAAAGAAAGAAAGTTTGATTATGCCAGCACAAACCTCAATTTTTTTCTGACTTTAAATATCATATCATAAAGAATTTGGACCACACATATGATTAGATTATTACAAAGATATTAGATATTGTTATTCCCCATGGCTTTTCACCTTTCAAAAGATGAAAAGTGGGAGAAATTATAAACCAAACACAAAGCCAGAAAAATAAGTAGAAGTATTGAGGAGAAAGAAGACCGTCATCTGATACTCTTGAATGGAATCATACTCGAGAGCAATACCCTCCAAATTTCCTGAAAAAAAAAAAAAGAAAGAAAAACTCCCATAAGAGAAAAGGAGAAACAAATTAACAAACACAATAACATAAACCTTGAAACTCCCCACAAAAAAAAAAAAAAAAAAAAAGAACCAAAGAAATGAAAGGGTTGTAAGTTGATTTTGTGAGAGAGAATTGAAATTTGAGAAAAAGCAAGAATGAAGCTCCATAACCCTTGTAGGTAACATTGGCGGGATTTTTCTTTTGTAATTTCAATTTTATTTGATTGATATTAGGTTTGCTTGTTTGTATGTGTAATGAATATAAAACTTATAAACTTTGAACAAAATGTCAGGTTATGCAAAACGATATACAATGGTGATTGGAAGATTGCTCATTCTAATTCATCAAGACTTATCTATGTTTTGAGACAATTTACTAATGATGTGGATATTGATCTTCATGCTGCTGTTAGCACAAAACATATTTCTTCTATGAAAAACTTGATTTAGTTTACGTTTCATACAATTCAATACCCCTCCCCCCCCCCAAAAAAAAAAAAAAAAAAAAGAGATACTCCTCTAGAATTCTTAAGATAGCAAAAATTATACTTGAACAAGATTCCTGTTCAAAATGCTAAAACTCTTAAGGGTGATACCCCAAATTTGATTTCATCGCAGAGGAAATAAAATGTCATTGCATAATCCCAAACTGAGCTCTAGAAGCTAGAACATTTGGAGTTGTAAGCTCTTTTGTAAGCATAGATAAGTTTAGATCGATGATAAAATGAACAATCTTTCAAGTTTCATATTCATTGCACATATAAACAAAAAACCTAGCCCAACATGAATAATTCAAATGAGGAGTTTGAGATATTTGAAAGGCACTTCAAGTCATGAATTATCATTTAAAAAGTCATCAAACAGACTAGATTGATGCTAGTTAGATTGGGGGAAGGATTATCTAACTGAAGATCTATAATTAAGGAGGAACATATTTGAGGTGAAATTAAACTATGTTTCGTCTCATCTTCAAATTGCTAATATAACTACAAGAAATGACAACCACACACTCTTTCAAGTCACTTCACTACAAGTTGGAAAATAGAATTTCACATTGACACACCAAATCGTTAACAAAATAACCAAGATTATGAAAATAAAAGAATGATAGAGCCACCATCAAGTTGGAAAAAATAATGACAAAGCTTTGTGAGTACCTCAAGGAGAAATAATTTGTGAAACATAAAGGAAATTTTGAGTAACATAAAAAAGAAGCTTTGTGAGTACCTCAAGGAGAGTATGTCCCTTTATCTGTTTGTCCTTTTTACAGATTACAGAATGAGAATAAAGAAGTTGGGCTTCGACAAACGATGGGGTTACAGATGGCGGGACTTGGGTTGATGATGGAGTTGTTGACAGTAGACTTGGGCGAACGGTGTAGATGGCGCACGAACGGAGTATAAGATTGAGAGATTCTTGGAGTCAAAGATGGAGAGACGAGTGGATGAACAGAGTATAAGATGGAGAGACGGTGAGCAACAAACACATGATAGAGAGGTGGATAAATCGAACTGAGGAACGCAAAAATAGGGAGAACAACAGAAAGGTGGAAGAAGAAAAATAGGGAGAATGATAGAAGTGAAGGAGAGAATGCAAGAAAGAGAAAGACGAAAGAATGCGAAATGGGGAAATGATCACACGATTTTGGGCGTGATATGGAAGAGGAAAAAACCTGTATGCGACGTTCCCTAACTTTTTTCTATTCCCCCGCGTGCCTTTTAATTTTTTTTTTTCCATTTTTAATAACGGTTTTTATAAGATGTTGTATTAAAAGGTTATTAAAAGGGACTTTTGTTGTAGTGAAACTGGTATCAGAGACTCGTTAGGGTTATTTTTCGAAATTCTACATTTGTTCAACAATTGAAGATGTTTGGCGTGAAAATAAAAATCAGCAAATTCACCAGGAGGAACAGTTTCGATTTATGGTAGATCAAGATGCGATCCTTGCTAAAGCAGCAAAGCTATAGGCGCTGCTGATTGGTAAGTCGAAGAAGGCTACCGTGGATGATGAAGAATGGTAGACTCTTGAGGAGAAAACTCATTTGGCCATCACGTTATGTTTGGCTGATGATGTCATCATCAAGGTCATAAATAAAGAAATTGTTGTTGGTCTTTGGTTGAAGTTGGAAAGTTTTTACATGACAAAATCTTCAACCAAAAAGTTGAAGAAATGTCTATATTATTTACGTATGTAGGGAGGTACATCTCTTTGAGACCATCTTGATCAATTAAATAAAATCTTATTAGAACTATGTAACGTAAAGATTAAGATTAATGATGGGGATGTTGCCTTAATTTTGTTAACGTCTTTGCCCCCACATATGAGACCTTCTTTGACTCGTATATTAAAGGGAAAGAAATTCTGACCTTAGAAGATACAAAGTTCATGTTGCTTATGAGAGAGGACCGTCAGAATGCAGTGAGTTCAGGTACAGAAAGTCAAGTATCTGGGTTAGCTGCTACAGGGAGCAAGGGACATAAGAATTCTGGTAAGCAGAAGTCGAACAGAATCATAAATTTCGAATTCCAAGGGTTCTAAGTCAGACGATGTTTGTCATTATTGAAAAGAAAATGGTCATTGGAAAGTAAATGTCCTAAGATAAAAAGGTATCAGGAAAAAAAGGAAAAGAGTGACAAAAAGGAAACATCCACCTCTGTTGCATAAGTTGAGATTGATGTGGAAGAAGTCGAGATCGATTCTGAAGGAGATCTAGCTTTAGTTGTGAATGAACATTCACATTCTAATGATGTATGGGTTCTTGATTTTTGGGGCATTGTATGTGCCAAAACAGAGAGTGGTTCTTAACATTTCAGCAAATAGACGGAGAGAATGTTGGCTAATGGTGCTATGTACAATGTAGTAGAATCGACTCAGTCAAGATACGAACACATAATGATGTCTTCTACACTTTGGAGGAGGTTAGACATGTTCCATTAATGATGAAGAGTGTAATATCCTTTAGTGTACTCAATAGGAAAGGTCACAGTTTTAAAGGTAAAGGTCGAGCAATGTATGTATACAAGGGTTCTGAGGTAGTTCTAAGAGGCATAAAATGTGGAACATTGTATTTTCTATCAGGTTCCACAATAATAGGTTATGCTGTTGTTGCATCGTCTTTCGTTCAGAAGGATGTTATGACTAAGTTATGGCATATGAGACTTGGTCATATAAGTAAAAAAGGGATGCAAATTGTGTCAAAGAGGGATCTTCTATGTGGGCACAAGGTACAGGATGTTAAATTATGTGAACATTGTGTATTTGTCATTGTAGCAAGTTTCCATATGGGACACTTGATTATATTCATTCAGATTGTCGGAGATCTTCCAAAGTTGAGTCTATTGGAGATAGCAAGTATTTTATGTCTATAATTGATGTTTACTCAAGAGTGACTTTGGTTTTTATGATGAAACATAAAAATGAAGCCTTTAAGAATTTCAAGCAGTAGAAGATATTGATTGAAAATCAAACTGGGAAGAAAATCAAAAGGTTGCGAACTGATAATGGTTAGGAATTCTGTGGATCTGAGTTATTATGAGTTCTATAAAGCCAAGGGGATTGTTCGCCATCACATTATTAGGAATACTCCGCAGCAAAATAGGGTTGCAGGACGTATGAATCAGATGCTATTGGAGAGAACACAATGTGTGCTCTCTAATGCAGGGTTGGCTAGAAGGTTTTGGGCAATAGCAGTAAATACAACATGATATCTGATCTGTAGGATCCTTTGAAGGTCCTTGAGCGGAAGCATGGAGAATGATTCAAAATTTATTTTCACAGAATCAAAATTATAGAATACAAATGTTATGCATAATCATAAAGTTACAACATGCAAAAAAAAAAAAAAAAAAAAAAAAAAAAAAAGGAAATGAGAGAATTGGAGTGAGAGAGAACTTACCCTTAAAGAATCCTTTTTCACGTATCTCCTTTCTCCAGATTTGTCATGAACAAACTCGATCTAAATGGTCACTACCACAAAAAGAGCCTTTTGTATTCTCTAATGGGATGAGAATCACTAAGGAGTTGTGGGCTCTTGTTTGTGGAAGAGAGGAAGTGATGAAGAGGAAAAACTTTTTTTCCAGAGAAAAACTTCTATCTCTTGTTGGAATTGTGTAAGTCTCTAGAGCATTACATCCACACATGCACTAAATAGAGAGAAACAGAGGGAAGGGAGTTACAACTCCTTCCCAAAACCATTTTCAAAATAAATTAAGATAATTTAATATTTAAATATATGATAACTACCTTATCATATAATATATATTAAACTATATGTTATATCTAATATAATACATAACCTATAGTTTAATATTATATCAAATACAATATAAACTATAGTTTTCATTCTCTCAACAATGCATGATATTTAATATAAATCCTACTTATATTAAACTTAATTATATGAATCCAATTCACATAATTAATATTTGAATCAAGTTTAAATATTTATTTCCTCTCAAATAATGTATCAAATACATTATAGTAATTACATCATATATAATTAAATTAAATTAATTATATCACATATAATTAATTCACTCAATTAAGTTGAAAAATTTTAAATAAACCAAAATTGATTCTAATTTAATCTCTATTGAGCTACAGAGTGGACCTCATTGACCTGTAAATTGAAGCTCTAATTGTACTTGAATAATTAATTAAACTCTTTAATTAAATTATTCAACATCCATTAACTGTCGGGCACTCCATTAAAGACCGTCAGTTGTACTCTTCGCATTACATATATATATTACTACATCCATTTGATATAATCAGTCAATAGTGCGATGACCTTTGACAAATTGCTCGTAAGTACAACTGAGCCAAAATTATCGTTTTGCCCCTCTAGTTACATCTAACTCCTTAAGTATCTCTGTTCCCTCTAATGAACAATAAATCATAGTCTCACTATAACTAAATCCCTCTCTGGCCAGAAGAAGGTGTGGTGCCACATTGTTTAAACCCCAGAATCAGTGTTTAAGAGAGCAGTTTATTTACTTACCCCGATCTCGGGGAAGGAGTGAATTTCATCTTGTGTAGTTATGTTCCTAACTCCCCAATCAGACGAATCCCTAAAATGGTAGGCTTGTTGAGTCTGCGATCTGACCACTTTCACCAATACAAATCAAAGGACCACCCTCATAGGTAGAAGTTCACAACTCACTTAGGAATCAAGCCATGTCATTTATGGTAATCTTGGTGAAATGAAAGTCTCTATATGAATGGTGTTATATAATGAGACTAGTCATTTTGTGGTCCGATCTTATACGAACTCCTTTGTATAAAATAACCCTGCTTATATGTTTCCACGTGAATGATTAGGATCAGATCATTTGTCGCAATTTACAATAATTGAAACATCTACAAAGTAAGCCATACTCGTAGTCACCAGGATAAGGTATCCAACCTTATCCATCTACTACAAATCATTTAGGTTATCACTTAAACATGATCCACTTGTATGTCTCTACATACATGTTTAAGCTACAAAAGATAACCTTGGATGTTAGTTTATTGGTTTGTGGGTTTAATGCTACTAAATGTCAAATAAAATATCTCATATTTTATTAAATAAATAAAATGTTTGTAAAATACAATCACAAACTACAGAACCTTACGAGATTTAGGGCACCAACCCCAACAAACTCCTACTTGTCCTAAAGATAGTGAGGTGTACAATATACAAGTCATACTAATATACTAGTACACAAATCAATAAACTAGGGCATAAAACGCGCCCAGTACAAATCTCCCACTTGCCTTAGGCTATATGTGGCCTATCCTATAAACCTATACTCTGCAAGTGACCCTCAAACACCTTAGTGGTGAGGGCCTTTGTAAATGGATCACCAACGTTGTGCTCCGAAGCTATCTGTGTGACAATCATGTCTCCTTGATGCACAATCTCTCGGATGAGATGATACTTCCGCTCTATGTGCTTCCCACGTTTATGACTCCGAGGCTCTCGAGAATTAGCCACAACACCACTATTTACAATAGAGGGTGATGGGCTTTGTTTGGAACCATTTCCATATCAGTCAAGAAGTTCCTGAGCCATACAGCTTTCTTAGCAGCTTCACAAGCTGCTATGTATTCAGCCTCCATGGTGGAGTCAGCAATGTACCCTTGTTTGGTGCTCCTCCAGATTACTGCTCCTTCGTTAAAAGTAAACATTGATCCTGATGTGGATTTCCTAGAATCCTTATTAGTCTGGATCAGAGTCCGTGTATCTTGTAAGGATCAAATCTTTAGAACCATACACAAGCATGTAGTCCCTCGTTCTCCGTAGATACTTTAGGATGTTCTTAACGGTGGTCCAGTGATCAAATCCTGGATTAGACTGATATCTATTGACTATCCTCACCACATAGCAGATGTCAGATCTAGTACACAACATCGCATACATCAAGCTGCCAACAGCCAATGCATAGGGGATTCGTTTCATTTCCTTAACTTCTTGAGATGATTTAGGACACTATTTCTTAGACAATATAATTTCATACCTGAAAGGCAGTAAACCTCTCTTGGAGTTCTGCATAAAAAATTTGACAAGCATTTTGTCAATATACGATGTCTGAGACAGGGATAGCGTTTTGTTCTTTCAATCCCTAAAGATCTGAATACCCAGAACAAACTGCGCCTCTCCCAAATCTTTCATTTGGAATTCGGTCACTAGCCAGTTCTTAATTTCAGTCAGTAAACCGACATCATTCCCAATGAGTAGGATATCGTCTACATTAAGTACTAGAAAAGCTATTGAAATGTTGACGATTCTCTTGTAAACACAAGGCTCATCAACATTTTGATCAAAACCATAAAATTTGATCGCAGTATCAAATCTTATATTCTAAGATCGAGAAGCTTGCTTCAATCCATAAATGGATCGATTAAGCTTGCAAATATTTTGCTATTGACCTTGAGTTATGATTCCCCCAGGTTGCTCCATATAAATGGACTCTTCAAGATTTCCATTCAGAAAGACCGACAACTTTTGAATAATTAATTAAACTCTTTAATTAAATTATTCAACATCCATTAACTGTCAAACACTCTACTAAAGACCAATAGCTACACTCTTCGCATTGCATATGTATTTCTGTGTCCATTGGATATAACCAGTCAACAGTGTGATGACCCTTCACAAATTGCTCACAAGTACAACTAGGCCAAAATTAGCGTTTTTCCCCTGTAGTTACATCTAACTTCTTAAGTACCATTGATCCCTCTAATGAACAATAAATCATAGTCCAACTATGACTAAACCCCTCTCTGGCCAGGAGAGTGTGTGGTGTCACAGTGTTGAAGCTTTGGAATCAGTCCTTAAGAGAGCAATTTATCTACTTACCTGGATCCGGGGAAAGAGTGAATTCCGTCTTATATAGCTATGTTCCTAGCTCCCTAATTAGACAAATCCCCAAAATGGTAGCCTTGTTGAGTCGGTGATCTGGCCACTCTCACCCATATAAATCAAAGGACCGCCTTCATAGGCAGGAGTTCACAACTCACTCAGGATTCAAGTCATGTCACCTATGATCATGTTGGTGAAATGTAAATCTCTATTATGAATGGTATATAATGTGACTAGTCATTTCGTGGTCTGGTCTTATACAAACTCCTTTGTATAAAATACCCCCGCTCACATATCTCCACATGAATGATCAGGATTAGATCATTTATAGCACTTTACAACAATTGTAACATCTATAAAGTGGGTCGTACTTGTAGTGTCATCAGGATAAGGTATCCAAACCTGTCCATCTACTACAGACCATTTAGGTTATCACTTAAATATGATCCACCTATATGTCTCTACATACATGTTTAAGCTACAGAAGATAACCTTGGATGTTAGTTTATTGGTTTGTGGGTTTAATGCTACTAAATGTCAAATAAAACATCTCATTTATCAAATAAATAAAAATTTTGTACAGTACAATTACAAACTACAGGACCCTAAGAGATTTAGGGCATCAACGGCAACATGATCAACCGTGGACCTCACACAAGTATTGATTGTAAAAAAAAAACCTTATAAGGTGTGGTCTAGTAAGCCTGCATATTAATCTTTATTAAGAGTTTTTGGTTGTACTGTCTACTTTCATGTTAATGAGGGTAAATTAGAACTGCGAGCTAAAAAGGGTATATTTGTGGGTTTTGGGGGGGATAGAGTTAAGGGATATAGAGACTAGTCACCTTTTGAGAATAGAGTTATACTTAGTAGGAATGTGACATTTGATGAAAATTCCATCCTTAACTTAACTATGAAGCCTTTTGTGACTGTTTACTAATATGGGAGAAAGTAGTAGTGTTGATAAATAGGTGGATATGCAATTCACTTTAGCTGTGAATGAATTACAATACCAAGGTGGAGAAGATCAACACATTACTACAAAAACTAATGTGCAACCAGAAACTGATGTGCCTAAAACACTAGAAATTGTTTTGCCTTAGAATTCTAGTTCACAAGTAGTCAATCGAGTATAGCTTGTGATAGAGCTAGAAGAGTTGGTATTTGACCTCCTGTGAAGTATGGATTTGAAGATATGTTAATTTTGCACTACAGGTTGCTAAAGAGGTGGATCCTCATGAACCATCCACCTATAGAGAAGTTGTGTCATGTAGTGAGTCTACTCAATGGCTTGTTGCTATAAGGGATGAGATTCCATCTCTTGACAAAACTCAGACTTGGGAATTTGTTAAATGGCCTAATGAGAGAAAAATTATGGGTCTTCAAGAAAAAAGAAGGGAATATCATCTTCAGAGGGCATTAAATATAAAGCTCGAGTTGTTGTTGAGGGTTCACATAGAGAGAAGAAGTTGATTATAATGAAATCTTCTTACCAGTAGTCAGACATACTTCTATCAGGGTGTTACTAGCTATAGTAGCACATTAGAATTAGGAACTTGAGCAAATAAATGTGAAGACAACTTTCTTACATGGAGAGTTGGAGGAAGAGATATAACCCAGGTAGATAAGTTCTAGTGTCCAGGTAAAAAAGATTATGTTTGCAAATTGAAGAAATTTTTGTATGGGCTAAACTAGTCTCCAAGGCAATGGCATAAAGGATTTAACAACTATATGGTTGGACTTGGTTATAACAGAAGTCTGTATGATTCTTGTATATATCACAACAAAGTTGGTGATGGTTCGATGATTTATCTACTTTTACATGTAGATGATATGCTCATAGCTGCAAAGTCTAAGTCTGACATTAAAAAATCAAAGAACATTCTCAGGAGTTAAGTTTGATGTGAAGGATTTGGGTGTATTGGGATTGGTGTCCTAATTCTCTCGGAGTCTCGTTATTTGTAATGATACACATTGTTTTGTGAATAAAATAATTGTTATTTCATTATGGCATTTACTCATATCCAATAAACAAAGCTCCATGGTTATCTTATGTAAACTTAAGCATGTATATGTGATATATAAGTAGATCATACCTTAAGTGATAACCTAAATAGGTCTGTAGTATAAGGATTAAGGTGGAATACCTGATCCTTGTGACACTACGAATACGACCTGATTTGTAGAGGTTTGCAAGTGTTGTAAACTACTACAGATTGTAGATCCTGACCATTTATGTGGAGACATGCGAGCGAGGGTGTCCTATACAAAGAGTTTGTATAAGAATGGATCACGGAATGACTAGACTTTGTATATAACGTTGTTGATACTAGAGACTTACATCTCACCTAAACGACCATAGGTGACACGACCTCAATCCTGAGTGTTTTGAGAACTCTTGCCTTTGAGGGCGGTTCTTTGATTAGTATGGGTGAAAGTGGCCAGATTGCCACTCAACATGTCTACCTTTTTGGGGACTTGTTTGATTTGGGAGCTGGGAACTCAATACACAAGATGGAATTCACTTCTTCCCTGGAGTAGGGGTAAGTAGAGAGATTTCTCCCTTAAGGGCTGATTCCGAGGCTTGAACATAGTGGCCACAACTTCTTTTTGGAAGAGGGGACTCAGTCATAGAAGAACTATGACTTATGTTCATTAAAGGATCCAGTGGTACTTAAGGAGTTAGATGTAACTACAATGGCATAACGGTTATTAGCCGAGCTGTACTTATAAGCGATCTGTGAAGGGTTGTCGCACTACTGATTGGTTAAGATGGGCACATAATATATCTGTGGTAATGAGAGTTCAGTTGTCGGTCTTTAGTGGAGTGCTTGGCAGTTAACAAATGGTGGATCCCATGATTAAAGAGTTTAGTCAGTATTCACGTACCGTTGCAGCTTCGAACTACAGGTCCATAAGGTCCCCTTGATAGCTCAATAGATTCAGTTGAGGATCAGTTCTTGGTGTTAATTTGAAATGTTCAAATTGATAAGAGGTAATTTGATTATATATGATATGATCAGTATGGTGTATGAGATACATCAAGTGGAGGATTAATGGAAATGAGATTTACATTAAGTGCCTGGAATAGAAAAAGAGCTATGGTTTGTATGTTTCATGAGATGAAATATTAAAACTATAGGTTATAAATATAGTATGATAAGTTGGTTATCATTTATATTTATAATAATATTAATTATTGGATAATTATTTCTTTTTCTCTAATAACCAATTGAGTGGGAGGTTATTGGTAGTTTTATAGTAACCGTGACATAAAAGGAAAAATGTTTTCCTAATTTTAGTAAGAAAAGTAAGCAAAGATTTGAGATTTCCAATCTTGGAAAATACTCACAAAGAGTTGTCAAGTAAATTAAGATTTACTAAGCGACGACTTGGAGCTAGCTAAACGATCGTGGAGTGTTCTCTGGTGATATACACTCAGCTAAGCGATGAGCTAAACGATCACATAGCTTTTGCTAGATGATCTCTTAGCTTTTCCTAAACGATTGGGCATCGACCTATACGATAGGTTCTTCCATCTCCCACTTGCTCAATCATTTTCACAATTGTGTTTCCTCTTGTCTTCTGCCTTAAACCAAGTCCACACAGAGCCCACTCTCTGGATTCTCACACCAAGAATACCAAGGTAGCCTTCTTGGTGGTGTCATACTCAACTCGACACTGTCGAGGTTCTATGGAGGCCATTCTTGGTATTCGGGGTGTTCGTGACCTTGGCGATCGCTGAGTTCGAGTGTGCAGTGTTCGTGCAGTGTAACAATCGTGTTGGACAAGCATTCTTGTGTTGTTGTGTTACTATGATCAAGCGTTCATGATCAAGGAGCTTTATGATGAGCCGACAAAAGTATGTTGCTCTTGTCCTTGATCTTTTGTATAACATGATATAATTTCTATATTTTTGCATAACCGTATGTTTCTGTTTATGATTGTAATTGTAAAGTTAATATACGATTATAATTTGGAATGATCCTTCCGCTGCTCATGGAAATCCTCATATTCGATTTCCTTCAGGGTGTTGCTCAAAAAATTTTGGTATGGAGATCTATAAGGATAAAGACAAAAATAAACTCTTTCTGTCACAGAAAGACTATATTCAAAAAAATATTGTTGAGGTTTGGTATGTCATCAGTTAAGCCTATAGATACTCAAAGTGCTGTAAATGCTCGTTTGTCATTTTTACTTTCACCACAGTCTAAAGTTAAGAAGAAATATATGTCTTGAGTTCCTTAAGCTAGTTCAATAGGAAGTTTGACATATGTTATGGTCTGTATTAGGCCTGATCTTACCGATGTTGTTAGTGTTGTCAGCAGGTTCATGGTTCAACTTGGGAAGAAGCATTGACAAGTTGTTAAGAGGATTTTTCGTTACCTTAGAGGTACATCTGATGGTTGCCTTATTTATGGGAATGATACAAAGTGTTTGGTGACCGGTTATTTTAATTTTGACTATGCTGGAGATGTTAACAATATGAGGTCTATGATTGACTATGGTTCATTCTAGGTGGTTTTGTTGTTAGTTGGAAGGCAACTTTGAAGCATACAGTTACTTTATCTACTACTAAAGCAGAGTACATGGCCTTGGTAGAAGCTGCTAAAGAGGAAATATAGTTGAGGGGGTTAGTTGGTGATCTTAGTTTGCATCATGACCAAGCTATTATATATTGTGATAGTTTGACTGTAGTATCCCTAGCTAAGGATCAAGTTCATCATAAGAGTAAGCATATCGATGTAAGATATCACTTCTTAAAAGGTGAGCATAGATTTAAAGTGATGAAAATTGATATTGTGAATAACCCTGTTGATATGTTCGCCAAATCGGTTTCACAAGGCATATTCCAACATTGTTTGGACTTGTTGAATGTTTTGAATTGTTAGTGGTCTCCTTTGTGGGACACTTTGAGGCATGAAGGAGAAGTCTGGGTACGTTTGGCAATATTGTTTATGTTGCATTTGGTACATTTGTTATTTGGGAGAGAATTCAAGTCAAGGTGGAGATTTGTTGAAATGCCTTGAGTTTGTTAACTGGCGCTTAGAATGACCAAGTACGAGGCTGAAACCTATTCAAAATTCGTATTTAGTATATTTTCTTATTTATGATATAATTATGACCCTAGGGTTTAGAGTGAGCGCTATATAAACTCTCTAACCCTAGAGTTGTTGTTTGTGTATTCAGAAAACATTCTCTCCAATAATATTGTTCCCCTTTTGCCCCGTTGACGTAACTAACACATTATTAGTAAACCATGTATATCTGTATGTTGATTCTTTTTATGTTTTTTTTTTTTTTTTTTTGCATTCTCTTATTCTCGATTTAGTAACAACATCAAATTTTCCCTGTGTAAGTAAAATGAAACTCACCATCGAGTTTAGGCTAAAAGTTTGAGTTGGTCTGGGGGAAAATACTCTGCTAGATCAGCTACATTGAAGATAGAACTGATATGAAGATCTTCGAGTAGTTCAATTTTGTAGGCATTATCTCCATATTTCTTTAGAATTTGGAAAGGTCCTAGTTGAAAGGAGTAGGTGACTACCCGTACCGGAAGGATCGTGTCCCAATTTTAATTTTACAGAACATTGATTATAAAGAGTCCAGAAACTAGGAATAAGCAATCCTAATTAAGCATGCTTTCCTAACAAAAAACAAAAAGGAAGAAAGGGATTCATGGATCTTACCCTTAGAGACAAAAAATTTTCACGAATTCTCTCTGATCACGAAAAATTGGACTCTCCCTAGAATTCATGAAGACACGATCATAGGAACAACAATGGACACCACCAATAGCTCTTCCTCATTATTGTCAAGTGTGAGAATCGTTGAGAGGTGTGGGCATTAGTGATCAATTTTTGATGAAAGGGAGAATGGAGAAATTTGTTTGAGAGAAAACACTATTACTATAAAGAGCCTTTTGGGAGATAGAATGTGAAGTGAGAAGTCGATAAAAAAAATCTCACAACTCCTCAATGTTATCATGAAAAAGAAGTTGAGGGATTAAAGGGGAATGGGTTGTTTTTTTTTTTTTTTTAAATAACTCCCTCCCTTTTATTACTTAAAAAATAAAATTTCAAAGTTCACAATTTTGATATTCAAATAATAACCACATTTATTATTAGCATCCAACCATATGTTATATCATGTATAATATAACCTATAGTTTATATTATATCACATAAAATATAACCTATGGTTTGTCAATCTCTCAATTAGAATATAGTATAAATATGATTCATATTCATATTAATTTTAACGAATAGTTTTTATATGAATCACATTCATATTAATAATATTCAAATCATATTCAAATATTTGTTTCTTTCAAACAAAACTTTATATTATAATGTATCACATTAAGTACTTTAATTATATCTCATATAATCAATTCCCTTTAATTAATTTGAACTATTCAACTTAGTCCAAAATTCATTCGATTCTCACTCATCCTTATTGAGCTAACGGAGGGATCTTATGAACCTATAGATTGAAGCTCCAGTGGTACTTGATTAATTAATTAAACTCTTTAGTTAAATTAATCAATTTTCATTAATTGTCGGTCATTCCACTAAATACCAACAACTGCACTCTTTGCACTACAGATATATTTATGTGTTAATTGGATATGACCAATAAATAGTGCTTTGACCCTTCACCAATTGCTCGTAAGTATAGCTAGGTCAAAATTACTAATTTGCCTCAATACTTACATTTAACTCCTTAAGTACCACTGATCTTTCTAATGAACAATAGGCAGGAGAGGATATAGCGCTACATTGTTCAAGCCTCGGAATCAGCCTTTAAGGAACAATTTCTCTACTTTCCCTAACACTAGGAAAGGAGTGAATTTATTCTTGTGTAACTGCATTCCCAGCTATCCAATTAGAGAATCCCTAAAGTGGTAGGCATATTGAGTCGGCGAAACTGGCCACTCTCACCCATGCAAATCAAAGAAATGTCTTCACAGGCAGAAATTTACAACTCACTCAGAATTTAGGTTAAGTCATCTATGGTCATCTTGGTGAAATGTAAATCTCTTTTAGCAATAGTGTTATATAGAAAGACTATTCATTTTGTGGTATGGTCTTGTACAAACTCTTTGTATAGAATACCCCCGCTCACATGTCTCTACATGAATGATTAAGATCAGGTCACTTTTAGAACTTTACAACAATTGTAACAACTACACAGTGGGTTGTATTCATAGTACCACCAGGATAAGGTACCAACCTTATCCATCTACTACATACCGTTTAATTTATCACTTAAACATGATGTGTGGGTTCATGCCCTAAATCTCGTAGGGTCCTATAATTTGTAATTGTATTTGTAATTGTATTGTACAAACTTATTATTTATTTAATAAAATATGTGATGTTTTATTTCAAAATTAGTTGCATAACCACGAACCAATAAACTAACATCCAAGGTTATCCTGGTGGCACTACGAGTATGGCCCGCTTTGTAGGTTTTACCATTATTGTAAATTACTACAAATGATCCGATCCTGATCATTCATGTAGAGACATATGAGTGAGGATATTCTATATAAAGGAGTTTGTATAAGACCGAACCATGAAATGTTTAGTCTCATTATATAACGGCGTTCATAATAAAGAGTTACATTTCACCAAGATGACTATACGTAACATAACCTGAATCTTGAACGAGTTGTGAACTCCTGCTTATGAGAGCAGTCCTTTAATTTGTATGGGTGAGAGTAGCTAGATCGTCAACTCAATAAGCCTACTATTTTGGGGATTTGCCTGATTGGGGAGCTGGGAACGTAACTACATAAGAAGGAATTCATTTCTTCCTCGAGATCGAGGCAAGTAGATAGATTGCTCCCTTAAGGACTGATTCCAGGGCTTGAACAATGTGGCACCACACCCTCTCCTAACCCGAGAGGAGTTTAGTCATAGTTGGACTATGATTTATTGTTCATTAAAGGGATCGATGGTACTTAAGAAGTTAGATATAACTACAGGGGTAAAACGGTAATTTTGACCTATCTATACTTACAAACAATTTGTGAAAGGTCATCGTACTGTTGATTAATTATATCCAATGGACACAGAAATATATATGTAGTGCGAAGAGTGCAACTGTTAGTCTTTAGTGGAATGTCCGACAGTTAACAGATGGTGAATAATTTAATTAAAGAGTTTAATTAATTATTCACAAACTGTTTAAGCTTCAAGCTACAAGTCCATGAGGTCCCCTCGGTAGCTCAACAGATTTAATGAGGATCAAGTTTTGGATTAATTTGAATTGTTCGAATTAATTGAGGGAATTAATTATATGATATAATTAAGTTTATTTAATTATATATGATATAATTACTATAATGTATTTGATACATTATAATATAAAATACTTACGAGAGGAATAAAATGTTTGAATATGATTCAAATGTTAATTATATAATGTAAATGTGATTTATGTTAAATCCCATTAGTGAGAAAAAAGAAGCTATAGATCATATATTGTATATGATACAATATTAAACTATATGTTATATGTTCTATATGATATAGCATATGATTATATGAATATATAATAAATTGGTTATTATATATTTGTTATAATTTTAGTTATGAATTAAAATTATTTATAAATTATTTTAATATTAAATAATGATTTTATTTAATTTTAAAATTAATTAAGGGGAGAGAGTACAAGTCCCCCCTTCCGTCCCTTTTCTCTCCACCACATATGTGGTTTGTGAATGAAGGAGTCTTTATCTTCTTCCTGCAAAATAGAGAAGGTGAGAGAATTACAAAATTACAGAGACCTAAATACTTTTCCTCTCAGAAAATACTTCCTTGTTTCCCCTCTTCCCAAAATCAGTCAAAACCCACCACTCCTGGATCCATCATCTAGGGGATACTGAGGTTTCATACGTGGTTGTATTCTTAGTTAGAAATCGTTTACGTTGAATAGAGTCTTCAAAAGGTAAGGGTTTTTGAAATCCTAAATTTCTTTTTATAGAGCATGCTATATTTATTTGTTAAGATGCATAATCTGTTTGTTTTTCTTTGTAAAAATTTAATTATGTGAAATTGGGATTTGGGACGATCCTCCTTTCGCTCAAGGGCCTTTAATAGGATCCTTCAATTGATATCAGAGCTTTGGTTTAGATCCCAAAATTTCATTTTTTTTAATTAAATTTGACAATGATGGTAGGTGTTTTCATTTTACTGCATTCTGTATAGAATTTATGTGATGAATGGCTATTATTGAATGTATTTCTTGGTTAATGAATGGTTTTTAATTGTTTCATTTATTTATAATTGTTATAACTAAATGAAATTAGAATTAAAATCAATAATTAATAGTTGCATGCAAACCTTAGTGTATAATCATTTTTTAAATTTTTTTTAAAACATGATTGAGATAGACCTAAGATCACATTTCTAATAAGATTGAAATCTTAGTTTAATCTGTTTATCGGTTTAATAGGATTAAATTGATTGTTAATAAAAGATTAAATATGTGACAAATGTTTCTATAAGGGACCGTTTGTCTAAGGCGGGTTCTATCTAGTGGGTATTTAAGATGACGGAAACGTCGCACTCGTACATGGGAACCTACCAGGAAAGGTGAATTAGATAGATTTGTTACATGCATGCAAGTTTGATTGAAGTCTATTAAAGAGTTTAATGTACCTTAATCAAAATTGTTTTAAGTATCCAAAGACAAGTGTTGTTTTTGGGAAAATTAAAAATCAGTAGCCAGATTTTTCTAAGTTAATTAACCTTAGGTAAAATGCTTAGCAAACAACACGAACTAGCAAATACTCGATTACAATCGAGTAAACTCGATCCTCGACCCTCCAATGGAACTTGACACCACTACTTGGTTACCTTGGTATTCTCGGTGTGAGGATCCAGAAGGTGTGGGCTCTATATGGATTTGGTAGAGGGAAGGAGGAATGAAAGAAAAAATGATCGAGTAACACACAAAGGAACCGTTTAAAAGATATCAGTCTATCATATAGACTCGTTCCTCGATCATGTAGTAAGAAACTTCTATCGTATAGAAAACTCGATCTATCATTTACTCTCTCGAAAAGTTATCTGATAACTTGCTTCGCGCGTTGTATGATCCATAATGAAAACTCTTTTCTTCTTTATCCATTCGATTGCCATAAACTAACTAAAACCAACCACTAAGGTGGTTATTGGAGAAAACCGAAATCAATCATCTTATAATTAATTTATTATAAGTAAATATAATAACTAATCTATCATATTATATTTATAACCTCTAGTTTTAATATCACATCATATGCAATATATAAACCATAGTTCTTTTTCTCCTTTATGGCATTTAATATAAATCATATTTATATTAATTCCTTCAATCAAATAATGTATCAAATACATCAAATAAATTATATCATATATAATGGAATTAATTGAATTATATCATATATAATTAAATTCCCTCTTGTTAATTTGAACACTTCAAACTAACCCAAAAACAGATTCTCAACATGAATCCCTTGAGCTACCAAGGGGACCTTATGAACCTATAGCTTGAAATTCCTACGATACGTGAATAATTGACTAAACTCTTTAATCACGATATCCACTATCCGTTAACTGTCGGGCACTCCACTAAAGACCGACAACTGCACTCTTCGCAGTACAAATATATTTCTATATCCATCAGATATAACCAATCAACAGTACGATGACCCTTCACAAATCGCTCGTAAGTACAGCTGGGCCAATTAACCATTTTGCCCCTATAGTTACATCTAACTCCTTAAGTACCACTGATTCCTCTAGTGAACACTACATCATAGTCTCACTATGATTAAACCCTTTTCGGGCCAAGAGAAAATGTGGCGCCACATTGTTCAAGCCCCAGAATCAGCCCTTAAGGGAACAATTTTATCTACTTACCTCTGTTTCGGGGAAAGAGTGAATTCCTTCTTGTGTAGCTGAGTTCCCAACTCCTCAATCAGACGAATCGTCAAAGTGGTAGGTTTGAGTCAGCGATCTGGCCACTCGCACCTATGCAAATTAAAGAACCGCCCTCATAGGCAGGAGTTCACAACTCACTCAAGATTAAGATCATGTTACCAATCGTCATCCTAGTGAAATGAAAGTCTCTATCATGAACAACGTTATATAACAAGACTAAACATTTCTTGATCCAGTCTTATACGAACTCCTATGTATAGAGTATCCCCGCTCACATGTCTAAAACATGAATGATCAAGATTAGACCATTTGTAGCACTTAACAACACTTGTAATACCTACAAAGCAGGCACACTCGTAGTGTCACCAGGATAAGGTTTCCCTCCTTTAATCATATACTATAGACCATTTAGGTTATCACTTAAAGCACGATCCACTTGTATGTCTCTACATACATGCTTAAGTTACAACGATAACCAGGATCTTAGTTTATTGGTTTGTGGTTAATGCTACTAAAATATCTCATATTTCATAGACTGAAGCGAATAAAATATCTCATATTATATATCACAAAACTGTTTGTTCATACATGTGTTTACAAACTACAAGACCCTAAAAATTTAGGGCATCAATTCCAACAACACTTACAAGAATTATTAAGCAAGTTAACAAATTTTGGACTAAACAATGGTGACTATTAGTTCCAGTGACAAGGTGTTGTTTCTATCTAAGATTGAGAATGTCTCATTTTAGTGAAAGGGCACTTGATCACACTACGGTGACTTTTGTCCTACCTCACTGAAACATCATTACAAAATAGATGTCACTCAGGGTACATTAGACTATTTTGCTAAAAACTAATTGGTTGTTTTAGTGATTTAATGCAAGTAGACTAATAATAAATAATTTGTATAGTTTCAGCAAATTTTTTATTACAATGGCTACCACTACTCTAAACTTGCTCGCCACTAACAAATTAACTGGCAAAAACTATGCATCTTGAAAAAAATACGATCAACATAATTTTGATCATTGATGATCTTCAATTCGTCCTGACGAAAGATTGTCCTCCCATTCCTACTCCAAATGCTCCTTGAAACGTTTGAGAGGTATACGAGCGCTGTGATGCTTATTTTTGTGAAGTGGAAATGTAGGTGATATGCGTTGATGAAATTGCGTTGTGCACTTAAGTCTCCTTAGCGGAATCCAAGTGTAAATTCCACTGAGTTTCCTGGTAAGTCTAGGGTCGAACTCAGAGACTTGTGAAAACAGATTGCGTTGGTAATTTTTATGAACACTTTGCGGTAACCAAATAAATAAATTGTTGGTTTGTTGTTGATTGCGTTAATGAGAAAAATAACAAATGCGGTGGAGTTTGAAAAAAGTTGGTAAGCAGAAGATGCGATGAGTATGCGGTGAATGGGTTGAGAAGGGTTTCGGCTAACACTTTCTAGAATGCATTCATGATTTGCGATCATGCAACATGCATACAATAGTAAACCACCTCTCGATGCGAATGCTACGGCTTCTAACGCTAGAACACATGCGATATATGCAATAAGTCTATAGATCCTACACATAAGCCTCTATTCTTATTTATGCTATGACAGGATAACACACACACAAAAATAAGGCGACCACACAATATCATTCCTATCTCTAGGATGCATGCAATGCAGGTTGTCAAACATAGCTTATCTCTAAGTCCTTATTTCTTGTTTATGCAGTTCTAATCTTGCTCTCTCGAGTCTAGATTCTAACCTAGCTCTCTCGAGTCATTAGGTTCTTTCTTTAGACTCTCTCTCAAGTAACTTTAAAGGGGATTTTGCACAGCATAAAACAAAACAATCGTAACCAACAAACCTCCTAGTTCATGTTAGCTTAGTTCTTCTCAACCCATTCGACTAGTTTACATATTCATGCGTGCTAAGAGAGTGAACAGATGTAGAAATAGAACTTTCATTGTATAAATATGAAGATGTAGTACAAAATAACAATGCAAGCATAGAATAAAGATCCTGGTAGCAATCTCTTGCTACCCAAGCTTTTACACTGTTTTTCTACTCGTGCTCAAAAGATAATCTCACTCTCGCGAGAGTCGATCCGCTCTCTACTTTTACGCCCCAAGGTTCTATCTCGAATTTCCCTGAGCGATCTCTGGCATCACCACTCTTCTCTTGCTCCGCCTTAAAATGAAAGGAAAACTATGAACAGACTCGTGAACTTGTGGAACAAAAAATCACTGAACCCCTTTTCTGAAGGTTGCCCTTAGTATTTATAGAACATCCAGGGTGAAAGGCGGCTTCTCTTTCATGATTGTACAGATGGGACGACTTTAATTCCTGACTGATGCGCTGAATACTTATCACCGAAAAGCTGAATGTACTTGTATCGTTATCGGCTATCACCTTAATTCGGATTTGACTGTCATCAGCTTTTTGTCCCATCACGATTAATTAGCCTTTCACCTAGATGTATCCACCATGTTGCGTTGACCAAATCGCGACAATCCTTCTGGTGTGAATGTTTACAAACACAATCATCGCAAAGCTTTGTGGTGAAGTTGTGCTCGACCAATGATTTCCTATGATCGCAATTCTTGCATTGCGTCAACGCATATTCTGCATAAAAATACAAGAATCAACTGTTCTAATGCGATGAACGCATGCGACTGCAATATTATGAAATTGATGTTTAATGGATGCAATTTAACATATTCTATCAACGCAAGCTAACATTGTTTAAGAACTTAGCACTATGATAACGTGCATTTCTGCCCGTTATCACGCTGGACAAGGGAAAACGAAAAGGTCTGAGCATATATCTTGGCTAGCCTTATCGAAGTCTTGGTCAAGAAGCATGTGTTGGGGTTGATGCCCTAAATCTCGTAGGATTCTATAGTTTGTAAACATTTGTATGAACAAACATTTTGTGTTTTATAGTATATGATATTTTATTCACTTCAGTCTATGAAATATATGATATTTTAGTTGCATTAACCACAAACCAGTAAACTAAGATCCATGATTATCGTTATAACGTAAACATGTATGTGGAGACATATAAGTGGATCGTGTTTAAGTGATAACCTAAATGGTCTGCAGTATATGGATAAGGCTGGGTGCCTTATTCTTGTGACACTATGAGTATGGCCCACTTTATAGATGTTATAAATTGTAAAATGCTACAATTGATCCAATCTCGATCATTCATGTATTAGACATGCGAGCGGGGATATTCTATACAAAGGAGTTTGTATAAGATCGGACCACGAAATGTTTAATCTCTAACGCCGTTCATAATTGAGACTTTCATTTCACTAGGATGACCATAGGTAACATGACCTTAATCCTGAGTGAGTTGTGAACTCCTGCCTAAGAGAGTCGTCCTTTGATTTGCATGGGTGAGAGTGGCTAGATCGCCGACTCAACAAGCCTACCATTTTGGGGATTTGTCTTATTGGGGAGCTGGGAACTCAACTACACAAGATGGAATTCACTCATTCCCTAAAGTAGGGGTAAGTAGATAAATTGCTCCCTTCAAAGCTGATTCCGAATCTTGAACAATGAGGCGCCACACCCTCTCTTGGTCCGAGAGGGTTTAATGATTTATTATTCATTAGAGAGATCAGTGGTACTTAAAGAGTTAAATATAACTATAGGGAAAAAACGAGAATTTGGCCCAGCTGTACTTACGAGCAATTTGTGAAGGGTCTCATACCGTTGATTGGTTATATCCAATAGACACAAAAATATATTTGTAATGCGAAAAGTACAGCTATCAGTCTTTAATGGAGTGTCTGGTAGTTAAAGGATGGTGGATAATGTGATTAAAGAATTTAATAAGTTATTCACGTACCGTTCAAGCTTCAAGCTATAGTTTCATAAGGTCCCCTTGGTAGCTCAATGTATTTAAGTTGAGAATCAGTTTTTGGGTTAATTTGATTATAATGTTCAAATTAATAAGAATGAATTTGATTATATATGATATAATTGACATAATGTATTTGATACATTATTGTTTGATTGGAGGAACTAATATTTGAATATGAATCAAATATAATTTTTATAAATTAGATTAAGAGTTATTAAATTTAATAGAAATATGATTTATATTAAATGCCATAAAATAAAGACATAATGTATTTTATACATTATTGGATATGATGCAATATTAAAACTATAGGTTATAAATATAATATGATAAGTTAGTTATCATATTTATTTATATTTATTAATTATTTGATAATTAACTTCTTTTTCTCCATAACCACCCTTAGTGGGTAGTTATTTTGTTTTATGGAAAAAGTGGGATAAAATGAAAATGGTTTTCTAATTATTACGGATGATAAAAGTTGATAATCGAGTTGCTACACGATTTTTAGAGAGACTATACGATAACCTCAATATCTAAACAATCGAGTAACTTGTCTATGCGATAGAGTTTGTCGTCTACACAACTGTGTTGTTGTCTACTCGATCGTCTTGCTCCTCAATCTCTAAACCTTCCCTCTAACCAAAATCAGCCAGAGCCCACCACTTCTGGATTCTCACATCGAGAACACCAAGGTATCCAAGTGGTAGTCTCTGATTGGTTCAAGGATCTACTTGCTGCTTGTTCAAGAGTGTTCGAGTTATTCTCTGCATTCGTGAACAAATTTGATCGAGGGATTTATTTGAATAAGGGTTCTTCAAAGCTATAATTTCTTATCCCTTGTTTTTATTTCAGAAGCATGCTATAATTTAACTTTTGTGCATAACTTGTTTTGTATGACTATAATGTATGCGTTCAATCACCATGGGATTTGGACTATCTACTTCTGCTCAAAGGTTCTCTGTAAACGGATTTCCTTCAGCATGAGCCCATGCCCACGGCCCGTGAGATCATGGAGTTCGTGAGGGGAATGTTCGGACAACCATCCACACAGCTCAGGCATGACGCTCTTAAACAGATATCCAATGCCCATATGCAAGAAGGGGCATCTGTTCAAGAACATGTTCTCAACATGATGGTCCACTTCAACGTGGCGGAGATGAATGGGTCTAGTATCGATGAAGCCAGTTAGGTTAGCTTTATTTTGGAATATTTACCTGAAAGTTTCGTCCACTTTATAACAATGTTGTTTTGAACAGGATTGACTACAACCTGACCACCTTGCTCAATGAGCTACAGACATTCCAATCCTTGCATAAAAACAAGAATAAAAAAGGTAAGTCAAATGTTGTTTCATCTTTCGAGAAATTCCATAAAGGTTCGACCTTTGGAACTAAGCCTGTACCTTCTTTCTCCGGCACCAAAAACTGAAAGAAGAAGAAAGGTGGGAAGGGGAAAGCTAACCCTGCAATTGCTGCACAAGGAGGCAGAAGACCACCCAAGGCTGCAAAGGGAATCTATTTCCATTACAACCAAAATGGTCATTGGAAAAAGAACTGCCCCAAATACTTGGCAGAAAAGAAGAAGGCCAAGTAAGGTAAATATGATTTACTTATATTGATAACCTACTTAGTGGAGAATGATGATTCTACTTTAAATTCTGAGGCCACAACTACGTTTGTTCTTCATTTTAGGGAATTAGTTCTTGACGGCAACTAGATGTTGGTGAGATGACGATGCGGATTGAAACTGGGCATGTCGTATTGATTGTGGCAGTGGAGGGTACCCAAATGACTTGACAGAACAAATTTCTTATTTTAAAAAAATGTATGTGTAGTTCCTTATTCAAAAAAGAACCTTGTTTCTGTAAAGTGTTTGCTTGAACAAAGTTATGCTACCAACTTCATTGATAATAAAGTGTTTATTTCCAAAAATGTGTTTATTTCTAAAAATGGTGTTGATATTTGTTCTACAAAACTAGAAAACAACCTTTATGTGCTAAGACCATTAGCTACTAAGGCACTCCATAACACTGAAATGTTTAAGACTGCAGTAACTCGACATAAAAGACTTAAAATTTCTCCTAAAAAAAAGCTTAAAATTTCTCCTAAAAAAAAGCCCAACTTTGACATCTAAGACTAGGACACATCAATCTCAATAGGATTGAAAGATTAGTGAAGAATGGACTTCTAGGTGAGTTAGAAGAAAATTCTTTACTTGTGTGTGAGTCTTTCCTTGAAGGCAAAATGACTAAAAGACCTTTTACTAGAAAATGTCACAAGGTCAAAGAACCTCTAGAGCTAGTACATTCAGACCTCTGTGGTCCGATGAATGTCAAAGCTAGGGGAGGTTATGAATATTTCATCACCTTTACTGATGATTATTCAAGATATGGGTACCTTTATTTAATGCAACATAAGTCTGAGTCTTTTGAAAAGTTCAAAGAATTCAAGGCTGAAGTTGAAAATGCAAACAAAATGATTAAAACATTTTGATCTAATCGAGGTAGAGAGTTTATGCATTTAACAATCCAGAACTATTTGATAGAACATGGAATAGTATCCCAACTCTCAGCACCTGGTACACCTCAGCAGAATGGTGTATCAGAAAGGAGAAATCGAACCCTGTTGGACATGGTTCGATTTATGATGAGTTACGATTCCTTACCTGACTCATTTTGGGATTATGCAGTGGAGACAACAGCGTACATCCTAAATTGTGTTCCATCCAAGAGTGTTGCTAGAACACCTTTGGAACTATGGAATGGTCGTAAAGCTAGTTTATGTCATTTCAGAACCTGGGGTTGCCCAACACATGTGCTTGAGGCAAATCCTAAGAAACAGGAACCTCGTTCAAAATTGTGCCTATTTGTAGGCTAGCCCAAAGGAACAAGAGGTGGTTACTTCTTCGATTCTAAAGAAAATAAAGTGTTTGTGTCGACAAACGCTACTTTTCTTAAAGAAAACCACATAAAGGAGCACAAGCCCCACAGTAAATTTGTTTTGAATGAACTTTCCAAAGAAACTACCGAGCCTTTAACAAGAGTTGTTGAAGAACTCGATACCTCAACAAGAGTTGTTGAACTTGGGTCATCCTGTGGGTCAAATCCACCTCAAGTGTTGAGGGAATCTCAATGCAGTGGGAGGGTTACGAACCCACCTGTCCGTTACATGGGTTTAACTGAAATCCTAGCTATGGTAGCTGACGGAGATGTTGAGGATCCATTGTATTACAAGAATGCAATGGAGGATGTTGACAAAGATGAGTGGATTAAAGTTATGGATCTCGAAATAGAATCGATGTACTTCAATTCTGTTTGAGATCTTGTAGATCTACCTGATGGGATTAAACCTATAGGTTGCAAATGGATCTATAAGAGAAAATGGAGTGTTGATCGGAAGGTTCAAACCTTCAAGGCTAGACTGGTGACAAAGGGTTATACCTTAGTTGAAGAAGTCGACTATGAGGAGACTTTCTCACCTGTTGCTATGTTGAAGTTTATCCGGATACTCCTATCTATTGCCTCATATTATGACTATGAGATTTGGAAATGGATATCTAGACCTCTTTTTGAATGGAAATCTTGAGGATGTTAGGGATAATGCCCTAAACTCTCGTGTTCTGTAGTTTGTAAACACAATTTTGAACAAACACTTGTGATGTATAATATATGATATTTTCTTCACCTTTTGTCTATGAACATTGGATATTTTATTTTGCTTTACCACAAATAAATAAACTAAGATCCCTGGTTGTCGTTTCTAACTCAAGCACGTATGTGGAGACGTACAGGTGGATCATGTCTTAAGTGATAACCAAAATGATCTGTAGTATATGGATATATGAGGGAAACTTTATCCTGGTAATGCTATGGATGTGGCTCGCTTTGTAGAATAGTTACAAGTGTTGTGACTTGTTATAGATCGTCTGATCCTGATCATTCATACGGAGACATGCGAGTGGGGGCATCCTATACAAAGGAGTTTGTATAAGACCGGACCACGAAGTGTTAACGTTGTTCATGATAGAGACTTCACTTCACTAGAATGACCATAGGTAACATGACCTCAATCTTGAGTGAGTTGGGAACTCCTGCCTTTGAGAACAGTCCTTTGATTTGCATGGGTGCGAGTGGCCAGATCGCTGACTCAAACCTACCACTTTGGGGATTCGTCTGATTTGGGAGCTGGGAACACAGCTACACAAGATGGAATTCACTCATTCCACGAAGCAGGGGTAAGTAGATAGATTGTCCTTAAGGGTTGATTCCAAGGCTTGAATGATGTGGTGCCACACACCTTCTCATGACCCGAGAGGTGTCCAAACATAGTAAGACTACGTTATATTGTTCATTAGAGGGATCATTGGTACTTAAGGAGTTAGATGTAACTAGAGGGGAAAAATGGTAAATTAGCCCAACTGTACTTACGGGCATCTGTGAAGGGTTATCGTATTGTTGATTGGTTATATCTGATGGATACAGAAATATATCTGTGGTGAGAAGAGTGCAATTATCGGTCTTTAGTGAAATGTCTGGCAGTTAATGGATGATGGATCTCGTAGCTAAAGAGTTTAATTAGCTATTCACATAACATTGGAGCTTCAAGCCATAGGTTCATAAGGTCCCCTTGGTAGCTCAATGGATTCAAGTTGAGAATCAGTTTTTTGGGTCAGTTTGAAGTGTTTAAATTGACAAGAGGGAGTTCGATTATATATGACATGATTGAACTGGTTAATTATATATGATATGTTTGACATTATGTATGAGATACATTAATTGGAGGAAAATGGATATAAATATGATTTATATCTAGTGGAGGAAAAAAGACTATGGTTCCTATGTTGCATTTGATGTGACATTAAACTATAGGTTAATGAATATAATATGATTATAATTATTATTTATTTTTGGACAATTATAGGAAAATTGTGCCGGCATTTTCTCCGTAATCGTGTGATAGTGGGAGGTTGCATTCAGTTTTCGTAATTGAAAAATAAAATGAAACCATTTTCATTTTGGAAAAGATCAGTCATTTGCTCACGTTTAGTGTATACTACCTATCGCGTAGCAAACAGAGAGCCTACACGATAGCTCAGTGTTTCTAAACAATCGTATACACGTGTGCAAAACTCTAAGAGAGGTTTGCTACCTTTCAGGCATGAAGTTACATTGTCTAAGGAACAATGTCCTAAGACACTTTAATGGGTCGAGGAAATGAGATGAATCCCCTACACATCGATTGTTGGCAGCTGGTGCGAGGAAAATTTAATTTGTTTTTGCGTTAATGGATATGCGTTGATGTTCATGCGTTAATTTGTAGAATATGCATTATGTATTAATCGTGTATACGATGACTATGTGTTCTTGTCACAAGTTTTCTTGCTCTCTCACCAATTATAATGAGATCACAAGTTTTTTTAGATGATCTGAGGTCGAACACGGGGACTTGCAACTAAAAGATGATTGTAAAGTAATGCGTTTAAGACAGGGAATAAAAATAAAAAGAAAGAAGCTGATTACTATGTACTACTCCTAGCTAAACACACTGAACAATTGAAGTTTGACTATGAGAATCGGTAGAGATGTGGCAACTGTTAATGCATAATAAGACGCATGGAGAATTAGGGTTGGGGGAGGAGATTTCATCGAGTCCTTAATTTTGGTCGCAAGGGTAATTCCAGCTCGCCACACTAATGCATCGTACACCTCTTGATGGTCAGCCACATGCTTTATATCTCTATAACACATGGTTGCGTTGAGCATTAGGTTATTCCTATCTCTGGGAACATTGCTTACTTTGCTTAGTGAGTTTCACTACTTACCCTCTCGAGCGGTTGGCTATAGCTACTCCGCTCATAGACAAGCATTGCGATATCCTCACACTAAGCAAATAGGATTAACTCACTATACTTGCGCAACGCACACCTCTATGTGGTTTGCTACATGCGTCATATCTCTATGCTGCATGATTTAGTATGCGATAACTCTTGCAATCTGCATTTAACTCATTGCGGTGAAAGAAAAAGAAGATAAAATAGAAGAAGATGATGAAATTGATGTTGAATGAATTAAAGAGATGCATTGATTACAAAATGTATTAATGTTTTAAGCCAAAATGTAATACAATACAGAGTTGAGAATATAGATGGGCTAGATGTAAGCAATCTCTTACTTCCATCAGATGTGTGTCAAGGCTGTCAATGGTGCAATGGATGGGCAATGGAGTAGTCCCTCTCGAGATCTATCTCGACGAAGCTCCGGTCGTCAATCGGAGGAAGTTGTGGAAGTGAAGAATTCTCAAAGACTTTCTTGCTCATGCTCTCATCTGTGATCACAGGAATCTGCCCAAGGCAGAAGTCCCAGATGCTTTGTATTTGGACTCTAAGGCTCTATTTATAGAGCTCAACGCCAACAGAGCTTTGGTAATCCCGCTCTGAATCACTTTCATTCTTGTTGCAGTGGGTGAAATGTCATCATAATCTTATCTCTTTGATACTCTCGAGGTATGCATTCATAATTGTTTCTTTTGAAGTATCAAGGTTGATTGAACTATTTTAGGCTAAAACTTGAGGAAAGTGTCTTACTACTGGTTTGCCTTCAAACCAGTTGCCCCAACGACATGATGATGTTTAGACTGTTATGTATAATGTATTGGACTATCTTAACTGATAGTGTATGATATGTTAACTGTGGTGTTCCAATAGACTTTCATAGGTTAAGTGGTGATGGCTGGACAGTTTGATTTAATGATATGGACTGTGGTATTGATGATTGACGGTGTTCTAGTAATTGTTTTTCCTAAGTTACACGACTGTGATAAAATTTTTGTATGTGGACTGATGCATGCTAGGTATACATAGTGCATGTTAACCTTTTAATTTGGGTAGGGTACACCTTACCCTTGATTGTGTGTCCCTTCGGGATATACACCCATGACTGTTTATGTGCACATTTATGATTGATTGTGTACCTATGGGATACACGTTTATGACTGATATGTGCTCCCTTGGGACACACCTACGACTGCTAGTGTACCTCTGAGATACATGACTATGACTGATATGTGATTCCTTCAGGATCACATCTATGATTGATATGTAACCCTCCGAGTTCACTACGCCTGATATGATAATGGGTGTCCACCGTTGCCTATATAGAATGTTTAACATGTTACTTAGAAGGCTCAGTAGTGGGTCACTTACTGAGTACTTTTATACTCATCATTTCTTCCTTTATGTTTTTAGGTAGTGACTGAAATAGGCCGACAAGTGACAAAAGGAACCCATGACGGAGCAATATAGGGACAAAAGAAATCGCTTCCGAGTCTTTGTTTTAGTCTTATGATTGTTTTTTAAATTCAAATTTGATGTTAGAGAGGATATTTTATTTTATTTTGAAATTTTCTTCGATTTTTTTAGAGGACCTGAATTAAATGTTTTGTTTATGTGATTTAATTATTAATTTATTAATTTGGTTTGAAATTGTCATCTCTATTTCACTAAATTTATGTCTTATTGGTCAAAACGGTTGAATGAAAATGTGTTGTCATAGGTAACGGCCCTTGTTAGTGTTCTAGAAAGGTCAGGTCATTACAGTTGTTCACTAAAATAAATCACCAGCATTCCTTGATTTGAGGAATTAGTTTATTTTTATTTGAATTTTAAATTTGTTAATATTTTGTTACAGGGTATTTTTTATATTTGATAAGTCCTATTAAAAAATTTTAAACAATCATTTGGCCATTTGTTCAAAGAGAAAGTCTAGTGGCCATTTTTAAAAAAGCTCATTATGTTTTGGTCATTTGTCCAAAGAACCCCTCATTTAATTATAAAAAAATATTTGAGTGGTGGGTTGGGCTTGTAAAATTGGAGGAGAGATGGGTTGGGCCGGTACGTGGGTGACAAGAGAAATAGTAAATTTTAAAGTTTCATTTAGAAAGATGACAACAAGATTTTAAAATTGGAAAAATAACAAAATGAATTTAAATAATAGAAAACACTAATTAGTAAATGACCAAACTACCCTAAAGACAACCAAATTAAGTATAAACGAGAATGCAAATGGAGAAATTAAAAACAACTCGAATATCACAAATACACTCTATCTAAACATTCTAGAAACAAAAATTAAATATCATCCAACCAGTTGCAGGGAGTTCATCCTCTTCATTCCAGATGACTAGTTTACCCCAAAGGATCTTGAAGGTTAACTTTAAACTGTTGGCTTTTTGGACATTAATCTCAAATTAATGAATTAATTAATTAATTAATTAATATTTTGATGATAATAAACCTGCTTTTATTTATTATTTTGAAATGTTCATTGTATAGAGCTTGGAACAACGGTTCCAACGCAATTTGTATCACTCAAATCAGAGTTCAAACAAGAAGATACGACCAAAATAAGCTTAATAAAAAAATCTCAAGTTAATGACGTGACAAAAAAATTTTCATCAAAGTAAACCAATTGGAAGGTGCTACTTGAAGTATGGGAGAAAGGACACATGTGGATTTTTTATTTTTGGATTGGTTTTAAAAAGAAAATAAATTTAATCTTATTTTATGTTTGTGTCTAAAGGCTAGTTTTGGACACATGGTGGACATTTACTTGGGTTTTAAAAGAAATGATTTTAAAAAATATATATTATTATATTTTTTTTTTGTTTGTGTCTAATAGCTAGTTTAGTTTGTACCTCAATCATTCAATTTTCTTTTTCCAATATCCAATGGCCTAAATTGAATTTGTTTTCACCTACCCCATCTTTTTTTAAACTTTTCCCTTCTCTAAAATTAAAACAATAATTTCACATCTTTTTACGATCCTCTATAATCCATTAAGCCTCAATTGTTGCTCTCTTCAACCTTCATTTTTCTTCTTTTTCATCTTATTCTTGAGAGAAATTTATGTATAGTGAGGATTGATTTGTTGTGAGCTTAAAATTTGTAAATCCATTCTTATAGAGAATTTGTCAAGTATGTTCTTTATTTGTCCAGACTATTGTAAAAGTTGTTCTTGATCCCGAAAAAATGTCATTGTAACGGTTTGATCCTCAACCGTAGAAAGGATCAGATTTGTTTGTGCATCCGGAAAAAAAACATTATAAGATTCAATTCTAAGCCGTGGAAAGAGTCAAGTTTGTAGTGGCATAAGAGGAGCTTGATAAGTGGATGTAGGCCGGTTGTGTCAAACTACTATAAAATCACGATGTCAATTTCTCTATCATTCTCCTATTTAATTTTTCAATGAATTTATTGTTATTTTTTATTTGCATAAAATTAATTGCTATAATTTATCCTTGAAATTCATTGCTCACATTTTTTATATTTAGGTTGATTGAATTTATATTTGCATACTTATATTACCAATCTTGTGAAAATTTAATTAGATACTTGAATTTATTTGCATGAATTAATTATTTAAATTTGTTATGAGCAGAAAGTTCGTTAATTTACTTAATTAGGCTCATATTTAAAAAAAAAAATAATTAGTTTACTTAGAACTCTTTTCACCCCTCTAGAATCATCGTACCAATACTGCATAAACACTATCAATCCTAAAACGTTTTCATTGAAAACAATGTCCAAAGCAAAAACGGAAGCAAGAATACGTGTGTGCAATGGAAATCGGTGACATGATGGCGATGGTCGTCAGAAGCTAGTCACGACGATGGATGCCCATGGCAAAGACAAGAATTCAAGAGAGGGTTGCTTCCTGACGGCTACTTCTTGTGCTACATTCCATTGACGGAGAAGTCTCTATACGAATGGCGGTGTGCGGTAGACTGAGACTTCGGCAGCAGTCTTCATGCGAAGGAGGAGAAGAAAGTTGGGGGAGGGGAGAGTTCGGCTCTACAGTTATAAATTAAGAAATAAAATTATCTTGACTCAAGTCAAACTTATTTTTTCACTCTTAAATTCCAAAAATTCCAGTGCCTTCTCCATATTTTCACTCTAAATATTCAAAATTATAAGAAATAACATCAGAAGATGCAATATTTTATTATAATCAATAATCACAAAAAAAAATGATGGTTAAAACCTCGTAACTTTACATTACAATTACACTGTATGTATAAATATAGATTAGTTAAATCTCATAACTTCATATTACTATTACATTGTATGTGTAGATGTATAGTTAATGATCAGAACATACCGACATTGATGGAAAAAAATCAATAAGATATAATATTGTGTTATGATCAAGAATCACGAAAATTGTGTTTATTTCATATGTAGAAACAAATGAAGAAAAGAACAAACACTTAATAATGATATAATGATATCATAATATAACATGAATTAGAACGTGATAAGAATATAAACGAATGAATTGAAAAAAGATAGAAATAGATAAATAAATAAACAAAAGAAAAAATGTTTAATTAGATAAAGAAAAAATTGAACCTTGTAACAAAAAAATTCAAGAAATAAAAAATAGTTAAGATAGTATCAAATATACAAAGAAAAAATAGATAACGAAGAGATATTGGGGAAGAAAAATTAGTAAGGATTATTTGTTTAAATTGAAAAATATTTAGAGTCTAGAGTTTCATTTATTTAATTTTTTTATTGAATCGGTATGTTTGAAATCTGATAACTCACTATTTTACAATTATATCGTATCTATAAATGTTAGTAACTCAAGCTTCAACAATTATACCGAAAGCAAACCATCAAATAAAAATCTACTTGATTGTAGAGTCATATGAAAAATTGAAATTGATAAGAAAAACATAGTTAATGTAAAAATTGATGCTTGCTTTTGCAAGACCAAACACTTGAAAATGGTTAAAAATTATAGCCTAAAATCTTGGAAAAAGATGAAAAAAGATCAAACTAAATCTAATATGAGAAAAAAATGTGATAAACAGAAGGTAAATGAAGATGAAAAAAGATAAATGTATAAACAAATGAAAAAGATTATCAAAATGAATCTTGTAACAAATAATTAAAGAAATAAAAAAAATGATTAGGTGAAAAATAAATTTTATAGTAAACTAGAAAAAAAAAATGAACAAATATAAAATTGAATCTAATGTGATAAAACGTAATAAGAAAATAGACTAATGAATAGAAAAAAAAAATTAAGAAAACATAAATGTATTAAACAATTAAAAAGATATTGAGATAAAACTGATCTACACAAAAAAAATATAGATATCAAATAGATATTTGAAGAGAAAAATCAGGAAAAGTTGTTTGTTTAAATGAAAAAGTATGGAGGATCTAAGGTCCATTATTTATTGTTAAAAACTTATAATTCATCGATTTACAATTAGACGGTATATAAATGTTACTAAATCAAACTTAGCAATTACACTCAATGTATTATAAAGTCCATTGAGGACAAATCGAGAGTTTCGAAAAAGCAGCTCATGTGCCCTCTACAAGTTTTGCGAAAAATCTTATTGTTCCCAGATTTTACTATACATCCAAACGAATTCTCAAATCTGGCTATATTATTCCATTTTCCTAAGATATATATACATGCTCCATTAATGGTTGCATGCTCCATTTTCCCAAGTTTCCGTGTACTCCGTGCATGGGAAGACTAGACCTTTAATTATCCAGATTTTTAAAACATAAATTATTTTTCCTTTTATTAAATTTTCAATTTCCTATAGGATCGGTTGACTCAAAAAACTTAAACTTATGGTCGAAAGATAAATGTAATCTTATATCATCTACCACTCCCCCTAATACGAAAAAGAGTCAAAGAAGTGAAAATAATATTAATTGGGAAGGAAACAACGTTGTAGAGGTTTGAATACAGAACATCCTAAACCAACCTGCTATGATATCATCTTAAATCATCGATTGACTCAACAGCTTAAGCTTGTGGGTGAAAGTAAATTTATTCTTATATCATCTAATCGATAAACGCATGATTCCGGTGAAGACCTAAAGCTCCAACACGATTGTGGCTCCAGATAATTATGATTCAGGTCCAAACTACTCAGTATAAATGGTCAACTTCACTTCAAGACTTAGGGAAGACTGTATCCTTTCAACTTCTAAACTCTTCAATCATTTATGTGTATGCGAGCTCAATCGTGTAGATGAAGCTATAAGGAACTAGATGATAGTTCAATTATGTAGACGATACGAAGAAGTACTAGACAATAGTTATGTGTAACTAGACGATCATATAAACGAAGACTGGGGAACTAGACGATCGTATAGACAATGCAAAACGGAGCTAGACGATCGTGTAAACGATGCAAGAGGAACTAAACGATCATACACATGATACTTTAGAAAAAGCTTTACAATCGTAGAGAAAGAAAGAACACAAGTATTTAAGTGGTCCAGCCAAAGCCCTACGTTCAATGTGTAAATAAGGAGGGTCTCTGAAAGAAAGAACACAAGTATTTAAGTGGTTCAGCCAAAGCCCTACGTCCAGTGTGTAAATAGGGAGGGTCTCTTTTATTACTTCTTCTTTAAACTTTTTTACATAATGAATGTCTTGCTTTCTCTCACTCTCATTACTCTCTAATTCGATCACCTTTTATACAAGCTCTCATCTTCAACGAAGAAGCTCTGGTGGTTACAATAAACAAAACAAAAAGAGGCAACAATGATAAACTGATTGCAACTTCTTGTCTCGGTTCTTTCTATTACAATCTCCACCTTTGTAAACATCTAGAGAACCTTTCTCTTTTTGCTTATTAAGCTAATTTTAAGCTAACATTTTTTAAGTAACTCGAACTTAAGAAAGTCCAAGCAACGACCAAGCTTGCTTTAATGAACTTTCTTGGTCAGCATATCAGTCGAATTGTCTAAGGTATGTATTTTTACAACCTCAACTTTCACTTTCTCAATCTCTTGTCTGATAAAGTGATACTTGATGTCAATGTGCTTGGTTCTACTCTGAAACTGTTGATTTTTAGACAAATAGATTGTGCTCTGATTGTCACAATATATTCTCTTTTTTTTTTTTTTTTTTTTTTGTGTAATGCCGAAATCGTTTAGTAATCCCTTTAGCCATAAACATTCTTTGACAGCCTCAGACATAGCTATAAACTCAACTTTTGTTGTGGATAGGGCCACAACAGATTGCAGGCTTGCCTTCCAACTTATTAGATTGTTTCCCCATAGGAAAGCATATCCAGATAATGAGTGTCTCCTATCTAGATCCCCTGCATAATCAGCATAAACATAACCATACATTTTATCATTGGAGGGGTCATTATGTCTATATAAGATATGTGCTTCCTTTGATGAACAGAGATACCTTAGTATCCATTTAACTACTTCCCAATGTCGTTTACCAGGATTGACCATGTATCTACTGACTAAACTTATAGCATAGGACAGATCTGGTCTGGTTGAAGTCATTAGATACATCAAAGATCCCACTACCTAGGAATAGGGAACAACCTTCATATAGCTAATGTGATCCTCATCTATGCTCTTAGGACAGTTTGCTGCTGAGAGTTTAAAATGAGGTGCAAGGGAAGTGCCAACAGGCTTAGCACCATCCATTTTGAACCTCTAAAGTATTTTTCTACAGTATTTAGCTTGACTCACATACAATCTGTCATGTCTTTTTTCTCTGTTGATTTCAATGCCAAGAATCTTTCTAGATTCCCCTAAATCTTTCATGTCAAACTCTTTCTTTAGAAGCATCTTGAATTTCCCCAACTCTTCTTTGGAACTTCCAACCAACAACATATCATCTACATAAAGAAGTAGATACACTGGTTCTTTAAAGCTTTTAGAGTTAGTATACACACACCAGTCATAGGAGCTTATCTTGAATCCCATTTTAGAGATTACTTCATCAAATCTGTCATACCAACACCTTGGTGACTTCTTGAGCCCATAGATTGATTTGTTTAGCAGACACACCAAGTCTTCTTCTCCTTTCTTCACATATCGTTGAGGTTGCTTCATATAGATAGTTTCACTCAACAACCCATGTAAGAATGTTGTCTTCACATCCAATGGATCTATTTCCAAGTCCTTTTGAACAACTAAGGAGAGGAATAGCCTAATGGATGTGTGTTTCACAATAGGAGAAAATACCTCTGTATAATCAATCCCTTCTTTTTGTGTGAACCCCTTTGCAACAGGTCTTGCCTTGAATCTAGACTTTTGGACCCCTGGAATTTCTTTTTTGAACTTGTATATCCACTTACATGAAATAGGTTTGTACCCTTTAGGCAAAGACACTAATTTCCATGTATCATTAAGGTTAAAAGATCACATTTCATCATTCATGGCCTCAATCCATTGTCTATCATCAGGGTTGTTTGTAGCTTCATCAAAACTAGTGGGTTCATTGTTGCTTAATGAAATGGCAGCACTTAAAGCAATACTAGCAAATTCAAATTCTAAGTACCTTGCAAGGGCACAATGGTTCTCCTTGTCCTGTCTCTTGCTAAAGAATAATTTCATAGATCTCCATGTATCTCTATTTGTTCACTTGACACAAATTCACTTGTCTCAGCATTGTCATCACCTTCAATTTCTAGATTCTGGGAAGAAGTAGAAGCTCCTTGATCATTTTGAGGCTCTACCTCAAACCTTGTGCTATTGGTCTTAGACATAGGTGTAGATTGTTGCTCGGACATCATAAACATCTCATTTTCTTTGAACACAACATCTCTACTGTTAAGACATCTCTTCTCAATAGGATGCCATAGTCTATATCCTTTCACTCCAGGTGTAAAACCTAGAAACATGCATTTAACAGCCTTAGGTTTCAGCTTACCTTGGCTTTGATACACATACCCTACACACCCAAACACCTTCAAGTGTTCCAGCTTGGAAAGCTTCCTTGTTCATCTCTCTTCTGGTGTTTTCAACTCAATCGACTGATGTGGACATCTATTTAGAGTGTAAATTGTGTAGAACATTGCCTCTGCCCAATATTTCTCAGGCAAAAGAGTATTGGACAACCGACATCTCACTCTTTCGAGCACTGTTCTGTTGAGTCTTTCAGCAACTCCATTTTGTTGAGGTGTATACCTCACTGTTCTGTGCCTTACAATACCATTCTCCTTGCAAAAAAAGTTAAACTCTTCTCAAACTCTAAACCATTATCAGTTACCAAGTGTTTATTATGTTTAAAGGTTTGTTTTTCAATCAAAGTTTTTCATTCTTTAAATCTTTCAAACACTTCATCTTTTGTTTTTAGAAAATAAACTCAACTCTTCCTTGAATAATTATCAATAAAATAAAGGAAGTACTTTGCTCCACTTAGTGAAGGAGAGTGTATTATCCCCCCATAGGTCAGAATGTACATATTCAAGTATCTCTTTGGTAGTATGTTGTCCTTTAGGAAAACCTTGCCTAGTTGCCTTGCCAAGGATGCAATGTTCATAAAACTTGAAGCTGTCTCCAACACCTTTAAGAAGAATCCCCTGTTTGGAAAGAACTTGCAGCCCTTTCACACTAATATGAGATAGCCTCTTGTGCCATAGCTCATTTTCTGTAGGTTCTTTATCTGTAGCCATCAAGGCTAAATGTTCCATTTGCACATCTTTAATGACATGTAAGTCATTACTTTAGTAGCCACCAACACCACCTTTGAGTCTTTGATTATCTCAAAGGTGCCTCCAGCTCCTCTATATTCACAATCAAAGTCAAACATCCCCAATGATAGAAGATTTCTCTTCAATGTAGGAACATGCCTGACATTCCTGATTAACTTTACTGAACCATCTTGTAACCTCAAGGAAACAGACCCAATGCCAACTGCCCTGCAGGTGTTATTATTTCTCATGTAGATCAGCCCTCCATCCCACTTTTTGTAGGTACAAAACCACCCTTTAGATGGTGTCATATGGATTGAACAACCAGAATCTATCACTCAATCTTGAGTCTCTATAGAATTCTACTCACCACACTCTTTAGTTGCTGCCAAAGCATATGAATACATAAGGGAATTTTCTCCCACAGCTGCCTTTGTCTGTTTTCCTCCTTTATTCTGTTGGTTCAGCTTCCTCTTCAAGGCATAATAGTCTTTCTTCATGTGTCCAAGTTTGTGGCAAAAATGACACTTGATTTTAGACTTGTCACCCCTATTCTGCTTGCTCTTCCCATTGTTCTTTGTTTTTCCTTTTGAAAACAAACCTTCTCCTCCTTGTTGATCTTTCTTGCTCATTTGTAGTTCTAGTTCTCTGCCTCTGATTGCTGAAATAATTGCTTCTATAGTGATTTTTTCTCTACCATACTTCATTGTTGTTTGGACAACATTAAATGAGTATGGTAGGGAGTTAAGTAAGATAAAGGCCTCATTTTCTTCCCTAATGCTGTCTCCTATTGATCTGGATTCTGATGACAAACTCTTGAATTCATTCAAATTGTCAATGAGGGATTTTGAAAGCATCCATCTTGTATGTGAAAAATAGTTCCCTCAAGAAAGCTTTATTAGGCAAATCTTTGTTGAGATAAATCTCGTTTAATTTGTTCCAGAGATCATAAGCAGTTAGCTGGTCAACTATCTACCTTAAAACATTATCTGTAACATTCAAAACAATAGTTCCATAGGCATCTGTGAGTATCTCAGGGTATTTTACTGGGTCTGTGATGGCTAGAAGTGTCTTCTACTGTCCCAATATTACATTGATCTTTGCTTTCCATAATTTAAAGTCTGTCTTAACATCAAACTTCTCGTTTTCATTCCTGGTTGTAGCCATTCTTGAACTTCAAGATTGACTTATCTAAATCTTTGTATGCAAGAATTCAAATCTTAGATCTGTCTTGAGTTGTTCTATGAGCTCTGATACCACTTGTGGCCCCAAATAACGATGATTCTCTTATTTGTAGGCTCAAACTACTCAGTATAAACGGTCAACTTCACTTCAAGACTCAGGGAAGACTGTATCCTTTCAGCTTCAAAACTCTTCAATCGTTTACCTGTATGCGAGCTCCATCGTGTAGATGAAGCTCTAAAGAACTAGACGATAATTCAATTATGTAGACGATACTAAGAAGCATTAAACGATCGTGTAGACGATAGTTGTGTGTAACTAGACGATCGTATAAACGACAGTTGAGGAACTAGACGATCGTATAGACGATGCAAAGCAGAGCTAGACGGTCGTGTAAACGATGCAAGAGGAACTAAACGATTGTGTATACGATACTTTAGAAAAAGCTATATGATCGTAGAGAACGAAAGAACACAAGTATTTAAGTCGTTCAGCCAAAGGCCTACGTCCATTGTGCAAATAGGGAGAGTTTCTTTTATTACTTCTTTTTTAAACTTCTTTACAGAATGAATGTCTTGCTCTCTCTCGCTCTCGTTACTTTCTGATTCTATCACCTTTTATACAAGCTCTCATTTTCAACGAAGAAGCTCTGGTGGTTATAACAAAAAAAACAGAAAGAGGCGACAACGATAAACTGACTGCAACTTCTTTTGTCTCAACTCTTTCTATTACAACAATACAGGACATCTAACAAGCAACGTCCGATGAATGATCCACGATGGCACGACCTCGAATAGATCAACAATTTAGGCTCCAAAAACTAATTTTTCCTTCATTTGTTATCATCTCCATTTTTTCAATTTCCTCCTAACCTCTCTTCGTTATTTTGTTTTCTAACTTCTTTTCTTTTTCCCTTTCTTTCTCTTTTATCTTTCATTCATTTCACTGACTACATGAAACTGACTAAAATCAACATCGATTGGCACTACCAATATCACCAAAACCAACCCAAGAAAATGAACATGTCCATGGTCGACATCAGTTATAACCCAAAACTGATGCTAATCGACAGATGATCACCATGCCTCATATAGTTAAAATATCATTTTGGTTAATGTGCTTTGAATTTTGTTTCATTTTGGTTCATATAGTTTCAATTGTCAAATTTCAATTCTTATACTTTTAATAAATTGTAAAGTCTTTTAAAATTAATCTTTATAGAAGTTGGTTAAATAGTAATAATTTTCATGCAAGAAAACACATTAACATTTCTACAATTCATAAAGGAGATGTGTATAGGGACTAATTTTTTTGTGAAAAAATCAACCAGAAACTACCATTTTTCAATAATATGGAACGGAGAATTGAATTTCTCATCTCGAGATTGCTAGTACAAATTTTATATAAGTTGAGCATATTAGCCAACAATAAACTGGGGGCACTTACAGCAATGATAAAACAAATTACATTAATTAGACCCATAGCCCACAAATTTGTTGTTTCCAAAATTGCAAAAACAAAGCTCAACTCATATATAAAAGATATAAAATGTTGCAAATGCCCTCGCTACTGAAATATACTTGATACATTGCAAATATGCACTTAATATATTTAATTGATATACTTGATATACTTGACTATAATTAGATAATTAAAAGTACAGTGACCGTAAAAGGACAAACATCAAAATATAGAGATCAAAATAATATTTTAACCTTAAAATTATTTCACTTTCCTTAGGCAGAGATCTATGAACTTTTCTAACTAGCTTTTCTTTTGAGATCGTCTCGCCTAGGGCAGATGATTGACCATTCACAATATCAAGCAAACGAACATTAAACTCAATATTTGTTTGGTTTTCAAGCATTTTCAATAAACTTGGTGGTCAACAGTTGAAGTTTGACATTTTGACTTTTGATGTTCCCTCATGAGCCACAGTTAGAATATCCCACGTTTCTTTGACTAAAACACACGTGTTTATCAACCAAAAGATATTTTTGTCAACATCATTAAAGATATCATTGAAAGCACGAGAATTCTCAAGAGAGACTTCATCCTCAACTTCTGTCCACTCGATTTCAGGTTTAGGAGCATTCTCATCATTAACAACAACGATTCACGAATGAGTCCATCTAATTGCAACAGATTTTCAAGTCTTGTGATCAATAAGTTTCTAAAAGGCTATCATTCTAGCCTTCTAATATGAATAATTTGTTCCATTTAGCACTAGGAGACGTGTGGTAGATCCATCTTCTTTGATACCTTTCATTTGAAGAAATACAGATCGAACTAGAAGTGATGGATATGATGTGATCCACCATGATACCAATTGAAATTAAGGTTATCTAATATACAACAACACTTGTCAACTCAAAGAACATTAGAGATAAACACAGAAAAATATAGCAGGAATAGAATATAGAGTTTGGTAGTTTAGTTCGATGCAATGCCACCTACATCTAGAGGGCACAATATACCCAAGAAAGATAAATTCACAAATATAATGTCAAATTATTACAATGACACATCATATCTTTCTTGAATGATCACGAACATCTTTTTGATCCATGCATGATTTGGTGTTGGAAATATTTGTTGAGAAGCAAACAAGGTTTTTTATATCTACACAAACATCTTGGCGCACCACCCACACACACTCTTAAGGCATATGCGCGTGAAGATGCTAGAAAAGTTCGCCCAATCTCTTTAGAGAGCTACTCTGTATGTGCCATTAAACCGATCAAAAACCTTACCACGACTATCATGTTTTTTCTCTTTTTGCTTTCTTGATTAAGATGTTCAAAAATTCTGAAAGTGGAGGATTAAACAAGTGCTAGCTATCTTGGCATGACATGGTGTAATTAGTGTGTCATATCTACCAAAGTTATACTCGAAAATCAACAAGAAAAAGGTCTATCTTTTTTCTCCTTTTAAACTTTTAGATGGAACATAGAATTATTAGTCATTTGAATTAATTTTTAAAAATGTTTTTTACTTAAAATAATAAACATATGTATTGCATGTTATATTGTTCTAAAATTTTCAATATTCCCTCCTTTTGGCCATTTTTTCATGCCATTTGATCATTGTCCCTGGGTTGGTGGCCTAACTCACTCTCCTCCTCTCTCAGATAAGAGATGAGAGAATTAATAAAGTATTTACTTTTGTAATGACAAGTGTTGTAAGATATAGAATAAAACAAATATTAAAAACTTTTAAATTGATGTTATGATTATATTTACCATTTTAAAGTCATGTTTTGAGAAGAAGATCTCAACTAACATTTTGTAGTATAGGTACATTTTTGTTGTTATTGTCATCCAATATACCTATTTGACTAAAATCAATTCCTAGTATGAAATTGCTTAACCCATAGTATTTAGGTGCATCTGGGAGTGTACTGATATTTTTCAGTCTTTTTCAAATACGCTATACTACATGTAGTTTGCATAAAAATAGATGAAGCCCAAAATGCATATAACATTTTTTATAGTATGTTAAAGTAATTTTTATCAATTAGTCCATTATTTACTATAAATCTTCAATTTCAATTCAACTTTAAGCATAACAAATGTAGCCATTTTTACTTAACATTTAATAAAGATTTTACTTCATGTTTACCTTTTTAGAAATAGATTTTTTTTCCATTTTGAGTACAGAGATACACACTTTAGACTTTTTTTTTTTTTTTTTTTTATCAAAGTTACATATTTTTATATCAATTGAATTATGTCTCATTTAGGTCACGGATATACTAATTCAATCGTTCATAACTTTTTGTATTACTTTTGTAATGATTTGATTTTTCAACCAATGAGTTTTGAGATATATTTTAATATAATTTTTGTTAAAATTATTGAATGGATGTGATAGTAATTGAATAGGAAGTAAAAACCGAAACTCTTAAAAGTGATCGTATATAAAAGTTGCAACTCCTAAAGTCATTGTATATGTGTTTTTCAAATTACTATCAACAAGTGCGTCACTTTCATGAAAAGGAGCCGCCTTTCAAATATTTTTCCAGAAAGGAAAAATAAAATGTCAATCACATATAAAGCCAAACTATAGAAATGAAAAAAAAAAACGAAAAATTGTAAAATAAACTTTAAATGGTCATTTTTTACGAGTGGGTTGAAATAGTTTTTCTCAATCCATCCTGATCGAGATTGACCACCAATATTTGAATAAAAAATTTAACTTTTTCATCTTTTTTTTTTTTTTTTTTGCTTTTTTAGGTGACATCTTGCGCAAGATAAACATCAAGATTCTACTGATTTTTTTATCCAAATCTCGATGATCGTTCTCAAGTGAAATGGACCAAAAAAACTATTTCAATGAATTTTTTAACAGGATGTTAGTTGCAAAAATGGTAACATCTTAAGATTAATTATGACAACTTTTTAATCCTAAACAAGCTAACCATTTGTTTTGATTTTTAATACTTAAAACTTAAACATTGTTTCAATTAGTCTCTGCATAATAGAAAATGTACTAATTATCCATTTTGAAAGTCTGGTTCGATTTCATCTCACAAATATTAAACTCGACAAAATCACATCAAAACATAATCGAAAAACATAAAATTAAAACAAAATATGAACTATATGGAAAAGAAAAGACACAAGAAAAAGATTATGATAGATACAATTATTATTAGTAATTCCAAAGGCAATCAAGGGCATGATCATAAGAAGGAGGGGATTGATGAAGTTGGTATTGGTAGGAAGGTTTATTATTAGTTGAAGAAGTGACCTTCAAATTCCAATACTCCCTCTTCTTTTCCTCATCCTCTTCAAAATCCCCTAACCAAAACAAAGCGTCGTCGTTTTGGTCCTCCTCCATTGAATTGGAGAAGCAGGTCACGTGCCACGCATCTGACTCTGTTAATGGAGGAAGTAAAGAGGAGGAAGAGGAACAACTTGTTACCATCTCTGACATTATTTCATTGCCTTTTTTACCCATTGAGCTTTCACTCTTCTGGAATATTCTGCATATTACCCATTCCTTCTGCACCCAATTAAAAAATAAATGAATAAAACAAAACTTATAATTGCCTACCAATTTTCTCCTCCCAACTTATAAAATAAAATAAAATATCATTTTCATCATCTTTCTACTTCAAGCTCATTTCTAATTTCTAGTTTAGTTTATATACTTTTAAATAATCAAATTTAGTTTATGTGTTTTAATTAAGTAAATTTAAAATTAATCTCTATATACACACTTCATAGAGCTAACTTCTTTTATAATCATTTAATTTTTTATTTTTTTAAATAAATTTATAAATTATTTTTGTTTCGACGTTTTCAAAAACCAAACCAAATTTTAAAAATTAAAGAAAAATAAGTTTTACTTTTTGAGTTTAGTTAAGAACTTATGTGGTTAAGTAGGAGGCTAAAAACCATGATAAATAAGTTGTAAGAAAACAAACACAAATTTCAAAAACCAAAAACGAAATAGATATCAAATAGAGCTTAAATATTTGTCTAGAAAATACTGAACCATGAACTAAAAAACTCATTTTGATTAAGATTTATTGAAGATATAAAGTATAGAGACTAAAATAGGAAAAAGATCACAAAATACAAAAACTAAAATAGTATTTCAATCTTGAATTTTCGACTTCATCCATCTAATTTAGTCGAACTTCATAAATCATACGTATCATTCACATGATAACATGATTCAAAGCTAAGTATTAAAAGAAGAGTTAAATTACAAATTTGATCCCAACAAAAAGTTATAAGTCCATATAATTTAAAACTTAAAATTTTAGTTTTTATGATCTAACAAATTTTTCATAAAAAAATCTCTCATAAAACAATCCTTATAATAAAAAAGAAAACTTGGGGACAATTACATAGAGAGATGAAAACTGAAATTAAAGGCATTATAATATATATATAAAACACAAAATTTATTAAAAAAGAAAAGAAAAGAAAAAGAAGAAGAAAAACCTGGGATGAATTAGAAGGAAGGTGATGATAACAAGGAGAGGAAGAATTGGAGTGTAATCTATATTCATGCATCACCCAATTAGACTTATCTCCTCTGGGGGCTCTGCCTTTGTAAAAAACCAAAGTTTTCTTCATTCCCACAACATCATTTCTCCCTTTTAATATCTCTTTATCTTTCCCTGTTGCCTTCCAATACCCTGCCTCTGTTGCTCTATTTGTCCTTAATCCTGTTGGGTATTTCCTATCTTTCACACAATAAAAATACCATTCTTTCTCTCCCATTTTAGCCTTCCCTGTCCAACAAAATCCAAATCCCTATTTCATTATCAATATCAAACAGTTATCAAACGAGTCATGTTTTAGCCTTACCAGGCAAATCCCATGGCTCGCACTTGTTGAGATCGACTTCCGCGATCGCCGGAGACGAGAAAGTAGAGGAAAGGACTTTGGGGGAAAGGTAGTGTGTGATGAGCTCTTCGTCCGTCGGATGGAATCGGAATCCAGGTGGCAGTTCCATAACCCTTTGATCTTCCTCTGAATTCCCAAGTTTTTGGTGGTGGTAGAGGGAAATATAAAACAGAGGAGCTTTTGTAGAGAGACAAGAAAAAAGAGGTTTAGTGGTTAATTAAGAAAATTCTCAAATACCTTAATGCTCGTTTTATAACAACTTAACAACCCTTGTTTCTGTCTCTTTTTTTCTTCTTTCAACTTGACTAGGAACGTTTTACCTTCTTTACAAAAGCTTCAAATTTTACCCTTTTTTTAAAAAAAAATACTAATTGAGAAAGGACTTTTATATCAAATCTTATCCAATTATATGTGTACTACTTTTTCTTTCTTCTTCCTTTTTTTTTATATGCACATACTACTCGAAACGTAGGTAATAACTCGTATTTTTCTTTTAAAAATAATTATGTACAACTTAGACTGCATTTTATTTATTATCCACACAAAAATGGAATTAGAAAAAAACATATCCTTTGAAAAAACAAAAAAAAAAATGCTACATGGCAAAATTTTATTGGACAATGCTTGAGATACACTAAGATACGTGCATCCGAGGGAGCACCTAAATTTTTTTCATCTTATTTTATACTTTATAATCAAGGAAAATCTATATTTTCATCTTAAGCATGGTAGAATGTTTCCATTTTCATTTTAAATTTTTAGTTTAATTTAGTCCAATAAAATGGATTATAGATGTAACATAAGTATTGCAATTCGTATCATCTAAAAACTTCTACTTTGATGAGTGAATAAAATTGCATTAAACAAGTTTGTTAAAACCTATAAAATTTTTTGAAAATCAACTCTTATTCTTTTCTCTCTCTTTTTTTTAAAAAAAATCTTATAAATTTCATGCTTAATATATGTTTTATAATTGATTCTATATATATGACGGTAAAAAAACTTCAATAACATGCACTTTTTAAAAATTTAAAATGGGTATTGCAATGAAGTGAAAAAAAAAAAAAAAAAAAGGGAATAGGAATAATTATCTAAATTTAACGTGCAGTTAAATGAAATTAAAATTTGATGTATAAATTGAGAAGCAAACTTCAATTAAAATGGATGAATTTGCGATTTCTGAACTTTTTAAAAAAAAAAAAATGTCTTTCATTATTTAAAGTTTATTGACAATTTCTATAGAAGGAATGACTTTGAAAAAGAAGGAAAACTGTGAAATAATGTGAATGAAATATATTAAACTCAAAAAATAAAGACTTTGGGTTTTTTTTTTTTTTTTTTTTTTTGAAGAAAATAAAAGTTGGGAATGGAATTGAAATTATTGGGATAGTGAATAGGGAATAGTGTACTTTGGTTAATTAGGTCAAAAGGGGAGAGTTGGAGAAATTAAAAGTCATTGTGTTAGTTGTTATCTGCCTAAACAAAAAGTCATCGACTTTATAACAATATAAAAATGTCTTCGTGTGGAAGATATCCATATTTTCAATTTCTTATTTACTTCCTTTTTTTTCATATATTGATATGAAGTTGAATTGGTCAAATATTCTTATGTGTGGTCTAAGGTCGGTAAACAGGTGAGTCGATAACAATACTACACTAATTAACCTATATTATTTTTTTTTAAAGTTCGAAAGTATTTTTGATCGGTAAACTTTTTAGAATGGTAATAATTTAGTGTCTACATTTTGATTTGTAACGATTTCATCAATATACTATTAATTTTATAATAATTTAGTTTTAAAAATCTGAATTAAGGACTTAATTTTATAACAACCAAATCTATAGGAAGCCCTTTAGTTTTTTTTGTACTTTAGTATATTAGAATTTAGTTTTTGTATTTTTAAATTTATGGCAATTAGTCTCCATATTTTCAAATTTATCGATTTAATCCCATTATTGAAAAAAAAAATATCAAATTTGAATGTCACTTTTTATTAATTAACAATTTAGACTTTGTAACTTATAAATATTTTGGGTCCCTATTTAGTTTATCATGCGACCTAAATAGGAAATTTCATTAAATTTTAATTTTCATGATAAGGACTGTGTCATGGAAGATTTTATGATATAGTGACTAAATTGTTACATATTTAAATTAAAAAACTAAATTGTTACAAAATTAAAAATATGAATAAACATTGTAAATCCAAATTATATACTAAATTTTTAATTACATGAAAGTTTAGACACCAAAAGTGATTTTTAACTTGTAATAAATGGTTAAACATTTCAAACCCTTTCCGGTGCAAAACTTATAATAAATGGTTTACCTCTCATAGGTCTTTTTTTTTATATAATTTTGCCTTAATAATTTTCTTATTGTTGTGAAATTGAAGAGCATAAGAGAAAATATAATATAATAGTATATAAATATAATAATAAAATAAATAAATAAATATAAAAATAAAATAAAATAATTAAAATTATGAAAATTTAATAATATGAAATTTTAGTGGAAATTTGAAGTGGATTTCTCACCAATGTGTGTGATTTTAAGATCCACCAAATGTCGCTACTTATAAAGTGACAAGTTGGATGTGGTCTTATATGGACACCAAATATAAATAACTATAAGGCACATGAACAACATCAAGATTGACACATGGCTTTTAGGACACTAAGCAGTGGGCATCCATTTATTTTTATAATATTTATAATACATTCCCTTAGATGCTCACGTATATATAAAACATGCCTAGTTAAAACCTTACTAGAAAAAACCCAATGGAAAAAAAACCTAGTGAAGGAAAAAGAGTACATATTTCATATACCATATAGTCTTAAAAGAATACAATATATTTACTCTCCCCCGTGAAAACATCACTTAAGATCTCTAAGTTTCCACATTCCAATGTTGTGCACCAAGTTTTCAAAAATTGCGGTTTTATCCTTCGAACAAATTTGTTGTACAGTGATGTCGTCATTTTCTTCAATATCATGAGTGTAAAAAAGCTTTGATGAAATGTGTTTTGTTCTATCTCCTTTAATATATCCTCCTTTGATTTGGACCATGCAAACTGTGTTATCTTCGTATAATATTATTGAAAGATTTTTATTAGAAAAAAAGCCACATGTTTCACGAATGTTGAGTAACTGATCTTAGCAAGCCACATTCTCAACTAGCCTCGTGAATTGCAAAAATTTCAGCATGATTTGAGGAAGCGGTTGTTACAGTCTGTTTCACTGATCACTATGATATAACTATTTCTCCACGTGCGAACAGATAACCTATTTGAGATCTAGCTTTGTGTAGATCAGATAAATATCCAGAATCTGCATATCCAACTAGGTCAAAATTTTATTTATTTGAATAAAACAAACCCATATCGATTGTTCTTTAGAAATAATGGAGTATATATTTAATTATGTTCTAATGCCTTTTTGTACAGAAAGAACTATATCAAGCTAATAAATTTACTGAAAAAGTAATATCTAATCTTGTATTATTAGCAAGATACACAAATGCACTAATTGCACTAAGATATGGTACTTCAGGACTAAAAAGTTCTTCATTATCGTCTCAAGGTTGAAGTATATCTTTCTTCATATCCAATGAACGGACTTCTATTGGAATATTTAATGGATGAGCTTTGTCTATATAAAATATTTTCAAAAATTTTCCTGTATAAGTTGACTGATGAATAAATATTTCATCTGCTAAATTCTCAATTTAAAAACCAAGGGGAAAAAAATCTGAGATCTTTCATTTCAAATTATTTCTTAAAATATTCTATTACTTTTGAAAGCTCCTTAGAAGTTCCAATTATATTCAAGTCATCAATATATACAGTTATAATAACAAATTTTGATTGCGAATTTCTTTATAAAAACACACACACATATTGGATTATTTTGATATTCTTCTTTCAATAAATATCTACTCAGTCGATTGTACCACATCTGTCCTGATCGTTTCAATCCATATAAAATGATCTTTGTAACTTTATTGAATACAATTCCTTGGAATTTGATGTGTATCTTTCAGGTACCTTAAATCCTTTTAAGATTCTCTTATAAATATCATTATCAAGAGATCCATATAAATTTGTTGTGATACATCCATAAGATGCATATCTAGACTTTCATACACAGTCAGACCAATTAAATATCATAGTGTAATTACATCCACCACCTCATAATTAATACCAGGTCTTTGTAAAAAATCTTGTGCAACTAGTCTTGCTTTGTATCTTGTACCTTCATTATTTTCATTTCTTTTTCTCCGGAATACCAATTTGTATCCCACATGTTTGACGCCTTCTAATGTTCGGACTACTGGTCCAAAAACCTGCTTTTTTTAAAGTGATTTTGATTCTGCCTCGATTGCTTCTTTCCACTGAAACCAATTTTTTTTATGTTGACATTCTTCAACAGATCTTGTTCTGGATCCTCATTTTCAGATATAATATCAAAAGCAACATTATAAGCAAAAATTTTGTCAATAACTACATTAGTTTGATTTCATCTTTTTTCTATCATGACATAATTGATTGAAATCTCATTATTATCTTTAGGTATTTCACCTTCCTCACTAGTTATGTTGGGGATTTTTCATGGGTATTCCCCAACCAAGTCTTTTTTACTATTAATTATTTTTCGTTTTTTAGGATATTTATCTCTGAAACCTACTAGTCTACCACGCTTCTAACGTGTTCCAGACTCATTAGTGTCAATTTGTTGTGTTGGGATATCAATTTTTTATGGAACATTTACAGTTGGTATATGTGACTTAGTTACTTTTTTTGCATTTATAAATGCATCTGGTAATTGATTTGCTATATTTTACAAATGTATTATTTTCTGAACTTCAAGTTCACAATTTATCTCATTAAAATGACAATCAGTAAATCTTGCAGTAAATACATCACCCATCAGGGGTTCAAGATATTTAATATTGATGGGGAATCATATCCAATATATATGGGGAATCATATCCAATATATATTCCTAACCTCCTTTGAGGACCCATCTTAGTGCATTGTGGTGGAGCAATTATACCATATACTACACATCCATAAATTCTCAGATGGGAAATATTTGGCTCATAACCATAAGCTAATTGTAATGGCGAGTACTTATGATAAGCTATTGACTTAATGCATACAAGTGACACTGCATGCAAAATAGCATGTCCCTATATAGATGAAGGAAGCTTAGCTCTCATAAATAATAGTTTAATAATTAATTATAAGCTTAGCTTTTAGGGAGGCTTGATAAAAGTCAACTAAGTGTTTTGACGTACGATAGATATGTGACCAATGCTCAGTCATTCCGTATCGGAAGCATTTATTTTCAACACTCTTTGAACTCTTATCTTGTAGAGTTTTTCCTTTGTGATCATCATTTTATGTGATTCTTTTGAAATTTGAATGATTAGAATGACCACCACGAAAATAATAATTATTTCTTCCTATATCACGGTCATGACCTCGATCACGACCATGGTCACGACCACGACCTCGATCATGATTATTAATATTCACAACATTCATTTTAGGGAATAGTGTTGTTCAGCTGGTGAGATTCGTGGTTCTTTATCAATAACTCGTTATTTTGTTCGGCCACAAGAAGACATGAAATTAGTTTAGAATATTGTTGAAAACCTCTCTCAATATTACTGCTGTAGAAGCATATATTCGAGACATGAAATATAGAAAATGTCTTCTCTAACATATCAGCATCAGTAATTTCTCCCCATAACAACAATTTTGAATTGATTTTAAATAATGCGGAATTGTAATTATTTACTAATTTAAAATCTTCTAGTCTTAAATGCATCCACTCATAACGAGATTTAGAAAGAATAACTATTTTTTAATGATCATATCTTTTTTCCAAATTTTTTTACAAGATACGGGGATCTTTTATTGTAAGATACTTCATTTTTAATTCTTCGTTGAGATGATGACGAAGGAAAATCATTGTCCTGACTGGATGTCGTATTTTCTTCTTTAATTGTTTCTCCCAAGTTCATAGCATTCAAGTGAATTTCAACATCGAGCACCCATGACAAATAATTATTGTCATTAATGTCAAGGGCTACGATTCTAATTTTGTAAGGTTTGTCATGGCACATTATCACAAAATATTATACTTATATTAGAAATTTAATATATACTAAATATATAAAATAATATTTAATTTATTAATTGTAATAAAGAGGAAAAAAAACCGACTTATCTTTAGAACCTACCTTCAGCAATGGAAACAACAGGAGTTCATGCTGATAACGTGTTGTGAAATTGAGGAGCGCAATGGAACACAATGGATATGGAGAAAATATAATATAATAGTATATAAATATAATAAATAAATAAAATAATAAAATAAAATAAAATAATGAAAATTTAGTGAAAAATTAAAGTGGATTTCTCACCAATGTGTTTGATTTTAAGATCCACTAAATGTCACTATTTATAGGCAAAGTGGCAAGTAGAATGTGGTCTTACATGGATACCAAACATGAATAACTATAAGACACATGAACAACATGAAGATTGACACGTGGCTTTTAGGACACTAAACAATAGACATCTATTTATTTTCATAATATTTATACTACTTATTTATTAATTAATTTTTTTGAGTCATCATTAGTAGTTAGGAGATTGAATCATCAACTTTCTTTGATAATTATTGGTATCTTATTCACTAAATTATACTTTGACTCTTTTTTCTAGTTTTCATTTATTTATTTATTTATAATTATTTATTAATTATTTATATTTCTTAATGGTTACCTAATACCACGTTTTTATTCCATTTTCATGTGAATGTTTTTTAATTACAACCAAAGAATTTCAACTTCAAACTTTTAATTTTAAGAGAGATACGTTAAAATGAGTATAACTCAATCGGTATCAAACATGTGTTGTCAACTTCAAGATCAGGAATTTGATCCCTCACCCCACATATTATTAAAAACAATAATAACAAAGATAATACATGCCATTTCCATCTATGGTTAATAACATGATATTAAAATCTTCAATTTCATATGAATGAGAGAATAGAGATTATGGTGTTGAAACACGGGATAATTTTTTCTTTTTTTTTGCAAATCTTACTTTTTGAACCATGTGATAATTTTTTTTTTTTCAAATTTTACTTTGATCTTCAACATCTAAATTTTTGTTGTCTTCACCTTTAAAAATGTAAATTGATTCTATTTTAATCTTTAATTAAACTTTGTATATAAAGTTATGGTAGCCATTATGGTAGATTTTAGTTAATTCATTTTAAAACTTAACACTTGCACTAAACTACTAGACTTGAAATACTTATACTAGAGACACTAATAGTGTATTAGGTCATATTCAATTTTTTTTTATATATATATATAATAATAAAGTAATGACAATAATTGAAATTGTTTTGTGTTCAAAATTTTGGACTTGACCTAAAGATATAGATTTATTCCTAATTTCCTAATTTAGCCCATATTTCTTAAAAAGTATTAATTTTACCTATATATAATGTATGCTCTTTTTTGTATAATCATTTTGTAAAATGCCTAAAAAATATCATTAAACTTGTGAGAAATGAAAAATAAGATGGTTGGATATTTATTAGATAGTTTGACTAGGATGTCATATAGAAAACAATATATAAAATACATAATTCATCTTTTTTTTTTTTTAGTGTGTTTCATGTAGGTGGAGATTTTGATTACTAGATTGGCATGTCCTCTTCAAATAATAATAATAAAAAAGACTAAATACGTTAGTGTCACGTCATATTTATATATATTAACATTTTTTTTACAAAAGTAAAAAAAAAATTACTTGATCATGATAAATCAATATAATAAACAAGTAAATTTTCAGATACTAGGGACAAAATTTTTTAAAAAAAAAATGTAAAAGAAAAAGAGCATATTTATATTTAGAGTATTTGTTTGACAACAAAAATATAATTAAACTAAAAGTTTTAATAACAAAAATAAATTTAAACCATCATGAATTGGCTTGATGATACACAAAACAGTAACAAATTTTCTTAACATTCAAATGTTGTAAGATCATTGGTTGTCCCATGAAAATAATCGAGGTATGTGTAAACTGATTTGAATATTTATCGATATAAAGAAAATAAAATAGATTAAGTTATATATTTTTTAATAGAGGCATAATCATATTCACTTCTACAAAATAGTAAAGTTTCCCTTTCCACTTTTCTTGAAAGTCAAGAATTCCAAAAATAATCAAAATGAAAATCCAATTGAGGGACATATCACCTTCTAGTGAGAGTGGCTTATTCACATATACAATAGAAATTGAACAATGATATCTACAATTAATTTTCTAAAACAAGAGGGAAATTTTGAATAACAAAATCCAAATAAAATTCAGATAATAATAATAATAATAATAAATAATAACGAATAATTTTACCTCAACGCTGAATTCTTTTGATAAGATTTTATTTTATTTTATTTTTGAAAGTTACAAGTTTCTTATAAATAGATTTTTAAATTTTACTATATAGTTTAAGAAAAAATTGTAAAATCTTGACCAAAATTTAAAAAGTAATTAAAAGATTTTTTTCCAGTATAAATTTAGAAACATTTGAAAAAGCTCACTCACCATTGGAAAAATTATAGTATATATCGATTTGATATTTTGGTTTAAATTATGTAGTGAGAATAAAGTTAAAACATTTAAAAGTTTGACAAATGAAAATATATAAGGATAATGAATAATATATTAATTATAGGGTAATCGTTTTAAATGGTAAAAGTGTTTAAAAATATTATCAAGTATAGTAAAATATCATTATCTATCAGTGATAGACGAAGTCCATCGCGATCTATCGTTATATATCACGGATAGACAATGACATTTTGTTATATTTTTAAATAAGTTGACTCACTTTTCTTTATTTGAAATCAACCGTTAATTATAAGTAATTTTTGTTATTTGAAATTTAATTAAAGTTTTTATTATGAGTGAAAAACAATAGTTTGTGACTTGTTTGGTAATCATAGTTTTTGATTTTTAATTTTTCTATTTTTTAAAACAAAAGGCATATAAGTTTGGTAAACTATTTTTGTTTTCTATTTAAAAAGAATAGAAAACTGCAACTATTTTTGTTTTCAATTTATTTTACAAACAAAAGTAAAGAAATAAAGAATTATTTGACAACTATTTTTTATTAAATGAATAACGAACTGGGATTATAATATTATTTCATCTAATATATGTACGGGCTAAAACCCATTCAAAATTTTTATTTCAAGTTTGTAAACTTTTGTAGAACGTGGTAAAAATACATAAAAATCTTTCGCACATGAATATTATTACATGTCTAAATATAATAATAAATAATAAAATAATAACTTTTATATGAACAAAAAGCAAAAAAAAAAAAAAAAAACAATCATATTAATTACCATAAAAATTCCGAGGCTCCAATTTGCTCATTTTCTTTTAAAATAAAATCATGTCTTCAAAATTAAAAAATAAAATATAAAGAAAAGTAACCTAATCTCATTTATTCAAAGTACTTGTCATGTGATTAACCTCCGCCAACAAACAAATTTTGTCCATAAGTATGATTAAGTATACTTTGGCATTGTTATTTTTTTTTTTCTAGAAGACTTTAGCATTGGCATTGTTATTTTTTTTCTAGATGACTTTAGCATAGTTATTTATATAAACATAATTTATCTTTAAAAAAATTATATAGTAAGACCGTCACAATATAATGATACATTTTTTTAATTAAATATATAAGAGAAGTAGTTTAGATTTATATTGACATACAAATTTATAAATCATCTCCCATTATTATGAAGTAATTTTATGGCAGTGCCATTCAATAAGTTTTTAATGTTTTAAAAAACAAGGTTAGTATGTATATACAATCTATTGAATTAATCGACACTCAAACATCTTTCATTTATAAAATATTAACCATTAAATATCATTCTAGCAAATAAATATCCATTTGAATTGTTGATAAGAATTACTTTTCCATTTTTAAAATAAAATTTAAATTAAAAACTTAGGATCAGAATTTGAAAACTAAAACAAGTTTTCAGAAACGGTTTTATCAAACCATTTACCTAGTCAATAAGGATGTTTAAATAATCTGATAATTTAAAAATCTACATTATCCAATCCAAAATGGAAGAGTTTGATTGAGTCGGGTTAAATTTTTTCTATTTTTGTTGGATTGAGTTATGGATTGACTAAAAAAATTGGGTTGATCCGACCCAACTCGATTTATATTTATTTCTCCTCATTTAAAGTTTAATTACTTGTATTGAATAAATTGTAAATTTTTAATATTTTTCTTTTAAAATTTTTGTTTAAAGTGTACAGTAAATATCGTAGATATTTAGTATATAACATTTGAATTTTACAAGATATTAGTTATTGGTTATGTGTTGTATATAAATTTATATATTTTTAATTAAAAAGAAAACATAAGTAATAATCCAATAACCTAACTCAATGACGGTTGGGTTGGAGACCTTATTTAGGTCCTTTGGGTTGGTTGGGTTGGAGACCTTATTTAGGTCCTTTGGGTTGCCAATCCAACTAATCCAAATTTTCAGATTGCTCCAAAAAAAAAAAAAATACCCCCAATCTAATCCAATCCAATCAATCCAAATTTTCGGACTACTCCAAAAAAAACACCTTCAATCCAGTCAAATCCAACCCATGTATACGCCTAATAGTAATTTGTTGTATGTTTTCATTTGAAAAATAAATTTATTTTTTATTATAAGAAAATGAACTTATTTACTTTCCATTTCTTTGTTTATAAAATTTAATTCTTAAGAAACTTCTAGCCGAATTAGAAGACTACAAAGAATAGTTATAAAATATTGTATTTTATATTTTAAAATTGATGTATATATATTAAAACTTAAAACAAAACCATTAAACTGTGAAGAAGAAAGTTGACACTAAATTCAAAAAAAAAATTTCTCTTTACATAAATTTAAAAACTCTTTTACAAAATAAAAAATCAAGAAAAAAACTAATATCAAAATTATAACATCGATATAACAACCCTAAAGGGATGAATAGGGTTTAATTAAACTAATTAAATTTTTTCCTACTCAATTAAACAAATTAACAAACTTTTTGATAACATAATTTAAACAATAAATTCATGCAAATAAATTCAATTCAAAATAGCCCCATAATTAAAACTAACATTTTAAGCACCCAATTTGATTTTATTAAAAAGATTGGTATGAAATATGTAAAGATCAATTCAACCAACCTAAATTAATATTAAGCAATTAATTTAAGGAACAAATATTGCAATTAATTCCATGCAATAAAATATAATAAAAAATTAATTGAAAAACTAATGTATGAGAGTGATAGAGAAATCAACACCGAAAATTTTATAGTGGTTTGGCATAATCGGGCTACGTCCACTTCCCAAGCTCTTCCTGGGTACTTCACTAGAAGTCTTTGACTCTTTCCACGACTTACAATGCTACAACTTTCTTTTTCTGGATGCAAGAAAAAATCCGATCCTTTCCATGGTTGAGGAGCAAACCATTACAACGTCTATTTTTTAGATCAAGAGCAACTCTTACAAAATGTTTGTAAAAATAAAGAGCACACTTGACAAACTCTCTAAAAGAGTGATTTTACAAATTTTAGTTCACAACAAATTAATTCTCACAATACATAAGATATCTCTCTCAAGAATTAGATGAAAAGAAGAAAATTAAAACTTAGAGAGAATTACAACGGTGACTTTGAGTTATAGAGAAAGTACAAAATTGTTCTAAACATTTGGAGAATAATATGGTTTAAATAAAGAGGAAGAATTGTTGAAAACCACATTTAATTTGAACCATTGGATCTTGGAAAACAAAATTGAATAGTGGAGATTTAAACTCAAATAGTCATTAGATACAAACAAACAATAATATAATAATATATATCTTTTTAAATCATTTTTTAAAACTCAATAAAAAGCAATTCCCACCATGTATCCGAAATTAGCCATTAGACACACATATAAAATAATATTAAATTCATGTGTTCAAAACTAGTCGTCAGATACAAACATAAAATAATATTAAATCTATTTTCCTTTTAAAATTATTTTCTTTTTTAAAGGAATTCAAAATCTCAAAAGGTCACCATGTATCACTCTCTTATGATCCATCATTCGACCAATATACTACCAATGTCTACATGCAAATGGTCCAATTAAGCCATATCATCTACCACGGTATTTTTCAATTAAACTTATTTCGCCTATATCTTCTTTGTTTGAGTTTTGTTTTGGGAGATTCAAATTGTATTGGAATCGTTGTTCCGAGCTCTATGCAATGACGCTTCAAAACATACAAATTGTCAATAAATAAAAGCAGGGTTTTTATCATCAAAATATTAATTAATTAATTAAAATAAATTAATTTGATATTAATTAATTACTTAATTAAAATAAATTAATTACTTAATTAAAATAAATTAATTTGAGATTAATAGCTAAAAAGTCAACAAAAATGAACATGACACTGACACATATGTTAATGATTAAGAGCTATGTGATTCGAATCTCTTTACTCTCTTGATATTAAAAAAAAAAAGGGAAAGAATTATTGCCAAATAAGTTTGTGGAGGAAGAACATTGATTTTTTTATAATACTCTTAAATTTTAAATCAATTTTTTAAATTAAGACATATATAAAAATATAATAAGAAAAGAAATATCTTGTGTAACTTGATGTATTGAACGCATTATTTAATTACAGAAATTATATACATATATAATTTCAATTATCGTTTTTATTATATATTATCGTGAGGGACCAAATAAAATAGTATTAATTAATTTTGCATTTTGGAATTAGCATTCACATCAATGGAAATGGACAGAGCCATTATGCTTGCATTACCTAACCTTGGGGAAATGACGACTTTAGGCTCCACTTCTATACATTTCATAGTATGTGAAAGGACCAAAATACCCTTTATCTAAATATTGTTATACAATTAAATTTGAGGATTAGATATATATATATTTTGTTAAAATACTATTTTGGTTTTGATAATTTGAGGTTTTTTTAGTTTTAGTCTATGTGCTTTTAATAAATATTAAATTTAGTCTCTCAAAATTAACTTATCAAAATAGACTAAAAAATAATAATAGTTTTAATGTAAGTATATATAATGTGTGAATATGTTTTTAAACTTTAGAATGAAGGTCCTAATAAATATTTTTTTTAAAAAAAAAAATCAACCATAAATAAGCACCAAAGAATAAATTTAAGATTTCTTAAAAATACATACACTCAAATTGAACATTTGAGAGTCCGTAAACTAAAATGGAATAAACTTCAAATTATAGTTACCAAAATTATATTTTAACCTAACAATTTTCTTTTTCTCTCAATTATGTAAAATACACTTAATATATTTCTTTGTAAGTTTGATTCTTATTAAATTATAGATAATGGGTACTATTACGGTTGAGAAAATGCTCCTCCATGTGTGATATTGATTTAACATCATATGGGTAGTCAATCTAAGATCTCCAGACAATGTTACGTGAAATTTTTTTACAATAGTAATGATTTATTTAAGTCCCATATAAATAGTAGAACTCATCTCATATTTAAGTACATGAAAATTATCATGAGTTTTGTTTTATTAAATACATAACTTAAGCATAAGAGTGTAGTAAGAAAATCACCATACCAATGTTAGTATTTTATACTGATAATCATCTGGGTCAAATCATTTTCACTTAGGTTTCAACGTTGGTGACCTACGTTCGCACTAAAATCACACATTAATCGTGGGTACATATACTTATAAAATTAAAAAAGAAAAAAGAAAAATTTGTTAAAGTTTCACATGGGGTGATCCATAGATAATTTAAATTAAAAAGAGAACATACTTTTTTACAAAGTTTGATCAATTATTTCCTTTTTATACAGTATATCACTTTTGAAATTTTGTTTTTAACGAGCAAGGAAAAGTATACTCTTCTTTCTAAATTCCTAATATATTCCCTCTTTTATATTCATTATTCGTTTTTGTCGCTTATTCTCTTAAGGCAAATAAATCCAGCTTCTTCTTTTTTTTTTTTTTTTTTCTTTTAAGAAAAAAAAATTAGCGTAAAAGAAGTGACATTCCAATAATTGGTATCTTAGTTTATACTCACTATTATTGGTTTCAGATAAGTTAGAGCAACTTTTTTTTCAAGAGCAAAAAAAAAAAAAAAAAAAAAAAAAAAAAATCCTAGAATGCATTTTATGTTGGATCCAATCTTTTTCGGTTCATCTAGTTCTGTACCACAATTTGTCACGTGATAATTTTTTTAAAAATATTTTAAATTTTTTTCAAATATAGTTGAAACTTATTGGAGTAGAGGTGGACTAAAGAAAAAGAATAATTGTTTTAAATATTAAAATTACTGAAAAATATTTTTAAATATAAGAAAATATCATTTTTTATCAGTGATAGACTGTGATAGATATCAATTTATTTATCATAGTCTATCACTAATAGAATATTTTTATATTTATAAATAAATTGATTTTTTTTATTTAAAAATAATTCAAAAAGATATGTGTAGCAAATAGAATACCAAAATATTACTCTTTCTAACAAATAACTATAACAATAATTGATTAAAAAATCGAAAAAAAAAGGTTTCAAATTTCAATAATGTTGAGAAAATAAAACCATTAAGAGCTTCCTTTTGAGGAAACTAGTCACCCATGCATTGAATTGCGCGTGGCTGCTTTTATCTATTTTATGAAATTTCAATCTCAGGGGTAAACTCTTCTCTTGATCCGACGGCTGTGAGTCCATCGGTCAGTACACATTGAATATCTGCCACGTCGGATTTTTCGTAAATGCTTTTTAAATTCGATGAACTTGCCCTCGGAAATTTTTTTAGTACATCCGTATCCATTCATGGACCTTTTATTTTAATAGTGTAGTTTGACAAAATAATTAGAAAATACCTAGGTTTGAAAATATTTAGAAAAATGTGATAGTTTGGTAAGGGTAAAAGGTCGAATCTTGAATTTTCGATGATTTAGTGGTTGGGTCGAGAGTTGAAAACTCAACTAAACTAGGTCGAGACTTCAAGTCTCAATCATCTACAACCACGACCTCAACATATTTTATATATAACCGTAACCTTAAGTCTTTCGATAAGATTTTTGACCTATTGGTATTACCTTCTAATCAAGATTTGTATTTTCTCTTTGGTTTTTGGTTCGAGTCACAATACATCTTAATAATAAAAGCTTAAATTTGTGATATGGAGATTTAATTTTAAATAATAAAAATACATTTTGAAATTAGAAAAAAAAAAGAGTAATTTAGACTTTAATGAGATAACATAAACTGTATTTTAAGGGGCCATTGTATCAAATTTTTCGCTCTTCTTATATACCAAAAAAATATAAATGATTTAGACTCCTTAGAATAAGAAATAGATTCTTAGGTTTATGCTTAAACTTTTTATCCCCATTACCTTACTTAATAAATAAGATTTATATTCATTTAATAAATTTAAATTTATCTATGAAATAAAAAGAAAAGAAAATATAATTTTTATTTTTGTATTCTTCGAACTCATTCTATTTTAATTTATATATTTTCGCAAATTCAAATTTTAGTTCTTATATCTTAGATAACTTTTTAATTGTTTTCTCATTATAATTTGAAGTTAACCTTTTTTAAAGGAACTAGATAAACAATGATAATATATATATTTTTTTTTTATCTTTACTCAAGAAAAGATATCCTATTAATTTGAAAATATGTGGACTAAAATAAAATTAATATCAAAGAATAAAAGTACAAAAAACAAAAAAGAATAAAAAGTATGAAACAAGTTTTTAATATGAAATATAAATAGCCACAGAGAATACCGAATAAACAAATTAGGATAGTGAGATCCTTTTTCTTTTGAAAGGGAAAGGCAATAAGAAAGAAGAAAATCTTTTCTATAAATGTTGTAAGAGTTTTTCTTCTAAAGGTTGTATATTAATTGTATCTTATATAATTAATCTATATTCTTTTCATACAATTTGAACAATTCAAATTACCGTTTTACCTCCTATAATTACCTCTTCCTCTCTAAATAGCACTGTTACTTTAATGAAGAATATGATATTTTAAGTACCAATTGAGTTTTGCTCATTTTGGTGTTTTAACTTTAGTTTTATTATCAGAAACTTTAATAGATATATCAATTTTCATTATTTTCTTATACATTGGAAACTTTTGTAGTTTTTAAATTAATATTACATAATTTAGATATTGTTTCAATTTAAAATTTTTATAAATATTATATTACTAGTTTAGTCACTAAGATTTCAAAAATTGTGTTTAATAATTCTCTAAAATTTTAACTTTTGTCTAATATTTCGTAAATGTCTAACACATCCGCAATTTTATATATAGTAGGTTTCAAAGATATTCAAAAAGTTTAAAATTAACTATTTTATTGGACAAACAAATTAATTTTGTATCTAATTGAACCTTAAAATATCGATTTAATAAGCAATAGATGGTACATTGACTTTTTTGTAAAGAAAAAATGTGTAATATGACCTATTAGACGCAACTGTAACTATGAATAACTCGTGAAAGATCGACTTGCTTGTATTGATTATATCCATGGACACAACTTGTCTTACAGGGCATAAGAATTCATCTACGGATCTATAGTAGTTTGCCCTCATGTGCATAAGAGTTCAACTTGTCCTACAGTAATTAATGGTTTTTTTTAATATCCACCATCACAAAAATTTAAAAAAAAATAGAAAAATTTGCTCGAACTGTATGTTGATTTTTTTCTTTAAAAATAGAGTTGTGTTTTTAGCACAATATTACTAATTTGAGTTTTTTTAAGAAGATTTCTTTAGTATTATAGTTGAATCTATACCATATTAAAAAGCAAGGATTTGATTTTTTTTTTTTTTTAAAAAAAGTATTGATATATACATTTTAATTCACATTTTATTATTTTTCCATTATGAACAATAGTTTAAATATGGAAGAAAAAAAGATTGAGAATTTTTTATTTTCTATAATGTCTCTTAAAGTTAAAATGGTTAAGAATGAAAAAATTGAGAACCAAACCGATAATAAATCGAACAAAATAAAAACCAATCCATTGGTTTTGTTCTTTATTGAACATTGGTTTGGATCCCTCCTTTATAAAATCATTGGTTTGGTTCGAATTTGGGTTGGCCTCAAAACCGACAAAATCGAACCGACTACCACTCATATCTTATTATTAATAAAATATATTTTTCTTATTATTAAAAAATAAAATGGTAAATTTTTATAAAGTATATTTTTTCTATTGAAAAAAGGGAAAAGAAAAGGAGTTCGTCATTATAAAAAGTGAAAAAAAAAAAAAAACCAAAAATAGAAAAAAATGGTAGAGTGTCTCTTAATTGAATTTTACGTATTTACACAAACTCCATCGTAAATATATATATTCTGCTTTAACAAAGTATATCAAAACAAGTCAACAAAAGCGTAACTCAATTGTCATGGTGCTTGTACTAACAAATTTAAACAAAGTAATAATTTCACCATGAAATTGGACACCACCAATATACTCCACACACTAAAAAAAAGGAAAATAAAATAAAAAGAACTAAAAATAGAAAAAGAACTGGTCGAGTGTTCATTATATATATAAAAAAAACTAAATTGGTCGAGTGTTACCATTATATATATTATCACTACTATTATTTTACTACATATATATATTTTTTGAAATCATTTGTTTTGCAGGTTTTTCCTATGAAATTTTAAATAGATATTTAATATTTTGTTTGTTTTATAAAATTTTACTTTTTAAAATTTAAGATATTATTATTAAGGAAATTTTAAACCATGTCATCTTTTAATACCTACATAATTATGTGAATTTTATGCCCGAGAAAGAGTAAAAATATAGCCCAATTAATTCAATTATTTATTACTATTAGTTTATATTAATTTAGTTATTTTTAGTAATTAATTTAATGTTTAAAAAAAGTGTAATATAAAAATATCCATCTATTTTTATTTTAAATTATTAATATAACGATGAGTTAAATAATACTAAATTTAATTGATGACTACATTAATTGATCTCTTATATTTAATTAAATAATTATTTAATTTTGACTTCCATATATAAAATTGGTATGAACTATGAACACCAATATTTTAACTTCCAAATATTAATAATCTTGTCCAAACACATACATTAATTATTCTAATTATTTAAAATTCAATATTTAATATCTATATCTATAAAATAATATCTGTGATCCAAACAGATCTACATAGAGTTTTCCTACTCATTTGTTTACAAGTAAGATTTTTTTTTTTTTTGAGATGTTGACCAATTTAGAGACTTGAGATGTCGACGTGGAGAGGAAAGTGGCCCCGTTCTCACCATGACACAGCTTGCACACGACTTTCTACGTGGCATGACACAAGTGGTGGAAAAGCATGGATGTGTGTGAGAAGGGTTAGGCAACCAAATTAGATATTAATAAGAAAATTGTGGCTGGGCAATCTGACTTCTAAATTGTTGTGTGGCAATTTGTTTGTGCTCAAGTGAAAGGAACCACGTGCAAAATCAAATGTTTTGAAAACTTAAAGGATTTATCATCCTTTTTTTTAATAAAAAAAAATATCATTTTAACATTGAAATATATTGGAGATTTGTTTAGTTGGCTTTATATATTTTTTTTTCTAAGACAGTGGTTTCTACAGATATCTCAAGTAAAGTCTTAACATCTGTTTGTGACAACAAAGTATCTTCTTACCGAATATTGTCCTTATCTAAAAATATCTTGATGTAATATTTCATCCGATATTTTTCTTTATTGAAGTGGGGTCTTCCTATTCTAAATGGAAATTTGTTTGCTTTCTTGGATTCAACTATTTAAAGAGAATTATGCTGACCATTTAGGTTATCATATTGTATTTTATTGAGCAAGGCATATTTTGTTTGACGACCGAACTATTCTACATTGTATTCTTGCTCGTTACTCACTATTCCACCGTGCAAGTTCTTCATTTGTTGAAGTGCAACAATTTGAAATAAATCACGATCTTAGGGGGAGCCTAAACCATTGTTGCCAGAGAAGAGATTCTTAATCTTAGGGGGAGCACAAGACTCAGCTTTGGAGACGGAGTTCTCCATCTTAGGGGAATTCTAAGATTTATCAGTGAAGGGAGTTCGTTGACTAAGAGGAAGATATCTCAGTGAGAGGAGTCTCACACACTATCGAAAGTCGAAGTGTCTAACACTAATATTATCAAACTTAGGGGGAGCCTAAGTGCACTTGAGAGGGAGTCTCACATCTAGGGGAAGCCTACATGGTTAGTGAGTTGAGCTCAACATGAGTCACTGTAGTGATCGTGTATTACAGATAAGTACTATGTTGTAAACTGCTTAAGTCTTTAATATTAGTGGATTACCTTTCCCGGGCATACTGACCCCAGACGTAGGTAGATTATCACCAAACTGGATTACCAACTTCTGTGTTCCTTTACTTGTTTACTTGCTGTAAGTATTTTTGTTATTACAGTGTTTGCCAGTGCCTTCTATTTAACATCATATTTCAAGTGGGGAGTTGCCCCATCGCCTTTTCAATTGGTATCAAAGTAATTCACCTTCATTTCAGATGCTTTGATCATGGATGGGATCAAAGAAGGTGGTTCTACCACTCATCCTCCAGTTCTAGATAGAACTAATTATTCATATTGGAAAGCTCGAATGACAACCTTTCTGAAGTCGATAGATAGCAAAACTTGGAAGGATGTGGTCTCTGGGTGGTCTCATCCTACCACCAAAGTTGATGATGGGAAGGAAATCTTGAAGTTAGAGTCTCAATGGTCTGGAGAAGAAGATGAAGCTTGTTGGGGAATTCTTGTGCCTTGAACGCCATATTTAATGGTTGTAGACTACATCATATTCAGACTAATTAATGCTTGTGTCTCTACTAAGGAGGCATGTGATATCTTATTCGTTGCTCATGAGAGTACGTCTAAAGTCAAGATTTCCAGGCTGCAGTTGTTGACATTGAAATTTGAGAATCTTAGAATGCATGATGAAGAATCCATCGCTAAATTTAATGTTTGTCTATTAGATATTGCAAACAAGTCGTTAGCTCTTGGAGAGAAAATTTCAGAAGAAAAATTTGTTCGGAAGGTGCTTAGATTCGTACCTAAGAGATTTGACATGAAAGTCACTACCATTGATGAAGCTCAAGACATAACAAAGGTGAAAGTAGATGAATTATTTGGTTCCTTGCTCACATTTGAGATGTCCCTGGATAGAAAGATTGAGAAGAAAAACAAGGGATTGCTCTTCAATTCTCAGTTAAAGGAGAGCTCGTTGACCTCGATAAAGAGTCAGGAGATTCTCTTGCTGAATTTATATCATTGCTCTCAAAATAGTTTAATCGTGCTCTAAAACATTTCGGTAAAAGGTCTGGCACATATAGCAACAACAAGTCTAGAGGCTCTACTGGAGGAACGAAATTCCCCGTGGAAGTGTGTGAACACTGTACAATTTGGATTCAATTCGTACACAGAAAAATTTAGAAGAAAAAATCATCAAAACATGATAAACAATTATCTCCTAAGCGTTCTTTCTATAAAGAATTGAGGGAGAAAGAAACTTACCTTTGTCAAACCACAAAACTTTAAAAGATTCTCCTATGAGATTATGAACGAAGCTTCTGTAAAACACAAGAACTCTTTCTCCAAGTTGAACACTACCAATAGGAGACATTGTTATTATCAGGAAACAAGGAAGATGGAAGTGTAGGCTCCAAAGATTTTTGCAGAGGAAATTTCTCAAGAATTTTTTGTTGAGAGTGAGAAAAGTCTGAGAGAAATTTTTTATTCATCATCGTCTGTGTTTTTCTTAACCACATATATAGAGGAAGAGGAAGGAAGGGGGAGTTACTTAACTCCCTCACACATTTTTCTAAAATAACTACTTTAATATGGAGTTATTTTTTAATATTATATTAATATAATATTTATATTATGGTTAACTAACCATTAATAATCATATTATATGCATTTATAATCATATTATAATACAACTTCTTATTATAACCTATAGTTTTAATATGAATCAAATTTATTTTAAATATTAATCTATAGTATAAATCCTATTTATAATATTTGAATCTCATTCAAATATTTTTCTCTCACATATTATATAGTTTTAATTATAAATCATATTTATAATTAATTATATGTTATAATGCATCAATATACATCATATATTATATTATGCATATTAATATAATTAATTACTTAAATTTTTATAAACAATTTGACCAATTCAAATTATTCCAAAAAACCTTGTTTTTATCCTTAGCGAGCTAATAGGGGGAGCTTTTGGACCTACATTCAATGACACGAGATTAACCAACTAAACTCTTTAATTGGATCAATCAACATTTATTAACTGTCAGTCACTCTACTAAAGACTGACAGCTGCACTTTTCGCACTGTAGTAATATTTCAGTGTCCATTAGATATAATCAATGAATAGTAAGTTGACCCTTCACAAATTGCTCATAACTACAGTTGGGTCAAAATTACCGTTTTACCCTTGTAGTTACTCCTTAAATGCCACTGATTCCTTTAATGAACAACAATTTATAATCCTACTATAAACTAATTCCTCTCGGGCCAATGAGAGGATGAGGTCTCATTGTTCAAGACTTGAAATCAGCTATTAAGGGAGCAATCCCCAAAATGGTAGGAATATTGAACCGGCGAAACTGACCACTCTCACCTATACAGATCAAAAGATTGCCTTCATAGACAAGAGTCCATAACTCACTCAGAATTAAGGTCAAGTTACCTATGGACATCCTAGTGAAAAGTTAGTTTCTTCCAGAAACAACGTTATACCGAGAAACTAATCATTTCTTGGTCTGGTCTTATATAAACTCTTTATACAGGATTGAACAATATGGGTCATATTGTGTGTAACACTTACAAATCATGTAAGAATTACAAAGTAGACTTTTTCATAGTGTCACAAGGATAAGGTACCCAACCTTAACCACATACTACAGACCTTTTAGGTTATCTCTTGAACATAATCCACCTACATGTCAACCATATACTGTTCAAGTTTCATTAAACAACCTCGAATCTTAGTTTATCGGATTGAGTTAATGCTATCTAAATGTAAAATAAAATACTTCTTATTTTATTCAATAAATAATTTGTATTATAAATTACAAACTACAAGATGAATGAGATTTAAGACACTAAATCCAAAAATCTCTCATTTGTCCTAAAGCGAGTGAGATGTACAGTACAAGATACAATAGAAAAAATAATACAATAAACTAAGGTCTCCTCTATACCCCAAAATTCTCCCACTTGCCCTAGACAGCTCCACTCTTCGCACTACAAATATATTTCCGTGTCCATTGGATATAACCAGTCAATAGTGAGATGACCCTTCACAAATTGCTCGTATGTACAACTGGTTACCGTTTTTCCCCTGTGGTTACATCTAACACCTTAAGTACCACTGATCCCTTTAATGAACAATAAGTCATAGTTCAACTATGACCAAACCCCTCTCAGGCCAAGAGAGGGTGTGGCGCCACATTGTTCATGCCCCAAAATCAGCCCTTAAGGGAGAAATTTATCTACTTACCCAGACATTAGAGAAGGAGTGAATATTGTCTTGTATAGTTATGTTCCCAGCTCCTTAATCAGTCGAATCCCCACAATAGTAGGCTTATTGAGTTGGCAATCTGGCCACTCTCACCTATATAAATCAAAGGACCGCCTTCATAGGCAAGAGTTCATAACTCACTTAGGATTTAGGTCATGTCACCTATGATCATTCTAGTGAAATGTAAGTCTATATTATGAATGGTGTTATATTATGAGACTATTCATTTCGTAGTATGGTCTTATACAAACTCCTTTGTATAGAATACACCCGCTCACATGTCTCTACTGAAGGAACCTGTGAAGGCCCTGAGTAGAAACATGGATCGTCCCAATTTTTGGTTTTCACAGAATCGAATTATAGAAACAAAATTATACAGTAAAAATAAAATATTTATAGCATGCTATCAAAAGGGAAAAAGAGAAATTAGGGATTAAGAAACCCTTACCTTTGAATAACCTTTCCTCACGAATTTCCTCTTCCAGATTTGTCACAAACAAAAACACGAACGATTCAAATGGCCACCACCAATTGGACCTATAAGTTATCACTTAAACATGATCCCTTGTATGTCTCTACATACATGTTTAAGCTACAGATGATAACCTTGGATATTAATTTATTGGTTTGTGGGTTAATGCTACTAAATATCGAAAAAAAAATCTAATATTTTATTAAATAAATAAAATATTTGTATATTACAATTACAAACTACAGAACCCACGAGATTTAAGGCATTAACTCTACAATCTCCCACTTGTCCTAAAACTAGTGGGGTGTATAATATAAAATTCATACTAATAAAAGTACACATAAAACAATAAACTAGGGCATAATACGTACCTAGTACAAAATCACCCACTTGCCCTAAACTAAAAATGGCCTGTCCTGTAGACCCATACTCTGCAGGTGACCCTCAAACACCAACTATGAGGGCCTTTGTAAATTGATCATGAACATTGTGCTTCGAAGCTATCTGTGTGACGATCACGTCCCCTCGATGCACAATCTCTCGGATGAGATGATACTTCTGCTTTATGTGCTTTTCGCGCTTGTGACTTCTAGGCTCTCGGGAGTTTGCCATAACACCACTATTATCACAATAAAGGGTGATGGGCTTTGACATGTCTGGAACTACTTCCAGATCTGTCAAGAATTTCTTGAGCTACATAGCTTACATAGCAGCTTCACAAGCCGCTATGTACTTAGCCTCCATAGTGGAGTTAGCAATGCACCCCTGCTTGGTGCTCCTCCATATTTCTCTCCTCCATTAATAGTGAACACTGATTCTGATGTGGATTTCCTAGAATCCTTATCAGTTTGGAAATCAAAGTCCGGGAATCTTGTAAGGATCAGATCCTTAGAACCATATATGAGCATGTAGTCCCTTGTTTTATGTAGATACTTAAGGATAGTCTTAACGACGGTCTAGTGATCAAATCCTAGATTAGACTGATATCTACTGACTATCCCTATTGCATAGCAGATGTCAGGTCTAGTACATAACATCATATACATTAGGCTACCAACAGCCGATGCATAGGGAATCCGTCTCATTTCCTCAATTTTTTAAGGTGTCTTAGGAGACTTTTCCTTAGACAATATAACTCCATTCCTAAAAGGGAGTAAACTTCTATTGGAGTCTACATCGAAAACTTAACCAGCATCTTGTCAATGTACGATGCCTAAGACATGGCTAGCGTTATGTTATTTCAAGCTCTAAAGATTCGAATGCCCAGAACAAACTACGTCTCTCCCAAATCTTTCATTTGGAATTGGGTCGCTAGCCAATTCTTAATTTGAGTCAGTAGTTCTACATCATTCCCAATTAGTAGGATATCATCTAAATACAACACTAGAAAAGCTACTGAACTGTTGATTATTCTTTTATATACACAAGGCTCATCAACATTTTGATCAAAGCCATAAGATTTGATTGCAGTATCAAATCTTATATTCTAGATCGAGAAGCTTGCTTCAATCCATAAATGAATCGATTAAGCTTGCAAATATTTTGCTCTTGACCTTAGGTTATGAATCCCTTAGGCTGCTCCATATAAATGGTCTCCTCAAGATTTCCATTCATAAAACAGTTTCATCCATTTTCCAAATCTCATAGTCATAATATGAGGCAATGGATAGGAGAATCCGGATAGACTTCAACATGGTAACAAGTGAGAAAGTTTCCTCATAGTCGACTCCCTCAACTTGGGTATAAACTTGTGCCACAAGTTTAGCCTTGAAGGTTGATAGCACGGGAAATGTGCTATCTTCTTTCACTTAACTTCGAGTTGTTTAGCTACTTAATTTGGTTAAATTTATCATTTTGTAGGATTCGAGTGTACAAGCAGTCAGCTTAATCGTTCGGGACAAAAGGGTGCTAAAATGATGAAGTTATGAGCTAAATCGATCAAATGACGAAGGAGTGAAGACTGCTACCCTGCCAAGTGTTGTAATGCTCCCATTAAACTTAAGTTCAACGCTAGCTCAACACTAGAAGGAAGAATGCTCGAGTGTAAGGCAGCGTTGCAACGCTGGCTCAAGTGTTGCAATGCTCTAGAGATGTCCCAATGCCACTGTCGCACCACTCTCCAACACTGCCCTTCAATGCTCTAAGATAGTATAGGCAGCGTTGCAACGCTATGTGGTTTGACGAACGCATAGCCCCAACACGTGTGCAATGTAGTGTCAGGCTAGCGCTGCAATGCATGCCTGACGCTCGGCCATTTTGCGCCGCAACGTTGCAACACTCTTCCTAGCGTTGCGACGCTGCGACAATTTTATAAAAGAGTAATTTTGGGTTAGCCAAAATCATCATCATCAACATCATCCCTGAGTACATCAATTCTTGAATGCCGCCGCTCTTTCTAGCATAGTTTTAGCTTCCTTTTTACACCAAAATTCTATACAAAGTTTTTCCCTATGCCAATTGTAATAAATTCGAGCATGATCAGAGGCTAAAGGGTAAGAACTTAACTTGAGTTTGTTAGTTTAGTTAGGTTCTAATTCAATTCTTGAGACTCGTATTGTAATTTTGTGAGTTTTTATTATGAATTTATGAGTATTTATCTTGATATTATTCTTCAATTTTTGTGTATGTGATAATCTGACAAATTAGCTGTGCATGTTTAATTGATTGCTTTGACTGGTTCTAATTTATAATCGTTAGGTAGTCGTCACTAGAAGCATGAGTTAAGTTGGTTTATTGTGTTAATTTGGGTTTCCAATTACCAAGCATTTACTTTTTAACTTAGATAAATCTCGCTCAATTAATTGGTTAGGCGATGGAAATCAATTAATTGGTTTAGCTCTGCTCTTAATCTTAATGCCTGTTGATTGATTGATTGGTTGAGAATCCTCACTTTTATGTTAATTAACTTGATTTTATGGACTACCGGTTAGGATTCTAATTGAGTAGGCTAAGTTTTAATTAGAATATTCTCACGCATCTTTAGAGTAGTCTATAATAGAATTGATGAGGAATGAACTAAACTATAATTACCCAATCTAAGTATTTATTCGATTGATAAATTATCACATTTGTTTACTTGCGCACTTTTGTTCTTTAACAATTTTATTTCAGAATTTCTCACCATGAAACCCCCATTTTTGGTAACTTTCTACAAGTTCCAATCCTTGAGGAATTCATATTCGACTCTTTGTGGTTTGATCTTGGACTTACTACTTGTACTACTAATTAGTATAAGGGGTTAGTTCAAAGCATACAAAGTTTTATTTGCATTTAGTGCAAGTTTACGAACGACGGTGAATCTGCCGACTTGCCAAATTGGTGTCGTTGCCGGGGAGCCAAACGGAATCCTTGATTTTTGAAACTTGTAGTGTTTATCCTTACTTATCAATTTCCATTTTGGTGTATGACCCACACTCCCAAAGGTGTTAGACAATTGTATTTTGCAAAGATTTCTAGGGAGGAGCGGAGAATCAAAAGAGAAAGAAGATAGCAAGCTGCGCTCGACAGAGAGATTCGTGTTGAAGAAACATCAGGAGAATAAGGCATTCTTGAAGATTTTCTAGTGATGGTTGAACGAGAAAAGAACCTCAAGGAGCTTGCAATACTTTACTTCACTTAGCAGCCCTTGTGCATTCCCTATCCTGAGACGACAGGTAACTTTGAGCTTAAATCTGGCTTCTTCCTGCATTTTGTGGTCTACAGGGCGAGGATCTTCACAAACACTTGAAGGATTTCTATGTGGTGTGCAATGAGATGGGACCTAATGGGGTGACCTACGAGCAGATTAACATGAGAGCATTCCTCTTTTCATTGAAGGGAAATGCCAAGGAGTGGCTCTACATTCTTTAACCAGGAAGCATCATATCCTAGGAAGAGTTACAGAGGCAGTACTTGGAGAAGTTTTTCCAGCATCCCAAGTTGCTAATACCAGAAATGAAATTTATAGCATCATGCAGTTCGATGGGGAGACCCTTCATTTGTATTGGGAACAATCAAAAAGACATGTGCCAAGTTCCCCCATCATTAGATCTCAACTAACTCTTGATCCAATACTTTTACTAGGGACTGATGTAGACTGATAAAGGCAGTATAGACGTAGCTGTAGAAGGAGCCTTATTCAATGGCTGCAAATTCACAAAAATTTAGAACTAGAGCTGCAGTTAGTGTTAAATCCGCCAATGAGGTAAGTGAACTTAAGAAAGAAATATCTGACTTAGTTTTTATTGTTAAGCAGTTGGCGAAAGTGGAGATTGGACAACTCGCTTCTATTTGCCAAGTATATCATGGGACTGGCCATTCAACTGACGTTTTCCCAAGTGCTCCAAAAGGAGCAATTCCTGAGGTAAATGCCATTGAAGGCTACAATTACAATGGGCAAAATAGAAGGTGGGATCTATTCAGTCAGACTTACAATCCTGGGTGGAGAGACCACCCAAACTTCAAATAGGGGGGCAGAATAAGCAGGCTCAGCCTCATCATAGAGCTTTGTCTGGTTCAGGTATGTCCTTAGAAGACATTGTTAAAAATCTTACTGACAACTCTTTTAAATTTCAACAGGATACATAGAATTTTCAGTAGGATACAAAGAAAGCCATTGAAGCTTTGGGGACCCAAGTCTCAGAGCTAGCCACCTCTATGAGCAGATTGGAAAGATAGTCTGGCAAACTCCCGTCCTAGCCTGGGTCAATTCTTAGAGAAAATATACGGCGAATATGTTAGAAATTCATGAGAAAATGAGTTTGTATCGTTCAATATTAAGAATCTCGGCTAACCCACTATTATGCGTTATTATGCATTCAATTGTCTATCTTTATAGCTAACATAGGAAGTGAACGCATACGTGAAAGTCAGGCTATCACGGAGACGATCGCATGTATGATCGCATATGCTCGACGCATGAATATTACGTCCATTAATCGCATGCGGTAATCACATATGACAGTCGTATGGGTGTTGCGGTTGTCGGGCGAATGCGTCCATCGCATGGGAATTGCGATCGTCAGGCGAATGCGGTCATTACATAGAAGTTGCGATCATCGAGCGAATGTGGTCATCGCAAGATTGCGGCTACATGATGATAACCATAATAGAGGTATGAATGCAAGGTTGGTGGAATGGAAACATGAACGCATATCTTGGGAGAATCAAAAGATGATGTTGACATTTCACCTACCCCACCGCTAGCAGTAGAGATTCAGAAAAGGAGCATCGTGTCGCGAATGTTAGAATCAGAGCAGGTCCATTAATGCTGTCGGCGATTCAGCTCTATAAATAGAAGCCGCTGAGCAGAATTTCATTTTATCCAAGTTTCGACCTTCGGGTGGATCCTTGTGATCCAGACGAAAGCGTGAGAGGAAAACTTGAGAGTTCTTCATCTCCTTCATCCATTCCGAGTGATGACCGGAGTCTTCGCCGGAGTTAGATCTGGAGAGAGTCAGCTCGACTGGCCTTCCATGACACCACCAGCAGCCTTGACACACATTTGCTAGAAGCGAGACATTACTTCCAGCTTGCCTTTTCCATTTCTCTTCTTTTCTTATATTGTATTATATTACATTTTGGCTTAAGGAATTAATACATTTTGTGATCAATGCATTTTTGTATTTCCTTCAATTCCCTTTCCATCTTCATTACTTAATAACCTTAACTTTCATTGCATCACTTAGTGAGATTGTTAGAGTATCGTATACCTAATCATGCGACATAGAAATATGAAGCATGTAGCAAACCATCGGGAGATGTGCGTTGCGTGAGTATTGTGAGAAAACCTTATTTGCTTAGTGTTAAACTGTAGCAACACTTGTCTATAAGCGGACGCAATGCTTGTCTATGAGTAAAGTCAGCAACAACTAACTGCACGGGAAGGTAAGTGGTTGGTCGCATTAAGCAATGTAAGCAAGTGTTCACTAGAGCTAGGAAAATCTTACGTCAAACAGGATTTTGCGGTTACCTTGTCTTATACATGCGTCTATCACACCTTTAGAGCTACTCGAGAGAGAGTCTAAAGAAAGAACCTAAGACTTGAGAGATCTAGGTTAGAATCGAGGCTCGGGAGAGCTAGATTAAGATCGCATAAGAAAGAATGGAGACTTAGGAATAAGTTCGGTTTGCTATTACAAATCACGTGCATTTGTGTCGGGCGTGTATGGCATGATCACATTAGTTTGCATTGGCTGGGGTTGCCCTTGCAGTCAAACTTAAGGTTGCAATGAAGACATCCTCACATTTTATCTATTTTTCCATGCACATTTACTATGCGTCAACAGTTTTCGTGTCTCTACCTCTCAATCATATTCTCACCGCTTAATTTGTTAGTTAGGAGTAGGAGTAGTTTGTAGCATAAAACCTCCATCATTCTTTTATTTATCTGCCGCAAACACATCACCGCATACACTTAGCTATAAGTCCCTGAGTTCAACCTCGGATCACCTAAGAAACATGCGTTCTCGTTATACTTGGCAAGAGCATAAGAAAACTTGTGACAGGAACACATGGTCATCGGATATAAGAGTAACACATATTTTCATGCCAACGCATGACCATCGATGCATGAGAACCAACGCATAACCTAAGATATGAATCACATATTGCATTCCCACTAATTTTAATCATCAAGTATCACATTTAATGAACCCCTAGGTAAAACATTCAGTGGGAGGTACTTGGGGCATAAGATGCTTCACTTAAACCTTTCACGATTCTCCTAAATAGTTCACACTGTGAGATATAACCTCGGCCTCTAGGCACCTTTGACGTGTCTCCCTAACAGATAGTGTTTGGGTAGGTCAATATCAAGGTGGATGAAGAGAGTGTTCATAGTAAGTGGGAGTGAGCAGTGCGACAGCATATCCTTCGGTCTCCTTCGTTGGGTTGAAGAAAGTTATTGCACATTGCCTCGAGGCACCCTGGGAATGTCCCTCTAAAGGATGGTAGTATTGCGCGTTTCTTTATTTGATCTCCTGTAAGAGGATAAGGTAACTTAGTCTCTTGTCCTAATCTGCTTCTTCCCTATGGTGGGCTCATTAGGGCGGGACTCTGGCACCGAAAGCGAGGGGTCACACTTATGCGAAGTTGTTAAGGTTAACAGTTCTGGATTGAAAAATCGTGGCTGTTAGGTTCAGTTCCAAGAGTTGGTTCTGCCTAATGGTTGAAAATGTCTCATCTCAGCGAAGGGGCATCTGATCACCCCACCGGTGACATTTGTCTTGCCTCACTGAGGCATCATTACAAAATAGAAGTTTTTAACTTAGGGTACTTGAAATGTTTTGCAAAATTGATTGGTTAAAAATGGTAAAAGTTTTGTTTGTATTTTCAGCAACAAGTTTTTCAAAATGGCAACAGTCATGTTAGCTTTGATAAGTGCCAAAAAATTAACTGGCAACAATTTCGCGACATGGAAATATATGATCACGACAATCCTAATCATCAAGGATCTCATGTTCGCTCTTACGGAGGCCTGTCTTCCTATTCCAGCTCCAAATGTCGCTCGAAATGTTCGAGAGGCATATGAGCGATGGACACGGGCGAATGAGAAGGCCTGAGCCTATATCTTGGCAAGTCTTTTTGAAGTCTTGGCCAAGGAACATTAGCCTATGGTCTTACCGCGTGAGATTTGGAGTCCCTGCAGGGGATGTTTGGACAACTCTCTGAACAGCTTATGCATGAGGCTCTTAAATATATATTCAACTCCAAAAATGAAGAAGGCACCTTTGTTCGTGAACATGTGCTTAACATGATGGTCCACTTTAATGTGGCAGAGTTGAATGGGTCTACTATCGATGAGGGCAGTCAGGTTAGCATAATCCTGCATTCATTGCTGGAGAGCTTCCTGCACTTTGTTAACAATGTGAATCTTAACAAAGTGAAATATAACCTTACAACTCTCTTCAACGCGTTGTAGACCTACCAATCTTTACTGAAAATTAAGGAGAGGAAGAAGGGTGAGGTAAATGTTGCTTCATCCTCTAGAACATGGAATCATTTCCTAACTCTCATCATTGGGTACACCTCAACAAAATGGTGTATCGGAGAAGAGAAATAGGACCTTGTTGAACATGGTTCGCTTGATGATGAGTTACGCTTCCTTACCGGACTCGTTTTGGGGTTTCACAGTGGAGATTGCGGTATACATACTCAACTGTGTTCCCTCCAAGAGTGTTGTGAGAACACCTTTGGAGTTGTAAAATGGGTGTAAAGCTAGTTTATGTCACTTTCGCATTTGGGGTTACCCTACACATGTGCTTGGGGCTAATCCCAAGAAGTTGGAACCATGGTCAAGGTTATGTCTCTTTGTAGGTTATTTTTATGATTCGATGGAAAATAGGACGTTTGTTTCCATGAATGTTACTTTCCTAGAGGAGGATCATATAAGGGAGCACAATCTACGAAGTAAATTCGTGTTGTGTGAGATTTCTAATGAAACTGCTGAATCTTTAACATGAGTTGTTGAAGAGCCTGCTACATCAGCAAGAATTATTGATGGGAGTTCATCTAGTAGGTTAGTTCCACCTTAAGAGTTGAGAGAACCTTGACGTAGTGGGAGGGTTACGAACCCGCTCGTTCGCTATATGGGTTCCACGGAAATCCTTGCTATGGTAGCAGATGGCAATGTTGAGGATCTGTTGTCTTATCAGAAGGAATTGAAGGATGTTGACTGGGATGAATAGGTCAAAGTCATGGATATCAAGATGGAGTCGATGTACTTCAACTTAGTATGAGATCTTATAGATCAGCTGATGGGGTAAGACTTATAGGTTGTAAATGGATCTACAAGCGCAAACGGGGTTCTAATGGGAAGGTATAGACCTTCAAGGCTCAACTTGTGGCAAAAGCATTATACCCAGGTAGAGGGAGTCGACTATGAGGATACTTTCTCGTCTTTTTCCATGTTAAAGTCGATCCGCATCCTCCTGTCCATTGTAGCTTATTATAATTATGAGATCTGGTAAATGAACATCAAGACGACCTTTCTGAATGACAATCTTAAAGAAATCATTTACATGGTGCAACCCGATGGATTCATAGCCCAAGGTTAAGAAGAAAAGATTTACGAGCTGAATCGGTCCATTTATGGGCTGAAATAGGTGTCTTGATGTTGGAACATATGGTTTGATACTGTGATCAAGTCGTATGGCTTTGACCAAAACGTTGATGAACCTTGTGTCTATAAGAAGATCATCAACGCTTTAGTAGTCTTCTTAGTGTTGTATGTAGACGATATACTATTCATTGAGAATGGTGTAGGTCTACTGACTGTAGTTAAGAACTGGCTAGCTACCCAATTCCAAATGAAAGTTTTGGGAGAGGCTCAATTTGTTCTAGGTATACAAATCTTCCAGGATCGTAAGAACAAAGTGCTTGCACTATCTCAGGCATCGTATATTGACAAGATGTTGCTCAAGTACTCGATGCAGGACTTTAAGAGAGGCCTACTGCCGTTCAAGCATAGAGTCAATTTGTCTAAGGACATGTGTTCTAAGACACCTCAAGAGGTTGAGAAGATGAGACGGGTCTGTAGTATATGGATATAGGAGGGAAACCTTATCCTGGTAACGCTGTGGATGTGTTCGCTTTGTGGAATGGTCACAAGTGTTGTGACTTATCACAGATGACTTTACCCTGATCATTCGTGTAGGGGACATGCAAGTGAGCATCCTATACAAAGAGTTTGTATAAGACCTAACCAGAATTTTTAATGTCTCGTTATATAACACCGTTCATGACAGAGGCTTCACTTCACTAGGATGACCATAGGTAACATGACCTCAATTCTGAGTGAGTTAGAAACTCCTGCCATTGAGGGCGGTCCTTTGATTTGTATGGGTGCGAGAGGCCCGGTTGTCGATTTAAACCTACCATTTTGGGGATTCGTCTGATTTGGGAGCTGGAAACTCAGCTACACAAGATGGAATTCACTCCTTACTCGAAGCAGGGCTAAGTAGATAGATAGCTCCCTTAAGGGCTTATTCCAGGGCTTGAACAATGTGGCACCACATACCTTCTCTTGACCCAAGAGGTGTTCACATATAGTTGGACTATGTTGTATTATTCATTAGAAGAATCAGTGGTACTTAAGGAGTGAGATATAACTATAGGGGCAAAATGGGTATTTGCCCAGTTGTACTTACGAGCATATGTGAAGGGTCATCGTACTCATGATTGGTTATATTCGATGGACACAAAAATATATCTGTGGTAAGAAGAGTTCAGCTGTTGGTCTTTAGTGGAATGCTTGACAGTTAATGGATGGTGGATCTCGTGGCTAAAGAGTTTAGTCAGCTATTCATGAACCGTTGGAGCTTCAAGCACAGGTCCATTAGGTCCCTTGGGTAGCTTGGATAAAGTCGAGAATCAGTATTTGGGTTAGTTTGAAATGTTCAAATTGACAAGAGGGATTTCGATTATGTATGATATAATTGAACTGGTTGATTATATATGACATAATTGACTAAATATATGAGATACATTGTTTTAGAGGAAATTAGATATAAATATGATTTATATCAAGGAGAGGAGAAATTACTATAGTAGATATGTGATATCAAACTATAGGATAAGAATATAATATAATTATATTCATTAATTATTAAATTGGTTAATTATATGATAATTGGCCTAAAACTTCTCTCGGACGTGCATTAGTGAAGAATCCAAAGTCGATTATTGTAACCGAAGAATAAAATGAAAATTTGTTTCATTTTGCAACAAGTTCGAAAAAATGCAATCGGTGTGAAAACGTAACGACCACATAGTTTGAGAGCCTATACGATAGTTGCTCATCGCCTAAACGATCGCACACAGTGCCTAAACGGTCGCACGCTCGTCCCTAAACGATCGCTTAGCTTTTCTAAATGATTGCATAGTGTGCCGCTTTTTCTAAATGATCGTCGACCATTTATTAAACGATCGCTTAGTAAAACCTACATGATCGTGTAGCTTCTTCTAAATGATAAGCACATAGCTATATGATAGCTCTTTCTATCCCACTTGCTTATCGTCTACACGATTTGTTCTTTCTCCAACCTCTACCAAATTCACCAAAGACCACACTTTGGATTCTCACTCCGAGAATACCAATGGCTCCATTTGGTTATGTTGTCCCTACTGTTGTTCACTTATTCGTGACTGTTCGTTTTGCTGCCATTCGTGTAGACGATTGTGCTGTTGTAGCCGACTGGTTTGCTGGGCGATAGGGTTCGCGTGGAGGTTTTTCCGCTGCTTCCGAGTTCAACATTTGAAGAGGGTCTTCAACAGGTATGAGAATTCTTTCCCTTGTATTTTAGTGTTCAAAGCATGCTGTGAATTAGTATGAATTTGCATAACTGTCTGTTAGAATGTATGTGTTGTATTTCGGTCACAATGAAATCGAAAAGATCTGAACGAGCTCATAGATGCTCTTCGTTAAGAGTTCCTTCAGTTGATGTGGACCATCATGTTGAGAACATGTTCTCTAACAGATGCCTCTTTTTGCATATGGGCATTGAAGATGTTTTTCAGAGTGTCATGCTTGATTTGTGCAGACGGTTGTCCGAACATCCATTACAGAGACTCCATGATCTCATGGGCAGTGATCATGGGCTCATACTTCTTGGCGAAGACTTCAGAAAGGCTTGTCAAGATATACACTCGGGCTTTTTTATTTTTCTGTATTCAACACTCATATGCCTCCCGAACATTTCATGGAGCCTTTTGAGCAAGAATAGAAGGACAATTCTCCATAAAGATAAATCTCATGTCATCAATGATTAAAATCGTGTTGATTGTGTTTTTCCAAGTTGTGTAATTTTCACTGATAAGTTTGTCGGCAACGAGTAAATTTGATGTTGTGAAAGTCATAATGAATTTGCTGAAACATACAAATTATTTATATTAGAATTCAAGCATTATCCATTTGAAAAACCAATCAAATTTATCAAAATAATAAAATGCACCCTATGTGACATCTACTTTGTAATGATGTTTCAGTGAGGTCGGGTAAAAGCCATTGTAGGGTGATTAGGTACCTATTCACTGAAATGAGACAATCTCAACCAATATACAGAACAACTTCTTGTGACTGTAAATATCAGTCACCATTGTTTGGTCTAGAAACTGTTAAGTCGCTTAACATTTTCTTGTAAGTTAACCCCTCATTGTAGATTCTAAAGTTTCACCTTAATGAGCCAACCGTAGGAAAAAACCAGTTGGGGCAAAAACTAAAGAAATCCTACCTATTTTTTTTGAGTTTGAGTAAAAAGTCATGCAAATGCCATCGGTAGGGGGACACAAGAAAAGGTGCCTTGAGACCGAGCATGAAAATTTACTATAAACTAATGAGAGAGACCAAGGGATGTGTTGACACATGTCCTGCTCCCACTTACTATAAACACTCTCTCATTCACCTTAGTTTTGACCTATACAAACACCGCTCATAGGGGGACACAAGAAAAAGTGGCTCAAGGCTGAGTATAGATCTCACGACATGAACTTTAAGGGAGAAATGTAAAGAGGAAAAATGAAGTATCATATATCCGATTTTTCTCCCACTAAGTGTTTTACCTAGGGTTAATTTTACTTAGAAAAATATAGCTATTATTTAAATAAGTGATTGATAACTTGTAGAAATACAAGTTATTTTTTGTCTTATGTTGGAACAACTAAGGTTTTTAATGATAGATTCTCCTCATTTTTAGAAGAAACACATGGATTTATTCAAACATTAGCAAACTCATGCAAAATAAGTTTTATTACTAAATATCACGACACTAACGTAATGTATTGCAGGATTTCAATGCAAGGATTAACGCTAACGCATTAGACAAGTGCTGTAGGAAAAGCTCTAATGCATGGGCCATGCGTCAGAGGGTGTTCAACGTAGAGAAGATTCATTGTCAAGGCTGATTGTGTCACATCACTACTTGCAAGTATGGGCACCTGCAGTAGGCGGCGTCTGAAAAGCTTCCAAGAGTCAGGCGGCTAATTAAGGCATGGACTTTAATGCTGACTAGGACATGGACTTTAATGCTGCCCATTCACCAAGTGGATGTGACCAATGCCTATAAATAGATGAAGTCCCTCCAGAGTTAAGAAGTTCGAAAATTATAAAGATCCTTACTCTCTGTATATTGTAGTCGTAATTCTAGTTCTGTAGAGGCTGTGTTGTGGTGCTAGATGATCAAAAAGGTTGAGAACCACCACCACCGCCCGTCAGGGAGCGGAGGAAGCCACTCTTGGGAAAGATACTCTATCCAATTCCTAAACAAGTGATTGTGCACAACAAGATTGAGCCAAAGAAATACAAGAGATTGTATTCTTTGGCTTGACTCAGTTTCCTTCTTCTCATTTATCACTTTCATTCCATTTGATTAAATATTGCTTTTGTAAAGACTCTCTGTTTCGTTATAAAATTCATATGTTTGATCCATCATACTTGCCATTGATTATTTCTTGTTTATGTTGAATGCATTAATACTTTATGCACAACTTCATTCTAAAGCTCAAGCCAACTTTACAAATTGGTAAAAGCATCTTTTAACTTAGATTGTTCGAAAGAATAACTAAGCTGCATTAAGTAGGACACCTAGTACAACTGGAGATAGACTTACTGGTGTCTATTGCATTTTGTGTTAGACGTATGCATCCTAGAGATAGGCTTTGTATGTTATTCGTATTAAGAAATGTTGAATGAAGTTTGACGCATAAACAAAAGATAAGCAAACCATTCCATCTCATTCACACCACATCCTAGTTGTGTATACTTGTCTTAAACCGACGCATCCACTTACCTTAAATTCCATTTTCGCATGATCCATCATTCACTACTCAACTCTTTTGCATCTCTTGCACAGGCACAAGAATTTAGTGTAAATAACACATTTCTCACATTTATTTAGGAAAACCCCTATAGTAGATACAACGCAAGGTTTGCGTTTGGTTAACTGAATCCCTAAGTTCGACCTTGGACTTACCAGGAACCTAAATTAGATTTATACTTGGATCTGGTTTAGAAAAACTTGAACGTCATTAGAAGGAGTTGTGTACGTTCTGTTGCATATATCTGACGCCCTAATGCGTTACAATTACTTAAACGCATCAAAGTATAAACGCATCACTTATAATTAGAACTATTTCTTCCAATTTATTTTATACAAAATACTCCTAGAGCGAATCACGATAGCAACGAACTATTTAAATTTGTCCAAAAGTAACACTTACTTTTGATAGTTAAACAACTTTGATTAATGTCTATTAAACACTTTAATAAACCTTAATCAACTATCTAATTCACATTTCCATGTCAGTTCTCAGGTAGGTATATCCCATTTCCGTCAACTTAAATATCTCAGCCTAGACAGAACCAACCTTAGACAAAAGGTCCCTTATAGATACATTTGCTAAAAATGTAATCTTTTAATTAAAACCAATTTAATCGTATTAAACTGATCCAAAGATTAAACTAATTTCTCTCATTAGAAATTTGATCTTTAGTCTATATGAATCATGTTTTAAAACTATTTTAAAAAATGATTTTAACCTAAGGTTTGCATGGAATTATGAATATATTGATTTTAATTCTAATTTCATTTAATTATAACTTTTATAAAAGAAAGGAAATAATTAAAACTAATTATTGCATGTGAATGCATATTTAAGTAAATTATAAGAATTATAAAATAACCTAAAGTAATGACATACTTCATGCAATTCCATTTTATTACTTAACATACATAATACTTATATATTAAAGTAATGAAATAATTAATAACATACATCCATCCATGCATTCAACTATATATTATAACACTTATAATATAAATGATGCATGACTATATTATTAATGCATGTAAACATATATTATAACATTTATGTTATATGATGCATGAGTATGCTATAGAATTAAATCATGCAACTATATATTATAATATTATGACATATAAATATATAAAATAAATCATACATCATATGCATAATTTAAAACAATTATTGGACTGGGATTGGTCTCCTAAATAATTAATTAGAAAACAACTAACTATTACAAAAATAATAGTCAACCGGTTCAAAAAAGGAGAATCCGGTCTTGAACCACACGAACCAGACTGCCCAACACCTGAACCACTCGAACCAAGCAAACCGGATGCGAACCAAATGAGCCACGAACCGAACCAGAGCATTGCAATGTTGTGACCTAGCGATGCAATGTTGTAAGAATAGACCATTTCCCCCTTCGCAGTGTTGCAACACTAGGGAACAACATTGTAACGTTACTATATAGTAGCCACAGTATAGTTACAAATTCCTTTAAAATTCCTCCGATTTTGGCCTCGATTGTTGGGAATGTCCTAAAACTCGCAGTTCGTAATCATGGAAACATATTATATTTTCCAATAAAAGTATTACTGAAGCATTTATTCAGTAAATTTGTTATTGAAATTGCACTATGTAATAAAAATATAATAAATGAATCCATGGCTATAGTATGAATACTGTAACTTTATGTAGAGACATAAAAGAGGATCAAGTTATAGTATATAAGCAAAACAGTCTATAAGTTTATGGCGAGATTGGATATCTCATCCTGGGGACACTCTGGATGCGGCCTACTTTGTATACTGATACAAACAACGTGATCCCGAAATTGTTCATGTAGAGACATGCGAGTTGAGGCATCCTATGCAAAATATTTTTACATAAGACTCGACTACGAAATAGTCATTTTTTCTTTATAACCGTTTATTGTTAAAACTGACTATTTCAATTCAATGACCTAGAGTAACTCGATCTTAATCCTGAGCTGATTATGAACCCCTATTTATTCAGGATTATCCTTTCATCTACATAGGTGAGAGTAGTTCAACAACACTTCTCAACATGCCTCCCATTTTGGAGATAAGACCAGATAGATGGCTGGGGACATAGTCTTGCAAGATGAAATTTACTCCTACCTGTTTTAGGGTTAGTAGATAGGTTGTTCCCTTAAGTACCGATTCCTAGTCTTGAACAAAGGGGCCCCGTGCTCTCATGGTCGAGAGGGACATGGTTTATAAGTTAGACTATAAACCAATTGTTCAATAAAGGATCAGTGGGAGCTTAAGGAGCAAGATGTATTTATAGAGGTAAAACGGTAATTTTGACCTAGCTGTAAATACGAACGACATGTGAAGGATCAACTTACTAATTATGGTTAAATAAAGTGGATAAAAATATATCTACGATGAGGAGAGTGTAATCATTGAGTTATAGTGGTATGTCTCGGTGGTTAATGAATGATTGACTTGGATTAAAGAGTTTAACTGATTAATCTCAAATTGTTGGAGCTCATAATCTGTAGGTAGGTCCTTGTACTAGCTCGTAAAACATTAAACCTTAAATTAGAAAATATAGCGAATTTGAAGTATTCAAATTCAAAATTAAGGTTTGGAATTTGAAATGTTCAATTTCAGTTTTTGAATAATTATATTCAATATAATTAACGTTTAAGTTTATCGAAATGAAATGCAATTGGAGATTTTTTACATATTTAAATATTGATTACCTGAATAGGGATTCATGTTTAAATTAGATGTTTTATTAATATAATATTTGATATTAAATTATTAATTAATTAAATTAATTGAATTTCAATTTAGGAAATTTAATTTCAGAAATTAAATTTTAATCTAATTTAATTAAGTTGAAAAATTGAATTAAATTAAAAAAATTAAAATTGAGTTGAGTCGAAAAATCCTACATTGAGTTTTTTAGTGGATTTTTCCACATTTTAACACCTTGCCCACTCACTTAGTGCTAATTGAGGTGTCAATTAGCTGAATGTATGGGTGCTTGTTTGCTAGAACTTGTTAAATACTTCATTATCCAGAATTTTGTGCCATCCAGTCCAATTTTCTAAGATTTTGAAGTAGAAATTGTTTTTTGTTTTCAAATTCTCTCAAACTCTCTCAACCTCTCTAAAAAATATGAGTTTTCACTACTCAATCCAAAGCTGAGAATAGTAGAAAAGCTCCTCTTGTAATTTTACTAAGGATTGGAGATCCAATTTTGTGTAGAGAGCAAGAATGAAGAAGGAATCTACAAAGGTATATATACTTGGAACCCTTTTACTTGAAAAAAAATGTGTTAGCATGCTTTTGAACTCAAATTAAGTATAGTTAGAGTATTTAATAGTTCTGTTTGCTTCCGCATTTTGCATGTTTATCTTATCAATTGGGCTCATAGTGTGACTTAAGCACTCAATTAACATTAATTTGAGTTTGGTGGGTGAATTTCTAGCAATGCATATTTGGCAACTGATATGTTTTTTAATTAAACTTTGGCATTAGAATTCTCTTTGATTCAGTCGTTAGATTTATAATTGGCTCTTGGTTGATGAGTTTTAATGTGTACTTGAGAGTTTGTAATTTTATTAGAGTCAATAGAGTTGAAGCTAGGTTGTAATTGTAGATTGAAGCAAGCACGCTCAGCTGGAAAAATTGGAGAAGAAGCCACTACTAGGGTTGTGTCGCGACGCTGCCCAAATAGCGTTGTAATGCTGTTCTTCATGAATCTGAGGCATTGCAACCTTGGGATGGAGTGTTGCGATGCTGCTCATCCCAACCCAAAAATGCACGCACCCGTAAATTGGTTCACGGGAGCGATCTGATTTGACCAGTTTAGTGGCATGGGGTCTGGTTCAGCCTCTTTTGGAGCTTTGAAGGCCGGTTCGGATGGTTCGGGTCCAGTTTGGGTCGGTGTTTTTTAAAATTATTTTTGTAATAAATTAGTTGATTGCTTACTCAGAATACCAAAGTTGGTTTATATTAGTACTGTTTAAATATTTTATGCATGTGATATATGTTATATTTAAAATAAACATGTTTGTACATATTGTATACCATGTAGATTTAAACCCCACCATAGGAAAGCATGTTTCATATATTAATATATGTTATAAATTGGTTATAATGTATATAGTATGTATGATTAGGATTTCATAAGATTAATATAATTGTTATATTAATGTTTGGAATGTTTAAGTATATGTTATAGTATGTCTGTAATTTTATAAGGGTTATAAAATGAATTTAGACATTTAAAGTCTATCACAAAGATAAGATGCATACTCACTTAGGTTTAATAATAACTTGTTTTAATAGTCAAAATAGGTCGTTAACTTATGAAACACGGTTACAAACTCAATCGGTCTATAACCCTGTCTAAGGCTAGAGGTACTTAAGTTGACGGTTTACGCAAAATCTCTTGCCTGGGGATTTTAGCCGAATTACTTGGGGGTGTTAACCGATTTTATGAGCATGTGTGAGTGATGTGAGGTAATAAAATGGTTTTTATCACTTAGACACCGTAGTTAAATCCAAATATAAATGGTATACTCGGATAAACCACATAGACTTATGATATTTTTTAGCGGAAATATACCTAAGTACAAAAGATACCCAGATAATTAGAAAACTTAGTGGGAGATTAATAATATATATGATATATTATTTTTAGCTCTCGCGTCCCTAAGAGTTCACACCGTGAGGTCCATGCTCAGCTTCGTGTCGCTTTTACTGCGACTGCTTCATTCGGAACGTGTTTGCATGGGTCAATATCAAGGTGAATAGGGGAAGTATTTCAGAGTAAGTGAGTGCAGAAAATGTGAACATATCCAACGGTCTTTTCTATTAGTTTGAATTGTGAGATTCCTATGTTGCGCGTGCTGTCATTTTAGGCAGCACTAGCTAGTGTTTTTTTACGGCGATCCTTTCGAGGGTTGTAACATAGGATTCAGAACAACCCAAACTTCAGAAATGAATAGGGTTTCTTAGTTTCGACTTGAATATTATCTTTCTATTTGGGGGAATATTCATACCGTTCTATGAAATATGAAAATGGAGGATCACACTTACAAGATAATCTAAGTGTTAGTAAGTTCTTGACCAAAAATGGTAACTAAATAACTATAGGAATAAGAGTTATTCTGGATATAGTATTTAGTTAAGAATTTCTTGCTTTAGTGAAAAAATATTTGACTGTCCCTTAGTAGCATCTATTCCGACTCACTGGTATCGTTGTAAATAAATAAAGAAATATGGGTACTTTATTACTTTTGCCAAAATTGGATTTAGATACAATTTACTCATAGGAATTTGTTTATGTTTCAACATGTCAAACTCAATTATACAACTCTTAGCCTCTGATATGTTCGATGGAGAAGGGTATTCAAATTGGAAGTCGAACATAAACACAATACTAGTAATTGATAATTTAAGATTTGTTTTAATGGAGGAGCGTCCTCCTCTTCGCAATCCTAACGCAACCCAAAATTTTTGGGATATCTATGACAGATTAGTCTGGGCTAATGAAAAAGCCAGAGCCTATATTTTGATAAACATATATGATGTGTTTATCAAAAAGCATGAAACCATATTTACTGCGAGAGAGATCATGGAGTCGTTGCGAGGGATGTTTGGACAATCGTCCTCATCGGCACGACACGATGCTATTAAATATGTTTATAATTCGTGTATGAAGGAAGGGACCTCTATTAGAGAGCATGTATTTGACATGATGGTCCACTTCAATATAGCGGATGCAAACACGATTCTCATAGATGAGAAGAGCCAAGTTAGTATGATAATGAAATCTCTTTCGAAGAGTTTTCTAACTTTTTCTACGAATGCTGTAATGAATAAGATTGATTACAATTTTACGACTCTTCTCAATAAACTTCAGATATATCAATCTTTAATGAAAAATAAGGAAAAGGAAACAAATGTTGTTTCCCAAAAGAAATTTCAGAAGGGTGCTTTATCTAGTTCAAGGCCCTCTGAAAAAAAAGTTTGGATCTTTGAATGATAAGAGTATCCAGATGAAGAAAAAGGGAAAAGGGAAGAAATAGTATCTTGCGAATAAAAGCATGAAAAAAGTTGCAAAAGGAAAATATTTCCATTGCAACGTCAACATATTTCTGATAGCTAAGAAGGGAAAAGAGAAAATATGTTTATTTGCAAAAAAGAAAGCTGAGAAGGAAAAACAATGTAACTTTGATTTACTTTTAATAGAAATATGTTTATTGGAAAGTTCTCACTTAATCTGGATATTGGATTCAGGCGCTGTTAATCATATTTGCACTTTGTTACAGGAAACTAGTTCCTGGAAGCAGCTATCAGAAAATGAAATGACTTTTAAAGTGGGAACAGGTGAAGTCATTTCAGCAGAAGCAGTGGGGGACATCAAGTTATTTTTTGGAGATTCTTACATTTTACTGGAAAATGTATATTTTGTACCTAAAATGAAAAGGAACTTAATCTATGTATCTTATTTGTTGGAACATATGTATAAAGTCACTTTTGATATAAATGAAGTATTCATTAGTTCAAAAGGTGTTCAAATGTGTACAACTAAACTTTAAAATAACTTGTATGTGTTAAAACCAACTGAGGAAAAAGCCATTTTAAATATAGAGATGTTTAAAATGATAAAAATTCAAAATAAGAAAAGAAAGATTTCTCCTAACACCTATCTTTGGCCAAAATCTCAATAGGATTGAGATATTGGTAAAAAATGGTTATCTAAACCAGTTAGAAGACAAACCTTTACCTCCATGTGAATCATGTCTTGTGGGAAAAATGATTAAAAGATCTTTTTCAGAAAAAGGTGTTAGAGCCAAAGAACCTCTAGAACTTATATATTCAGAACTTTGTTGTCCGATGAATGTTAAAGCTTTTGGAGGATATGAATATTATGTCAGTTTCATTTATGATTATTCTAGATATGGCTATGTTTACCCAATACATCATAAGTCTGAAACTCTTGAAAAGTTGAAAGACTATAAGACTGAGGTTGAGAACCTATTAAGTAAACAGATAAAAACACATCGATTAGATCGGGGTGATGAGCATATGGATTTACAATTCTAGAACTATTTAGTAGAACATGGAATTCAATCCCAACTCATCGCACCTAGTACACCACACATAATGGTGTAGCAGAAAGGAGAAATAGAACCTTGTTAGACATGGTTCATTCAATGATGAGTTATGCCTAGTTACAACAGTCTTTTTGAGAGTATACAGTACAAGCTGTTGTACATATACTGAACATGGTTACCTTAAAAAGTGTTTCAAAAGCGTCGTATAAGTTATGGAGAGGAAGTAAAGGTAGTTTACGTAACTTCAGAATTTGGGGATGCCCAACACATGTGTTGGTGCAAAATCCTAAGAAGTTGGAACAACGTTAAAAAATATGCCTATTTGTAGGATACCTTAAAAAAAAAAAGGGCTATTTTATGATCCTCAAGAAGATAAGGTATTTGTATTGAAAAATGCTACATTCTTAGAAGAGAATCACATCGGAAATCATCAACCTCACAATAAACTAGTAATAGATGAGATATCCAGAGAATCTACGGATAAATCAACAAGAGTTGTTGATCAGGCTGGACCAACAATCCCTCTCATGAGGTGAGAATGCCTCGATGTAGTGGAAGGGTTTTTCAATAGCCTGACCGCTATATGAGTTTAGCGAAAACTCATGTCATCATACCTGATGATGGCTTAAAGGATCTATTTACCTTTAATCATGCAATGGAAGATGTAGATAGAAATTGGTGGATAGATGTCATGAACCTAAAAATGGAGTCAATGTACTTCAATTCTGTCTGGGAACTTATAGATCAACCAAATGGGATAAAACCTATTGGTTTTAAGTGGATCTACAAGAGAAAATGAGACCAAACTGTTAAGGTGCAAACCTATAAAGCCAGACTCGTGGCAAAAGGTTTTACCCAAAGAGATGGGGTAGACTATGAAGAAACCTTCTCTCTCTGTTGTCATGATTAAATCTATAAGGATACTTTTATCCATTGCTTCTTTCTATGATTATGAAATTTGGCAAATGGATGTCAAGATAACCTTTTTGAATTGTTATCTTGACGAAAGTATTTACATGTTTCAGTTAGAAGGGTTTATTGAACAGGTTTAGGAGCTAAAGGTTTGCAAGCTTAATAGATCCATTTATGGATTGAAATAGACATCTCGATCCTGAAATATAAGGTTTGACATTGCGACCAAATCTTATGGCTTTGAACAGAACGTTGACAAACCTTGTGTTTACAAGAAGATAGTCAACAAGACTGTAGCTTTCTTGGTCTTTTATGTTGATGATATCTTGCCCATTGGGAACGAGACAAGGTTCTTTGCCGATGTAAAGAGATGGCTAGCATCATAGTTTAAAATGAAAGATTTGGGAGATGTACAATATGTTCTTGGAATCCAAATTGTTCAAAATCGAAAGAACAGAACAATAGCATTATCTCAAGCACTTTATATTAACAAGATGTTGTCAAGATATAACTTGCAAAATTCCAAAAAGGGTATGTTATCTTTTAGACACATAATTCATTTTTTTAAGGAACAGTGTCCTAAGACACCTTAAGAAGCTGAGGAAATGAAAAGAATTCCTTATGCATCAACAGTTGGGAGCATGATGTACACTACGTTATGTACATGTCCCCACATATGCTTTGCAGTTGGAATTGTCAACAGGTTTCAGTCTAACCCTGGACATAACCATCAGACTGCTATTAAGAACATCCTCAAGTATCTTCGAAGAACGAAGGACTATTTGCTCATGGTCCTCAGGATTTGATCCTTACGGGATACACTGATTCTGATTTTTAGATTGATTTAGATTCTAGGAAATCTACTTCAGAATCAGTATTCACTTTAATCGGAGGAGCAATAGTGTGAAGAAACATCAAACAGAGTTGTATTGCTAATTCCACGTTTGAGGCTGAATATGTAGTTGCATGCGAAGTAGCTAAAGAAGTAGTATGGTGTTGGGTTTTATGTCCTAAAACTCGTGGTTTGTAAACAATGGAACTTATTCTAAAAATTCAATAAAGGTGTTATTGAATAGATCTATTTGCTTAACAGAAATCCAATAAACCTAAAAGTCCCTTGACTATTGGATGAGTACTTGAACTTTATGTGGAGATATAAAGGTTGATCAGGTTCGAGTAAATAGTCAAAATGATCTATAATATATGGATAAGATTGAGTACCTTATTCTGGTAACACTATTAGATGTGGCCTGCTCTGTAGTTGTTACAAGGAGTTGTAAAGTGCTACAAACGAAGTGATCCTAATTCGTTCATGTTAGACATGAGGAGTAGGGGTGTCCTTGTGCAAAAGAGTTTGTACAAGATCGGACCACGAAATGAGTTACTCTTAGTTTATAACGCTGTTTACTATTTAAGACTGACAGTTTCTAAGCGATGACCTAGGTAACTTGACCTTAATCCTGAGCTAACAATGAATTCTTGTTTATTCGGGATTACCCTTTGATTTGCATAAGTGAGGGTTGACTCTATAGCACCAGCTTAATAAGACTTCCATTTCAGGGGTAAGACCGAATAGATAGCTAGGAACATAGGGTGCAAGAGAGAATTCACTCATACCCGCTTTAAGGATAATAGAGAGGTTGTTCCCTTAACTGTTGATTCTGGGTCTTGAACAAGGGAACCCACTCTCTCATTTGGCATGAGAGGGACTCGGTTTTGTTGATTGGATCATAAAACAATTGTTTATTAGGGGATCAGTGGGGACTTAAGGAACAAGAGGTAATTTCGTGGGTAAATCAGAGATTTGACCCAACTGTTATTACGAACAACCTGTAAGGGTTAACTTACTAATTATGGTTATATGGAGTGGACATAATATATCTACAATGAGGGGAATTCAACTATGGACTTTAGTGGAGTGACCCATTAGTTAACGAATGGGGGTTAGATCAGTCTAATGAGTTTAGTCGATTAATCTCGGGTCGTTGGAGTCCATGATCTGTAGGTCCACGAGATCCTTTACTAGCTCGAAAATGGATTAGCTCTAGAGTAGCGTGATAAGTTAATTTGAAACGTTCAAATTAGAATCAAACGGAATTGGAGAAAATATATTTAAATATAAGAAGTTGAATTTGTTTAAAAATTAATTTAATATTAGATATTAAATTAATTAGAATTATTTAAATTGTTTAAATAATTATTTATTAATTTTATTAGAAAATTAATTTATGAAATTAATTTGTAAAATTAATAAATTTTGATTTTAGAAATAAAATATGTTTTAAAAATCAATTTTGGATTTTGGAAATGGAATTACACAAAAATGAAAAATTAGATTTTTCATCTTCATCTTCAACTTGCTCATTAGGAACGTACCACCTTCAAGCTTCAATAACTCCAAGCATGAGTTGCATCGCATGCAGCAAATCTCTTTGCATGACATCTGCAATATATTGAAGAGATTGGAATGAAGTTGAGGTTGATGAACCGAATGAATTTTTCTGAAAAATTCTTGAGAAGAAGGTGTTCTTCATTGGGTTGATGCAGTGAGCTTTCTCCAAATTCACTTTGATTCCAGCTTATTTTAAGTCCCACAACTCAATCTAGAGCACCAAGAGGATAGTAGAGAAGATCTTGTGGTGATCTACACAAAGATTTAGAGGAATTTGCTGTTGAAAATCAAGATTTCAATGGTTCTTCAAAGGTATGTTCTTGAAACCCATTAAACTCTGTTTAACATGTTTCTTTTCTGCCAAAATTAATGAATGAGATTGCTTATGGATTCTGATGTCTTTCGCTGCGTGCTGCTACCAGACAACATATGGCTCGAAAAGTTCTTGATAGATTTGGAAGTGGTTCCAGATATGCATCTGTCGATCATTTTTTATTGTGATAACAGTGGAGCTATTGCTAACTCAAAGGAACCGAAGAGTCACAAACTAGGGAAACACATTAAGAGAAAGTACCATCTCATCCGGGAGATAGTATACAGAGAAGACGTGATAATCACGAAAATAGTCTCTAAAGATAATCTTGCTGATCCATTTTTGAAGGCCCTCATGGTTAAAGTGTTCGAGGATCATCTGGTCGAACTGGGACTACGAGCTTCATAAATCTAAGGTAAGTGGGAGAATGTCAAGGGTATATAGATGCCCTAGTTTATTATATTTTCTCAACATTATATACTTGTATATGTTAGTAACCCACTGAAATTTTAGTCCAAGTGGGAGATTGTTGGAAATGTCCTAAAACCCACAGTTCGTAATCATGGAAACACGTGCTATTTATTAAGAAAAGTATTATTGAAGCATTTATTCAATAAAAGTATTATTGAAATTGCATTAGGTAATAAAAATCCAATAAAAAAATTCATGACTATAGTATGAACACTGTAACTTTATTTAGAGACATAAAAGAGGATCAAGTTATAGTATATAGCTAAAAAGGTCTATAAGAATATGGATGAGATTGGGTACTTCGTCCTAAGGACACTATGGATGCGATCTACTTTGTAAACTAATACAAACGACGTGATCCCGAAATCGTTCATATGGAGACACGTGAGAAGGGGCATCTTATGCAAAAGAGTTTTGCATAAGATCAGACCACGAAATAGTCACTTTTTCTTTATAACAACCATTTACTGGTAAAACTGACTATTTCAATTCGATGACCTAGGGTAACTCGATCTTAATCTTATATTAACTATGAACTCCTGTTTATTCGGGATTATCCTTTGATCTACATAGGTGAGAGTAATCCAACAGCACTGCTCAACAAGCCTCCCATTTTGGGGATAAGATCGGATAGATAGCTGAGGATATAGTCCTACAAGATGGAATTCGCTCCTACCCATTTTATGGTTAGCAGATAGGTTGTTCCTTTAATTACTGATTTCTGATCTTGAACAAAAGGTCTCGCCCTCTCATTATTGAGAAGGGACATGGTTTATAAGTTGGACTATAAACCAATTGTTCAATAGAGGATCAGTGGGAGCATAAGAACGAAGATGTATTTATAGGAGTAAAACGGTAATTTTGACCTAGCTGTAAATACGAACGACCTGTGAAGGACTGACTTACTGGTTATAGTTAAATCAAGTGGACAAAAATATATCTACAGAGAGGAGAGTGCAACTATCGGGCTATAGTGGTATGTCTCGCAGCTCGATGGTTATCGAATATTGATTGACTCAGGTTAAAGAGTTTAACTGATTAATCTCAAATCATTGGAGGTCATGATCTATAGGTTCATGAGCAAATTTGAAGTGTTCAAATTCGAAATTAGGGTTTGGAATTTGAAATTTTCAATTTCAATTTTAGGGTTTCGATAATTATATTCAATATAATTAACGTTTAAATTTATTGAAATTAAATGCAATTTGAGAGTTTTTAAATATTTAAATATTGATTACATAAATAGAGATTCATGTTTAAATTAGGTGTTTTATTAATTTAATATTTAATATTAAACTATTAATTAATTAAACTTTTTAATTAATTATTTAAATTAAATCAATTTCAATTTAGAAAATATAATTTCAGAAATTAAATTTTAATTTAATTTAAAAACAGAATTAAATAAAAAAAATTAAAATTGAGTTAAGTGGAAAAAATCTTACATTGAGTTTTTTTTTGTGAATTTTTTCACTTTTTGACACCTCACCCACTCACTTAGTGCTAATTGAAGTGTCAATTAGCTGAATGTACCAGTGCTTGCATACTCGAGCTTGTTAAATACTTCATTATTCCAAATTTTATAGCCATGCAATCCAATTTTCTGAGATTTTGAAGTAGAAATTGTTTTTGTTTTCAAATTCTCTCAAACCCTCTTAACTTCTCTAAAAAATCTGAGTTTCCACCACTCAATTCAAGGATGAGAATAGTAGAGAAGCTCCTCTTAGTGGTCTAATAAGGATTTGTAGATCCAATTTCATGTAGAGAGCAAGGATCAAGAAGGAATCTACAAAGGTATACATGCTTGAAACCTTTTTACTTGAAAAACTGTTTTAAGCATGCTTTTGAACTCAAATTAAGTGTAGTTAGAGTGCTTAAAGATTATGTTTGCTTCCTCATTTTGTATGTTCGAAGTAATAAATCTCAAATAGGGTATCGTCCTCAAAGACTGGCATGAGCAAAATTTTCCTAACTTAGGTATCACAATTCTTCGTCAATTTTATCCAAGCCACCAAAAGATGATTTTTTTTTCCTAACTTAACTATCACAATTCTTCGTCAATTTTATCCAAACCACCAAAAGATGATTTTTTTTTTTTTTTTTATCTATAACTACAAATAACAAAAATTCAGTCACACACAAGAACAATTTAGAGCAAAACAATTCCAGGGTGTTGTTTCATTTAAGGAATACAATGAACATAACATACAATTGATTGAAATTGATAGATTGAGGCTAGAAGTTCTAAAATCAGGAAATCCTCTTTTGAGCTTAAACCATCCTAATAACTACCCATAAACTCGAATCTCTTCTATCACTTGAATAGTTACAACACTAAAACCCCTTATTATTCTAAATTCACTCTCATGCAATTTCGAATAACAATCTAAATTATTGGGTCCAACGAATTAAATTCTCTCTCGAGACATCTAATTAACTCAGGTTCATTCAATTAGTGGCTAGTTAATCAAAAACATTAAACACAAATAATTTAGAAATTCATGCAAAATCAATCAACTATAAATTTAATATTCAAAGTAACATCCCTAAAATCCACAAACACCCTAGAATAAACGAGTTTAGCCACACATGATTCCGAACAGTATTCAACAAACGAACGATCATTATGGAAAAAAAAAATTAACAAAGAAGAACGATCTTCCATCAATATGTTTGAATCCAATCACCTTCTTGACTCTCGCCACGATTACTGGATTGTTTTTCAACAAAACTGCATGATCACGATCAATCCAGAAATGCTCTCAGATCAACTCTCAATCGAAATCTCGAGTCTTCCACAAAAAATGATCAGAATTACTCTGTTTCGACTCTTGTACGGACTAGAATTCAGATACAATTTATCAAAGTCGGCTTCAGATGTGGCGGCGCAACGCTATTATTTATAATATGCTCGCAGCATTGCAACATTGGCGTCATGCCAGCCGCATGTCAAAGTCATAGTGTTACAACTCTACCCTGTTTCCAATTGGTCTGGGTCTATAGGATCAGGGAGCAACGTTACAACGCTCTTCCAATGCTAGCTGCACTGAATTGCCTTCCACATTTGTCTCTTTTCTTGATCTTAGGTCCTTGGTTTCTTCCTAATTCTATGGCCAACCCATAATTGCTCAATTTGGGATTTCCCTAGGTGTTTTTTTTAATCATTTTCCCACAAATTCCTCTTGATGCTTAGTTTCTTAAAATCACTCAATAAACCACATCAAAAGAAACAAAACTAGCAATATTAGTTCTAAATTTGAAGATAATAAAAGAACTTTTTAGCTGCTTTTCAAAAACCACTAGCAAACTCAGATTGACTAAAAAAAATATAGACTCTATCACAATCAATGCCAAAAAACAAAAAGCCCTTACAAACCAATTTGCAAATATAAAAGTGATAATACTAAGATCCAATCCCGTTAACATTCAAAAATTGCAAACATTCACATTCATTTATAAAAAAAATGCAGAATATAACCCACCATCCGAATTGTAAAATTAATTCTGGAATAAAAAAAATTGGGACCAAAAACCTCCGCTTTGATACAAATTGAAGGAATTGTGAAGCTCCGTAGCGACAGTGGGGATCGGCCAAATTTTCAATTTTCACAGAATAACAAAATTACAAAGCATACAATATGCATTAAAACAAAAAATTTACAGCATGCATTAAGAGGAAGAAAGGGACAAGAATACATACAAAATTTCTTCATGAATCTTCTTCCAATCACGATCTGGTGAACGAAAAAACCAAGGAGCACCACCACAAGTGAGACCTCCGTAGAGAATTTCTCAGGAGTGTGTGAGCTCTGAGATGTTCGAAGAGGAAGAGAGTTTGAGAGGGAGAGAAATTTTTCAGGAAAAAGACCAGAAGATTTCACACACCTCTCCTCTGTGAAGAAGAAATGGAACCAAATAGTTCTCCATGAAAAAACTAGTTCCCACCAACAAGTCTGATTGAGAGAATTAAGGGGAGAAGTTGTAACTCCCTCCCTTTAATTTTGAAATTTAAATTAAAAATAAAATAAAATAAATTTAAATAATTAATATATATATATATATATATAACAACTAACTTATTATATATATATATATAACTATATGTTAAATCAAATATAACACGTAACCTATAGTTTTTATATTATATCAAATACAATATAATCTATAGTTTTTTATTCTCTCAATCATTTGTGGTATTTAATATAAATCACATTTACACTAACCTTAATTATTTGAATCCAATCCATATAATTAATATTTGAATCATATTGAAATATTTATTTTCTCTCAAACAAACTTTATATTATAATGTATCAAATACATTATATTAATTATATCACATATATAATTAATTTCTTCAATTAATTTGAACAATTCAAATTAATCCAAAATTAATTCTTAATAATCTTTGTTGAGCTACAGAGGGAACCTCATGGACCTATATATTGAAGCTCTGGTAGTACTTGGAATTTAATTAATTATTCAACATCCATTAGCTGTCGATCGCTCTACTAAAAATCAACAGTTGCACTTTTTGCACTACAAATATATTTCTCTATCCATTGGATATAACCAGTCAACAGTGCTCCGACCATTCACAAATTTCTCGTAAGTATAGTTGGGCCAAAATTATCGTTTTGCTCCTGTGATTACATCTAACTTCTTAAGTACCATTGATCTCTCTAATGAATAATAACTCATAGTCCAACTATGACTAAACCCCTCTTGGGCCAAAAGAGGATGTGGTACCATATTGTTTAAACCCTGGAATCAGCCCTTAAGGGAGCAATTTATCTACTTACCTAGATATTAGGGAAGGAGCGAATTCCATCTTGTATAGTTGTGTTCCTAACTCTCTAGTCAATGAATTCCCAAAATGGTAGGCTTATTGACTCAACGATCTGGCCATTCTCACCCATATAAATTAAAGGATCGTCTGCATAGATAAGAATTCACAACTCACTCAAGATTCAGGTCATGTCACCTATGGTCATTCTGGTGAAATGTAAGATTCTATTATGAACTGTGTTATATAAAGAGACTATTCTTTTCGTCGTCCGGTTTTATACAAACTCCTTTGTATAGAATGCCCCTGCCCACATGTCTCTATATGAATGATTAGGATCAGATCATTTGTCTTACTTTACAACAATTGTAACATCTACAAAGCGGACCATATTCGTGTTGGGGTTTGTGCCCTAAAGTCCCGTGTCCAGTAGTTTGTAAACAACTTTGTACGAACACTTGTGATGTATAATATAAATGATATTTACTTCACTACTTGACTTTGCACATTTAGATGTTTTTCATTTTACCACAAACCAATAAACTTAATATCCCTAGTTATCTGTATGTAACTTAAGCATGTATTTAGTGACATACTAGTGGATTATGTCTTGAGTGATAGCCAAAATGGTCTGTAGTATATGGATATAGGAGGGAAACCTTATCCTAATAATGCTACAGGTACGACCCGCTTTGTCGAATGTTCACAAGTATTGTGACTTGTCACAGATGGTCTGATCCTGATTATTCGTATAGGAGATATGTGAGCGGGGGCGTCCTATTCAAAGAGCTTGTATAAGACTTGACCACGAAGTGTTAACATCTTGTTATATAACACCGTTCATGATCGAGACTTCACTTCTCTAGGATAACCATAGGTAACATGACCTCAATCCTGAGTGAGTTGGGAACTCTTGCCATTGAGGGCGGTCCTTTTATTTGCATGGGTACGAGTGGCCAGAACGTCAACTTAAACCTACCATTTTGGGGATTCGTCTAATTTGGAAGCTGGGAACTCAGCTATACAAGATGGAATTGACTCCTTCCCCAAAGTAGGGGTGAGTAGATAGATAGCTCCCTTAAGGGCTGATTCCAGGGCTTGAACGATGTGGTGAAACGCACCTTCTCATGGCCTGAGAGGTGTTCACACATAGTAGGACTATGTTGTAATGTTCATTAGAGGGATCAGTGGTACTTAAGGAGAAAGATGTAATTACAGGGGCAAAATGGTAAATTGACCTGTTGTAATTACGAGCATCTATGAAGGGTCATCGTACTGATGATTGATTATATCCAATGGACATAGAAATATATCTATGGAAAGAAGAGTTCAGCTGTCTATCTTTAGTTGAGTGCCTCGCAGTTAACGGATGGTGGATATCGTGACTAAAGAGTTTAGTCAGCTATTCACGTATCGTTGGAGCTTCGAGCTGTAGGTCCATAATGTTCCCATAGTAGCTTGGATACAAGTTGAGAGTCAGTTTTTGGGTCAATTTGAAATGTTCAAATTGACGAAAGGGGGTTCGATTATATATGATATAATCGAGTGAGTTAATTAAATATGATATAATTATCTTTATGTATGAGATACATTAATTTGGAGGAAATTGGATATAAATATGATTTATATCTAGTAGAGGAAAATATTATAATTAATATCTTTTATTAATTATATGTTATGAATGTGATAAGATCACATTTAAAGGAAATGGGAAGGCTCTTCTTCTGTTCTAAATAATGGATGAGTGCATTATAAATAACTGACGGTGTGCAAGAGACAAGTGTGCGCGGACATTGTGAAAAGATAGTGTCATCGTTTAAAATCAGTGCCTATACGATAGTGACTGCACGATCGCTTACATATACGATATTGCTAAGCGATCGCATACCGATTACACCAGCACGCGCTATTATCTAAATGATCATTTACCTTTTTCCTAAACGATCGTTTAGCTCCCGGTATTTACTAAACGATCGTATAGACGATCGCTTAATTTTTCCTATGGGATCGTTCGGACGATCGCTCACCCTTTTTCTACACGATCGTTTAGACAATCGCTTACTTTTCCTACACGATCGTATACTTCACCTAAATGATCAAGCATCTTGTTTATGCGATAGACGACCGCATCTCCCAATTGCTTGATCATTGTGCACGGTTTCTTTTCCTCCTTCCCTATACCAAATCTGAATAAAGCCCACACTTTGGATTCTCACTCCAAGAATACTGAGGGCTCTGGGTGGTGTTTTCTTTTCCGTTTCCTTCTGTTCGAGTGGTGATTGTTTGAGGTAGACGGTTGGGATTCTGACTCGCTGTGAAGAAGAAATCTTCAATTGGTATGATTTCTTGATCTCTTTAGAATTATGAAAGTATGTTTGAATGTATATGCGGTAATTTTGTCACAATGAATTGGAAAGATCTGCTTCTGCTCGTAGGTACTCTTGAATAAGAGTTCCGACAATTGGTATCAAGGCACTCGATTTCTGATATTCCAATTCATTGCTACAAAAGAATTGCAAATACGTTCCTGGTGGGTGTATTTCTACACTGTTTAATCGTTAAATTATTGTGGATGTGCGGATTTATGGATGTTTTTCGTGGATGTTAGCCTCGGTTTGTTTTAATTCTTTTACATTTGCGGTTGTTTGTAAAGGCCCCTACGTTTTTTGGGCATTAATAATCGAGTCTGTAATTCAAAGTCTATTTGAGTTTTGAGTCGTTCGTAAAGAAGATCAGAGCAAGCATTATGGTTCTTCGAGGAAGGAGACGATCAAGTGTTGATCACATCGTGGAGACGATGGGGTATGCGATCGCTATTGATCGCCTTGGTTAGATGATGGAGTACGCGATCGCTGTTGATCGCATCGGTTAGATGATGGGGTATGCGATCAAGTGTTGATCGCATCGTGCAGTCGATGGGGTACGCGATCGTTGATGTTCAAAATTGTGTAGATGATTGGGTACGCGATCAACAGTTGATCGCATCATGTTGACAATCGGTTACGCGATCGTCGAGTATTGGGTCGCGATGACGATGGAATGCTCGCGTATTATTTAATGCACATGCGCACTAAACGATCGCTTACCTGCCGCCACGTTAAGTGATCGCATAGACGATCGTTTTGGTCAGCAAGCTTCATCGCTTAGTAACTGACTAAAGATAGCTTAGTAACGCAAGGTATATCGTTTACTTGTCGCCATGTTAAGTGATCGCATAGACGATCATTTTGGTCAGCAAGCTTCATCGCTTAGTAACTGACTAAACGGTTGCTTAATAACGCAAGGTAAAATTATTTACTGATAATGGGCAGAAATGCCCATTATCATAGTGCTAAGTTCTTAAACAATGTTGGCTTGCGTTGATAAAATGTATTAGATTGTGTCCAAAAAGCATTAAGTTTATTATATTGCGGCCGCATGCGTTCATCGCATAGGAACAGTTGATTTTTGTGTTTTTATACAGAATATGCATTGATGCAAACATTTGCCCAAGAAGGATTTGCTGTGATTGTGTATGCAAATATTTGCCCAAGAAGGATTGCCGCAACTTGGTCGGCGCAACATGGTGGGCACATCTGGGTGAAAGGATAATTAATCACGATGGGACAGAAAGCTAATGACAGTCGAATTCGAATTAAGTTGATAGCCGCAAACGAACAAGTACATTCAGCTTTTCGGTGACAAATATTCGGTGCATCAGTCAGGAATTAAAGTCGTCCCATCTGTACAATCATGAAAGAGAAGCCATATTGCACATGAGTAACTAAACTGTCGAATGGGTTGAGAAGCACTTAGCTAGCATGACCTAAGATCTTCATTTTATGCGATCATTTTGTCTTATGTATGCGTCCATCACCCTTTAGAGATGCTTGAGAGAGTAGTCTAAAGAAAGAACCTAGACTTGAGAGAGTTAGGTTAGAATCTAGGCTTGAGAAAATCAGATGAGAACCACATAAGCAAGAGATAGAAACTTAGAGATAAGTTCTGTTTGCTATCATGCATCACATGCACCTTAGAAATAGGATATGATAGTATGTGGTCGCTTTGTGTATGTGTGTACCATTCATCATCGCATAGACAAGAATAGAGGCTTAGACATAAGTCCTATAGACATTATTATATACATCGCATGCGTCCTAAAATTAGGAACTATGGCCATTGCATTGAGAGATGACATGCTGTTGTGTCTATGTAGCATGATCGCATGACTTGAAAGCAATTATATGAAATGTTAGCTAAATTCCTTCTCAACCCATTCCCTGCATACTCATTGTAACTTTCGCTGTTATTAACTCTTTACACAATTCCGCCGCATAGGATTTATACTTTAAACAACATATCAACTAACTTATTGTTTTTATCATCGCAAAAGAATCAAAATTTACCAACACATAATATCTCAGTAGTCCCTATGTCGACCCTGGACTTACCAAGAAACCTAGTAGGATTTATACTTGGATTTTACTAGGAAAACTTGCATGTGCAACGTATACACCACCATCGCAATATACACTATTATTTCATCATATTCACAACGCATCAAGTTTTTGACACCGGTGACAGGGACTACGACAGTACATATTGTGCGATTGGTAACTTTTTTATTTTTCTTTGCAGCTTTCCATCTTTGTGCACTACCTCTCCTTTGGTAAGGGAAGAAGCGGGCGTCGTATGAGCGAAGGACAAGTTTCGGAGCCAACTACGACCCAAAGATTGAAAGAACTTTTCGAAGAAGAAGAAGAAACAACCGCCGACAACAACAAGAGAGAACTCCCAACATGGAAAACCCCATTCTCCTGGCAAACGATCGCAATAGGCCCATTCGGGACTATGTGTCGCCTAACCTCTATGATTTCTCCCCAGGAATCATGAGGCCAGCCTTAGATGGATCGAGGTTCGAGATGAAACCAGTTATAGTGCAGATGATTCAAACTGCCGCACATTTTGGCGGTAGACATGGCGAGGATCCGCACGCCCATCTCTAGAGTTTTATTGAAATCTACAATACTTTTGTGTTCCCAAACATCTCAGCTGAGGAGGTTTGACTAACGCTGTTTCCATTTTCGATGTGTGATCATGCATGAAAACGGGCTTATTCTCTCGAACCAAGGGAGATCACATCGTGAGAACAAATAGTTGAGATGTTCATGAAGAAGTACTTCCCCCCCGATAGAAAATGCAAGAAGTAGGAAGTTGATTACAAATTTTGAACAAGATATTGACGAATCGCTCAGTGACACCTAGGCGAGGTTTAAAAGACTGGTGCGAGATTGTCCGCACAATGGCTTACTCGATTGTCTCCAAATGGAAATTTTCTATCACGGCTTGAACCCTGCATCATAGACGACTGCCATTGCGGTAGCAGTTGAAGGTCTGCCCGACAAGACATATGACGAAGCAAAAATATACTTAACCGCATTTCCAAGAATCACAAAGACTGGAGGGAAATTGATCAAAGACTGAGAATTAAAGATAGTGACACAAGTAATGGGGCGATCAAATCCCTACAAAATCAAATGAATGCGATGATGAACCTAATACAAGGCATCGCAATCAGCAGTCCAGGAGCACATAGGGGGTAGGTCAACGCAATCGATCAAATGAGTGCAAGTTGTGCCACTTACGGAGAAGCCTATCCAATGGAAGAGTGTCCGAGGAATCCACAATTTGTCTACTTCATAAAGAATAATCCTATCGCCAATACTTATAGCCCTGGGTGGAGAAACCACCCCAATTTTGGATGAAAAAATCAACAACAAAATTTTCAATTAATGACGTAAAAAGAAAGGCCACAAGGATTTTTCCCGCGAACAAACGGTCAAGCACAAAATCAAGCTAGCAGTTCGCAGGCGCGACAATCTTCATCTCTGGAGAGCTTACTAAAGTAGTATATTGAGAAGAATGAAACAATACTCCAGAATCAAGCAACATCAATCTGAAATCTCGAAATTCAGATCGAACAGATTGTGGGCAAACTCAAAAGTAGACTGCAAGAGGCGTTGTTGAGTTCAATAGAGCTCCCATGCAACCCAGGGAGTACGAGAAAGGAGCAATGTCAAGATGTGACTTTGCGAAGTGGAAAGACAATAGTGGAAGAGAAGAAGAAGCCGAGAAGGATTACTCCAGTTGCGATGGAACCACATACCTCGTTGACTCATGAGGAACCAGAAGAACAAGAGACGATGGAAGTAGAAATTGCATCCACTTTTGAGCCGATGGAATAGGAAACCGTGAAAATACAGCTGCCACCATTTCCTCAGAGACTTAAGAAGAAGAAAAATGATGAAGTGCAGTATCATCGCTTGATGGACATTCTGAAGGACATGGTGACGAAGAAAAGGAGCATAAGTAAGTTCGCAATGGTGGCGTTAACGCAAAGGGCAAAAAGCATTATTCCACCAAAACTGTGCGACCCCAGAAGTTTCACAATACCCTGCTCGATTGGCGAGATTTATATTGGTTAAGCACTTTGCGATCTCGGGGCTAGTATTAACTTAATGCCTCTTTCGATTTTTAAGCAACTGAATGTTGGGCAGCTGGCGCCTACGATGGAGACACTTCAATTAGCTGACAGGTCCCTAGTTCATCCAGAAGGGAAGGTAAAAGATGTCTTGGTCTCGATTGGCAAATTTATCTTACCGGCAGACTTCATCATCCTCGATTATGAAGCGGACAAGGATGTACCCATCATTATGGGACGACCATTTTTATCCACTGGTCACGCTCAAATTGATGTGTACAAGGGAGAGATCACACTGAACGTGAATGGAAAGAAGATTAGGTTTGACATTATTAGAGCCATGAAATATCTGGAAGAAGAAGACCTAATAGATTCCGACAATGAACCCAGTTTGTGTGAAGAAGAAAAGTCTAAAGATGAAGATGAAAGAGAGGATGCAACCACATCCGTAGTAACCTGCAATGCGATCGTGGAAACAACAACCAAAGAAGAAAAACTGACGTTGAATGAAGAGAGAAAAGCACAAAAATCATCCTTGGAACAACCACCCATAGTAGAATTGAAAACCTTGCCAAACCACCTGAAGTATGATTTTCTGGGGCAAAATGAAACTCTACCAGTAATAATTTCCTTTGCACTTCAAGAAGATCAAGAGCACACGCTGCTAAGCATCTTAAAAAAGCACATAAAAGTAATAGGCTGGACACTGGCAGACATAAGAGGAATCAACCCCACATATTTCATGCGCAGGATACGTCTCGAGGAGAATAATAAAGGATCGATCGAACATCAGCCAGACTAAACCCTACGATGAATGAGGTTGTAAAAAAGGAGATAATCAAATGGTTAGACGCAGGGATCATTTATCCAATCACCGAAAACACGTGGGTCAGACCTGTGCAATGTGTGCCAAAGAAAGGAGGGATGACGGTAGTCCCAAATGCAAATAATGAATTAATACCAATGCAGATCATCACTGGCTGGCAGATCTGCATGGACTACCGCAAACTGAATATGACGACGAAAAAGGATCATTTCCCTTTGCCTTTTATCGACTAGATGCTAGATCACCTAGCAGGAAATGATTACTTTTGGTTTTTGGACGGATATGCAGGCTACAACCAAATCATGATTGCTCCTGAAGACCAAGAGAAAACCACATTCACCTGCCCCTATGGAACATTTTCCTTTCGACGCATGCCAATTGGACTATGCAATGCGCCGAGCACGTTCCAGAGGTGTATGATAGCCATTTTCTCTGAGGATCTTGAAGATTCAGTAGAAATTTTTATGGACGACTTCTCGGTGTACGGGCAAACATATGATGTCTGTCTAAAGAATTTGGAAAAGATACTGAGAAGATGTGAAGAGACGAACCTTGTGCTGAACTGGGAAAAGTGCCACTTCATGGTGAAGGAAGGTATTGTGCTCGGGTACAAAGTCTCCAAGGATGGGCTGGAGGTGGATAAGGCGAAGATTGAGGCCATTGAAAAGCTTCCACCTTTAAAAAATGTGAAGGCTGTCAGGAGCCTCTTGGGGCATGCAGAATTTTATCGACGTTTTGTGAAGGAATTTTCAAAGATTGCGCGACCATTGAGTGCATTGCTGGAGGCAGAGAGAATGTTTGACTTTGATGAACAATGCCTGAACGCATTCAAGATACTGAAGATCGCATTAATAAATGCAACTATGTTGATCTCACTAGACTGGACACAACCCTTTGAACTTATGTGCGATGCTAGCGGTTATGCGGTGGGGACAGTGCTAGCACAAAAGAAGAAAAAAATGCTACACCCCATCACATATGCGAGTAGAACCTTGAACCCTACAAAAAAAAATTACACTACCAAAGAAAAAGAACTTCTTGCGGTTATCTTTGCACTGGAGAAATTTAGAGCTTACTTGCTGGGATCCAAAGTAATTGTTCATATCGACCACTCAATAATTAAATATTTGATGACAAAGAACGATGCAAAGCCGAAGTTGATTCAATGGTTATCCTCCTTGAATAATTCAACATGAAAATCATTGATCGCAAGGGGACGGAGAACCAGGTTGCGGACCATTTATCAAGAGTAGAAAATTCGAAAGTCGACCGCAACAAGTCGGAGGTGAGCGCATATGATATTTGTTTTTGTTTAAAATTTGTAATAAATATCATAGATATTTGATATTTAATATTTGAATTTTATGAGATTTTAGTTATTATTGCAGATAAATTTACATATTTTTAATTAAATAGAAAAAAAGTTATAACCTGACGATCCAACCAAATCCAACTCAACCAACCCGAATTTAAAGAATTGGGTTGGGCTGGGTTGAAAGTTTTATTTGGATTTTTTGGGTTGTCAACCCAACCAACCCTTGGTCCAAAAACACCCCAACCCAATCTAACCCAACTGAATACATCCCTACATTTCACTTTGATTTTTGTATACTTTTAAATGTTGAAATCTTTTTTTTTTTTTTTTTTTACTTTTAGAAAATTTAAAAATGATTACTTTGAAATTAATTTTATTTAAATTGGTTGAGTAATATCATAATAATAATTTTCTAGGTAAGGAAATACATAATTTAAGTATTATTTCAGAATTTATAGAAAAAATGCTAATTAAATACAACGTTATTTTTAGGAAAGAAACAATTAATTAAAAGTAGAGATTACTTTTAAGATTTATTAAAAATGCAAGAATAAATTTAGAATTTTAAAAGTATAAGAACTAATTAAAATTAAACTAAAAGTTGAAAGATCAAAATGATAATTTATTCTCATTATTTTTAGTTCTAACATGTGAATATTTAAAATCTTAACCTTTTATGGTGGATTTACCTCCCGAAGAATTGTGGGATCCACCCAATTGATGGCTTTTATCTATTGCCTATAGGAGGGAGGGATTCCATATATGAATTGATATTATCATTTTATCCTGTCTAATGATTGTGACATGCATTTATAAACATATAGTTTTTGCATGTCTGTTTCGTATTTTTTCTCCAAATCATTAGTATGAAATCTTGCCATTTCTAAGAACTACTCATTACAAGAAAAGCCACTTTTAGCAGCACATAAAATGTGTTATTAAAGGTAAAAAAGTGCCATTAAAAGTATTAGCAACGCGGAGACCCACGTCGCTAAGAATACGGCATAGCTAAAGATTTTAATGACATATTTATTACACGTCACTAAACGTCTACTTTTACTGACATACGTATTATTAAATGCGTACTTTTAACTACACATTATTTATCGGACCTTTAATATTAATATTGTTGTTTTCAAAACTTATTAGAGAAATATTGTTGTTTTGAAACTTATTAGAGAAATATTGTTGTTTTGGGAGTTTAAGGCTAGAGGTCGAACGTTGAGAACTCGACTAATGTGGAGGTCGAACGTTGAGAACTCGACGAACAAAGAAAAACTTGGAAACAATACATAAGCCGAAACTTCAACCCTCGACAAGGGAAATCTCGCGAATCTCGTTTAGGTTGTCGAAGGTTGAAGTTTCGACACACATCCACTCTCGAGATTGCAGGTTTATTACTTTTCTTTTTCCCTTATAGAGGAAATAAAGTAATGAGATGGTATACTATATGTATCTGTGTACTCGAGCTACTTCTAACAATCTATGCATTTTGTTATCATTTCGAATTAGACGGAGGCTTGTGGGATTGACGTGAGGGGGTGAGGATGGCTATATTTCTGGGAGCGAACTCCAGGCGAATATGAAGCGCATGGATACAAGTTATGCCTTGGAATGAAAGACAATTCCGAATTAGCTTTGTCTCAAAATTTTGTATATTAGGTTGTCGAAGGTTACACACATGTTGAAACTTCAAAGCGATTAAGAAGATAAGTGGGCTGAAGCAGATTAAAGAGAGAGTGAGATTCAAAGCGAGATAGTAGAAGAGAGCGAGATGTTGAACGAGAATTTAAGAGAGAGCGAGATTCAAAGCGAGATTTTAGGAGAGAGCGAGATTCAAAGCGAGAATGTTGGAGAGAGCGAGATTTAGTTTATATTGACTAATCTGACTAACATCGAATTTGGTAAAATGAAATGGTTGAATAATTGAAAAATGAGATTATTCAGAAATACACATTGAATGCTAAGATTACGCATTGAGTTTCTGGAAGTAGATCCATAATCAAAAAAGTATTTGTGATTGTTCAAGAAGAAATGATAGCTAGTAATCATTAATGGAAAAATAACAACAATAACAGAGAGAGTGAGGGAGCAAAAGCGAGATCTTAGGAGGGAGCAAGAGCGAGATCTTAGGAGAGAGCGAGAGTGAGAGAGCGAGATCTTAGAAGAGAGCGAGAATGAGAGAGCAAGATCTTATGAGAGAGCGAGAGTGAGAGAGCGAGATCTTAGAAGAGAGCGAGAGTGAGAGAGCAAGATCTTAGGAGAGAGCGAGATCTTAGGAAAGAGCGAGACTAAGAGAGCAAGATTTTAGGAGAGAGCGAGAGTCTTCACTTTATTTGAACTTTCCATAGAAATATATATAAAAAAAGAGAAAAAAGAGCTAATAATCATACTATAATTGAATAATCATTAGACAACAAATTGAATATATTAGATTATTATACTATAATTGAATAATCATTAGACAACAAATTGAATATATTAGATTATTATACTATAATTGAATAATCATTAGACAACAAATTGAATATATTAGATTATTATATTGATTACAAAAAAAAATAAAATTGAATACAATCTAGAGCCCGTCTTACTATCTAAAGCCCGTCTTAGTAACAAAGGACACTTCCTTCGATTATGTCCTAACTGGTTACAAAATCCACATCGATGTCGAGTGACTGGTTCTGTCCAATCCATCTCGTTGTGATATCGTGAACTTTTCAGTCTATCAGGTCTTCTCAACAACGATGGATCAGGATGTAAGACGGGCATATTAGGGTGCGTGATCCAGTAATCTTCATGCGGTACAGGTTGAAATTGAGGAGAGTAACATTCAGCATATGTTGACAATTTGTAGTAGTTCTCAATAAAATTTTCGTAGTTCATGTTAAAATGTGAGCAAACGACCATAAAATGCGAGTATGGAATGCTGAATGCTTGCCACTTGTTACATGAACAGTATCGCTCGGTATGATGGCTTGTTCGAGATCACTAAGTCTGAAACACCTGAGAGAAATTGTAACACACGAAGAGGTGTGTTTAATTTTAGATCGACATGTTGGTATAATTGCAGCAGTGAACAACCCAACAAATAGTTGGACGGGACCAAAATATCACCATCGTTTCTGCTTACAACATATCGTGAACAACTTCAATAAAAAGTATAAATTTAATTCATTGAAAAATTATGTTTATCGTGCCGGGTGTCAGTTTCAAATTCAAAAGTCCAACAAAGCAATTGAAGATATCAAAGGAATAAATCGAGTTGTCTAAGTTTTTTTGACAACATTAGTTTAGAGCAATGGACTCAAGCACATGATGGAGGATTCAGATATGGGTGGATGACGACAAATCTATCAGAGTACATAAATGGAGTCCTCAAAGGAGCTCGAATGTTGCCTATAAATGCTCTTGCTCAGATAACATTCTTCAAATGGTTAGGAACACAATTTCGTGAGCTCACAGATGATGCAGACGAGGAAACTGTCATAAGATATGCACGAGCATATATACTACAAATGATGGGTGGAAGTCTGTTTTCAGATAAATTAAGTCATTTTGTTCACTTGATGTTCCTGCCATTGTTAGCTAACCTCCATGATACGGGGCGGTATTCGTGGGGTGGAGCATGCTTGGCATGGTTGTATAGACAACTATGCAAAGCAACAAGACTTAGGTTCGAGAGATAGCTAGGCCTCTCATACTTTTGCAATTATGGGCTTGGGAGCGATTTTCAACAATGGCTCCACAGCTACATCATGTTAATGACACTCAGTTAGTTGGACGAGCCTACGGTTCTCGGTATGTTGTTTTAATTCAATTTAATTTTTATATCACTGATCTAGTTAATTTAAATTCTAAATTATCAATTTAAAAATTTAGGTGAAGAAATAAATTTTGTATGACTAGGACAGCCACACATGTAGTCAAACAGTATAGATACATGTTTGATCTGCTTCAACCTGAATAGGTGCATTACACTAAACCTAATTGATTATTTTATTCACATTTTTATTGTATTTGTCTTTAATATTCTCCAATATAATATTTTGTGTTTCAGGTTATTTTGGAGCCGTACAAAATTATTGTGCATACTTTGCCTAATTTTTGTACGAATGGTCAAAACACATGGCGGACGATGAGTCCTCTCATATGTTTTCACATTGGTGAGTGACATCTTCCTGACAGAGTGATGAGACAATTCGGTTTTCAGCAAGATATCCCGTCGCCTTGTAATACTGAACCCGTACTGCATGATATTGACCTAAGGATTGGAGATTGATTTGAAAAAGTTGCACATTTGGTAGTGCGATGGCACTATCATGCAAGGTTTATTGCAGTGGGGGTTTCTTTTGAACAGTTTGACATAGATGTCACTCCAGAATATATTCATTGGTATAATAATATCACAAGGTGCTACGTCACTCGTCCGGGAGCAGCTGTGGGTCATCTTGTAAATGAATGAATATTATCTAATTTTTTTTAATTTAAATTTATTTTAAATATTGTCTAATTTTTTTATAATTCACAAAGATTGAACAACAGTAGACTCCGTGAAGTTACGAATGATCGAACTAAGTTCTTGCTATATGTAGTGATAACCAAAGCTATCTGGAGGAAATTCATTATATGTACAATATACCTATTGTTCCTCCACCAGCTCCTAGACGTAGAGGACCTGTTGGGGAAGAGGATGAGTTTGATGAGGTTGCACATAATGTGGAAAAGTTGCCCTCTATGACGCAGATGCAAAGTCAAACTAATTATGTTAGTTCGATGATGATGATGCCAACATTTGGTTCAGGACATTATGACTCAAAGGCTGGTCCTTGGTTTTCATACGTTCATGGACATGGTCGGGGTCGTGGAGAGCATAATGAATATTTATATTATGAAGCGCCTGTAGAGGTACCAGAGCAACATCAAGAAGAACCCGAGCAACCTCAAGTTTGAAGTTGACAACGACAACCAGCTCGAAATCGACGATGTCCACCTTATGAGACACATTGATTTTTGTAATTATTTTTATATAAATGAGATATTTAATTTACATTTTTTGATTTTTATGAGTTATTATTTTTTTAAATTTATTCTTTTTAGAGTTTAAATAAAATAATAAAATATTTTTAGAAATTTTTTTTATAAAATGGATTTTTTTTTTTTTTTTTTTAAAAAAAAAGAAAGGATTAGAAAGAAGAAGGTGGAATGTGTAATAATTAAAAAGGAAAAAAAAAAGGAAATTTGTATGGTATTCTCACTCTCGCTCAAAATCTTGCTATCTCGCTCTCGCTCACGCCCTCGTTCACGCCCATGCCCTCGTTCTCGCTCTCGCTCACGCCCATGCCCTCGCTCTCGCCTACGCCCACGCCCATGCCCTTGCTCTCGCTCATGCCCACACCTTCACTCTGGCTCAAAATCCCGCTCTCGTTCTTGCTCGCTTTCGCTCTCGCAAACTCTCGCTCTCTCAAACTCTCTCTCTCTTATAATCTCTCTCTCGAATTTGATTGGGAAGTTCAGTGGCAAAAAGAAGGAGATTCATTAGCTCGTTATTTAGTCAGACTTGCTGAGATGACAGAATCCGTAAAAATTATTCAACAAGCTTTGGAAGGAATTCCAGGGGGACCTTATGAAAATTTAGAAATACAATCTTTTGATAGAGAAAAGTCTCCGGAATGATAATTAAACAGACTCAATAATAATGTTAGGAAGGGCAAGGTTGAGGGTTCAAAGTTCGATGTACAAGTGAAAGGAAGGTCGAATTTTCAACCCTCGACTTATTTTTTTTAAAAAAAACAACAATATTTTTACAAATAGTTTGAAAATAACAATATTTTCCTAAATAGTTTCTAAAAGAACAATATCCTTTTAATTTTCCCTTATTTATCACTATTTATTTTTATACAGTGGTAAAAAAATGTGTCACTGAAAGTTAAGTTTTAGCAACATATAAGACTATTGTTAAATGTGAATTTGTGGTCATTAGAATTATCTTTTGCAACATATTTAAGCGTCGGTAAAATTAATATATTGTGCCACTATAAATTTGAAGTTACTTTTTAAAACTTTGATTTATTGAGATTATAGAAAACATCGGTAAAAGTATATTGTTAATTAAAAAAATATTTTTTTTTTGACATAAACCTGTTATAAAATTTCAAATATAATAATATTTTGAACAAGTTAAGAGTCAACAAATCAATTTACATTTAAACCAAAAATACCAAGTGAAGATACACATCCGCAACAATCATGGAAACAAAATGAAATAAAACAAACTTGGTCACAAGTTTGCATGACAAGTTATATCAACAAACTTTGATAATTTTGTAATAAATGAGTTCAAGTAGTATCAACCTAAGTTATAATTATCAAGTTACATCAAGTAAACGACGAACAAAATTAGTAACAACACTAGTTATCACTAGTTTGCATAACAAGTATTCCTACCAAAGATCTTCGAAGCATGAAACTTCTTTTGTTTCAAAAGTATAAAATACCTACCCAAACTCTTTCGATTTCCATCCAAATTCAACTTTAAAATCTTATATTAAAGACCATAGAGACATCATATCAGATAACTATAGAAGGAAATATGTAAGCACATGAGGATAAAGAATTGAACCAAAAACCAGGAGAATTGGGGTCAAAAGCACAACCATATTTTAGGACAAACACGGCCAAAATCATGCTAGCTCGACATAATTTGAAATTCAAGAAAACTCATCAACATAGCAATGACCTCAAATGAAACAAAACAAAACTCATCAACATAAAACATCAAATTAACTCCAACAAAACAAAACCTTGGACAACGACCTCTTAATTCCATACTAAAAGGACTGTCTAACAAGTATTCTAAATACAATGAAGATGGGAGGGGAGGTCAAAAGCACAACCATATTCTAGAACTTACTTAAGTTTAATCGAATCTTTATTCATTATGATGTACTTTCAAATCAACTTAATGATTCAAGAAAAGTTACAACCTATATGATTTAGATAAAAAATTATATTTAACTTATGGTTTAATGTTGTAGCCATGAGATCTTTAAAACAACCCTTAAATTTGACTTGAAGATCACCCTCCATGAGTTCCTTTCATTCTTAGATCTACCTTATTCTCCTTAATTTCTTGTTATTTGTTCATAATAAATGATAATTATTTGGTAAGAAAAACGAATAACTTGTTCAAAATATCTATCGCTAAAAAGATTACACAACAAGAATTCAAGCATTTTTCAATTCTAAAAAAGGTTGAAAAATGTTAGTTATTGACCCAACGCTGCATACAAACCGTTGAGAGAAGTGATATGACACATATAGACCGTAAAAAAAGTGACATCGTATTAATTTGTATCGGAGAAGTCACTTTTCCTATTGGTCTTATGTGACATCGGTAGAAGTATCGCTTCTTCCAAATAATAGTGTTTATGCTTCGAAGATGTTACTCTTCCTGGTGTAGAAAATAATAATTTTAATAGTAGCTGATATCCTTGTCGTGAGATTTTATTTATGTTATTGTATCCTTTTTGAAATCCATTCACTCTCTCTTTAATATCCTATACCAAACAGTCTCCATTAATTCTATTTTTCCAAAATGGTTCCATTATGGACATACTTGTCAATATCCTTTATGTAAAAATGACGACGGATTAAATAAACTATAGAAAGATGACATATTGGAAAGAAGCATAACTTTATTATATATGCTCATTTTAGAGCTGTTTTGATTTTTCAATATGGAGCAATTCGGAGAAATTTCAACCTCATAACAAAAATGTTGAGAAAAAGAAAGAAAAATAAATTAATAATATACTTTGAGATTGAAAATGTGATGATGTGACCACACAAACGTGATTTCGCAACTAAGTTCTTAGTCATTTTCTTTTTCTATATATATATTGCTAAATGTATATGACCATCATTGTCAAATTCTTTATTTAGCCATCTTATCAAAACTTTGGGGTAAATGTAATCTAAAAAAAGAAACTTTAGCGTAAATGGAGTTTATTTTGTTCTTAAAGAAACAAGATAAAAAGGCCTTCAATTCTTATTAAGTACCGACTTTTTTAGGATAAAGTTTTGATTATTATTATTACTATTATTATTGTTTTGAAAAAGATACCAAGTGAATCCATAGGTGCACCAAAATATCTTCACTAGATTGATACATTCGTAACACCTTTAAATTTTTCAAAGTTATATATATATATATCTTTAAACTTTAAATTTTAAATTTGTTTCAAACTATTGTTTGGTCAACTTTTCTGATAAAATAAAGACAAAAAAGTGACACAAGTGATTGGTAAAATGTAATATACTTGGTAGGTTTCAATTATGTCCTTCAGATTTTACATGTATTTTAATCTTTACCCTTATCATTTCTCCATTTTTAATCCTCTTACTTAAACCATTGAGTCATAAGCATGGAGTGCTACAAATGGTATCGTAGATGCACTTTTCTAATAAGATTGTGATTTGTAAGGACAATGCATGATAAAAGGAGGTTGGGTAACATGAGTCAACTAATAAGACCCAATTTAAATGATGATATGTTTAGAAAACATGTGAATGAGGACAAAACATATACATATTGAAAGAACCCATATTATTGGATGACAGGGGATTCTTCATCATTGCAAGTGAGGTACATAAATTAATTGAGATTATATCCTAATGAAGATTTTTCTAAGAAGTGCGTGAGTAAGAAAAAAAATATGTCAAAAGAATTCATGTTGATTTATAGACGAGTTTCCACTCTCGCAAGCCAATTGAGACAAGAGTAAGTTTTGAAAAAAAAAAAACCTCCAACTTCTACTATAGAAAATAAACAGAAAACAATTGATAAATTAAAAGGAAAACAACTAGAAAATACAAGAATTTACATGGACAAAACTGGAGAAAAATCACGACCTACAAAAAAGAAATCAATTATGTGAAAAATTATTATACAATCACATATATAGAATCCTTTTCCTATTCCAAAAGAGTAAAAACACTCTCTGAAATATTTTATACTATTCACACTCTATTCTTCACTCTCAAACTATAGAATACAAAAGAGAATTTAATTAAATAGAGTAAGTATACCCAAGCTTAAAATACTGTTTCTAACCGAGACAATTCAAAACCAAATTCATATGCTTATTTTATAGTGTTTAGAACCTATAACTTTCTTGTACCTTTCCGATATGGGATTGCAACTGTTCCAATATTTTTCCAATTAAATCCTACAGTGAGGTAGTGTAACCAGGTTGTAACAGATACTAGGAAATTAGAACTGTATGTGAAATCAAAATTTCGAATTATAATCTGATAATGGATTTAGACATATACACACTAACTCTTTTAAAAATGAAGTATTTTACTTAAAACACTCCTAACAATATTTTCTTGAAACACTCATTTCAAATTACAATATTCAATCAAATCAAATCACAAATTTTGTCCAACTAATTAACACATATCATCGAAAAAAAAAGTTTGGAGGTTTAAATCTCCACTCTTATGATATATATATATATATAAAATTAAAGTGTTTTGGAAAATGAACAATTTTATTATTAGGATATATTAGAAAATATTACATTCATGAGTTCCAAAAATAAAGGATAAGAATATTTGCATTATTATTTCAAGAACGTACATGATTCTCTATCAAGCTTTGTAGAACCCATTTCAAAAGCCTAATTATTGCTTGTTGAAAAAGAAGAGGAAAACCGCATATTGATTATATGAGTGATTGGATCATCCAACTTCGTCTAATATCATAATGTGTGCTTTACAAAAAAAAAAAATAATAATAATAATCATAATAAAAAAATCTCAACTTTTTCATGTAAAGGAAAAACAAAGAGATCGAAAAAGTATCCATATGACCAGACCATGATAAATCGTGTTTTTTAGTGCACTTTAACTGTTAATAATTTGCTTTAAAATTTTGGCTTACTTAATGACTAATCATTGATATTTATATTGTAACTCTACCTTTCTGAAATACTACCCAAATGTTTTAAAAACTAAAGGTTGTTTGATAATAATCTTAATTTTCTGTTTGTTTAAAGTTTTCTTACTTTTGATGTCTTTTGCTTTATAACCCTTCGTTGGATTTATCCAAAGTAAGACTCAAGCTCACCCGTGGAACCAAGTTCAATGACACTTTTGAGAGTCCCCGCGTCACGAAATAGGAAGTCATGATCTTGAGTCTTAGATTGGTTTAGTCGAGCTCATTCAATTTCATTAAAAGAGAGATAACCAAACCTAGCTCACTTACCAGAACCCTGCAATGTCGAGGACAACACATATACTGACATCACCGATATTGCGTATATTCTAAGTGGATGTCAAACGAAAAACTTGATAATAGTCTCAATCCAACCACCTCATAGGGTAAACATATTTTGTGTACATAGCTAAATAGAACAATTCGTATACTATTTAAGTATCAGAATATATCTCGTACGACACTACATCGATGCAAGCTCTCTTGCAGATAAGCTTGGATAAGGTTCTCAAATAAGAGAGGCTATGATAGAGAGAGGACGACATGATTAGATTTGTCCACCGACACTTTTTTTTTTTTTTTTTTTTTTTTTTATTAACATTCCTATATTCTTAGCCTAATTTCTTTTTAGTCATAAAATTGTTTTAGAAATCAACTTTTTTTTTTTTCAAAATTTGGAATGCACATCATAAAGCCACCTTGAGTTGTGAGTGAGTAATTATTCTACTTTCTTTTTTTTTTTTTCTAAAAAAAGAAAAAATAGCAACCGGACCCTAAAAACAATTATTTTTTTTTAATTAAACCTTCATGTTCAAAGCTAAGTTTTTCTTTGTTTCTTTCCTTTTTTCTCAATTCCTTTAAAACACATAATAAAAAAATCACATCCTCTTGTAGTGCAAAAGATACATAACTTGATAGGTGGTCTATACTTAAAGAATTAGGCATAAACATAGCTAGGGATAGAAAGCAAGAAACCTAATTAAAACAGCCTAGGGTGATATATTTTGAAGGCCTTAATGAAGATGAATGAAAAAGATGATTGATTTAGAAATTGAATATCAGATGGCGTTTTCGGACTATATTTTTGTGGAGTCAAAGATGGAAAAAGTTGTGTGAATTGCCTTTCAAATTGGCATGGGATATGAAATTGAACTATTAGATTTGAACTGGCAACAAATCTATTGGTAAAGATAGAGACTTTCTCTAAAGATTGGACCATTTCATTTCTAAAGAAAAAAGGCATTTAATTTGGCTGCATAATTTGGAGTATATATAAAAAAAAAGAAAAAGAAAAAGAAAAAAAAATAGTATTGATAATATCAACCAATAATAACAATAATAATCAAATCAGTTATTGAGATAACACATAAACTTTTGATTTGGAATAACTTTATTAGTTTCTTAGGTTTGAATGTTTCACAACTTGATCCTAACTTGACTCGTTAAAATATAGAAAATAAAAAATAGTTAGAGAATCTGAGTACTCACATCCATATTGTAAAAATGTATTATTCTCAGATATATTTTGGACCATAGCATAAAAGGGTTTAAATACAACACCTACAAACTAAATATAGGACCTAAAATTACTCTAACCATTCTAAAATCTCTCTGAACAACTAGACTAATATACATACATATAGTTATACATTCACACCCTCCCTCAAACTCAAGGTGGCAAAGTAGAAACCAACTTGAATTTGTTAAGAAGTTCGTAGAAGCGTCTAGGTGACAAAGCTTTAGTGAAAATATTGGTTGGTTGCATAGTAATGGAAACATATCATAAAAGAAGAGTTTTACTCAGGAGTTGATGATGAACAAATGACAGTCATTCTCAATATATGCTTGGTTCGTTCATGAAAGACATCATCGTGAGCAATCTGGATAGCACTACGATTGTCAGAGTGAAGGATAGTCGTAGACTGCTGAGGGACTCCCAAATCAGCAAGAAGCCAGTGGAGCCATAATAATTCTGACATAGCATCAGCCAGGGTCTGATATTTAAACTCCATACTAGAACAAGAGACAACACCCTGTTTCTTACTCCGTCAAGAAATGAGAGAGTTACTAAGGTAGAAATAGTAACCCGAGGTAGAACATTTATCAGTAGGATCACCTGCTCAATCAACATTAGAGTAGTCGGATAACACTAGGGATGACTGTGAATTCTACTGAAGTCCATGTCCAGAGTATCTTTAACATACCAAAGAATATGGAGAATAGCAGTAAAATGAATGGTCCGAAGGAATAGCCATGAACTAACTAACAATGTAAACAACATATGCAATGTCTTGATGAATTACTGTCAGATAAATAAGGCTACCAACAAGTTGACGATAGAAACTGGAATTTTCAATCGGACTCCATTAAATGGAATCATGTGAACATTGGAATCGAATGGTGTTGGTGCTATGGTGGAGTCATTGATGCCTGAGCGAGCCAATAGATCAGAGGCATATTTTGCTTGAGACAACAAGTAACCAATAGAGATCATTGACACCTCAAGACCAAGAAAGTAACTAAGTGGACCCAAATCTTTCATCTCAAAGTGCTCTTCAAGATAGCGTTGTAGGTTAGAAATATCATGAGGATCATCCCCAATAATAATCATATCGTTAACATATAGGAGAAGAAGAACAATACCATGGGTCATTTGGCGTGTAAAGAGCATTGTGTCATGAGCACTGGACGTATATCCAAGTTGAACAATGGTGAAACTAAAAGTTGCAAACTAAGTGCGTGGAGCCTGCTTCAGACCACAACGCACGATGAATGAGACACACTTTTTGGGATGAAGGAGAGACACCTGGCGGTAGTTGCATGTATACTTCATCAGATAAAGCCCTATGAAGGAAAGCATTCTTGACATTCATTTAAAGAAGAGGCCATTGTTTGGCTGCAACAACTGCTAAGACACTCCGAACAGATGCCATCCGTGCCACGTGAGGAAAGGTCTCTTCATAATCGATTCCATACTCTTGAGAATATCCTTTCGCCACAAGCTGGGCCTTATATCATTCAACAAAACTGTCAGAGTGATCTTGATTTTTTAGATCCACTTGCAATCAATGGGTCTTTTACTAGGGGGAAAATCAACATAGTTCCATGTGTGCATCTTTTCTAAAGCTTGGAATTTTTCGTTTGTTGTTTGCTGCCACTGAGGGTTAGTACTTGCCTCATGAAAAGAGGTAGGTTCAACCAAGGAAATGATAATGGAAACATAGTGAAAATCTCGAAAATGAGTGGGAGGTGCCCTTATCTGAGTGGAACATCGAACAAGAGAAGCAAGGTCATGAACAGTTTAGATTCAACAAGTGAGATAGAAGGCGGATCAAGATTGATAGAGATTTGTGCAGATTGTTCAAACTCAGTATCACGACTGAACTCAAACGAAGGAAGATCAACAGAACCATAAGTAAGAAAGGAATGAAAACTCGACAGAGAGGCATGAAAGGATGAAAGACTAGAGAATATAGTATGCTCCCAAAAAGTGACATGGCGAGAGATTCGTAATCTGTTAGAAAGAGGATCGTAGCCAAGAAAGTAACAGAGACGAGCTCGTGGTTCTAATTTAGTATGCTCATGTGGATGTAAAAGAACAAAACATGCACAACCAAAGACCTTGAGATTAGAATTGTGGGGAGGAGTACCATATAATCGTTCAAATGGAGAGACATTTTAATGAACAAAAGAAGGAAGACGATTGATTGTGTAGACAGAGGTAAGAGCAGCATCACCCAAAATTTCTGTAGACAAGAGGCAGACAGGAGTTGGGTCCAGACGGAGTCTAAAATATGGCGATGTTTATGTTTTGCTCGCCTATTCTATTGAGAGGTATGAGGACAAGAGCGTTGAACGAGTGTGCCTTGTTGGGTGAGAAAAAAAAGATGATTGGAGTCCTTGTACTCCATGGAATTATTTGTCTGAAGAACTTTAATTATATGAGAGAACTGAGTTTGAATCATATTAGCAAAATCAATATCAGATATGGCATAACGATGTTTAAGAAAATACATCCATGTAAACCGAGAGTAATCATCAATGAACAAAACAAAATAGCGATAACCATTGACAGTAATAGTAAGGGCAGGACCCCAAATTTTAGAATGAATTAAGTCAAAAGGTTGATCACATATAGAACTAGTATGAGAAAAAGAAAATGCAGCCTATTTTGCAAGTTTGCAATTCAAACAATAAAAAAGAACAAACTTGGAAACATTATTCATGTGCCTGTCAAATCAGTACTGAAGAGACAATCAACGTAATGACGGCGCAATGCGACAGTTAATCCAAAGTTGAACTTCAACCGCATGCGGTAATAAAAACAATACCGCATGTGGACACACGATCGAAAGATGCAAATTAGCAACACAAACACGGAGGATTGTGACACGTGTACAACTAACCGTTGTGCATATTCGACGGACTGATTGCATAACAGAAGGAATATTTATTCTACCATTTTCGGACTTTCCATGACAATGAAGTGGGGACCACAAGTCAGAGAGTCAAAGCCTTCAGCCTATAAATACCCTTAAAGAATTCACTGAAAGATATACTTGATACAAGGGATAATTGATACGAGGCTATTGAGAGAGAGTTGATCTGAGTGCTGATTGGAAGAAATCCGGGAAGAGAAGAGACAAGGTCGAGAGGTGTGTCTCAGTGAAATTCTGCCAAATCCCCGCCGAGAAGCTCTGTACTTAGATCCCTTCTACCGGTTGAGCAAGCCTGAGAGGGAAGCTCATCCTTCCATTCACTCCATCGACACCGACAAGCAATTCTCCATTCCAGATCTGTGCCAAGACGTTGGCACTTATTTCTATTTGTTTTTAATTCTCATTCATCAATTGTATTTCATTTTCTTAATCTCTTTATTCACAACCATGTATCAGACGCTAAATAATATTATTGAATGTCTTGATCATTTCCATTTCCATTTCTCTGTCTATTTCCGTTCCTCCATAAATAATTTTCTCCATGATGTTTTCTTAATCCCTTGGTGATTAATATAACTTAAACAAGTAACTTAGTCTGTGCTAAAGAAATAAAGATGTTTAGCTAAAGCATGCTAGACAGCATCTTCACCTGTGAGAGCAGAAGTGAAGATGCCATTCTAATCTGTCGAGAGAAGGTTAGAAGAATGCGTTAATTAAAGCAAGAAGTACTTCCAGAGATGAAAGCAACCTTCCATTTATTATGTTTGTCCTTATTTCACCATAGAGATGTGGGAACACGACCGATCACCGAGAGGTGTACGCCAAGGTAAAAGCGGAACTGTATTTATGCGTTTAACACAATTAAGGAACTTGCGATGTTTGTACTAATTATCTTTTCTCTTTCTGTTTCACATATAAGACTTGCCACCGCATAACACGATTTTTGTATAATCTTCACAGTTAGTCTCAACCTCAGTATCTTGTATCATGAAACCTGTATCTTGTATCATCATAGCTTAGGTTTATTTTACCGCACTTTACCTTTACCGTAATTTACTTTATTATCGCATTTCATCGCTTATCTTTTCTTTATCACATTTTCAATTATCTATACACACAACCTTTTTATAAAATTGGAAAACCCCTGGTCGCATATATCACAAATGTAATGCAATAACCTCAAACAGTCCCTATGTTCGACCTCGAATCACACCGAGAAACTTGCGATGGAATTATACTTGGTTCCAACGTAAGGAAACTTGTGACAACGCATAGTATACTACGAGATTCTCATAAATAACGCATATCTAGAAGTAGTATCACATACAGATAATAAAGTCATCATTCATTCATGCGTTGTATGGCATAAGATTAGAATACATTGTACGTCAACAAGTTTATGGACTTGAACCTTGATTATAGCTTAGATCAAATAGTATGCCAGAAAATTTATGGCACCGTTGCCGGGGAATGGTTAACGGTTTATTGTTTGAGCATGTTTGTGGTATTTTGTAGGACAGATCTCTTTGTACTGGTTGTTCAATGCGAAGAGTAGTCTGACGACTTAGGAGTGTTGAAGTGATCCAGAGATTCTAAGTGGACCCAGAGATCAAGTGTATTATTCGTGCACGAGCACATCAGGGCCAAATCAAGTGGTGAAGAAGCATGGCTAATAATAACGAGGCTCCCGCAGGGAATCAAAGGGAAATTTGGCCAGTGCAAGATTCCATATTTCTTGCTACTGACAGCAACGTTCCAATGAGAGACTATGCAGCGCCAGATTTTTACAACTTCTCACCAGGAATCTCAAGACTTATGGTTGAGGAGAATGTAAGCTTTGAAATCAGATCAATTATGCTCCAAATAATTCAGGATATGGGTTAATTTGGAGCTTACAAGGAGAAGACCCATATGCTCATTTGACGAATTTTGTAGACATGTTCAGCACATTCTCCATGTCTGGTGTGACTCAAGAAAGACTTAGGTTATGTCTGTTTCCGTATACATTGTGGGATAAAGCAAAGAGGTGGGCTTAGTCACTAGAGCCGGATGATATTAAAGCATGGGAACAGTTGGTTGACAGGTTCATGAACAGATTCTTTCCTCTAGCCGTCAACGCAAGGAGACGAAGGGATGTGTTGAATTTTGAACAAAAGGGTTACGAAGTGTTCAAATTGACAGTAATGCAAACGCAGAAGGAAATCGCATCTTAGAGTAGCCAACGCCAAGCTAATTAGAAGATGTGTTAAGGACGGTAGCCAAACCTAGAAGCAAATGGAAAACATCGAGAAACGGGGCAAAAATGTTAGCTTCTAGGAATTTAACTCTAGACGTGAATTTGTGGTATTACTTGATCAAACGGAGCATCATGCCAACATGATGAGACATTATCAAAGGAACGCATCTTGGCTACCTATTGTGTCATGCAGTGCATCCCTTTGAACGTTGGAAGAATTATAAGGGATCAGATCAAAGCCATCAAGACTAAGCCACGAGGGCAACTCTACTTTCCATGACTGATCTGTGCACTATACAAAGGCGGGGGCATCCCTCTGGGGGATGGTCATGAAGATATCGATGGCTTGATAGACATAAAGTTAGTGAGGCGTCTAATTCGCGGTTCGCCGCATCAACCTACCTTACCTGCCAAGGAAGTGGCAACCAAGCCTCGATCATCCAAACGCACCCCTAAAAGAAGACACGTACAAATTGTTGAACATAGCGATGAAGCTTCAGAGCACGAAGAACATGAAGCTGAGCTTGAAATTCTGGTTGGAGAAGCACAACCAACCCTCAATCTTACTTTCCATGACTCACCATTGGCCCCAACATAAGAGAGTCCTTATCAAACGCATCAAGAACCAACTCATATAGATTAGAAAATCCCTTATTCCCTTCCTTCGCCCCCACCAAGTCCAATTCCCAACTTTGTGCCTCCTCCAATAATTTGTGAACCAATTGGGCTAGGGTCAAGCAACACAGCAAATTTTGAAGATCCAGTTGGAAGAAATGAAGAACCAACACCACCTTAACGCAGCGCAGACTTAGAAGAGTTGAAAACTTTTATCAGTGATCAGCTCAGACAACTGGTCGCGTCTATCGAATGTCTTCAGCAACAGAATCGAGTTCTAATAGATTATCTAAGGCAGAAAACAAGATGGATGCAAGATCAATTTGTTTACACAACGCAATACATCAATCAGGTTTTGGTTGGAATGTTTGCTCTGCCTCCACTGCATGTCTATCTTAGAAACCCCCTGCGTTTTATGGATGAAGACCCTGAGGAAGAACGCAGAGACAACGCGCCAGCACAATAGAGTTTTAGGGTGTTCGGTTATTTTTGTATTTTGATTTAATTGTTCTTTTGTATCTGCTTGACTTGTTTTTTTACTTCATGTGAATTTATGAAAATGAATGAGAAAATTCCTATCATTTTGTTCCTTGCGTTTGACCTTGGCATATTTGATTTTTGTTCTTTAGATATTTTCTAAGTCTTGTGCTTTGCCTTACCTCAATGATATCAACTATATGAAATCAAGTATAGAGTAGGCGTTAGGAAAATCAACAAGGCCTGAACTTCTCTAAAGAACAAAAATCAAGTATGCCAAGATCAAACGCAAGCTTTAAGTCTTAAACTCCTTTTAGACTCTCAAAGCTTTTTGAAATTTTGTTTCTCTTTTAGCAATGAGGATTTAGCTCGTCTCCAAATTTAGGATGAGTATAGCTCATCTCCAAATTTGGGGATGAGGGAAATCTGAGTCACGACGCATCAAACGAGTACATCACAAATAAAAGGAAACAAAATAAGAAAAATGTTAAACGCAACTTCTCTGTCATTACTTCAAAAGAAAAACCTTAAAATGGCATGAGTTTAGTTGGAATAGGCACTTAGTCGTAGTTAGATGCTCGCATGACAACTGTGGGGGCAAACCAAAACGAAGTTAAGTCTTCTAGACCAATGCGTCCCATATAACTCCTCTATCTACTCTGAAGAAATTATATCTTGAAACACATGAATATTAGATATGAGTTTAGTTGTGAAGGGCTCTCACCCGTAGTTGGATGCTCGCATGAAACCCGTGGAGGTAAGCCAAAATGAAAGTGATATATTTGGAACAATGCATGGGTAAGTGAGTTCATATTTTTTTTCCTTTTTATCCAATTTTTTTTTTTTTTTAAAAAAAGAGCATCTAACGCATTGCTGGTTTAGAAAAAAAAGGGGAATGTTTTGAGAAATGAAAGGAGTTGTGATAAAAGGCCTGCTGCACCTGAAACTAAACATTAGTCCTTTTAAAAAAGAGTTAATCTGAGTTATATTTTCCAAACTCTTATCTCAAGCTTATGACTGAATATGATGAGGCGAACTCTGCACACTTAAGACAAAGGAGATAAAGAATTATTTTGGAATGCTTGAGGACAAACATTGTTCAAATTTGGGGGTGGTGATAATTTGTAGAAATACAAGTTATTTTTGCTCTAAGTTGGAACAACTAAAGTTTTTAATGATATATTCTCCTCATTTTTAGAAGAAACAAATGGATTTATTCAAACATTAGCAAACTCATGCAAAAGAAGTTTTATTACTAAATATCGCGGCACTAATGCATTGTATTGCAGGATTTCAACGCAAGGATTAATGCTAACGCATTAAACAAGTGCCGCAGGAAAAGCTCTAACACATGGGCCATGCGTCGGAGGGAGTTCAATGCAGAGAAGATTCATTGCTCCAGGCTGATTGTGTCACATCACCACTTGTAAGTATGGGCACCTGCAGCAGGCGGCGTCTGAAAAGCTTCCATGCAGTAGGCGGCATCTGAAAAGCTTCCACGTAGTAGGCGGCGTCTGAAAAGCTTCCGAGAGTCAGGCGGCTAATCAGGGCATGGACTTTAATACTAACCAGGGCATGGACTTTAATGTTGCCCATTCACCAAGTGGACGTGACCAACGTTTATAAATAGATGAAGTCCCTCCAGAGTTAAGAAGTTCGAAAATTATCAAAGTCCTTACTCTCTGTATATGGTAGTCATAGTTTTAGTTCTTAGAAGCTGTACTGTAGTGCTAGACGATCAGAAGGGTTGAAAACCACCACCACCGCCGATCAAGGAGCGGAGGAAGCTACTCTTGAGAAAGATACTTCATCCAATTCCTATTCAAATGATTGTACACAACGAGATTGAGCCAAAGAAATACAAGAGATTGTATTCTTTGGCTTGACTCAGTTTCCTTCATCTCATTTATCGCTTTCATTTCATTTGATTAAATATTGCTTTTGTAAAGACTCTATGTTTCTTTATAAAATTAATATATTTGATCCATCATACTTGCCATTGTTTATTTCTTGTTTATGTTGAACACATTAATACTTTATGCCAAACTTCATTCCAACGCTCAAGCCAACTTGACAAATTGGTAAAAAGCATCTTTAACTTATAGATTGTTCGAGAGAATAACTAAGCTGCATCAAGTAGAACGCCTAGTAAAGTTAGAGATAGACTTACTGGTGTCTATTACATTTTGTGTTAGATGCATGCATCCTAGAGATAGCTTTTGTATGTTATTGGCATTGAGAAATGTTGAATGAAGTCTAACGCATGAACAAAAGATAAGCAAACCACTCCATCTCATCCACATGACATCCTGTTTGTGTACATTCATCTTAGACCGATGTGTCCACTTACATTAAACTCTATTCTCACATGATCCATCACTAACTACTCAACTCTTTTGTATTTCTTGCACAGGCATAACAATTTAGTGTAAATAACACATTTCTCACATTTATTTAGGACAACCCCTACAGTCGATACAACGCAAGGTCTGCGTTTGGTTAACTGAATCCTTAAGTTCGACCTTGGACTTACCAGGAACCTAGATTTATACTTGAGTCTGGTTTAGGAAAACTTGAATGTCATTACAAAGAGTTGTGTGCGTTCTATTGCATATATCTGACGCCCCAACGTGTTACATTTACTTAAACGCATCAAAGCATAAATGCATCACTTACACTTAGAACTTATTCTTCCAATTTAGTTTATACAATACACTCCTAGAGCGAATCACGATAGCAACGAATATGCTGAATCGCCACCTGTTTCCCTATCTAAGGTCTTGAATCGTCGTGACAGAGGTGTTGAGCAAGGACTAGACGGGTTTGATGCGCGCTTCACAAGGGGAGTTTGACAGTCGCCAGACTAGGACAGAACAGGTTGGCTAGTCATCGACGGAGGCAGAAGGCCAAGATGGCGGTAGAGCAGGGGGCGATGATGGCAAGGTTGGGTTAGGAAAAAACCATAGCTCTGATACCATGTAAAAATGTATTATTATCCAATATATTTTGTACAATAGCGTATTAAGGTTTAAATACAACACCTACAAACTAAATATAGGACCTAAAATTACTCTAACCATTCTAAAATCTCTCTAACCAATCTCACTAATATACATATATATAGTTATACATACATACATATGTTTTTTCCATAAAAAATAGAAATAAAAAACAAATAAAAGGAGGAAGAATGCTTTAAAGAGGTTGGTGTCAAAGTTAAGATGTATCTTAATAATTGAACTGAAAAAATTTAATAGTCAGTTAAAACAAAGATGAAAAGCTAGGGCCTTGTTTGGTAACTATTTTGTTTTTGTTTTTGAAAATTAAACCTATGGACACTACTTCTACCTCCAAATTTCTTTCTTTATTATCCAATTTTCACCAATGATTTAAAAAACAAAATCAAATTTTGAGAACTAAAAAAAGTAGCCTTTCAAAAGTTGTTTTTATTTTTTAATTTTGGCTAAGAATTCAACCATTGTACTTAAAAAAGATGCAAATTATTGTAAGAAATGTACATGAAATAGGCTTATTCTTCAAAAACAAAAACAAAAACAAAAACAAAAAATCAAATGGTTACCAAGTGGAGCCTAGAATTTTTGGCTTTAATAAGTTTGTTTTAAATTACCAATTGACTCAAAAGCTTAAAGTGATGGGTGAAAGGAAGATTTTAATTATATACATTTAATACTCCCCCTTATGGACTTGAAATAACGAGAATGCCCAACAAATGTAAGTGAATATTAATGAAATATGGACAATGCCCAACAAATGTAAATCAATATTAATGAAATATGAAGAATGCTGAACAAGTGTAAATTAATATTAATTGGAGAGGAAAGTAAATGAAGAGTATAAATAAGTTTTTATCAATAGCGAACGTCGCAAGTGCTTGAACTCAAGACCTACTTAGGCTACTTGTTCTGATATCAAGCTTTTGGGTAAGTGATTTAAATATGGTATTAGAGCTCATAAAATCCAAACAGGTATTCGGTCCAATAAAAAGAAATTGAGATCCGATCAAGAATGGTAAACCCAAAAGAGACACCAAATGAGTTACTCCTCCCATTATCAAGTGGTTTTGAGATGAAATTACATACTATTAAATATGGTAACAGAACATCTAAATCATTAATTGATCTAAAAATTTAAGTCGATAAAAGACGAATTTAATATTTTATCACTTTTAACAGTCTGTGTTCTAAAAAGAAGTTTCCCCACTCTTGGCAAGCTATTGCACTTATTTCTACTCTTCATTTGCTTACACGTATATGTTTTGATGGCTCCTAAAAATACATGAAAAAAATTCTTCTAAACCAAATTTAAATAGAAATTTTGATCTTCATAAACATCTATAATGTTCTATATTTGTCTTTGGATTTTTAAAATGTTTATTTTATTTCATAAACTTTTAAAATATATATTTTAGTAAATGAGTTCAATTTTATTCCACTTTCATTTCAATCCTTATCTATTATAATAAAAGTAATTATTGTGATTGTGATTGTTATTTTGTTTAATTGTAACATGGAAAAATATATATTGGGTGAGAAGATATTAAATATGGTTGGAGAGAAACAACATATTTTTAAAAAAAGAAATTAAGGAAATGATTAAAATAGATATTTTGGAAATCAAAATGTAAGACTAAAAAGATTAGGGATCAAAATGAAACGTAAACCTAACCAAACATTAAAAAAGAAATATGAATAATAAAAGGACCAGTTGCAAAACTTTGAAAATGATTGCCAATCAAAATATTCTAATGGTATGGTAGTTACTCTCATACATACTTTTAGTCAACAAAAGAATTTGTGTCCATCATATCAAGACCACAAATAGGATAATGTTAATTTTTTTATTTTTTGTTTGCTACATCAGGTCTTTTGTTGAAAACCACATTCAATACACTGCATTTATTTAATTATGATTTTATGAGTCTTTTATTTTCTTTAAAATATTTAAACATTTTTAAGTGTTAAAGTTGGAACCAACTACTAATTACTCTATTAAGGGCTCTAAGTTAGGTGTCAGCTCCTAAGCTACCCATTAGGTTTATTTAAATGGAAAATGAAGGGTTCCAAAAGAGTCTAGATTATTGTTTAATTATTTCATTATATATTATTGAACATTATTTTCAAAGATCTCATGGGTTTTTTAACATATAAAAATAAAAAGTTTTGGTCAATGATATATCTTTTTTTAATTATGTATATGTAAGTTAATGTCACTTTCTATTTCAATTGTGGTGGAGTTTAGAGACAGGCTTTAAATGCTAATTCCTCTTTTATAGATTAGATATGATTTGGAATAACTTTCAATTATTGGCAAGTTGATTGTACCAACAAGGAGGGAAACTTTGATTTACTTTAATGTGCATAGTAATAATTTCATATGGTTGGACTTTTAATACCTACATAAATGATATTCCACATCTAGGGTAATTTAAACAAGGAGTTTACTTCAACGTGATGATTGCAAAATAGCTCATAGTACGAAATTAGGACTTCTGGTTATCGGATGATTATCTACAATTAATAATGAATAAATGGTAATCTCAAAAGTGGATTAAAATGAATTACATTTGTTGTTGTTTATTATATTTTCTATATTTGTACTTACATGTAAGGCCTGCTACCCAATCTGTAATTAAAAAAACACAAATTGAATGATAAGTATAGGACGATCAATTGATTTGCATTTCAAAATTAAGTTATCGTTATTGTTAGTGTACAACAAATCAAATTTTCTATTAGAAAATGGTAACGGTAACAATATGACATATTTATAATTCTAAATAAATGTGATTAAAAGTAATCCTCATATATTTGTAATTCTAGCTGATTACAATTGATCTATTGATGAAATTCTATTACAATTATACCAATTTTCATTACGGATGGATAAATGTGACCTTATTTCTATCCTAGGGTAAAAAAATCAAATGAAAACATATAATGATATCAACAAAAGGAGATAAATGACCATTCAATATTAGCCGTTTTGAGGGGGAAAAAGACTTAAAGGAGTTTGTATGGTCAATTACGCAATTTAGGAGAAAATCTATGAAGAAATTTGTGGAAAAAATACTTTGGTATGAAATTTAAGAGGCAAAATTATTTAAAACCAAATAAATGGGAGAAAATATTGTAAAGAACAATTTGATCAAGTATTTAATTTTTGAATTATTAAAAATAACTAAAGCAAAAATTAGGCCAAAAGAATTAAAGAAATTCGAGTCTGGAATAATTAAAAGGAAGATTAAAGTGTAAGTAATCTTAACCTTATACAGCTGCTCTTCCATCTAAAATGTCAGGCAAATATTGCTTCATTCACTAGACATTAAATCAAAACTATGCCTGGCTTATTCAAAAAGTGGAAATGACTATTTAGGCATTGTTTGGTAACTATTTAGTTATTTTTATTTTTAAAAATTAAGCATATTTCATTCATATTTCTTATAATAATTAACATTTTTTTCTAGTTCAATAGTTTAATTCTTAGGCTAATTCTAAAAATAAAAACAACTTTTTGAAAGCTATTTTTTTTAGTTCACAAAATTTGGCTTAGTGTTTTATACTATTGGTGAAAAGTAGATAACAAAACAAGAAATTTGGAGATGGAAGTAACGTCCATAGACTTTGTTCACACGTGATTTCCGGAGAAACATATTTCCTAGAGTTGAGCTTGAGTTGGTGTTGATGTCGATATTGATTTGATGCGATGTGGTTCGATCTCTAGTACTTGATCCTCTGATTCTCTCTCGGTTGAGTGAATGTGCTTGACTTGAAGAAGAAAGACACTGACGTTCCCGAGTGAATGTGCTTGACTTGAAGAAGAAAGACACTGACGTTCTTGAAGTCATTCACTTGAAGAAGAAAGACACTGACGTTCCCGAGTGAATGTGCTTGACTTGAAGAAGAAAGACACTGACGTTCTTGAAGTAGAAGTCTTGTAAGAGTCTTTGTGTCTTTAAGGGTCTTCTGTCTTCTAGGGGTACAGCTTCGGTAGTCTTGGAAGTTTCTGCTTGTTGATGAAATAAAGAGAGCTTCTCTATTTATATAGTTCTCAGGTGGACTTTATGGACTTGGGCTTGGTTAACCCACGGGCCTGACTCTTGGGCCCAATTAGTTGGATTTGAGTTTGGTTGATCCATGAGTATGACTCTTAGACCCAATTAGTTTGATTTTGGTTTCATTTGACATCAGGGTCAAATTCAACTTATTTTTTTATTTAGAGACTTTAACCCAAATAATAATAATATTAAATTGGACCAAGTTAATTTTATCTAATTCAAATGAAACAACGTAGCATCATCGACTTCAACTTCAATTTGGGGCACATGTCAACTCCTAATTGGTCTCAAATTTAATATTTTGTAATTTCATCATTAATTTATTAAACGACGTGGTAATTTGTTATTGGTCCGAAAATTCTCCTTCAACAAATGCACCTTTTCGAGATCTATAAACCGATGTGGGTGGATGGATCTCGAAAAAGATAAAGTTGGAATCAAGATAGAAGTAATTTATCCTTGACCTCGATATGTTCAAATAATCAAACTTTAAATTTAGTACATAAGTTTGATTGAAATTTGTGATAAAGTTTGGGACCTGCGAAACTTTAAAAAAAGCTTCAAGTTTTCATCCCCAATTTATTTTGATTTGGAGACAAAAACTTAAAAATTTAAATTTAGAAATTTGGAATATGACCAAAGTTTAATTTATGAAAAATGTCAAGCTTTATCCCCAATTTAGTTTGATTTGGAGATAAAACCATAAAAAAAAAAAAATGAAATTTGGAGTATCGCCAAAATTAAATTTAAGAAAAATTTCAAATTCTATCCCTAATTTAATTTGATTTGAAGATAAAAACTTAAGAATTTGCATTTCAAAAATGAAATTTAGAATATGGCTAAATTTTTAATTTAAGAAAAATTTAAATTTTATACCCAATTTAATTTGATTTTAAATAGAATTTAGAATATGTCTTAATCTTTTGAGGATAAATTTGAGGACAAAATCTAAAAAAAATTAAATTAAATAGGAAATTTGTTTAATTTAATTTGAAATCAGAATAGAATCAAATTAGGAAATCTAATAGAAATCTAATATTTTAAATCAAATCTCTATTTAATTTGGATTTCCTAATTTGTTATGAAACCTCTATTACCTTTACCCCTCTATTATCCTTATTCCCTTCTCTTCTTCTACACTTTTCTTTCTCTCATTTTGCTCTCCTCCCAACGTTTTCTTTCTTCTTCTCTCTCTTTTTTTTTTTTTTTTTTTTTTGTTATCCTTTCTTTATTTCTTTCATATTTTTTCCACCGTTTTTTCTTTTTCTTTTTATTTTATTTCCTCTTTCTTTTCTCTTTTTTCTACCTTCCATTTGATGTGATTTATTTTTTAAAAATTTCTTTAAAATTTTCTATCACCCTTTTTTTTAAATATATATATTTTAATTTATTAACTTGCCCCCATTTTTTTCAGTTATGAACAAAATGCCAAGTGGCCTGAGAGGTCAATTTCAACATTCTTTCTGCAAGCCCGATCTTAATTCGTGACCTGAATACTTCGCCCTAAGTCCTTGAGGACTTTGGCACTTTGTTTGCTTCGATCTTAGTACGCGGCCTGAGAGTTCCATCGGTCTCAGCCTTAATCTCTGACTTGAGCATTCCGTCGGTTTCTAACTCAATGCTCTAACGGCTCCGATCTCGGCCTTTTATTGACTTCGATCTTAGTACGCGGCCTGAAAGTTTTGTCGGTTCCAGCCTCAATCTTTGACTTGAGCATTCCATCGGTTTCCAGTTCAATGCTCTAACGGCTCTGATCTTCCCCATTACTGGCTTCGATCTTATTACGTGGCATGAGGATTCGGTCGGTCCCATCCTCAGTCTTTAACTTGAGCATTCTGTCGGTTTCCAACTCAGTGCTCTAACGACTTTGATCTCCGCCCCTTATTGGCTTCGATCTTAATATGCGGCTTGAGGGTTCCGTCAGTTCCAGCCTCAGTCTTTGACTTGAGCATTCCATCAGTTTCCAAGTTAATACTCTAATGGCTTTGATCTCCGCCCTTTATTGGCTTCGATCTTAGTACGCGGTCTAAGGGTTCCGACAGTTCCAACCTAAGTTTTTAACTTGAGCATTCCGTCGGTTTCCAACTCAATGCTCTAATGGCTTTGATCTCCGCCCCTTATTGGCTTCAATCTTAATACATGGCCTGATTTTACACATAAGGCGAAGCTTGGTAGACGGAATGCGGAACCTGGTAGATTGGACTTGATCGCGCAGTTGAAGCGAAGCAAAGTAGACCGGATTCAACTGTGCAGTTAAGGTAGAGGCAAGAGGGTCAGACTTGATCTCACATATGAGGTGGTGCTAGACAGACCAAACTTGATCTCGTACATGAGGAAAAGCCAGGCGGACCAGACTTGATCTCACATGTAAGGCAAAACTAGGCAGACCAAACGTGATTTCACATATGAGCCGAAGCCATACCAACATTTTTTGAGAGAGAGCGAAGTTGCACCAACATTTTAGGGAGGGAGAGCAGTTGCACCAACATTTTGGAGAAGGAACGAAGCGTTACCTAGCCTTTTTTGTTTTTTTTTTCTTTTGTTGGGGGGGCGGGGGAGCAAAGTTGTACCAACAATTTGGAGAAGGAAGGAATCTGCACCAATATTTTGAAGCGGGAGCGGAACATCCCAACCTAACTTTGAAAAGGAAGTGGTGAAGCCTCTAAACTTGAAGATGGAAGAGCATCGACAAAGCCTCTGAACTTGAAGATGGAGGAGCATCGACAAAGCCTCTGAACTTGAAGATGGAAAAGCATTGATAGAGCCTCTGAACTTGAGCTTAAAGTAGCAGCGAACCCTCCGTACTTGAGTTTGACAAAACATCGATCACTGGACAGTGGTCAAAACGATTCTTAAGTATCTTCAGAGAACGAGAGACTATATGCTCGTGTATGGAGATACGGATTTGATCCTTACAGGATACACAGACTCTGACTTTCAAACTAATAGAGATTCTAAAAAATTGACATGAGGGTCAGTGTTCACTCTGAATGGAGGGGCTGTAGTTTGGCGAAACATCAAGCAAGAATGCATTATAGACTCTACTATGGAAGCTGAATACGTAGTCGCTTGTGAAGATGCTAAAAAGGCTATTTGGGTTAGGAAGTTCCTTACAGATTTGGAAGGAAGTTGTTCCAAATATGTCTTTTCCGATCACTCTTTATTGTGATAACAACGAGGCTGTAGAAAATTCTAAGGAACCATGAAATCACCGAAGAGGCAAGCATATCGAACGAAAGTATCATATGATCAGGGAGATTGTGCATCGCGGTGATGTGATAGTCATGAAGACTGCATCGGAATACAATGTTGCTGATCTGTTTACAAAGGCTCTCACGGCTAAAGTGTTTGAGGGTCATCCAGAGAGTCCGGGACTACGGGACATGCGGCACCTTGTTTAGAGAAAGTGAAAAATGATACTGGGGTATAGAGTATGCCCTAATTTATTGTATATTATACTGTTTTTATGTATTGTACATTAGTCTCCCGAGGCATTAGGCCAAGTGAGAGATTGTCGGGATTGGTGTCCTAATTCTCCCGGTGTTCTCGCAGTTTATAAATTTTTTGTATACATCGTTATTAATATAATAACTGTTATTTTATTTACATTTACTCATATCCAATAAACTAAGATTCGTGGTTATTTCAAGTAATTTAAGCATGTATGTGAGACATACAAGTGGATCATGCCTTATGTAATAACCCAAATGGTATGTAGTATAAGGATAAAGGAGGGATACCTTATCCTGGTGATACTACGGATACGACCCGTTTTGTAGATGTTTACAAGTATTGTAAAGTGCTACAAATAGTCTGATCCTGACCATTCATGTTGCGACATGTGAGCGGGGGTGTCCTATACAAAGAGTTTGTATAAGACTGGACCACGAGATGATTAGTCTCTTTATATAACGTCTTTGATAATTGAGACTTACATTTCACTAAAATGACCGTAGGTGACATGACCTTAATCTTGAGTGAGTTGAGAACTCCTGCCTGCGAGGGTGGTCTTTGATTAGTATGGGTGAGAGTGGCCAGAGCCATCTCAACAAGCCTACCTTTTTGGGAATTCGTCTGATTGGGGAGTTAGGAACTCAGCTACACAAGATGGAATTTATCTACTTACCCCTGCTTCAGGGAAGGAGTAACTTCCCTGAAGCAGGGGTAAGTAGATAAATTTCTTCCTTAAGGGCTGATTCTGGTTCTTTAACATAGTGGCCACACCCTCTCTTTGGAAGAGAGGACTCAGTCATAGTAGGACTATGACTAATTGTTCATTAGAGGAATCAATGGTATTTAAGAAGTTAGATGTAACTACAGAGGCAAAACGGTAAATTGGCCTAGCTGTACTTACGAGCGATTTGTGAAGGGTTATCACACTGTTGATTGATTATATGAACACATAAATATATCTATAGTGAGAAGAGTGCAGCTGTCGGTCTTTAATGGAGTGACCAATAGTTAACGGATGGTGGATCTTGTGACTAAAGAGTTTAATCAGTTATTCACGTCCCATTAGAGCTTCAAGCTACAGGTCTATGAGGTTCTTTTTGTAGTTCAATAGGTTCAAGTTGAGAATCAGATTTTGGGTTAGTTTGAAGTGTTTAAATTAAGAAGAGGAAATTCAATTATATGTGATATAATTGATGTGATGTATTAGATATATTAATTGGAGGAATTAATATAAATATGATTTATATTAAGTACCATAAAATAGAAAAAGAACTATGGTTTATATGTTTCATATGATGAAATATTAAAACTATAGGTTATAAATATAATATGATAAGTTGGTTATCATATTTATTTATAATATATTAATTATATGATAATTAATTCTTTTTCTCTAACAACCGAATGAAGTGGGAGGTTATTGGAAGTTTTATGGTTACCGTGAGATAAAAAGGAAAATTGTTTTCCAAAATTAGTAGTTAATTCACTCGAAAGAATCTCAGAAAAAGGCTATCAAGGAAAAATAGTTTTTACTAAGTGATAGCATTGAGAGCATACACGATCGTTAAGAGTTGACTATACGATAGTTACTTGTTGATTGTTGCTACATGATCGAATAGCAAAGTCTAAGTGATAGGCTTCCATTTTCTGAACGATCGAGTACATCATCTATGTGATAGACAATTTTTATATCTCCGTACATCATCTATGTGATAGACAATTTTTATATCTCCTACTTACTCAATCGTATACCTCCTTTCTTCCCCAATCCAGAATCACACAGATCCCACAACTCCTGGATTCTCACACCGAGAATACCAAGGTAACACTTATGGTCGTGGTGTATCCAGACGTTCGTGCTGTTGGTGTTTCTTTCTTTGCGTTCGAGTGCGATTTTGGATGCATTGGAAACTGATCGAGGGTACTTGAAGAATAGTTCTTCAAAGGTATGCATACTCTATCCTTTGTATTCTCTTGTGGCATACTGTAATTTTGGTTAATGCATAATCTGTATGTTTCCAGTTAGACTGTGATTGTTGTGTTTATTCTGAATTGAATTTGGAACGATCCACTTCCACCACTCATGGAGATCTATTTAAGATTTCCTTCAATTGGTATAAGAGCCAGGTTGTTCTGATATTCCAAATTCTATTGCTATATTGAACTTCTTTTATAGTCGTGGTGGGTTTTTAAGTTTCTTCTGCAATGCATTTAAGAGTTAAATGTGTTTGTGGATGTGTTGATGGATGTTTACGGGATGGTTGCCTCTGTTTAAAGCTTTTTTTAAGTTTACAAAGTATTAATTGGTAAGGGCCCTACGTTATTGGGCTTAATTAACAAGCAATCAAATCTGTATTCAAAGTGTGTGAAGTTTTTTTAAGTCATTCGTGATGAAGCTTCGAAGCATGGAGATGCAGTTCTCATCGAGGAAGAAGACCAAAGGTTGGTTGCATTGTGTAGCCCAAGCTAAACGATTTTTGAGATTTGGCTAAACGATCGTATAGCTAATGCTAAATGATTGAGTAAAGAGTTTACTCTATTATGTAGTGTTGGCTGCTCGATCGCATGGACGCTTGAGGTAAATGATCGTATAAGAGTTTTTGACAGTCATCGTTTAGTAATCGCATGCACTAAATGATCATGTAGTTCAACATGCTTCATCGCATAGTCACTAACTACACGATCACCCAATATACGATACCTAACGCTTGCTTCGTGATTGTTTAGACGATTATGATTCACCTAATCGTTGTTGTCTACTTGATCGTTTAAAGCTTGTGTTGCACAATGTGCTGCACGATCGCATGACCTTCATTCATGCTTCATCACATAGTCAAAGGTACACGATCGTTTATGCTCATACAGCGTTACTAGACGAGCATAAGGAGCTGTTACACGATTAAGGAGATGTGTTCTTCGCCCGAATGGTTCAAGACCCGATTCGCCTGTTTGAACCGGCAGACTCATTGTTCTTTGTAATAGTTAGCTTTATTTTTGAGGATTTGAGGCTAATTATCCCGGTTCATCAACTTTTATTTAGTGTACATGAGATGTATGTTTTTTTATATGCCATAGTGTGACATATAGATTTAAAATCCATCTTAGGTTATGCATTTTATTAATATATCTGTAGTGAGAAGAGTGCAACTGTCGATCTTTAGTGAAGTGACCAACAGTTAACGAATGGTGGATCTCGTGACTAAATAGTTTAGTCAGTTATTCACGTACCGTTAGAGCTTCAAGCTACAGATCAATGAGGTCCCCTTGGTAACTCAATGGGTTCAAGTTGAGAATTAGATTTTGGGTTAGTTTGAAGTGTTCAAATTAACAAGAAGAAATTCATTTATATGTGATATAATTGACGCGGTGTATTAGATACATTAATTGGAGAAATTAATATAAATATGATTTATATTACGTACCATAAAATAGAAAAAGAACTATGGTTTATATGTTGAACTATGGTTTATATGTTTCATATGATGAAATATTAAAACTATAGGTTATAAATATAATATGATAAGTTAGTTATCATATTTATTTATAATATATTAATTATATTAATTATGTGTTGCTTTGGGTTGCCCTTTCCGTCAAACTGCTGGAACTTTGAGGGTTGATACCCTGTAGAAATTCTCAAGTTGTCGATCCTCTAGATGTATGGCTTGGAATACAGGGAAGAATTTTAAGTTGGGCCTCCATACTGAGCCCTTATGGAAGTCATAATCATGTCTTGCAGCTGTTGGCCCGACAAAAAGGCCAACAAAGTTGACTATTGCAACTGGTTTTCTTGCAACACGGTCTTCCCTTTGTCAGTTGCTTTGACCGTTGGTGCTTGGCTTGATTCAGTAGCCTCTCGAGATTGCATTTGTCCTCTTAGGGCAGTGATCTCATGGTCTTGCTCCTCAACGGCTTTCATTAGAAAGTTGATCTTCCTTTCCATCTCTGTTATGGCCGCTTCAGCTGTTACATCTGCCATCATGATGAAAATCACATCTGGCTGTGAATCCTTTTTCGGCTTGCCGAAGGAAGAAGCGAAGTTGTCAAATAGGGGGTTCTCCTTGATGACAACCCTGCCTGATGGGGACTCCATCATTTGCCTCAAGATGTTGTGCACGATGAGGGAGCTTTGCTCTTGCTCCTACTAACTTCCCTTGAGCGACTGTGAGTGACAGCTCCCGTGTAAGAGCTGTTTGTGGAGGAAGCTCTGGATGCCATCTTCTTGGATGCCATTTGTCTTGTTTGGATGCTAAGAGAGAGATGAGAGGTAGAGAGATCCAATTGTGCGTGCCAAATTTGTTCACACGAGGTTTCTGGAGAATCGTATTTTGTGGAGTTGAGCTTGAGTTGGTGTTGATGTCGATGTTGATTTGATGCGATGTGATTCGATCTCTAGTACTTGATCCTATGATTCTCTCTCGGTTGAATGGATTTACTTGACTTAAAGAAGAAAGGCACTGAATGTTCTTGAAGTAAAAGTCTTGAAAGAGTCTTTGTGTCTTCAAGGATCTTCTGTCTTCTAGGAGTGCAGTTTCAGAAGTCTTGGGAGTCTTCTGTTTGTGATGAATTCTCTCTAGGCTCTCTGAATGTAGAATTTCTGACCCCTAACAAATGAAGAGAGCTTCTCTATTTATATAGTTCTCAGGTGGGCTTTATGGGCTTGGGCTTGGTTGATCCATGAACCTAGCTCTTAGGCTCAATTAGTTGGATTTGGGCTTTGTTGATCCATTAGTATGACTCTTGGACCCAATTAGTTGGATTTGGGTTTGATTTGACATCTGGGTCAAATTCTGCATATTTTTGGGTTTAGAGACTTTAACCCAAATAATAATAATACTAAATTAGACCATGTTAATTTTATCCAATTCAACAGTCATGTTGAAACCACGTGGCATCATCAAAATTTGTCTTCAACTTCAATTTAGGGCACATGTCAACTCCTATTTGATCACAAATTTAATATTTTGAAATTTCATCATTAATTTAGTAAACGACATGGTAATTTGTGGTTGTCCAAAATTTCTCCTTCAACAGACTTAATTTGCAAAAACAAAAACTTAAAACAAAATAGTAATCAAACGGATCTTAGTTTATTAGTTTTTAGAAATTAAGTCTATAAACAATTATTCTGCCTCTAAAGTTTTTGTTTTGTTATCTATTTTTAGTGAAGGAAAATTTTGAAAATCTAAAAAAATTATTTTTGAATTTTTCAGAATTTGGCTAAGAATTCAACTATTTTACTTAATAAAGATGCATATCATTGTAAGAATCTGGGAGGAAATAGGTATATTTTTCAAAAACAAAAAATTCAAAAACCAAATGATTATTAAACAAGACCTTAATAACTCACGAAATTGATTTAGAAAAGAGGTTTAAAATCACTTTTGGTCCATGAACTTTCATAAAAATTGAATGATATATCTTTTTTTAATTATGTATATGTAGTTGTAATGCTTAATTTCATAAAAAATTTTATAATACTTTTTTTTCATAAAGTCCCTTAATTTTAGTTGTAATGCTTTAGTCACTGTATTTTTTAATTTGTAACAACTAAATCCTTGAACTTTTAATAAGTAACATTTTAGTCCCTAGACTTTGCAGTTTGTAACAATTTAGTTCTTATTATGAAAAGTATTATAAAAATTTAATGAAATTTATCACACATGTAGATCGATAAACTCATTGGAAATCATTTTTTTTTTTTTTTTTATAAACGATAGAAATTAAGTTGTTACATAAAAAGTTGACACTTAATTTGCCAACAAGAGCTTGGCTCAATTGACATGTATATGTTGAGGACCAAGAGGTCCATGCTTCAAAATCTCCCTACCCTCAATTTGTAATAAAAAGAAAAAGTTAACACTTAATTTTGAAAAGAAATTTCAAAATAAAGACAAAATAAAGACTAAATTAGGACTAAACTGTTGCGATATAGAGTTCAAGGACCAAATTGTTGCTTTTACGAATGTTTAATGGTCTTTAACCTTTAAAAAACTACCTAATTCCCAACATACAATATCATTTCCTGGTTTCTATTTCATGGTACAAGCCTAGTTTAAATTTTTGGTCGAAATCTTGGAATTTCATGAGATTTTGATGGGCTCAAAATTTTGATAGGGGAGAATTTCGATTTTTCCCAATTTCTCGAAATTTTGAAATTTCAATCGATATTTTGATTTTTTTTTTATTTTTATTTATAGCAATTAGCTATGGTAGCTCAAAGGAACTGTAAGGAAGTTTTTTCTCTATTACCATACAAAATCTTTATTTTCAGGCAATCACATATATTTTCATTTATATATTTTTCATTAAATTTTCACATCATTTTACCTCAAACTTGAATTAATATGAGTTCTCTAATATTTCTATCATTTTCTCTCAAGCTCTATTTACTTGTACAGTTTTCTTTTTTTTCTTTTCCATTATGTTGTGTTATGTTTAATTTTATGGTTTTTCTATTCTTATTATGTTATATTATATTAGTTTCATGCTATGATTTTTCATTTTTGGATCCCCATCATTTTATAATAAAAAAATTACCATTAGATTAAATGAAAATATTTCATGTTTTTTAATTTTGTAATTAATTTCTAATATTTGATATTATTTTATAATTACTTTTTTATTTGTTTAAAATTTTTGCTCTCGCATTAACATTTACACAAATATTTTACAGCATATATCTAAATATTGTCTTATTTTATAGAAATAATGATTAAAAATGGTCAATTATAGTCTAGTTTAACCATAATCAAACTTCATTAAATAAGTATAACAATTTCCATCAATTTCCATAAAGTTTCTCAAAATTTTCATCAACATCAATATTTCGAACCTTGGGTATGAAAACTAAATTGTTATTTTTCATACATACTATGTATTTGTATTTTTAATTTCATGAGAAAGGATGATGCTTTTGAATGATTTGAGTGAGGTTTTGACCTCTCTGTCAAGGATAAATTGTAGTATACATAGTCTGTGTGTTGGAAAGTTTAGGTGTTGTTTGGTAGAGAATCTAAAAACAGAAATTAGAGTTGTATTTCATGTTTTCAGATAGGACTAGTTGTAAAATGGGCAAAATAAGTTCTTAATATTAGGCCCATAATCCAAATCTTTTAGTTTTGTAGAAAAAGTCAAAAAGAAAAAAAAAAAGCTCGATCCACAATGTAAAATATAAAATGTAAAAGATGTATGAATACACTTGATAAGAGGTGTACATGGGTTGTGTTGGGTTGAGAGTGTTTTTTTCAGTTGACAACCCAAAAGACCCAAATAAAATCTCCAATTCAACCCTTTAAATTCAAGCTAGGTTGGGTTGAGTTATCTGATTATAGCTTTTTTTTTTTATTAAAAATATGTAAATTTATGTACAACTCATGACTAATAACTAAAATTTTAAGGGGCCTAATAAGTTCTTAATATTAAGCCTCTAACCCAAATTTTTTAGTTTTGCAAAAAAAGAAAAAAAAAAAAAAAAAAAACAAGCCCAACCCATGTTTTAAAAAGGGGCAGTTGCAAATATAGATATTAGACCCAAAGTATTAGCAGATATAACTTAATGTAAAAAAATTGCAAATATGGCCAAATTTAAATAATATATCAGTGATAGATCATATTATTGATAAGAGTCTATCAGTGATAGATCATATCACTGGTAAGAGTCTATGAACGATAGAAGTCTATCGTTGATAGTCTTGTCTATATTTAAAAAAAAATTAAAATGATGTTATACATTTGGTTATTATTCCTAAAAATGCTACCAATTGCAATTACCCTTTAAAATATAATATGTAAAAAATGTAAAAAATGTATGAATACACTTGATACACTTGATTAGAGGTATACATGGTTTGGGTTGGGTTGAGGGTGTTTTTCTGGGTCGGCAACCCAAAAGACCCCAATAAAGTTTCCAACCCAACCCTTAAAATTCGGGTTGGGTTGAGTTGGGTTATCGAGTTGTAACTTTCTTGTAATTAAAAATATGTAAATTTGCGTACAACACAAGACTAATAACTGAAATTTCATAAAACTCAAATGTCCAATACCAAATATTTATGATACTTATTACAAACTTGAAACAAAAACAAATATCATAACAATTTTAAAAGAAAATATTAAAAATTCACAAATTAATCAACACAAAGTAATCAAACTTTAAACAATGAGAAATATATATATATATATATATATATATATATATATATTTGGGTTTGGTTGGGTCAATCCATTTTTTTCAACCAATCCACGATCCAACTCAACCTAATAAAAATAGAAAAAGTTAACTCAATCCAACCCAAGAACAAAGCTAACTCAACCCAACCCTTACATTTTGGGTTAGGTAGTCTAGGTTGTTTGGGTTGTCAAATTGTGGGTGATTTGAACACCTCTATACTTGATATACACTTGACACACTTGATATACTTGATATACTTGATACACTTGATACACCATACACCCTAAATATATGTGATGCACCTGACACACTTGATAGTAATTTATAAATTATAAAACTAGTTATAATTACTCATAAAAAATTAGTTGATAATAACATATTATTAATTTATTTATGAACATGTTTTATGTTTAAAAAATTTGTATAGTTATTATTTTGTAATATTATATAATTTATAATACATTACATGATAAATATTTTAATTTTTAAAAATGAATTGAGTTTATAACATGACATATTATATTTCTAAATGTTTTTTTTTTTATCTTTATTGAATATAGTTCCGTATTTTAAAATTTAAACTTCAAAATCCAGATGCAATATAAACATAAAAATGTTGTTTTCCGAATTTGTATTGTTTGTATCACAGATTCTGAAAACAAATTTAGAAATATAATTCAGACTAATTGTCAAACACATATTTGTTGATCTCTGAAAATATAAAACATAATCTAAGCAGAATTTTGTATGTGTTGGGGTATGTTAGTCTTTTACAAATTATGATTTTCTATAAAAATACATTTCACAATAGATATAGGTCATTTATCTTGTTTTTCTAAGGATCCTCCAAGTACATCAAATCAACCCAACTTGGAGGTAATGCCTAAACTGTGTTTGGCCCAAGGAGTTGAGAAGTAGGAGTAAGGAAGTGAGGGTTTGTGAACTCCACTCCTTATTTGGTCTAAGGAGTTTGTGGGTCTCACTATTAAAAAATATCAATTTTATATCTTATCAATTCCTTATACTTGATCCTAATAGTTAACTCCCTAGACTTCATACGTCCGTCCTCCTCAGTATTCCACTCCTCACCCCACATACCCAAAAGCCCAACTCATACGTCTAGTTAAAGGGTTTAAGTCCACGCCCTTCAAGTTTCACGAAATGGTAATTTGTTAGGTTTTATTTGATAACCATTTAATTTTTAATTTTTTATTCTTAAAAATAAACATATAAAAAGTATTTATGCTTATAAGTTTTCTTATTTTGTCATCAGCCTTCCATCAATGTTATAAATAACAAGTCAAAATTTGAAAGCTAAAGTCCTGTTTGGTAACTATTTTATTTTTTGTTTTTGTTTTTTAGAATTAGGTCTATGGGCACTACTTTTACATCCAAATTTCTTCCTTTGTTATCTATTTTTCACCAATTGTTTAAAATTTCAACCATTATACTTGAATGATGTAAATGATTGTAAGAAATATGGAGAAAATAGGCTTAATTTTAAAAAACAAAAACTAAAAACCAATGTACAACAAATATGACTTTCTATTACTTTTCTACATAACATATATAAAAACGGCTATAAAAGCTCCAACAAAAGATAGGCGCGTTTTGTCCACGCCCACCCCCCCCCCCCCCCCCCCCCCCCCCAAAATTTTTTCAGTTCCCGCCTTCACGTTTCACTCTATTCTATTTTCTCTTTACATTGCGGCTAATCTACTTCTTTCACTCTTGTAATCTTTGAGTAAAATTTTGTCTCCAAAACGAAGAACACACAGGCCACACCAATTTGAATTTTTCACTTCACGTACGCAACTGGGCTCTACATATGATATCTTCGATCAAGGAATGAGTTTACGGCGACATGGACAAAGATGAGTACTCGACGACTAAAACCCCTAAAAGATCTCTCGAATGCAGCGACAATAGTAAGTATTTCAATGGCATCGAGTTAAAAATGTTTCAAAGACAACGACTTCAATTTGAGTGATTTCTCTTGGATGCTTGGTGACAAGCTTTCTTCCACTCTTTATTTTTGCTTGGAGAACACAGTTTTAGTTCCTTTTCTAATTTTTACTTGATGAGAAATCACCTCACTCATTTACTTTATCATCTCTTGCTCTAGAATTTTATCATCTCTGTTCTCTCATTTCCTCTGCAGATTGGATACTTTCTTTATATTTCCCCCCACGGAGGTGCACACAACCCTCAAATGACAATGTTCACAACATGTTGGTTAGCAATGGGTGTGTGAGACTCCTTTACATTGTGTGAGTGGGTAGACTTGAGCACTCATCTTTCCTTTACATGGTGTGAGCGGAAGGATGTATCTGTTGTTCTAACTAATGAGAGGGAAATGAGAAAAACTAGAAGTGTGTGAATTTTATTCTAGAAAACTCCATATAAATACATATCGTAAATCTAAAAATAGATTCCACAATGTTTGCAACTAATCCCCTAACTCCACAAGAATAGTAACTTAGACTTGACTACAACTAAAAATAACTTCAACTATTTCCTAGGACCAAGGAATTGACTAAACCAACTCAAAAACTAATTTTTCAGTTTTGAGTTACTAACATTCTCCTCCTAACTCAAATAATGCAAACACCTAACTTATTTCTAAGAGCTTGAAAACAACTCACACAAAAAGACTTAGTGAAGATAATAGCTATTTTCTCTTCTGAGCTGCAATGTACCAGCTGCACTTCTCCTTCCTTCTGCATCTCTCTCATAACATAATACTTGATCTTAAAATTTTTGGTCCTTCTATGAAAAATTGTATTCAATGAAATGGTTAGAGTGACTTGATTATCCACAAATACCTTCACACACTTTTCCTGCTTCAGATGCAAGTCATGCATCAATTTCTTCAACCAAACAACTTGGTTGACTGTTGCCGTCGCTGCAATGAACTCAACTTCTGCAGTTGATTGAGCCACTATATCTTGCTTCTTTGAACACCATGAGAAACATCCTGACCCAAAAGTAAGCCAGAGGTGCTCTTCATATCATCTAATGACCTAGCCCAATCACTATCTGAGTAGCCTTGCAACTCAAAATTTTCAACTTTACTAAATTTAATCCCAAAAGACAGTGTGCCTTTCAGATATCTCATAACTCTTTTTTCAGCAACCGTATGATTCTTGCTTGGACAATGAAGAAATCTAGATAAGACACTTATAGTGTACATAATGTCAGGCCTAGTGGATGTAAGATACATGAGGCATCCAATTAGACTTCTGTACACATTCTCACGACAGGTTCCTCTCCATCATCCTTTTGCAACTTCTCCTTCTGAATCATTGGAGTGTTCACTTACATTCCTCCATATTGAACCTCTTCAATATCTCTTTTACATACTTTTTTTGACAGAGGAGCATTTCATTCTACCTTTGTTGAATCTCCATACCTAGGAAGTAATGCATCAGACCTAGATCAATTATCTCAAACACCTTCATCATTTCTTGCTTGAATATCTCTATCTGAACATCATCACTTCCTGTCACTAGTAAGTCATCTACATAGAGAGATACAATCACAATAGCAATACTTGATTTCTTCACATAGTGTGTGGATTCACTTAGACTCTTCACAAAACCCAGGTTTAGCAAGTGATCATCCATCTTGTTGTACCATGCCCTAGGAGCTTGCTTCAACCTATAGAGAATCTTCTTCAACAAATAAACCTTCTGCTCTTGTCTTGGTATGATGAATCCGTTTGGTTGCTCAACATAGATATCTTATTCTAACACTTCATTTAGGAATGTTGACTTCATATCTAGCTGATACACCTTCCATCTATGCTGGGCTGACCCAACCAGTAGCAACTTAATTGTGTCCATTCTTGTAACTGGTACAAAAGTCTCAGAAAAATCAATTCACAATACTTGTACATACCTTTTTACCCCTAACCTAGCCTTGAGCTTGTTCACAGAGCCATCTAGGTTCAATTTGGTTTTGAAAATTCATTTGACTTCAATCATTTTCCTGTCTGCAGGCTTCTCCACCAGCTCCTATGTATTGTTTTTCTCTATCATACTCAATTCTTCCTTCATTGCCTCCATCAACTTCATATCTCTTTTAGTTTCTTCATATCCTGTAAGCTCTAATGCAGCTACACTACTTCTTTCATACACCTTCCTCAATAGTCTAGTCTCTCAACTAATTCATCAAGATCCAGAGAGACTTCTTGTTGCTTCACCTCTGCTTCTTCTGTCTAGTCTCACTCCTCTTCCTCCAAAAATGAAACATCTCTACTCATCACTATCTTCTCTGTGTGAAGTTGATAGATCTTGTAGGCTTTGGACACCATGCTATAGCCTACAAAGATTGCTAGTTTCGCCTTCTCACTCAACTTGTCTCTCTTCACCTGTGGAGCATAAGAAAAACACAAGCAACCAAACACCTTCAAATTTGTCAGTTTTGGTTTAGTATCAAACCAAGCTTCATAAGGTGTCTTCTTCTCCAATACCCTTGTAGGTAGTCTATTCAATAGAAAGACTGTTGTGTTTGCTGCTTCAACCCAAAATTCCTTTGGCAAGTTTTTTCTCATGTAATAAGCATCTTGTCATTTCCATAATACTCCTGTTCTTCCTCTCACTGACTCCAATTTGCTGTAGAGAATATGAAGCAATGATAACTTGTTCTTAAGTTGGAACAACTAAGTTTTTTTAATGATAAATTCTCCTCATTTTTAGAAGAAACACATGGATTTATTCAAACATTAGCAAACTCATGCAAAAGAAGTTTTATTACTAAATATCGCGGCACTAACGCATTGTATTGCAGGATTTCAATGCAAGGATTAACGCTAACGCATTAGACACCATAGGAAAAGCTCTAACGCATGGGCCATGTGTCGGAGGGAGTTTCATTGTTCCAAGCTGATTTAGTCACATCACCACTTACAAGTATGGGCACCTGCAGCAGGCGGCGTCTGAAAAGCTTCCACGCAGCATTCGGCATCTGAAAAACTTCTGAGAGTCAGGCGGCTAACCAGGGCATGGACTTTAATGCTGCCCATTCACCAAGTGGACGTGACCAACACCTATAAATAAATGAAGTCCCTCCAAAGTCGAGAAGTTTGAAAATTATCAAGATCCTTACTTTCTGTATATTTTAGTCATAGTTTTAGTTCTTAGAAGTTGTGCTGTGGTGCCAGACGATCAGAAAGGTTGAGAACCACCACCATCGCTGGTCAGGAAGTGAAGGAAGCCACTCTTGAGAAAGACACTTCATCCAATTCCTATACAAGTGATTGTACACAACGAGATTGAGCCAAAGAAATACAAGAGATTGTATTCTTTGGCTTGACTGAGTTTCCTTCATCTCATTTATCACTTTCATTTCATTTGATTAAATATTTTTTGGTAAAGACTCTCTGTTTCTTTATAAAATTCATATATTTGATCCATCATACTTGCCATTGTTTATTTCTTTTTTATATTGAACGCATTGATACTCTATGCCAAACTTCATTCCAACGCTCAAGCCAACTTGATAAATTAATAAAAAGAATCTTTAACTTAGATTGTTCGAAAGAATAATTAAGTTGCATCAAGTAGAATGCCTAGTACAACTAGAGATAGACTTGCTGGTGTCTATTGCATTCTGTGTTAGACGCATGCATCCTAGAGACAGATTTTGTATGTTATTCACATTGAGAAATGTTGAATGAAGTCTAACACATGAACAAAAGATAAACAAATCACTCCATCTCATCCACATCACATCCTGGTTTGTGTACATTCATCTTAGACCGACGCGTCCACTTATATTAAACTTCATTCTCACATGATCCATCACTAACTACTTAACTATTTTGCATCTCTTGCACAGGCACAACAATTTAGTGTAAATAACACATTTCTCACATTTATCTAGGAAAACCCGTACAGTAGATACAACGAAAGGTCTGCATTTAGTTAACTGAATCCCTGAGTTTGACCCTGGACTTACCAGGAACCTAAATTAGATTTATACTTGGGTCTGGTTTAGGAAAAATTGAACGTCATTAGAACGAGTTGTGTGCGTTCTGTTGCATATACCTGACACCCCAATGCGTCACATTTACTTAAACGCATCAAAGCATATTCTCATCACTTCCACTTAGAACTTATTCTTCCAATTTATTTTATACAAAACATTTCTAGAACGAATCACGATAGCAACGAACAAGCAGTGAGCTGATGCTCTATCCCAGCTTCTTCACAGAAGGAATTGAACCTTTACGATGTATATTCAGTCCCATTATCAGTTCTCACCACTTGAATCTTACAGCCACTTTGATTCTCAACCCATTTCTTAAACTTCAGAAACACTTAGCTACTTCATACTTATGCTTCATCAAATATATCCAATACATTATGTTATAATCATCAATAAAGATAATGAAATACCTACTACCATTTAGTGAGAGAGTTGGTTGAGGTCCACAAAAGTCAGTGTGGATGAGCTGCAACTTCTCAATTACTTTCCATTGTGACTTCTTGAAAGGCAACCTTGTTTGCTTCCTTGTTAAACAAGCTCTGCAGTTTGTTTTCAACTCCTCCAGAACTGGTACTCCTACTACCATTTCATTCTTCTACAAATATTGCAACCCTTTCTGATGAAAATGCCCCAACCTCTCGTGCCATAACTCAGTGTCATTCACTTGACACTTGAAAGCTATCTGCTCTTTTTCGAGTGGATCCAACGAAAAGCTTTTGTGCTGCATCTTTATTTTCAACAACTCATTCCCATTGGAATCAGAAATGAGGCACTCTCCTTCTTCAAACAACACTTTGAATCCCTTATCTACTAATTGACCAACGCTTAACAAGTTTTGATCAATTTCAGGGACAAACAACACTTCAGTAATCAACTTGGTTCCAACACAGCTCTCTATTGACACTGTTCCCTCCCCCTTTGCTTCTAGATACTCACCGTTTCCTATCCTCACCCTTGACTTGAATGACTTGTCAAGGTCCTTGAACAACTCTTTGTCACTTGTCATGTGATTGGTACACCTACTATCAACCAACCAACCATCACATCGAGTGATTGATGAGAAACAAGTAGCCACAAAGAGTTGGTTTTCTTCCTACTATACTACAACATGTGCTCCTCCTTGTTGTTGAGTTTTTGCTTCCTTACAGAATCATTCAATGTGCCCCAATAAATGACATATTCTACAATTCACATCTGGCCTTCTCCAGCATCTGAAATGTGGATGATTATGCTTCCCACAGTGCTTCCATGTACTACCAGCATCGTTTGTAGTAGACTCTGAGCTATTATTGTCACTTCCCTTCTTCCCTTTCCCCTTTCTCTCTCTTCCACCTTATCCTTGTTGCAATCTAGCTTTCAATACCCCCTCAATGCTTCCTTTTTGTCTAATCAACCTTCTTTGCTCTTGTGCTTGCAAATCACTAACCACTTCTATCACCTTGAGTTTTGAGAGGTCTTTAGTATTTTCTAAGGAAGCAATGGTTGCTTCATATCTCTCAGGTATTGAAACTAGAATCTTCTGAACCAATCTATTTTCAGATAAATTGGTTCCTAATGCTCTTGCCTTATTAGAAATCCCAATCAATTTATCTAAATACTCTTTAATGGGCTCAGAATCCTTCATTTGCATTCTCTCGAATTCTTGCACCAAGTTCAACACTTTCATGCCTTTAATCCTCTCATCACCTTCATACTCACTTTTGAGGAACTCCCAGATCTTCTTTACCGACTTCAAGGCCAAAATTTTGTTGATATGGTGGGAGACACAACTGCATATAGGCAAGCTCGAGCTTTTTCCTTCCTGGTGACCCTTTCCTTGTGAGTCTTAATCTGATGTATTATTGGATTATTAGAAAATGGAGCAATCTCATAGTCTTGCTCAATTACATCCCAATAATCATAACCCTCCATGTAAGCTTGCATTCTGATAGCCCATGCCTGGTATATTTCACCATCAAACACAGGTGGAGCCAATGAAGAAAGACTGTTTGATCCTAATTCCATCTCTAATAACTCTCAACGATGTATCACTCAGTTTCTCTCGGAGATATTTCACCGATTCTCACTCACAGATCCCATAAGAATTGAGGGCTCTGATACCACTGTTGTTCTAACTAATGAGAAGGAAATGAGAAAAATGAAAAGTGTATGAATTTCATTCTAGAAAACTCCATATAAATACATATCTTAAGTCTAAAAATAGATTCTATAATGTTAGCAACTAATCCCACTAACTCCACAAGAATAGAAACTTAGACTTGACTAAACTAAAAATAACTTCAACTATTTCTTAGAAACTAGGAATTGACTAAACCAACTTAAAAACTAATTTGCAGTTTTGAGTTACTAACAATCATTGACGAGCTCTTGAACGATGGCAACGCCAGGACTCTCTCTTCTTCGATGCCTATGTGAGCAAGCACACACTAATTCCTAGGTATGTTTGTCAAGTTTAATTTCAGTTTGTTGAGATATTGAGGTCTTAATTTATGTATTATGCATATATTTAGGCTATAATTAGAAATTTTGGTTTTTTTCCTTTCCATAAATTCTCTAGGTAAATCTCAAGTATTAACAAGAAATTATTCATTCAAATATTATTTCCATATGGTATCAAAGTCCAAATCCTAGGGTTTTATACTTCTCAATCTACTGCTTTTGTCAGCTATCTATGCCCGTCAAATGGTCATTGACGGAGGCAAATCCATCTTTGATCTATACTGCTCTGCCATACGCATAAATCCAAAGCTTTCCTGCCCTTTGTCCAATTGCACGTGCTTTCACCATTAATCAGATTGTGCGTTCTACTAAGATCTGAATGTTTATGTGTGCAACTTCGTTCTAGTGTTGGTGTTCGACCATTGAAACTCGATTTGGTCTAGAACTTGATCCTCGATCGCCACTGTGAAGAACTCGATCTGGTCTAGAACTCAATCCGATCTAAAACTCGATCCTCGATCGAACTCGATCCAAGTCTTGATCCGGTCCAGAACTCGATCATCGTTCCCCCACTCATTGCTCACCTACTCGATGCTCACCTACTCGATGCTCCCCCTCTCGATGCTCACCCACTCGATGCTCTCCCTCTCGATGCTCCCTCACTCATGCTCCCTCGCTATGTGGAGAATAACTTGCATAGGAAATAACTTGAGAATTTCTTCTACTGATCAAGACCTCAAGAAGTTGGAGACACTATGTGCGTTTTGTGGTTGAGGAGGTTGGAGACACTAAATTGAACAAAAACCTAGATTAGTCAAAGTATTTGTAACAAAATGGTGGAAAAGCATTCAAAGCTTCGCATTTGCTTTGCTTATTGCTTACTAGTTTGAATTTTGTCAATTTTAGTGAACTCTTCACTTTAATTGGCACCGCAATCTTTTCTTTTTTCAATTTGTAAAAGCATTATCCTCCCGACCTTTGTTGATCTCTTTCTGGTTTGTCTACTACTTAATTGGTTTTCTTGCTTTTTTTAATAGATTTTATCCTTTTTTTCCCTTTATATTTACGCTTTATGATTGTTTATGCTACCATGTTTTCTCTATTTGTGGTTATTTTGTTGAATCTCTGCTTTGATTTAAGGAAAAGTTCAAGTGAAAATGCAATTACCCATTAACGAGAGGATTGAAAAGAAAGACAAAAATCTCAATGAAGAAATTGGAATACCCAATTTCAATGGTAAAAAGTTGTTCTTTTCCTAAGAGTAGAAGCAATGAGGTATGCAAGCTTATATTTCATTTCATCATCTGATGAATTCATAATGCTCTTCTACACTCTCATAAGTCGTTCATTTATTGGGAGAAGTGTTATGTCGTTCATTTATTGGGAGAAGTGTTATGTCTTTCCAATATACACATAGTTATTATTTATACTCTTGTTTGGGTTGACAAAACGTCTCCAAGATTATTGGTGATAAGGGAATGAGATCCTTCAACATCCTAGTTATTAAAAAATGGGTGATAAAAAAGTAGAATCATATAGAGATATAGAAACTTGTAGGAGTTTCCTGCTTGGAGTTGATGGCTGAGTATTTTACATCGAAAGTAGAAAAAAGTAGAACCATCTGTTGAATTCATAATGCTCTTTTACACTCATTGTTTTTTTGGGTAATATGCAGTTTTTGGAGTCAAGTTGAATTAAGAATATGAAATACTTGCTCTTTTTAACTTAGATATTTGTGAATTGATTTTAACCATGGTGCCTATCCTTTGTTGCTTTGAGTTAAATAATCAACATTGGCTTTCTTCCAAATAATTATTTTATTACAGAACGATTTTATGTTCTTGTTCTCTTAAGGAGTTGTGTTATTTGTTCTCTTATTATGTTAAACGGTTGTGCTTTCGTGTTCTTATTCTATTAAGGGGTTATATCTTTGTTCTCTTAAGAATTCAGAGAAAATTATGTTGGTTATTTTTTGCAATTCTAGGCCCAAAACTAATGCCTTTTGTTGTTCTTTATGATTGCAATATAAAACCAAGATGGAGTTTATGATTTTTCCTTTAGATTCAAAAGCGGTCTTAATAAAATTTCAAGTGTAATATAATGTACCATTTTTGAAGATATCAGATACAAGTTTGTGTTTATTCTTTTATATTTTTTTGCACGAAGTTGACATGTAACAAAATATTTTGTTTGTATGTTTCTTGATTTTACTTATGTATTTCTTTATGGATTCATTTGGCAAGTTGGCTACCTTCAATGGAGTAAGTAGCAAATGAAAATACAGGGTAAATAAAGTCTATGAAAATACACTTCTAGTTTACTTCATGGTTTTTCAATTTCGTCTTTCATATTAGTTCTCAACATTAAAGTAAAGTCTATGTCCCAAACTCCCATCTCTGACCTTCATATCTCATTTACATGTTGGATTTTTGCAAGACTTGCATTCAGCCAAGGAGGAATGCTATGCTTTAATGGATATGCACATATCACTCAATATATTTTTGTAAGTTTAATTTTGTATTCATTTTTTTTTTTAGTGTTGAAAATTCTTAATTTTACATTTAGATTTGTAAATTGTTGGCTGGACTAAATGTCTAGTGCTAAAGGCTTTGACTTTTCTTTAGGTATTGATCCATGTTTTGAAGAATGCACATCTTTAAAGTAAGTGTTTACTTCAATCTTCTTGTTTATGTCAAATAACTATGTAAACTCTTGATATTATAGGTTTATTAAATTGAAGGTAAAGATTGTGATTTCTCTATTTTTGAACTTTGGTATATGGTCTCTTTAGTTACATGCAGTATTTTTTCCACTCATATTTGTCTTTTACAATTTTAGTTTTACATCATGTTCAAGCTCTATTGTAGAAATATATTGTCACATTTGATGAATGAGTTTTGAGTTTGATGGTAAATATATGTCCTTTTTGCAACAAGAAGGGATAAAAGACTTCTCAAATTTTTTGATGCAAATACTAATGGATGCATCATTTTAAAATGATGGAGACTAAAGGATACTTACATATCTTGAGGAAACTTGAAAGTTGAAATTGCATTGTTTTTTTCTTTATCTTAATGTAATTTGTACAACATGTCGACTCCACAAAAAATATGGTTATTTTGATAGAATGTTGTATTGATTGAAGCATCCTATTACAAACGATAGTTACACTACTGAAAATTTATTTTGATTTAAATGTACTTACAATATTAAAGATTTATATGATTACGGTTTATTTTATAACTTCATTTATAATAGTTTGTTACTGGTATAAAGTGCTATCTAAACTATATACATTTTGATCAAAATCGATTATCAAGGCGAGATACAAAATGCAATATGGTTTTTATAGCAATTTTTTTATGATTGTAAAAACTGCAATCAAAAGTCAATTATAGCATTTTTTTAATATTATGAAAACTTTCCAGGACATAAAAATTATGTAAAAAAAAAAAATGAATATTTTATAGCTTTTCTTATAGCATTGAAAAAACGCTATAGAAAGTTAGTGACTTTCAATAACATTGGCTACAATAGCATGTCTAAAATGCTATAGAAAGTCTTTTATAACTTTTTTTTATCATTATAAAAAATGCTATAAAATAGCATTCTTTGCCAACGCTATGAAACTTTTTCATAACATTAAATATGTGCTTTCAAAAATTGATTTTTTATAGCATTAAAAAAACGTTATGGAAATTCGGGGACTTTCAATAACGGGGACTACGACAACATTTCGAAAACGCTATGAAAAGTCTACGACAATGTTTTTTAAAAGCTATCAAATGTGCTATTTGTTGTAGTGCAAATGATTATCAAACAAAACCTAAATAAAAAGTAGTTCTCTAAAATTGTGCTTTTGCTTTATAAATTTGACTAATAATTCAAGTGTTTCTTCAAGAAATGTAAAAACTATAGTATAAGATTAAAGCAAAACAAGAATAAATCAAGATAAAAAAATTAAAAATAAAATCATTAATAAAATGTTGTAGAATTGGTTGAATGAAATTTGAGTGAGAACGTTACAACCCTTCTTCTTTGAGAGTTCCTTACGTGTGAGAACCTCCACTTCTTCATTTTTGCAATTCGTAGATTTAGTTGCAAGCCTAGGAAAAAAAAACAATTCATAGATTTAGTGATCGATAACCAATCAACTTTAAATGGTCATCAATCACTAAACTTGTGACTGTTTCAAGTTTTGGGTAAAAAATTAGTTCTCCTTTGTAACTTAACTTTAGTTAGGAAAGGACAACGTGTTCTTTCTCACCTTCTTTTGAGATGACGAGGAAAGGACAACGTGTTCTTTCTCAACTTTAAATGGTCATCAATCACCTTCTCAGCTTGTTTCAACCCATACAACGTTCGAGAAGGAGACACCTTTTGAGATGACGGAGAGATATCTGGGGATGGTTGCATATAGACTTTCTTAGATAAAGCCCAATTAAGGAATGCATTCTTGACATCCATCTGAAACAGAGGCCACTGTTTGGCTACAACAAGGGTTAAGAAACTCTGGACGGATGTCATCTGAGCCACAAGTACAAAGGTTTCTTCATAGTAGATCCTATATTTATGAGAGTATCCTTTTGCCACCAGTTGAGCTTTATAATGTTTAATAGAATTATCAGAGCGAGTCTTGATCTTGTAGACCCACTTGCAACCAATGGGTTTCTTAACAGGAGGTAAGTTAATATAGTCTCATGTATGCATCTTGTCTAAGGCATGGAGTTCATCATGCATAGCTTACTGTCATAGTGAACATCTCGAAGATGAATGGAATGTGCCCTTACCCGAGTGGTGCTTCGAACAGGAGAAGCAGAGTCAAGAGCAAGTTCAGACTCCATAGGTGAGACAGATGACGAATCACGATCAACAGAGACGGGTGCAGATTACTCAAGCTCAGTATCACTAGAAGATGCAAGGGAAGGGAAAAAATCAGGGGAATCATCAAGAAGAGGGAGAAGAGGTCCTGAAAGAGAAGCATGAAAGACCGAGAGATTATAGAACATTGTATGCTCCTAGAAAGTAACATGATGAAAGATGCAGAATTTGTTCAACAATGGAATCCTTTGTGCTTGGTTCCGCAGTCAAGGAAGTAAGCACAAAATTTTGCTAAAAAAAACTACGTTGGAAGCAAGGTCTAGGGACTAACATATAATTTAATTAACATTTTTAATTAAACAATATTAATTTTTTTAACCTTTTGATATTTTTAATGATAGCTTTTAATTATCAAATCCATACTATGTACCGTTTTAAAAGGTTTTTTTTTAGTCAAAAAAATATTAAGTTTGAGTGTAGGGAAAAGAAAAGGTGTAGATGGGGTTTTCAAAAAGACTATAAATATACGAAAATGAGAGAGAAAAAAATGAAACCATCGCTTGAGAGATTTGAACTCTCACAAGGAAACCCCATGTACTTAGCAAGCACACGCCTTAACCATTAGGCCAAAACAACTATCATATAAAGTTTACCATATAAAGATTCTCTAACGTCTCTAGCCACATAGACTAAATCTATATACATTAGTAGTTACCATATAAAATTTAAAGACTAAATTGTTATTTCAATAAAAATTTAGGGATCAAAAATATTTTTAACCATTAAGAAACAACCTAATTCTCAACATACAATATCATTTCCTGTTTTCTCCTCGTGGTACAAAAACTAAAATGGTCGCTATTTCATACATATATAAGTATTTGTATTTTACATTCATATCCGTTAACAGCCTCGATGAGTAATCCTTGTGGGAGTCATATATTCAAATGTGTCGACGCCATTCACCACCAGTTAAAAAACTTTATTTTGGTATTAGAGATTTACTTATAACTCGTAAGATTCATTCAATAATAATATTAAATCTAAAATTTGATAAAAAAAAAAATAATAATAATAAAATAATAAAGGAAAATAGAAATTCTTACGTAATTTAATCTAATTGACTTAAATTCAGCTAAATACAACTTGTATACGTTAACAGACTCGATGAGTAATCCTTGAAGGAGTCATATAACCAAATATGTCAGACACCATCCACCACCATTTAATGAACTTCATTTTGGTATTAGAGGTTTACACTCTAAAGGTTGGACAATTCTTTAAAAGAAATCCATAGATTTTTAGTATTAGAGGTTCGACTCTAAGGTTGGACAAAATTTCTTTTTGTTGCAAGGGTTTTGTGTCTTCTCCCTCAAATTCTGAAAAAGAAAGAATAAAAAGAAAAGAAGAGAAATGGAACAAAAATCAAGATAAAAGGAAAAACGCTAATTTGACACCCAAAAAAATATATATTTTTAGCTCCTAATACCACATATCTTTAGCTATTTTTCATTTTGACTATTTTTCCAGCCATTTGCAACAAATTTTCATAATATAACTTGACCCAATTGATGTAAAATAAAATAGAAAAAAAAACTGAATTTGTCGCTAAACTTGTCAAGTTGTATCAATTTTAATTGCTATATCATGGCAATCGGTGAAACAGACCATAACGGTCATTTCCTCAAATCATGCTGAAATTCTTACCATTCACGAAGCTAGTCGAGAATGTGTATGGCTAAAGTCAATGAATCAACATATTCGTGAAACATGTGGCTTGTCTTCTAATAAAAAATCTCCCAACAATATTATACGAAAACAACACAGCTTGTATAGCTTAAATCAAAGGAAGATATATTAAAGGAGATAAAACAAAGTATATTTCATCGAAGCTTTTCTACACTCATGATCTTGAAGAAAATGGCGACATCACTGTACAACAAATTTGTTCAAAGGATAACCTGATAGACTTATTTACAAAGACATGACCAACCGTAACTTTTAAAAAATTAGTGCACAACATTGGAATGCGGTGACTCATGGATCTTAAGTGATATTTTAATGAGGGAGAGCAAATGTATTTTATTTTTTTTAAGAGTATGTATTATATGAAATATGTACTTTTTTTTCACCACTAAGGTTTTCTTTCCATTGGGTCCTAGTAACGTTTTAACGAGGCATATTTCATATATATAATGGGTATCTAAGGGGAAATATTATAAATGCTATAGCAAATAGATGCCCATTAGATACTTATGCTTAGTGTCCATTGACCATGTGTCATGGTCCAATTTTCCAAAGTATTATCCATGTGCTTGTAAATACTCATTCTTAGTGTCCATGTAATTCACCTCCTACTTACCAAATTACCTATAAATAGTGACCTTTGGTGGATTTTGAAAGACACACATTGGGCAAATTCTATACAAATTGGAGAAAGTGGAGAAATTTGAGAATTTTCTCATTTCTCATTTCTTATTTTGTTATTTTATTTTATTTTATTTTATTTATATATTATGTTTTATTTATTTTATTATTATATTATATTTATTTTAATATTATATTTTATTAACATCCATATTCCCTTTATGCTCTTCAAATTCAAATATATTGGACATTATCTTCAAAGATCTGATGGGTTTTTCAAGATATAAAATATAAAAAGGTTTGGTCAATGATTTATCTTTTTTAATTATATATAAGCTTATGTCACTTTCTATTTCAATTGTGATGGGGTTTAGAGGCAAGGTTTAAATGCTAATTAATTACCCTTTTATACATTAGAGTTGGAATAACTTTCAATTATTTGCAAGTTAATCCATGCTACAAGGAGGAAATATTGATTTACTTTAATGTGCATAGAAAGACTTAGATGGCTAATAATGTTACAAATTGGGACTAAATTACTACCATTTAAGTGTACAATGACTAAACTATTACTGTAAAACAATGTATTTCCATAAGTTGTATTGTATAGGAAAGTATGGGATATAAATATACCTTCAAGGGACTAAGAATCGACCTAAAAAAACTCAACTAATCCAAGACTCTCTAACCTCTCTAACAACATAGACTAAATATATATATATTAACACCTTCCCTCAAACTCAAGGAGGTAAAGTAGGAATCAACTTTAGTTTGTTAAGTAGCGGAAGGAAGCACCCAGGGACAAAGCTTTGGTGAATATATCAACAGGTTGCTTGGTAGTAGAAACAACTCGTAAACGAAGAGTTTTACTCTGAAGATGATATTGAACAAAATGACAGTCATTCTCAATATGTTTGGTGCACTAATGAAAAACATCATTGTGAGCAATCTGGATAGCAATACGATTGTCACAGTGAAGAATAGTGGCAAAGGGTTGAGGAACTCTTATATCAGCAAGAAGCCAACGGAGCCACAATAACTTTGACGTAGCATCAGCCAAGGCGCAATATTCAGACTTTGTACTAAAATGAGAGACAACACTCTATTTCTTACTCCGCCAAGAAATAAGAGATTCGTCGAGATAAAAAGAGTAACCTGAGATAGAACACCGGTCAGTAGGATCACCAACCCAATCAGCATCAGAGTAGCCGAATAAGACTAGGGATGGTTGGGATGAAAACTGAAGGTCGTGTCCTAGAGACCCTTTGACATAGCAAAGAATACGGAGAACATAAGTAAAATGAATGGTTCGAGAGGCAGCCATGAACTCACTTACAATGTCACAACATATGCAATGTCAGAATGATTCACTATAGATAAATAAGGCTATCAACAAGTTGACGGTAGAGAATGGAATCTTCAAGAGGAATGCCATCAAACGAGTCAGATGAATGTTAGGGTCGAGTGGTGTCGGAGCTGTAGCAGAATCAGTGATCCCAGAGTGCACCAATAAGTCTGAGGCATACTTCTCTTAAGACGATGAGTAGCCAGTAGAGTTCATTGATACTTCAAGACCAAGAAAGTAACTAAGTAATCCCAAATCCGACAATGAGTTGCCAGTAGATCTCATTGATACTTCAAGACCAAGAAAGTAACTAAGTGATCCTAAATCCTTCATCTTAAAATGCTCGCCAAAGTAGTATTGCAAATCAGAAATAGCCTGAAGATCATCCCTAATAATAATCATATCATCAACATATAGAAGAAGAAGAATAATACCCTGGTCCGTCTGATGCATAAAGAGTGTTATGTCATGAGAACTGGACATAAATCCAAGTTGAACAATGGTGGACATGAAAGGTACAAACTAGGCCCACAGAGCTTGTTTCAACTCATACAATGTTCGACAAAGGAGACATACCTTTTGAGATGACAGAGAGATATCTGGGGATGGTTACATATGGACTTGCTTAGATAAAGCCCCATTAAGGAAAACATTCTTGACATCCATCTGAAACAGAGGCCACTGTTTAGCTGCAACATTGGTTAAGAAACTCCGAATGGATGTCATCTGAGCCACAATGCAAAGGTTTCTTCATAGTAGATCCTATATTCCTGAGAGTATCATTTTGCCACCAGTCGAGCTTTATAACGTTTAATAGAACCATTAGAGTGAGTCTTGATCTTGTATACCCACTTGCAACCAATGGGTTTCTTACCAGGAGGTAAGTCAATATAGTCCCATGTATGTATCTTGTCTAAGGCATGGAGTTCATCATGCATAGCTTGCTGCCATAGTGAGTTAGTATTCGCCTCATGAAAAGAGGTAGGTTTAACCAAGGAACTGATAGTGGAAAAATAGTGAAAATCTCGAAGATGAGTGGGAGGTGCCCTTACCTGAGTTGAGTCTCGAACAGGAGAATCAGAGTGAGGAGCAGGTTCAAACTCCATAAGTGAGACAGATGACGAAATACGATCAACAGAGACGGGTGCAAATTACTCAAGCTCAGTATCACCAGAAGATGCAAGGGAAGGGAAAAGATTAGAGGAACTATCAGGAAGAGGGAGAAGATGTCCTGAAAGAGAAGCATGAAAGATCGAGTGATTAGAGAACATTGTATGCTCCTAGAAAATGACATGACGAGAGATGCGCAATTTGTTGGAATGAGGATCCCAACAATGGAAACCTTTGTGCTTGGTTCCGTAGTCAAAGAAGCAAACACAAAATTTTGCTTAACAAAACTACGTTGGAAGGTAGGTCTAGGGACTAACATATAATTTAATTAACATTTTTAATTAAACAATATTAATTTTTTTTTTAACCTTTTGATATTTTTAATCATAGCTTTTAATTATCAAATCCATACTATATTACGTTTGAATATTTAGAGGGATTTTTTTAGTTAAAAAAAATATTAAATTTGAGTGTATAATATAATAGGTTTTCAAAAATAGAGTAGGAAAAGAACAGGTGTAAATGGGGTTTTCAAAAAGAAAATGAAACCGTTGCCTAAGAGATTCGAAATCTTGCGGGGAATCCTCATGTACTTAGCAGGCACATGTCTTAACCACTCGGCCAAAGCAACAATTACATATAAAGTATATCATATAAAAATTGTATAACCTATCTAGTCACAAAACTAAATCTATATACATTAATAGTTACCATATAAAATTTAAAGACTAAATTGTTATTTCAATAAAAATTTAGGGATCAAAAGTATTTTTAACCATTAAGAAACAACCTAATTCTCAACCTACAATATCATTTCCTGATTTTTCTTTGCGATACAAAAACTAAAATTGTCGCTCTTTCATACATACTAGTATTTGTATTTTACATTCATGAGGATGGAGGATATTTTTGAATGATTTGAGTGAGGTTTTGAAGTTTTTATCATTGTGTACTCTGTTGGTAACTGCTACGTGTCAATTATTATTATTATTTTTTAAAAGTATTATTATTATCATTATTATTCTTTTATATAGAAAGAGAGAGTATAGACTTAAATACATCTATTGCTCTTTTGACTATTATTGGTTTATTATTATTCTTTTTTTCGTATATTTGTTTTTGTTATTTTCAGCACAGATTACTTTTTATTTTTTTAATCAAAGTTATTGGAATTTGAGATGATTTGATGGCCTTCTTTTTTATAATAAATAAAGTTATCCACTTTTTTTTTTTAATTTTTTTAATCAAAGTTATTGGAAGTTGAGATTGATTTGATGGTCTTCTTTTTTATAATAAATAAAGTTAATTTTGGATTTGAGATTGATTTGGTATTGAATTTTAAGAATCTTGGGCGATAGGAAATATAATAGCAAAAATTTGAAGAAAAAAAATCAATTAAAAACATAAATTGAATTCTAATTCAAAAAGTTGTTTGCAATGTGTTTCATGCGTTTATAAATCATAAACTTAATTGTAATTACCACTAAATATTAGTTGATAATAAATTATTACTAATTTATTTATAAATATATTTTATGTTAACATTTTCGTATAATTCTTAATTTGCAATATTCATATAATTTATAATACATTATGTAATACATATTTTAATTTTTTTAAAAAAATGAATTGAGTTTATAGCATGATTGTTTGCAAGAGGTTTTTAAAAAAACTTGTTTCGTGGAGTAGAACTTGTGTTGATGTTGATTTGATGTGGATGTGGTTCAATCTTCAGTATTTGATCATCTGATTATCTCTCAGTTGAATGCATACGCTTGACTTGAAGAAGTGGAGTGCGTGATATTCATCAAGTTAACAGTATTTATATTAATTATATAATGCAAATGGAGATTAATATATATATATATATATATATATATATATATATATGTGTGTGTGTGTGTGTAAAATAAAATAAAAGGGAGGACAAAAAGTAAAATGGGGATGCCCTCAACTCGAGAATCTAGAAAACCATGTTTCAGGAGGGTATCCAAAACTCTCTAGATGCCCTCTGTCCAGGCATCCTAAGATGTCCGAGAATCTTCAAATGTCGGGACATCTCACAATATTGCAAAACAAATACGGCAATCCAGATGTCTACTCCATGGGAATCTAAGATGCTCGGGAAACAAACATTTCTTAGGACTTTTTTTTTTCATTTTTTTTACCCTTTTTTCCCTTTTTCTTCTTTCTTCTTTTTTTTTTCTTTTTTTTTCTTCTTCTTATGGTTTTTTTCTTCTTTTTTCCTTTCTTTTCATCTTATTTTTTTCTTCCTTCCTTTTTTCCATTCTCACGTTTGTCCTTCTTTTTTTATTCATTTTTCCCCCTCCCTCTTCTTTCTATTTTTTTTTTAATTTTTTTATCTCCATTCCTTTTTCTATTTCTTTTCTTTTTTTTTTTTTAAATTCCCACTTTTTTGTAATTTAGAATTTTAATTTTTTTAAAAACTAACTTGTTCCAATTGTTTTTTTTTTACAATAATTAAAGCTACTGATAACTTACATTTGAGGAAGTAACTTCTTTTATCAAACTGACTTTTACATCTCTTTGTAAAATATGAGTATTTTTTTTTTTTTTTTGTAGCTATAAATCAAATGTGAGGTGATTCAGGGTTTCGACTTTAACGTCCCTTCGACTCCGACCTTAATGTCTTTATGACTTTGATCTCAGTGTTCTGTTGGCCATGATCTTTTTGTTAGGGTTGATGCCCTAAACTCCCGTTAGGTCCTGTAGTTTGTAAACATTGTATTGAACAAACGCTTGCGATATAATAATATATGATATTTTTCTTCACCATTGTCTATAAAACATTGGATGTTTTAATTGCTTTACCAAAAACCAATAAACTAAGATCCCTAGTTGTTGTTGTAACTTAAGCATGTATGTGGAGACATACAGGTGGATCATGTTTTAAGTGGTAATCAAAATGGTCTGTAGTATATAGGAGGGAAACCTTATCTTGGTAATGCAATGAATGCGGCCCGCTTTGTAGAATTTACAAGTGTTGTGACTTACTACAAATGGTCTAATCTTGATCATTCATCTGAAGACATGCGAGCGGAGGCGTCCTATACAAAGGAGTTTGTATAAGACTGGACAATAAAGTGTAATAGTCTCGTTATATAACGTCGCTCATGACAGAGACTTCACTTCACTAGGATGACCATAGGTAACGTGACCTCAATCCTGAGTGAGTTGAGAACTTTTGCCTTTGAGGGCGGTTCTTTGATTTGCATGGGTGCAAGTGGCTAGATTGCCGACTCAAACCTACCACTTTTAGGGCGGTCCTTTGATTTGGGAGCTGGGAACTCAGCTACACAACATAGAATTCACTCCTTCCCCGAAGCAGAGGTAAGTAGATAGATTGCTCCCTTAATCTGGGCTTGAACGATGTGGCACCACACACATTCTCATGGCCCGAGAGGTGTCCACACATTGTAGGACTATGTTGTATTGTTCATTAGAGGAATTAGTAGTACTTAAGAAGTTAGATGTAACTACAGGGGCAAAACGATAAATTGGCCCAATTGTACTTACAAGCATCTATGAAGGGTTATCGTACTGTTGATTGTTTATATCTGATGGACACAGAAATATATTTATGGTGAGAAGAGTGCAGCTATCAGTCTTTAGTGGAATGCCTGACAGTTAATAGATGGTGGATCTCGTGGCTAAAGAGTTTAGTCAGCTATTCACATACCATTAGAGCTTTGAGCCATAGGTCCAGAAGGTTCCCTTGGTAGCTCAATGAATTCAAGTTGAGAATAAGTTTTTGGGTCAGTTTGAAGTGTTCAAATTGACAAGAGGGAGTTTGATTATATATGATATGATTAAACTGGTCAATTATATATGATATAGTTGACATGATGTATGAGATACATTAATTAGAGGAAAAGGATATAAATATGATTTATATCTAGTAGAGGAGAAAAGTACTATGGTTTGTATGTTGCATATGATGTGATATTAAACTATAGGTTATAAATATAATATGATTATATTTATATTTTAATTAAAAAATTATAAGATAATTGTTGGTGGTTTTTCTCCATAACCGAATGAGATACTGGGAGGTTACATTCAGTTTTTGTAACTGAAAGATAAAATGAAAATAGTTTTCATTTTGCAAAGAGATTAGATAATCGCTTCACGATTTATTACACAACCCATCGTCTAGTAAACGAGAGCCTACACGATAGCTCAAATTGTCCTAAATGATCGTGAACACACACGGATTATCTAAACGATTGCATAGTCTTTTCTAAACGATTGCGCGCCCGAGCGATTTATCTAAACGACCGTCTAAACGATCAGCCCCAATTTACTACACGATCGTGTATCTTTTTCTAAACAATCAAGAATCCGTCTATGTGATAGACACTATATCTCTCCCACTTTCTTGGTCGTGGTAAACGATCGTTGTTTTCTCCTCCACTCTACCAAATCCAACAGAGCCCACACCTCCTGGATTCTTACTTCGAAAATACCAAGGTTTCCGAGTTGTGGTGTCTTCCTTTATGCCTGTTCATGAGAAGTCCATTCGTTGGTAGACGATAGTGAGACTTGGTGGATGATAGATTTGACGATCTTAGTGATAGCGAGAGTTGCTGGCTTGACGAGAGCGAGATTTAAAGAAAAGAAGAGTTCTTTAACTGGTATGTCTCTCGTTCCTTTGCATTTAAAATTTTTCCTAAGCATGCCGTAATTTGTTGTTAAATGCATAACTTATATGTTTGATTGTGAATGCGATATTTCTGTCACAATGAATTGGGAACAATCTTGCTTCCGCTCATAGGTACTCTTTGATAAGAGTTCCTTCAATTAGTATCAGAGCTAGGTTCTAATATTCTAAATCCATTGTTGTATAACATGTCTGCATTCTGTTTAATTGTTAAATAGTTTTGTTGATGTGGATTAATGGATTTTTCTGGGATGATGCCTCTGGTTATTTAATTCTTTTACATTCAAAATTAATTGTAAGGTCCCCTGTGTTTTTTGGCGTATTAGCTTCCTATCGAGTCTGTAAATTCAAAGTGTTTGAGTCTCTATTGAGTCGCTCGTGAAGAGACTTCAAAGCAAGGAGTTGATGTACTTCGAGGAAGAAGACGAACAAGCATTGGTCAGGTCGTGTAAACAATAGGGTAAGTGATCTTAGAGTATTAGATACTCAGGAGCATGTTGACGCGCGTGCACTAGATGATCGTTTAGCTCAGTAAGCTTCATCACTTAGTTCCTGACTACACGATCATGGAGTAAAATGTTACTTTAGCACTTGTTATATGATCATCTAGATGATCGTACTTCACAGCAGCGTCGTCGTCTAAATGATCATTTAGACTTGTGGGTTTATGTTTGGTGCGCTAAATGATCGAGTGCCTCATGCTTCATTACATTGTAAATGGTACTCGATTGTTGCTAAACGATTGTGGATACCCAGCCAGTTTTCTAAATGACCGGGGAGGCTTCGCCCGGAAGGTTCAAGACTCGGTTCATCTGTGAACCGATTTGCTCAATGGAAAAATGTAATAGATAGAATTTTATTTTTGGTTTTGAGGTGGTTCATCCCGGTCCATTAACCTTTTGTGAATGTACATAGAATGTATGTTTGATTATATGTCATATGGTATGCCATATAGTTGATATCCCACCTTAGGTTATGCATTGATCATGCATCATTTCTATATTATAAGAGTTATGATATAGTTTGCATGATTTAAATTACATAAGAGCATGTTCATGCATCATATAGTATAAGAGTTATATTTATGCATGCATTAAACATAGACATGCGTCATCTTTATATTATAAGTGTTATAATATAAGGGTGTATGGAAGCATGTTTGCTTGGTTCATTACAAGTATATAAAAGTTATATATAGTAATGAATGGACATTGCATGAAGCATGACACATAGGTTAAAATTTATAAGTGTTATAAATACCTAGTTGTGCATGATAATGTGGATGGATTTTAGTTGTTTCTTTTATAAGAGTTATAAGGAAATTAGAACTAAAATATATAAGAAATACATGCATACGAACTTAGGCTTGAATCATGGTTTTAAGAGTGTTTTAAAACTTAGTGGAGATAGACCTAAGATCCCGATTTTAATGAGATTAGTAACCTAAGGTTTAATATTTTGATCAATTTAATAGGGTTAAATTGACTAATAAAAGATTAAAAGTGTAGCATATCTATCTATAAGGGACCTTTTGTCTAAAGTGGGTTCTATCTAGGCTGGGGTATTTAAACTGACGGAAATGGAATACCCCTACCTGGGAACCTACCTGGAAATGTGAATTAGATAGATTTTATGCATGGATGCAAATTTGAGGACAGTCTGTTAAAAAGTTTAATGTGACTACTTGAACTTGTTTAATTTCAAAGACAATAGTTGTTGTTTAGCAAATTAAACTGACCTAGATAAAATCAGTAGACGGATGGTCTAAGTTAATGAACCCCTAAGTAGAACATTCAGTGGGAGTTACTTGGGGTATTTGGTACTTCATTTAAACCTCTTCCCATTTCTCCCTTTATGTTCACACCATGAGATCTATCCTCGGCCTCGTGGCACCCTAGGAGTGTGCCCCTAAAGGATGGTATTTAAGTATGTCAATATCAAGGTGGACGGAGAGAATGTTCATAGTAAGTGGACGCGGGATGTGCGATAGTATATCCCACGGTCTCTCTCGTTAGGTATGATAACGTTTCTGTGCATCGCCTCGAGGCACCCTGGGAGTGTCCCCCTATAGGATGACAGTTTTACATGATTCTTTATCTGATCTCCTATATAGGATAAGGTCTCTTTAGTCTCTTGTCCTAATCTGCTTTTTCCCTACAGTGGGCGCATTAGGGTGGGACTCTAGGGCCGAAAATGAGGGGTTACAATTTTGCGGAATTGTTAAGGGTTAACAATTCTGGACCGAAGGAATGATGATTGTTAGGTGTAGTTATAAGAGTTGTTTCTGCCTAATGGTTGAGAGTGTCTCATCCCAATGACTTCGATCTTCGATCTTGGTGTTCCGTTGACTTCGATCTTGGTGTTTCGTTGGCCTAATTTCAGTCCATGACTTGAGGGTTCCATCAGTTTTAGCTTAAGTTCTGTCTTGAGCGTTCCATTGACTTCGAGCTCAGTGTTCTACCGGCTTTAATCTCTGTGTTCTATCAAATTTGATCTCGGTATTTTGTTGGCTAAATCTCAATTTGCGATCTGAGGATTCCATTGGCTTTGGCTTAAGTCCTTGAATTAAGCATTCCGTCGGATTCGATCTCAGTGATTTATGATGCTCGTAATTTATGAAATGGAAATATGGATGATATGCGTTAATGAATTTGCGTTGTGCACTCAAGTTTCCCCAGCAGAATTCAAGTGTAAATTCCTCTGAGTTTTCTGGTAAGTCCAGGGTCGAACATAGGGACTTGTGAAAATAGATTGCGTTGGTAATTTTGATGAAAACTTTGCGGTAACCAAGTAAATAAATAAGTGTTGGGTTTGTTGTTTGCATTGATGAAAAAAATAAATAACAAATGCGGCGGAGTTTGAAAAGAGTTGGCAAATGGGAAATGCGATGAATATGCGGTGAATGGGTTGAGAAGGGTTTCGGCTAACGCTTCCTAGAATGCGTTCATGCTTGCGATCATGCAACATGTATATAATAGTAAACCACCTCTCGGCGTGAATACCACAACTTCTAAGGCTAGAACGCATGCGATATATGCGATAAGTCTACAGGGTTTACACATAAACCTCTATTTCTATTTATGCGATGACAACATGACAACCACACAAATATGCGACCAAATAATATCATTCCCATCTTTAGGATGCATGCAATGCAAGTTGACAAATAGAGCTTATCTCTAAGTCCCTATCTCTTGTTTATGCAAGCCTAATCTTGCTCTCTTGAGTCCAGATTCTAACCTAGCTCTCTCGAGACATTAGGTTCTTTCTTTAGACTCTCTCTCGAGTAACTCTAAAGGGTATTTTGCACAACATAAAACAAGACAATCGCAAGCAAAGAACCTCCTAGGTCATGTTAGCTTAGTTCTTCTCAACCCATTCGACAAGTTTAGCTACTCACGTATATTAAGAGAGTGAGCAGATGTAGAAATAGAACTTCCATTGAATAGATATGAAGATGAAGTACAAAATAATAATGCAAGTATAATAAAAAGCCTAGTAGCAATTTCTTGCTGCCAAGCGTTTACACTGTTTCTACTCGTGCTCTAAAGATAATCTCGCTCTCTTGAAAGTCGGCCCCAAGGTTCTCTCTCGAGTTGTCCTGAGCGATCTCCGGCACCACCACTCTTCTCTTGCTCCGCCTTAAAATGGTAAGAAAACTATGGACAGAAGCAACTGGTTAACTCGTCAACCCCTTCTCTGAAGAATGCCCTTGGTATCTATAGAGCATCCATGGTGAAAAGCGGCTTCTCTCTCCTGGTTGTACAGATGGGACAGTTTTAATTCCTAACTGATGCACTGGATAATTGTTACCGATAAAGCTTAATGTACTTTGTGACCGTTATCGGCTGTCAACTTAATTTGGATTCGACTGTCATCAGCTTTCTGTCCCATCGCTCTTAATTATCCTTTCACCCGAATATGCCCACCATGTTGCGCTGACCAAGTTGTGGCGATCCTTCTCGGGCGAATGTTTGCGAGAACAATCATCGTAAAGCCTTGCGGTGAAGTTGCGCTCGACCAATGAATTCCTATGATCGCAATCTTTGCATTGTGTTAACGCATATTCTGCACAAAAATACAAAGATCAACTGTTCTAATGCATTGAACGCATGCGACCGCAATATTATAGAATTTATGCTTAATGGACGCAATCTAACACATTTCATCAAGGCAATCCAACATTGTTTAAGAACTTAGCACTATGATAACGTGCATTTCTGCCCGTTATCAATTTACCAGCTTTGTGTTGGGTTTTATGTCCTAAAACTCGTGGTATGTAAACAATAGAACTTATTCTAAAAAATCAATAAGGTGTTATTGAATAGTTGTTTTGCTTGATAGAAATCCAATAAACCTAAAAGTCCGTTGACTATTGGATGAGTACTTGAACTTTATGTGGAGACATAAAGGTAGATCAGGTTCGAGTAAATAGTCAAAATGATCTATAGTATATGAATAAGATTGGGTACCTTATTCTGGTAACGCTATTGGATGTGGCCTGCTCTGTAGTTGTTACAAGAAGTTGTAAAGTGCTGCAAACGAAGTGATCCTAATTCGTTCATGTTGAGACATGAGAAGTGGGGGTGTCCTTGTGTAAAAGGGTTTGTACAAGATTTGACCATGAAATTAGTCACTCTTACTTTATAACGTTGTTTACTATTTAAGACTGACTATTTCAAAGCGATGACCTAGGTAACTTGACCTTAATGCTGAGCTAACTATGAACTCCTGTTTATTTGGAATTATTCTTAGATTTGCATAGGTAAGGGTTGTCTCAACAGCGTCGACTCAATAAATCTCCCATTTCAGGCGTAAGATTAGATAGATAGCTTAGGACATAGGGTGCAAGATGGAATTCACTCCTACCCACTTTTAGGGATAGTAGAGAGGTTGTTCCCTTAAGTTTTGATTCTGGGTCTTAAATAAGGGACCTCGCCCTCTCATTGGCCCGAGAGAGACTCGATTTTGTTGATTGGATCACAAAAAAAATTGTTCATTACGGGATCAATGGGGACTTAAGGAACAAGTGGTAATTTCGGGGGTAAAACAAAGATTCGACCCAGCCATTATTACGAACAACCTGTGAAGGATTGACTTACTAATAATAGTTATATCAAGTGGACATAATATATCTACAGTGAGAGGAGTTCAACTATGGGCTTTAGTGGAGTGACCTATTAGTTAACGAATGGGGGTTAGATTGGTCTAATGAGTTTAGTCGAATAATCTCAGATCGTTGGAGCTAATGATCTGTAGGTCCACGAGGTCCCCCTACTAGCTCGAAAATGGATTAGCTCTAGAGTAGTGTGATAAATTAATTTGAAACGTTCAAATTAGAATCAAACGGAATTGAAGAATATATATTTAAATATATGAAGATGGATTTGTGTAAAATTAATTTAATATTGGATATTAAATTAATTAGAATTATTTAAATTGTTTAAAATTAATAAATTTTGATTTTAGAAATAAAATATGATTTTAAAATCAATTTTGGATTTTGGAAATTGAAAATACACAAAAGGAAAAATTGGATTTTTCAACTTCATTTTCAACTAGCTCACAAAGAACCCATTATCTTCAACCTTCAATTACTCCAAGCATGAGCTACATCCTATGCAGCAGATATCTTTGCATGATAGTCTGCAATATATTGAAGAGATTGGAGTGATTTTGGGTTGTTGCAACCGAAAGAATTTTAGCTGAAAATTCATGAGAAGAAGGTGTCATTGGGTTGCTGCTATGAGCCTTCTCTAAGTTCCCTTTGATTCCAGCTTATTTTGAGTCTCACAACTCAATCTAGAGCACCAAGAGAATAGTAGGGAAGATCTTGTGGTGGTCTGCACAAAGATTTGGAGGAATTAGCAGCTGGAAATCGAGATTTCAATGGTTCTTCAAAGGTATGTCTTGAAACCCATTAAATTCTGTTTGAGCATGTTTTCTTTTCTGCCAAAATTAATGAATTAGAGTGCTTATGATCCTCTTCGCTTCTGCTGTGTGCTACTACCATCCCAACACTTTGATCTCAGTGTTTTGTTGGGCTCGATCTCGCTGCTCCATTGGCTTCAATCTCAGGGTTCCGTTGGTTTTAATCTCGGCGTACCATTGGCTTCGATCTCAGTGTTTCTTCGACTTCGATCTTAGAGTTCTGTTAATTTGAGCATTTCGTTGACTTTGATCTCAGTATTCTATCGGTTTTGATCTCAGTGATCCATCGACTTCGATCTAGGTGCTTTGTTGGTTTGAACTTAGTTAGTGACCTAAGGATTCCATCGACTTCGACATTAGTCTTTGACTTGAGCCTTCTGTTGGATTCGATCTCAATACTCTGCCATCTTTGATCTTACTACTCGTTGGCTTTGATCTCAATCCATGATCTGAGGATTCCATCGGCTTCGATCTCGCAGATGATACGAAGTTAGGCAGATGATAACGGGCAGAAATGCACGTTATCATATTACTAAGTTCTTAAACAATGTTGGATTGCGTTGATGAAATATGTTAAATTGCGTCCATTAAGCATACATTCTATAATATTGCAATCGCATGCGTCCAACGCATTAGAGCAGTTGATCTTTACATTTTTGTACAGAATATGCGTTAACGCAATGCAGAGATTACGATCATAGGAATACATTGGTCGAGCGCAACTTCACCGCAAAACTTTGCGTTGATCGTGCTCGTAAACATTCGCCCAAGAATAATCATCGCAACTTGGTCAGTGCAACATGGTGGGCGCATCCGGGTGAAAGGATAATTAAGAGCGATGGACAGAAAGCTAACGGCAGTCGGATCCAAATTAAGTTGACAGCCGATAACGGTCACGAAGTACATTCAGCTTTATCGGTGATAATTATTCGGCACATCAGTTAGAAATTAAAGCTGTCCCATCTATACAACTGGGAGAGAGAAGGCCCCTTTCACCATGGAAACTCTATAAATACCAAGTACATTCTTTAGAGAAGGGGTTAAGCAGTCGATTACTTCATCACTTTACAAGTTCATGCCTCTGTCCATGTTTTCTTTCATTTTAAGGCGGACGCGAGGAAGAAGGTGTGCCGATAGATCATTCCGGTAAGCTTGGGAAAGCACCAGAAGCTCCAAGACAGAGAGAGTGCCGACGCCTACGGAAGCAGGAACATTTGTAAATCAAAATAGAGATTCAGTGTAAAAAGCCTAGGTCAGCAAGGAATTGCTACCATGCTCTCCATCTTTACTTTCCATTGTCATTTTGTACTCAACTCAATTATAAGAATGGAATGTTTTTCTCTATATCTGTTCACTCTCTGTTATTTATGCATGAGTAGTTAAATTAGTTGAATGGGTTGAGAGTAGTTAGTTAGTTGAAGGGAATCTTCATCTTTGCGATTATCTTTTTTATGTATGCTTCATTCGTCTATTAGAGATACTCGAGAAGGTAGTCTAAAGATAGGATCTAGACTTGGGAAATGACTTGTTGTGCATGGTTGTAACATGATCACAAAGTTTGACGCATTCCCGAGTAACGCTAGCTAAAGAACATCTCAACCCGTTCATCGCATACTCATTGCATCTATCATGCAACTATCTTTCTCAAATTCGTCGCCTTTATTTACTTCTTTTCCATCAACGCAACAACACACCCACACTTTATTTATTTACTTGGTTACCACAAAGTTTTCATAAACATTACCAACCAATTATTTTCACAAGTCCCTGTGTTGGACCCTAGACTTACCAAGAAACTCAAAGGAATTTACACTTGAATTTCGTTGGGGAAACTTGAGTGCACAACACAATCCATCAACGCATATCATCCATATTTCCATTCATAAAATAGCACATCAAGTTTTTGGCGTTGTTGCTGGGGACTTCGACAAAATACTTGTTAACGATAATTTTTGTGATTTCTTTGCAGAACTCTCAATCTCTGGCGAACTACGACCCGGAGATTGAGGGAACATTTTGAAGGAGACTATGAGACCGTCAACAACAACCATAATCCGATAAAGAAGAGATGGCAGAGACCCTTGGAGGTGGAGCACCAAATGATAACAATGTCATGGCGAATCCGATTCTATTGGCAAACGATCGCAATAGGCTCATTAGGGACTATGCATCGCCAAACCTCTATGATTTCTCTCCAGGAATCATGAGGTCTGCCCTCGACGGAAGCAGATTCGAGATAAAACCCGTGATACTGCAGATGATCCAGACTGTCGATCAATTCGGACGAAGGTGTGACGAGGACCCGTACGCCCCCTCCGAAGTTTATTGAAATCTGCAATACTTTTATGTTCCCGAAGATCTCTGCTGAAGAAGTTTGACTAACGTTGATCCCATTTTCTCTTCTGTGATTAGGCTAGGAAATGGGCTTATTCGCTCGAACCAGGAGTATTACTTTTTGGGAGCAGGTAGTGGAGAAATTCATGAAAAAAGTATTTTCCACCTACCGAGAATGCAAGACGAAGAAAGCTTATTACTAATTTTGAACAAGATATGGACAAATCGCTCAGCGATGCTTGGGCGAGTTTTAAAAGGTTGGTTCGGGATTGTCCACATAATGGGCTACCAGACTGCCTTCAAATGGAAATTTTCTATCACAGTTTGAATCTTGCTTTGCAGACTATTGCCAATACGGCAGCCGCTGGTGGTCTGCTTGACAAAACTTACGAGGGGGCAAAGAATATTCTGGACCATATCTCCAAGAACCATGAAGACTGGAGGAAGAGTGACCAGAGATTAAGACTCAAAGATTCTGACACAAATAGTGGTGCCATTGTTTCATTACAAAACCAAATGACTGCAATGATGAATTTGATTCAAGGAATGGCGATCAGCAGCCCAACACTACAAGGTGGGAAAATTAATGCAATAAGTCAAAACACCGGAAGGTGTGCAACTTGCGGTGATGGGCATGTGATGGAAGATTGCCTGCAAAATCCACAGTTTGTATATTTTGTAAAGAATAATCCCTTTTCAAACACTTACAATCCTGGGTGGAGAAACCACCCCAATTTTGCTTGGAAGAATCAACAACAAAATTTTCAATCTGTGGCGCAAAAAGAAGGGCAACCAGGATTCTTCCAATGCAAAAACGGTCAGCAGAGCAACCAAACAAGTAGCTCACAACAACCAACACAATCTTCTTCTCTAGAGAGCCTATTGAAGCAATATATAGAGAAAAACGAGACAGTGCTTTAAAGTCAGGCTACGTCCATCCACAACCTCGAATCGCAAATGGGCCAGATTGCGAATGAGTTGAAAAGTAGACCGCAAGGGGCATTGCCAAGTTCTACTAACCTTCCACGCAACCTAAGGGGATCAGGTAAGAAGCAATGTCAGTTGTGACATTGTGCAGTGGAAAGATTGTGGAGGGAGAAAAGAAGGATCAGAGAAAACAACTTCCATCGCAACCGAGCCTGAGATTGCGGTAACACAAGAAGAAGAAAGAGAAAACGAAGCAGTGGAACCTGAGGTTGCGTCAACCTCAAAGTTAAATGAAACGGGAACCGTGTAAGTCTAGTTACCACCTTTCCCTCAGAGGCTAAGAAAGAAGAAAAACGAAGAGGTACAGTACCAACGCTTCTTATCTATGTTAAAGCAATTACATGTTAACATTCCTTTCAGTGAAGCGATTGAGGAAATGTCTGCCTATGCCAAGTTTCTGAAGGACATGGTAACTAAGAAGTAGAAGCACTCGAAAATTTGCCACGGTGGCATTAACGCAAAGTTTCAAATCCATTATCCCACCGAAGATGAGTGATCCTGGGAGCTTCACTATTCCTTGCTTCATAGGAGGACTCTATATTGGGCAAGCCTTGTATGACTTGGGGGTCAACATAAATTTGATGTCACTGTCAATCTTTAGAAAATTAAACGTGGGGCAACTTGTGCCCACATCAGTGACTCTCGAATTGGCTGACAGGTCTCTGGTTCATCCAGAAGGTAAGCTGAAGGATGTGTTGATCACGATTGATAAATTTATTTTGCCAACTAATTTCATCATTCTAGACTATGAGGCCGACAAAGATGTGCCTATCATTTTGGGGCGACCTTTCTTATCAACGAGTTGTGCTCAAATTGATGTGCACAAGGGAGAAATCATTTTGAGCATAAATGGACAGAAGCTCAAATTTAACATAATTCGTGCCATGAAATTCTCGGATGAGGAAGACCTACAAGATTTTGACGATGACCTAAATTTGATTAAGAAAGAAAAGTCTGATGAAGAGTGTGAAGAAGAGGATGGCAACGCATCCATAGCTGCCTGCAATGCGATCGTAGCAAAAACAAACAAAGAAGAAGAAATGATTGCAAACGCAAGAAGAAGAGCCAAAAGATGAAAGAAAAACAACATAACCTTCCCTCGTGGAACCACCAACACTTGAACTGAAGACCCTACCAACACATTTGAAGTACGCATTTCTGGGGCAAAATGAGAAGCTCAGTGATAATTTCCTCTGTGCTCGACGTAGATCAAGAGAATGCGTTGATGAGCATTCTCAAGAAACATGTGCGAGCAATTGGTTGGACTTTTGCTGACATCAGAGGAATTAGCCCCGCATACTGTATGCATCACATCCATCTTGAGGACGACCACAAAGAAACTATTGAAAATCAATGCAGACTTAACCCTGCGATGAAGGAGGTCTTCAAGAAGAAGATTATCAAATGGCTGGATGCGAGCATTATCTATCCCATTGCAGATAACACGTGGGCCAGTCCCGTGCAATGTGTGTCGAAGAAGGGCGAAATGATTGTAGTCCCAAATGAGAACAATGAATTAATACCGCAAAGAACCATCACTGGATGGTGCATATGTATGGACTATCGCAAATTGAATGCAGTCACAAAGAAAGATCACTTCCTTCTGCCATTCATTGATCAAATGCTAGATAGACTAGTAGGGAATCATTTTTACTACTTCTTGGATGGATATGTCGGGTACAATCAAATCATGATAGCTTCTGAAGACCAAGACAAGACCACATTCACCTGCCCATATGGGACATTCGCTTTTCGCCACATGTCGTTTGGCCTCTACAATGTGATGAGCACGTTCTAGAGGTGCATGATGGCGATCTTTTCAAATTTTCTCGAGGAATATTTATGGATGACTTCTCCATTTATGGGAACACTTACGAAGTCTGCCTGGCCAATTTAGAGAAAATTCTGAAAAGATGTGAAGAGACGAACTTGGTGCTCAACTGGAAAAAATGTCACTTCATGGTGAAAGAGGGTATAGTGTTGGGACACAAAGTCTCCCGAGAAGGGTTGGAGGTGGACAAGCAAAGATTGAAGCAATTGAAAAACTCCCACCTCCAACTAGCGTGAAGGCTGTGTAAAGCTTCTTGGGGCATGCTGGATTCTATAGACGATTGTTAAGGACTTTTCTAAAATAGCACGACCACTAACTGCATTGTTAGAGGCGGATAGGAAATTTGAGTTTGACAACAATTGCCTCAACGTATTCAGAGTATTAAAAGATGCGCTGATTACTGCGCCCGTACTAATTGCGCCGGATTGGACAATGCCATTTGAAATCATGTACGATGCAAGCGGGTACGCGATGGGGGCTGCATTAGCGCAAAAGAAGAAAACCATTTTGCACCCCATCGCATATGCGAGTAAAACTCTAAACCCTACTCAAATAAATTATACCACCACTTAAAAAGAACTCCTGGCTATGACTTTTGTATTGGAGAAATTCAGGGCATATCTGTTGGGAACAAATGTACTCATTCACACTAATCACTCGACAATCAAATATTTAATGACAAAAAAGACGTAAAGTCGAGATTGATCAGATGGGTTCTCCTCCTTCTAGAATTTGATATTGAAATAATTGATCGGAAGGGGACAGAGAATCAAGTTGCGGATCACTTGTCTAGATTGGAAAATCCTGAGGTTAACCTTAATGAATCTGAGGTAAGTACTGTGTTCCCGGACGAGCAGCTGTTCCACATAGAAGAATTTTCCTGGTATGCGGACATCGTTAATTATTTGGTTTGTGAACAATTCCCTGAAGATTACATCTACCATCAACAGAGGAAGCTCAAGCAGGAATGCAAACACTATTGTTGGGATGAGCCGAATCTGTATAGAAGAGATGCAGACCAAATCATTTGATTATGCATACCAAATGCTGCTCAACAACGCATATTATCACAGTGCCACAATTTGCCATATGGAGGGCACTTTGGAGGGCAATGCATTGCAGCTAAAGTTTTGCAAAGTGGATTCTTTGGCCTTTCATTATTTAAGGATGTTGCTGACTACGCAATGAAATGTCATCGATGTCAACGCACCGGCAACATTTCATGGAAGAACGTAATGCCAATGAACATTATCTTAGAGCTGGAATTATTTGACGTCTAGGGGATTGATTTCATGGGACCATTCCCTCCTTTGCATGGCAAGCATTATATCTTATTGGTCGTCGATTACGTTTCCAAGTGGGTAGAGGCAATTACATGCGCCACAAGTGATGCGGCGGTAGGCTCCCAGTTCCTCAAGAAAAATATTTTCACTCGTTTTGGCACTCCCCGTGCCATCATAAGTGATGAAGGATCACACTTTGTCAATCATAATATAAAGGAGTTGCTGTGCAAATACAATATCCTCCACAAGGTAACCACCACATACCATCCACAAACAAATGGCTAGGTTGAAGTGTATTCAACTTTATCGATGACAATTATTCGGTGCATCAGTCAGGAATTAAAGTTATCCCATCTGTACAACGGGGAGAGAGAAGCCTTCTTTCACCATGGAAACTATATAAATACCAAGTGCATTCTTCAGAGAAGGGGTTATGTAGTCGATTACTTCATCACTTTACAAGTTTACGCCTAGTTTTCTTTCATTTTAAGACGGACGCGAGGAAGAAGGTGTGCCGGTAGATCGTTCCGGTAAGTTTGGGAAAGCATCGGAAGCTCCAAGATAGAGAGAGGGCCGACGCCTACGGAAGCAGGAACATTTGTAGATTAGAATAAAGATTAAGTGTAAAAAGCCTCGGTCAGCAAGGAATTGCTATCAGGCTCTCTACCTTTACTTTCCATTGTCATTTTGTACTTAACTCAGTTATAAGAATGGAATATCTTTCTCTATATCTATTCACTCTCTGTTATTTATGTGTGAGTAGCTAAATTAGTTGAATAGGTCAAGAAATAGTTAGTTAGCTTAACGAGGGAATCTTTATCTTTGCGATTATCTTGTTTATGTATGCTTCATTCGTCTATTAGAGATACTCGAGAGGGTAGTCTAAAGACAGGATCTAGACTTGGGAAGGTCAGGTCAGAATCTAGGTTTAGAAGAACCAGATTAGAACGTATAAATGCATCGCATGCATCTGAGCAATAAGATGTGATTGTATGCGGTCACCTTGCTTTCATGCATTTTGCATCAACGCATAGGACAAGAGTATAGACTTACGGATAAGCTCTATGGACATTTTGGATTCAACACATGTGTCATAGACTTAGGAACATCGCATTTACGTTGGGAAATGACTTGTTGTGCATGGTTGTAACATGATCGCAAAGTTTGACGCATTCCCGAGTAACGCTTGCTAAAGATCTTCTCGACCCGTTCATCGCATACTCATTACATCTATCAACGCAACTATCTTTCTCAAATTCGCCACCTTTATTTACTTCTTTTTCATCAACGCAACAACACACCCACACTTTATTTATTTACTTGGTTACCAAAAAGTTTTTATAAACATTACCAACACAACTGTTTTCACAAGTCCCTGTGTTTGACCGTGGACTTACCAGGAAACTCAGAAGAATTTATACTTGAATTCCGCGGGGGAAACTTGAGTTCAAAATGCAATCCTTCAACGTATATCATCCATAATTCCATTGTTAAAATAATGCATCAGCAGACCAGATTTGATCGGCAAATGAGGTACAGCTAGGAAGACCAAACTTGATTTCATATATGAGACGGAACCAGGAAGACAAAACGATCTCGTAGATGAGGCAAAGCCATGAAGACCAGACTTGATCTCGCATATGAGGCAGACCCAAGCAGACTAGGCATGACCTCGCATATAAGGTAAAACTAGGTAGATCGGACTTGATCTTGCAGATAAGGTCGAGCTAGGAAGACTAGACTTGATCTTGTACATGAGGTAGAGACATGCAGACTGGACTTGATCTTACAGATGAAGCGGAGACATGCATTCCAGACTTGATCTCGCAGATGAGGTAGAACTAGGTAAACCAAACTTGATCTTGCAGATGAAGCAAAGCTATGCAGACCAAACTTGATCCTGCAAATGAGGTGGAGCCAACCAAAAACCTTCGACGTATGTGGTCTTTTCCGAGACCGACTTGACTCACATCTAAAGTAGAGTCAGGCAGACCAAGCGTGATCTCACATATGAGGCGAAACCAAGCAAATCGGACTTGATCTCGCAAATGAGATAGAGCCAAGAAGACTGGACTTGATCTCGCATATGAGGCAATATTAGGCAGATCAAACTTGATCTTACATATGAGGCTGAGCCAAGAAGAAAAAACTTGATCTTGTATATGAGGCGGAGATAAGTAGACTAGACTTGATTTTGCATATGAGGTAGAGCCAAGAAGACCGGAGTTGATCTCACATATGAGGTAGAACCGGGTAGACCGGACTTGATCTTGCAAATGAGGCAGAGCCAGGAAGACTAGACTTGATCTCGTTTATGAGGCAGAACCAGACGGATCGGATGTGATCTCGTATATGAGGCAGAGCCAGGCAGACCAGACTTGATGAGTAAAGTCACACCAAACTTGCCTTTCCGCCAGTTGCATCAGACTTGATTTTCTACCTTCCGCATTGGTCTTAACCTTCGCCTTCCGGATTAAAATTCAACATAAAGATGGCATTTACAATACCTCTATATTTGAGCATGAAGGTGGAACATCGATGAAACCTTTGAACTTGATTTAAAAGAACTTCTAAACATAGAGATGAACATTAAACTTTAGGTGAGTGATGCCCATGTAAGCATCTAATTTGCAGTGTCTTGCTTCTAATGCTATACTTCTTTGACTTGTTGGGCTGCCCTAAGTAAGGCCATCCTTAATTTTAATTGAAATTTTTTAATACGAATGAACACCATCAATTTTCTAGTTTCCTACGTATAATGAAAACATAAAAATGTTGTTTTTAGACCTTTACTGTTTGAATAACATAATCTAAAAACTATTTTATGAAGCAAAATTCAGATTGCCCACTAAATACATATTTGTTGAACCTAGTAAACTCGAAAACATAAAACAGAATCTGAATTGCCAACAAATGGCTATTTAACTTTCATGAATTATCCCATAAATTAATAATTTAATTATAGCATTTTTTGTGTGTTGGAGGTGTGTTAGTCTTTTACAAATTATGATTTTTCAATAAAAATAGGCATGTTTCTATTTTTCAAAATGCATGCATATAATGTAGGGATTGTTGGGTTTTATGCCCTAAAACTCGTAGATAGAGAATGTGATTAAACGATCGCCATTAATAAATAGTTTTTAATATTTTTATCAATAAATATTATTGATGTTTTGTTTAATTTTGTCTTATTAACCCTAAAATCCAATAAACTAACAATCTAGATTGTCTTATGAGTCTTAAACTGTATGTAGAGACATATAGGGATCAATGTTCAAGATACAACCTAAAGGGTCTATCGTATAGGGATAAGGTTGGGTACCTTATCTTGGTAACACTATGGATACGACTCATTTTGTATTTGATACAAACGCAATGATCCAACGTGTTCGTGTAGGAGACACGCGAGTGGAGGTATCCTGTGCAATGAATTTGCACAAGACTAGATCGCAAAATAGTAACCACTAGATATAACTCTGTTGACTAGTTAGGTTTCTATTTCAATAGGATGACATAGACAACTTAGTCTTAATCCTAATTATATTATGAACTTCTGTTCACGAGAGATTGTCCTTTGATTTGTATGGGTGAGAGTGGCCAGTTTACTGACTCAATATTTCTACCATTTTGGGGATAAGACTGAGTAGGTAGTTGGGAACATTATCATACAAGATAGATTCATTCATTCCTGACTTCAGGGTAAATAGATGAGTGTTCCCTTAAGTGGTATCTTCAGGACTTGAACAAAGGGCCTTACATTCTCACTGACTTGAGAGGGGTTTTTGTTTAATGGTTGGACCATAAACAGGTTGTTCATTAGAGGATTACTGAACTTAAGGATGTAGAGGTAACCCAGGGGTAAAATAGTAATTTTACCTAACTGGTGTTACGAACACTCGTGAAGGACTAACTTGCTATTATTGGTCTATATCCATGGACATAGAAACATATCTGTAGTGAGAAGAGTATAGTTGTGGGTCTTTAGTGGAGTGTACCCACAGTTAACGAATATTGATTAATTTGGTTAATGAGTTTAGCCAATTAATCTCACATCGTTGGAGCTTCTGATCTGCAGGTCCATTAAATCCCCTTTCTAGCTTGAAAGGGTATTGAGGAAATTTGTTATTAAATTGAATTTGAAATGTTCAAATTCAGAATTGAAAATTTTTTAATGTATGTTGATACATTTTAATATAGAGTTTAATTTTAGACTTTATTATTAATTTTAGATATGATTCAAAATTAATAAATGAGAGAACGAAATATTTGAAAGGAGTTAAAATATTAATTTAATATGAATGAGATTCATATTGAAAACTATAGGTTAAAAATAATGTGCATTGGATGCGCATTAAAACTATAAGTTAAATGAGATAAATGTTTTTGAATATGATTCAAATGAGAAATTAAATTAAATATGTGATATTTAATTGGATGATTAATTAATTGAAGAATTAATTAATTAATTATATAATATAATTTAATTTAATTATGAATTTAATTAAATTGATTAAATCAAAACTATAGGTTAAAATTAATGTACATTAGATGCACATTAAAACTATAGGTTATGTGAGAGGAAATCATTTAAATGTGATTTAAATGCTCATTTAATTAAATATGATTTAAAAATTTAATTTAATTTAATTTAATTTAAAAAAATTAATTATAAATTTAATTAAATTTATTAAATCAAAACTATAGGTTAAAATTAATGTACATTAGATGCACATTAAAACTATAGGTTATGAGAGAGGAAATCATTTAAATGTGATTTAAATGATCATTTAATTAAATATGATTTAAAAATTTAATTTAATTTAATTTAATTTAAAAAAATTAATTATAAATATAATTAAATTTATTAAATCAAAACTATAAGTTAAAATTAATGTACATTAGATGCACATTAAAACTATAGGTTATGTGAGAGGAAATCATTTAAATGTGATTTAAATGATCATTTAATTAAATATGATTTAAAAATTTAATTTAATTTAATTTAATTTAAACAAATTAACTCCCCATTTTAGGGAAGTTACGAGAAAACTTGGGATCAATCCCACGTTTTCACTCTCTCTCTCACCATCCCTCTCTCTCCAACAAAAGGGTTTTGTTTTTGCAGAGATAGGAGGGGGCTCTAAAGCTATCTGTGTGTGTTTTCTTCTTCCTGAGAAAAGAAAGAAAAATCGTTTTGTGATATTCCCAAATCCCAAAAGAGAATCCCAAAATTCTCCATAGCCTCAATTTCCTGCAAGAATAAGGAGATTTCCAAGTGGTGGTACCCAATCCCAATTCAACAGAGAAATTCTATAGAATTGTCAAAAGGTTTGCAAGGTAGGGTTTCTTCCCCTATATAATTAGTCTGTTTCGGAATTGCATGCTTAATCGATATTACGTTTTATTTCGATGCAAAATTCTTTTGTTTTTTGAATGTAATTTTGAAAAAACGAAATGGTTCTGTGTTTTGGCTTCCTCTGTGCCTTAGGGTTTTCATCCCTTTAGGATAACAACACAAAAGCCCTAACAAAGGTCCTATATTTCACTTTTATCCAACTTTTCTATTATTTTCAAAATTGCCCAAATGACTTCTTGATTACACAAAAATTAGAGTCCAATTACCTTTTTTACCTTAACCTATAATCAATTACACATTTTTCCAAAACTAAAACTCAAAAGTTTTCTTGATTCACGTGTACTTTTTATATTAATCAATTTCTTTTTCAAAACCCTTATTCTCTCTCCCTCCCTCATTCTCTCTATCCCTCCCTCGTCCTTTCCATCTTTACAACAGCCAATAATGACCAAACTGGCGAGCAGCTCACCGGCAACCACACTAGACGACGAACAGCAGACGAAGAATGACAGACGCAGAGTATTACTCAAACGAAGAATGGAAAACTCAGAGTGAAATAGTGAGTGACTTGGTTGGACGATGAATGATGAGCAACTCAGTTTGACAGTAAAAGACGACTCGGCTTGACGGTAGAAGGTGACATGGCTTGACGGCAAAAGGCCATTCAACTTGGACGACGATGCACACACGGTGGATTTAGCTCGATGACCTCAGATAGTGTGTAACTTGGTTTGATGGCGGATGATAACTGACTCGACTTGACAAAAAATGGCGATGCAGCTTGGACGATGATGGAACGCAGCGGACGATCAAACGACGATAGATGAGTATGGACAGCGGACAATCAAACGACGACAGAGATGGAGATGGGGAGCCTATTTTATTTCTCTTAACCCAACATACATACACACACACATACACACACACACACACACACACACACATACACACTCACACCCAGACGCACACAGACACATATATCCCAAGTATAACATATACTGTGATATATGATATATATACTATGAATTATGTTGAAAATTGAGTCCATCTGGGATTTATATATTATGGTATATTTTTTTGTTTATATCCGACCACTTTGAATGAATGATATATACTTTGACATTAATGGAATTTATGATGTATATCGGGATTTGTATTGAACATTGAGTATCGAGACTTTCGATTAGTACAACCATCTATTTGAGTACATTTATATTTCATATATTGGGTTTGGATACATTGATTAAAATGTTTGCAAACATATAATACAATATTTTATGATATATATATTGTGATGTACATGAAATTTATGATATATACTGTGATTTATGTCGAACAATAAGTCAATATGTGATTTATATGCCGTGATATATTTCATACATTGGTTTATACTATGATATATGCCAAAGATTGAGTCAATCCCTAATTTATATACTGTGATATATTTCATATATTGGTTAGAATATTTTTAGATACAAGAAATGTTCTAAGGTATATTTAAAATAACCATGAATCTGTCTATTATTGGTACGTAAAACTAATATAAATAGAAAATAAAATTTTATTAAATGCATTTTCTCTCTTCAATTAAGTAAATGAATAAAATAAAAAAAATTAATGTATTTTCTCTCTCCTTTTGTTCTCTCTCCAACATTAAGAGTTCTTTGTAAATATGGAAAAAATTTTCCAATGGCACATTCTCTCTCTAATCGCCCACCATACTCAAGGGTATGTTAATCTGAAAAATCCATTAAATTTTATACAAAAATATAAAAATAAGTTTGAATATTTATGGAAATAGATTGAATCTATAATAATTCCAATATATATGTAAGTCATTCATCTTGTTTTCCTAAGGATGGCGAGAACCACCTAGTGCATCAAGTGAGCCCAACTTGGAGTTGATGCCTATGCGTCTAGTTGAAAGGGCTTAAGCGCACGCCCTTTCTCACCTTTAAACATTACCTTAAAATTATAAACTAGGTTTTATCTCTCTTTAATTTGTTAGGCTTTCCTTGATAATCGTTTAATTTTTAATTTTTAAAAATAAACTTATAAAAACTACTTTTATTTATAAGTTTTCTTGTTTTGTTATTTACCTTTCATTATTGTTATAAAATATTAAGTAAAAATTTGAAAACTAAAAAAAAGTTCTCAAAATTTTGTTTTTATTTTAACATTTTGACTAAGAATTCAAATGGTTCTTCAAGTAATGTGAAAATAAAAATAAAATAAAAAAACAAGTATAAATTTTAAAATAGAAAAGTGAAAATAAAATTATTACCGAAATGTTGTAGAATTGGTTGAATGAAATTTGAGTGACAACGTAATTCCATGTCTTTGAGAGCTCCTAACATATGAGAACCTCCACCCCCTTCAATTTTACAATTCATAGATTTAGTTGCAAGCCTAGAACCAAGTAATTTATCGATCACGTAGGCCCCATTTAGTAACCATTTCGTTTTTTATTTTTGACTTTTGAAAATTAAGCCTATTTTCTCCTATTTCTTATAATGGTTTGCATCTTTATCAAACACAATAGTTGAATTCTTAGCCAAATTCTAAAAACAAAAACAAATTTTTAAAAATTATTTCTTTTTGTGTAGTTTTCAAATTTTGGCTTGGATTTTAATTCATTGGTAAAACGTACCTAACTAAGGAAAATTTTAGAGTTGAAAATAAAACAAAAAAATCAAACAATACCAAACGGAACCTAAATTTGTGAATTGTTTCAAACTTTCGCTAAAGAACTAGTTCTCCTTTGCGGTAATTTGTGGTAATTTAACTTGGTCATGAAAGGTGTATTTGGCTGTATTCTGGTCCATTAACTCAAATTAGGCTAGATTTTTTTTTCTTTCATAAAAAAGAAAAAAAAAGTCTATTCAGTTTTATTTAGCTAAATTTTAGTCGAGTACCTCAAATTAGGCTACAATTTAGGAAAATTGTACGAATGACCCAATTTTAGGGTCCAAAATGTCAAATGACTCATTTTTAAAAAATAATGTCAATTGACCCTCTGCTTACATCATCACGGGATGAGATTACAAATATTATGGGGAAAATTTTACGGATGACCCAATTTTAGGGTCCAAAATGTCAAATGACCAATTTTTAAAAAATAATGTCAATTAACCCTCTGCTTACATCATCATGGGATGAGATTACAAAAATGCTCCTCTAGTCTAGCGCTTAAACTTGATGGTCGTCCCACTCCGCTCAAATTTCATTCAACAAATTGTTGTACGTGTAAGTGTCGTTCATCTCGCTCTGCAAAACTATCACTGTCGTAATCGAAGTTCACTACTGCCATAATCGAAGTTCTCTACTGGGTTAGTGAATTTAATTTTTATCTTCCATGTTTTTTTGCGTCTGTTTAGGTTGGTCTCGTTTGATCGGTCGTCACGTTCATAACTGGTTTCGCTTCTATCTTTTATTTTGGGTTTCGATGTGTTCTGTATTGGTTGAGAACGAAGAAGATATAGTTAAATGACAAGTTAGTGGACGAGTTTTGCGAGAGCAAGATGGGATAGAGCGATTCAAGCTAAAGCGAGATGTGTTAGAGCCAGACGAGCGAAAGCGAGATGTGCTAGAGCGAGATGAGCGAAAGCGAGATGAGCGAGAGATAGCAAGAGCGAGATTAGCGAGATCTAGCGAGATCTAGCGAGATTAACGAGAATAGCGAGACTTTTATAGTATATTTTGTTAGTGATTTTTTAGTACAGACCTGTTAACTAATAAATTGAATGTTCATTGAACAATGCATGAGTAATTTAAGATGTCAAAATCTTTGAAAATTCGTGAAGTTGATAGGTTTTCCAGGCAAGTAACTTGCCTGGCCCATGTTGCCAATGCCAACAAGATTGTAAAGCAGAAGCTCACCGAAAGGCAGTTAGAGATATTCAAGAGAACAATTTTTGGTCACTTTCTAGACATTGAACTTGTATAAAACAGCCTTCTAATCCACTATATGTTATTGAGGGAAATGAAGAACTCAGGAATGGACTCAATAATTTTCTTTGTCAGAGGAAAGGTCGTCACATTTTCGAATGATTGAGTCCATTCCTGAGTTCTTCATTTCCCTCTATAACATATAGTGGATTAGAAGGCTGTTGAATACAAGTTCAATGTCTAGAAAGCGACCAAAAATTGTTCTCTTGAACATCTTTAACTGCCTTTCGGTGAGCTTCTGCTTTACAATCTTGTTGGTATTGGCAACATGGGCCAGGCAAGTTACTTGCCCGGGAAACCTATTAACTTCACGAATTTTCAAAGATTTTGACATCTTAAATTACTTCTGCATTGTTCAATAAACATTCAATTTATCAGTTAACAGGTCTATCCTAAAAAATCACTAACAAAATATACTATAAAAGTCTCGCTAATCTCGCTAGATCTCGCTATCTCTTGCTAATCTCGCTCTAGCACATCTCGCTTTTGCTCATCTCGCTATAGCACATCTCGTTTTCGCTCGTCTGGCTCTAACACATCTCACTTTAGCTCGAATCGCTCTATCCCATCTCGCTCTCGCAAAACTCGTCCACTAATTTGTCATCTAACTATATCTTCTTCGTCCTCAACCAATGTAGAACACATCGAAACCCAAAATAAAAGACAGATGCGAAACCAGTTATGAACGTGACGATCGCTCAAACGAGACCAACCTAAACAGACGCAACACAACATGGAAGACAAAAATTAAATTCACTAACCCAGTAGAGAACTTCGATTATGGTAGTAGAGAACTTTGATTACGACAGTGATGGTTTTGCAGAGTGAGATGAACGACACTTGCACGTACAACAATTTTTTTTCCCTAATTTTGAGTGGAGTGGGACGACCGTTGAGTTTGAGCGCTATAGACTAGAGGGGAATTTTTGTAATCTTATCCCATGATGACATAAGCAGAGGGTCAATTGACATTATTTTTTAAAAATTGGTCATTTGACATTTTGGACCCTAAAATTGGGTCATCCGTACAATTTTCCCCATAATATTTGTAATCTCATCCCGTGATGACGTAAGCAGAAGGTCAATTGACATTATTTTTTAAAAATGGGTCATTTGACATTTTGGACCATAAAATTGGATCATCCGTAAAATTTTCCCAAAATTGCCCCTGATAACCTTCTCGCACTCGCTTCACTAATCTCGCTCTCGCTGTCTGTTAATCTTCCATCATGATGTGATTGTTTATCACTGTACGATTGATTTGAAAATTTTCACGAAATCTGTCTACAACTTAAAATCGTTAACACACCGCAAAATGGTGTATTCTTTAAAATCTAAACTTCATTTAAACTTTCATTTTATTGAACGTGGTTTTCCAGAGCGGAGTTTTTTGGAACCAAATGGAGTTTTCAAAATAGGTTTTTCATAACGGAACAGACTTTTCTTGAACTTGGTCTCATTGGTGTTTGTAGAAACGCGGTCTCAAAACAGGTATGTATAGACATTATAAAATAGCATAACGAAAAGAGTGTGAGAAAGAGGGACAAAGAGAAAGGTGGAGAGAGCGACAGTGAGAGAGTGGGAGCTTGAACGATAGCGAGAAGCACGAGAGTGAGATGCAGGAGAGCAAGAAACGCGAGAGCGAGAAACAAAAGAGAGAGAGGCGCGAGAGCGAGAAGCGTGAGAGTGACAGCGAGAGAGAACCATGTGTATTATTATCTGCTTAATAAAAAATATTCTCTTGCTTTGTAGGATGACACGAATGTGTGTACTAATTCGATACGGAGGTCATTGGGATGAGAACCAAAAGTTGTATGTTGGAGGCGAGCTAACAGGAATTGTTGTGCCTATTAGCTTGAAGTATGAAGAACTTAAAGCTCATGTTTACAGGATTGCAAATGTAAGTTGCTTAGAGTTTGATGTTGTTAGGAGAGTTAAATATAAGCATGACTTTGAAGCCCTTCCACACTCCATATGAAATGATGGTAATGTTGACTTCGTTCTTTGTCGGGATGATCTTTCTACAATTTAGATATATGTAACACTAAAATCATACCACGACGAAAATGTGAATATAAGTGATGATCGTATAGGTCTAGACAGACAATACGAGGCATCATATGAGCTTAATCGAGAAGATGGTGATATCCCATTGTCTATGAACACTCGATCATCAACATTATCAATAGACAATGACAACATTCGTGCAGTGGACTTGGAAAGAGAAACTCAATGTAACAGACCTGTGCCTAGTAATGAGAGATCAACAGGCTTGAATTTTATGGATTGTAGTCCTTCAGAAGAGCGTGATCCTTTCATGGTAGACAATAAGAGATCAGAAGGATTAAATTCTATGGACTGTGGTCCTTCAGAGGTGCATAGATCTGTAGTGGCTGTTACTGAGAGATCAGGAGGATTGAATTCCATGTCTTCATGTCGTAGAGGGGAATTGATTATGCCTAGCACCTCTTCTGTGATTTGAGTGAGAGTGATTTAAAAATAAGATTGTCTATTCTGTGCATAAATAATAATTTTGAATATAAGATAAGGAAGTCAACTAAGTCTTTGTTCACTGTTAAATGTATAGAGGATAATTGTAAGTGGGGCCTTCGTGCGGTTAAAGTTCCAGGGTGTGACATATTTAAGATCACGAAGTATATACGGTCGCACAAATGTTCTATTGGAATTTTAAATCATGACCATAGACAAGCAATGGCTGCGGTAGTTGGTGAACTAATCAAAGACAAGTGTATAGGAATAGGACGTGTTTATAAACCTCGTCACATTGTCGAGGATATGAGGAGAGACTATGGTGTAAACACAAGTTACGATAAGGCATGGCGTCCAAGGAAAATCGCTTATGCTTTCACCGGGGGTACTTCAGAAGCGTCTTACGCTGTTCTACATGCATATGGTGAAGTGTTAAAGATGGAGAATCGAGGTACAAGGTTTGAAATCGAACTTGAAAATGATGTCCATTTCAAGTACATGTTTATGGCATTAGAACCTTGTATTAAAGGTTTTTCAAGTTGTCGACCGGTGGTAATTGTTTACAGATCGTATTTGAAAGGAAAATACAAAGGGACCATGTTGGTCGGCATCTCCATGGATGGCAACAACCAAGTTTACCCACTAGCATATGCCATAGTGGACAATGAAACTGATCGAGCTTGAAGTGGTTTATGTCGAACTTGAAGTGTTCCATTGGAAAACCCCTTAACTTGGTGTTTGTGTCCGATCGAGCGGTATCTATTGGCAATGCCATTCGTGCAGTTTTTCCTACAACATTTCATGGATTGTGCACTTACCACCTAGAAAATAATATTCTTTCGAACTTTAAGGACAACACGATTGTTAGGATGTTCAAGGATGCAGCTAGGGAATTTCACATGTCAGAGTTCCAAGCACACTAGGACCAACTATGTACTCTTTGAAATGGTGCAGTATCGAGATATTTGGAGGATATTGATCTTGAAAGGGGGCGCGTATTTACCAAACAGAACGAAGATACGATAACATGACGTCCAATAGTGCCGAGTGTTTCAATTCATTGACCAAAGAATATCGACAGTTACCCATAATGTACTTGTTAGAACACGTTCGAGGCCTCATCCAGTCATGGTTTTATGAACGGAGAAATTATTGGGCATCTCGAATGACGTCACACTCGGACTACAGTGAAAATCGATTAACAACTGAGTGTGACAAAGGCAGACGATATCGAGTTGAGCCGATCGATTGTTATACGATCCATGTGCGGGACAATCAATTGGACAGTATTGTGAACCTCCATACGAAGGAATGCACATGCAAGGAATTTGACTCACTCGGTATCCAATGTTCGCATGCGATTGTGGCTGTGTGAAAACGAAACATCCCCATCCATGGTTTGTGCAGTCTATTCTATAGCGTTAACTCTCTCATGGCTGCTTATGCACAGCCTGTAAGTCCACTCGGTCACATATCTGAATGGAAGACACCTCCGAGATATGTGGAAAAGCATATTGCACCTTCTAGAAGAGTGGTACAGGTCGGACGGAAAAGAGTACAAAGAATACCATCAAGAGGAGAACAACGCAGACAAATAAAATGTGGTAGATGTAGGAACTACGGTCATAATCGGCAAAACTGCAGTGAACCACTTATGACCGGGTGACCTGTTAATTCTAATACAAATGATTCAAATGTCGGTCGATTGTAGTTGTCTATGTGCTACTTGTCTAAACGCCATTTGTCTATGTAAATGTAACATTCTATGTGCCACTTTAATCCTCAAAACTGTAATTTTTTATGTTCCACTTGTCATTCTGGAAACTTCTAATGTCTCGTTTATGAGTTTGATTACTAGAGTTTGTCTATTCATGAATCTCTTCAGATATCTCACTTAAGTTTGATTACTAGAGTTTGGCTATTCGTGAACCATTCTGGAAACTTCTCGCTCTCGCTCATCTCGCTCTAGCACATCTCGCTCTCACTCATCTCGCTCTAGCACATCTCCCTCTTGCTCATCTCGCTTTTAATTTAACTTGTTGGCAATGAATCCCTTTTATAAGTGTAATTAAAGAATCCCTTCAGATGTCTTGCTTATCTAAGTTCAATTTAACTTGTTGGCTATTCATGAATGAGTCTTCTTCTATATTCATGGTCGTTCTACACTAAAAATTTAATCCCTTTTATAAGTTTAATTTAAAATAATTTAATCCCTTTTAAAGTTTGATTAATTTAAACTTAAACTAAACTTAAATTAAATTCTGATTACTTATAATTTAATTTAACTTGTTGGCTTAATGAATCCCTTTTATAAGTGTAATTAATGAATCCTTTCAGATGTCTCACTTATCTAAGTTTAATTTAACTTGTTCGCTATTCATGAATGAATCTTTTGTATTCAGAACACTTAATATTTGGATGATCCATAGGAAGTTGAACCTTAACTTCCTTCTCTTTTGTTATTTTCTTTTTTGGTTCAATGGGAGGTGTGTACTTATCAACGGCCTTCCTCTTACGTGTTGTTTTTCTACTCTCAACCATAACCTACAGAAATATAACAAAATGCTGAACATGTTGAATAACAAATATGAAGAAAGAAATTTTCGAATCACATAATGATCATACCTGTGAATCGAGATGTAGGATGTTAGAGGAGGTCATGATATCGAGTTGTACAGATGAAGGTGGAGGTGGGATCGGTGACTTAGGTAGAGGTGGGGTAGGTGACTTAGGTGAAGGTGGTATAGGTGACCTAGGTGGAGGTGGATGTGGGGTAGGTGACCTACGTACAGTCAGGATGGGGGACATAATGGCATCATGGCCTGTCTATGGAGTGGGAGACCTCGTCAGCATCGTGGAACCTTTCATAAACTGTAATAGAGACAAAATAGTTGATAATTTTGCTTTCATGTCTCTCACGTCTGTCTCTAGGTTCGATACATGAGAATCCAAGCTCGATATTGAGCTGTCAATGCTTCGTAGGTAGGCATATACATCGGGATCAACATTGCCTCCCTCGCTGTGGCCTGAATCCTCCGGGACAAAACACTCCTCCTCGAACTCAAGACGTACGTCACCAACCACCAACACATTATGAAACATATCCTCACTGGGAGTGTAAGTAGGTTGGTGGATGTTTTGGTCCCCATCAGATTCTTCATCCCTCGCTCCACCTTCTGAATTACCCTGCTGTTCACCTTCCCCACCTTCTGAACCATTATTATCTGAACCACCGTCACTATTTGGACTACTAGAGCTCCTTGGACCACCGTCACTTGTCTTATGGCCCGTCTATCAATTAGAGCATCCCAAAACTCCTTCTCAGCTTTGGACATGACAAGACCCTCTTTGACTTTTGTCTGCATTAAGGAACCCAGTAAGATGGTTAGTGTACATTTAACTACCGAATAAACATACTATGGCTACATAGATTACACTTACATTTTCATACTAAAAAATGTCTCTCGAGTGTTTTGAATGACTCCAAGTGGGAGCATGACCACCGTAATATACGAGGAATGGCTACCTTGCTTTTTCTAGTGGCAATGTTTCCTGCTATTTACGAAAGGATCTCGTACGTCCACACTTAAATCCAAACAACTCAAATTTATAACTATATTAATGTTAAACCAAAGATAAAGTTAAGTTAAGGAATATCTACCTGGAATGCTTGGGGAAATCCACGGAGCGAGTACTTCACAACATAATTTTTATTTCCCCTCACCTTCTCCTTGTATAGACCAACCTTGTCTCTAAGTGCGGTCTTCAGTGAGTCGAGTGTCCTCTGCCAAATAATTGTACCCCAATCAAGAGAGTTGTAGTAGTTTATGTCCTCAACATCGTCAAATAGTGTACGATCCACAACATTCTTTTGCTTGTTTTTACCCATCATTGCAATTTCTGTGTAGTATATTAGGGAAATTTTCACTATATCATCATCATTTTCAAATACCAATTCTTTGTATTCTTCTTCAAGAAAATGCAAGTGGAATGCGTATAAGGCCAACCAACTACCAAAGTACCTGGTAAAAAGTTCGTGTGAGGACTCCTCACTCCGTCCAACTCACGTAGGAGACCGCCACAAACCAGTGATCAACAAAAAGTCGTCCTTCGAAAATGTGACGACCTTTCCTCTTAAAAAGAAACTGATTGAGTCCATTCATGAGTTCTTCACTTCCCTCAATAACATATGGTGGATTAGAGGGCTGTTGAATACAAGTTCAATGTCTAGAAAGCGACCAAAAACTGTTCTCTTGAACATCTCTAACTGCCTTTCGGTGAGTTTTTGCTTTACAATCTTGTTGGCATTGGCAACATGGGCCAGTCAAGTTACTTGCCTGGGAAACCTATCAACTTCACGAATTTTCAAAGATTTTGACATCTTAAATTACTCCTGCATTGTTCAATGAACATTCAATTTATCAGTTAAGTTAACAGGTCCGTACTAAAAGATCACTAACAAAATATACTGTAAAAGTCTCGCTAATCTCACTAGCTCTTGCTATCTCTCGCTAATCTCGCTCTCGCTATCTCTCACTCATCTCGCTTTTGCTCATCTTGTTCTAGCACATCTCGATTTCGCTCATCCCGCTCTAGCACATCTCACTTTCGCTCATCTCGCTCTAGCACATCTCGCTTTAGCTCGAATCGCTCTATCCCATCTCGCTCTCGCAAAACTCGTCTACTAACTTATCATCTAACTATATCTTCTTCGTCCCTAACCAATGTAGAACACATCGAAACCCAAAATAAAAGACAGACGCGAAACCAGTTATGAACGTGACGACCGATCAAACGAGACCAACCTAAACAGGTGCAACACAACATGGAAGACAAATTAAATTCACTAACCTAGTAGAGAACTTCAATTACGGCAGTAGAGAACTTCGATTACGACAGTGATGGTTTTGCAGAGCGAGATGAACGACACTTGAACGTACAACAATTTTTTTCCCTAATTTTGAGTGGAGTGGGACGACCGTTGAGTTTGAGCGCTATAGACTAGAGGGGAATGTTTGTAATCTTATCCCATGATGACATAAGCAGAGGGTCAATTGACATTATTTTTTAAAAATTGGTCATTTGACATTTTGGACCCTAAAATTGGGTCATCCGTACAATTTTCCCCTACAATTTCTATTTTCCTTTCCTATTTGTTCTTCTCATTCCTCTATTCCTCTTCTTTTCCTTTCTTTCTTTCTTTCTTTCTTCTCTTTTCCTTATCGTCGTGTTCTCCCTTTTTACTTCTTTTTTCTTTCATTGTTAATTTTGATTTTCTATCTTCAATCTTTTTTATTGCTTGCTTTTATTTTTTAATTAAAAATTAATCAGTTAAAAAAAATTGAGAAAGCTAGATTTCGATCAAAGAAACTATTTTTCTCAAATTATGAGATTTGAGATCTTCTTTAGAAACAAAATGAGATGGAAACATTACAAGCAAACCCTTTTTTGGACTATAAGTAAAAGAATGAAATTTAACGGTGATAAACTTCTATCATTGATAACCTGTGATATTATTAATATATTGTTTATCGGTGATAGAGTTCCTATCACTAACAAACTACGTGAATCAATGATATAATTTAGGTAGATATCAGTAATATCTATATATTAGTAGTATCAATTATCTATGATATCGGTGATAGAACTTAGGTGGATTAGTCATATTCATGTATCAATGATATCGAACGTAGGTAGATATCAGCGATAGAAGTCTAGTAATAATAAAAGTCTATCATTGATGATTATGATAAATATTTCTCAATAATAGCCACTGATATCTTTGAGTATTAATCTTTCAAATTTGGTAGTCACTAATGAAAGTCTATCAGTGATAGCCACTAATATTTTCTATCATTGATAGCTCAATCTTCGAAGATTTTTCTTTCAAAATTAATAGCCACTTATAAAAGCCTGTCATTGATAGCCAACTTAGTGAATTTAATTAATAGAGTTGAATCTTGAACAAAAGTGTAAGTGAGATACTTAGAAATTACCACTAATAGCATGTTATTAGTGATAGAAGCTATCAACAATAACATGTTATTTGATGGTAAAAGAAAAATAATGACAAGTTATCTCTGATAGCATATTATCAATGATAGAAGTCATCAATAACCGCGATATAAGTGATATCAATGATATGAGTGATAGAATTTAGGTGATATTAATGATATAACTTAGGTAGATATCAATGACATTAGTGATATCGATGATATGACTTAGTAGATATCAATAATACTCACATAGACTTCTCATAATTGATAAACTTCTATCACTTATAGCTTTATGTGTTAATTTTTAAAAGTTGATAGTCCCCTTTCAAAGTTGATAATCATATATAGAAGTCTACTAATTATGGTCATGATAGATGTTTATCAATAATAGCTACTGATAGTTTTAAGTGTTAATCTTTCAAAGTCAAGTCACTAATAAAAATCTATTAGTGATACCATTAATAGTTTTATATAACAAATAGCTCAATATTTCAAATTTGATAACCACTAGAGGACTATCACTAATAGCCAATGATATCTTTCTATTATTGATAGCTTAAAATAGCAATATTTCAAAGTTGATTGCTATTGATGAAAGTTTGTCAATGATAGCTGATAACTTATAGAAATACAAGTATTTATATCGCCTTATTTAGATTTTGTGGCCAAAAGAAAGGAAAGTTGCGTCAATTGTAGAGAAATTAGCTAAGAAATTCGAGAATTATAAATTATCGTCAATACACCCACTGACACCATTGCGAGGGTAGAAAAGAATATTACAAGTCTGTTTTGCATGAAATCAAGTCACCGTATGCGTTCATGGCTCAAGAGAAAAAGATCCACGCACCTACATCACATTGCGCCAATCAATCAGAAATAAATAGACGATTAACACAATGAGGGCGCATGCGACAATCGATCAAGAGCTTAGCGATCAACGCAACTTCAACTGCATGCGGTAATAAAAAACAACACCGCATGCGGACAAACGATCGAAGATGCAAAAGAGCAACGCAATTGCGGAGAATCCTGACACGTGTACAGCTGACCGTTGTGCATTTCTGATGAGATTGATCGCGTACCAGAAGGAATATTCACTCCACCATTTCTAGAATTGCCATAACAATAAAGTGAGGTCCACATTGCGGAGAGTCAAAGCTGAGTGTATAAATAGCCTATGAAATTCTAGGAGAAAATATACTTGATACGGACATATTTTGATATTTGTATGTTGAGAGAGAAACTGGTCTGAGTGCTAATCGGAGAAGATCCAGGAAGATTTAAGAGACAAGGCCGAGAGGTGAGTCTCAGGGCAAATCCTTTCTATCCCCATCGTGAAGTTCTGTACCAAGGTCACTCCACCGGACGAGCAAGCCTGAGAGGGACGCTCTTCCTTCCATTCACTCCATTGCCGGCAAGAAAATCCACCGTCCAGATTTGTGTCAAGACATTGGCACTTTTCTGTACTTGTTTCAATCTCTTATCATCAATTGTATTCATCTTCTTAATCTCTATCATTCACTCCATGTATCAGACGCTAAATATTAGTATTGAATGTCATGATCATTTTCATCTTTATCTTTTTGTCTATTTCCGTTCCTCCATTAATCGCTTTCTCCATGATGTTTTCTTAATCCCTTGGTAATTAGAATGAATTAAACAAGTAAATTAATCCGTGTTAAAGAAATAAATATGTTTAACTAAAGCATGCTAGATAGCATCTTCACCTATGAGAGCAGGAGTGAAGATGTCATTCTACCTATCAAGAGAAGGTTAGAAGAATGCGTTAACTAAAGCGAGAAGTACTTCCAGAGATGGAAGCAACCTTGCATTCATTACGTTCATCCCTGTTTCACCATATAGATGTGGGAACGCGGCCGATCATCGAGAGGTGTACGCCAAGGGAAAGAGGAACCGTAGTTAGATCTTTAACGCAATTAATGAACTTGCGATGTTTATATTAATTATCCTTTCTATCGCTGTTTCATACATAAAGACTTGCCACTGCATAACACGACCTTTTGTATAATCTTCACAGTCAGTCTCAATCTCAGTATCATGTATCAGCATCCTGTATCTTGTATCATATTAGCTTAGGTTTACTTTTATTGCATTTTATTTTATTACCACAACTTTACTTTACCACATATTTTACTATACCGAAATTTTAAATACCTGTATAAACCAATTTTTTATTAATTGAAATACCCTCAGTCGCATATATCACGAACATAACGCATTAACTACGCAATCCCTGTGTTCAACCTCGGATCACTACGAGAAACTTGCGGTGAAATTATACTTGGTTTCAACGCAAGGAAACTTGTGACAACGTAGAGCATACTACAAGCATTCCATTAATATCGTATACATCTAGAAGTAGTATCACATAAAGTGTGCATAAGCAACATCACAGCATAAGATTACATTTTGCATTACAAGTTTATGGCAATATGAGCTTGTAACACATCATCATGCATGCACATTAGGATCATAAAATCTAAAGTCATCAAGTTTATGGCAGTTTATGGCACCGTTTCCGGGGATTGGTAACGGTTATTGTTGAGTATGTTTGTGATATTTTGCAGGACAGATCTTATTGTACTGGCTGTTCAATGTGGAGAGCAGTCTGACAGTTTATGAGTATTGAGACTGAACCAGAATTCGAAGCTGACCTAGAGATACATTTTGCGCTAGGGCATGCCAAAACCGAGCGAGGCGAAAGAAAGCAGCTAATATGGCAGATAATAATAATGACAATGAGGCTCCCGCAGGAAATGAAGGGGTAGTACGGCCAGCGCAAGATCCAGTTTTCCTTGCCGCTGACCGCAACATTCCCATGTGTAACTTTTCGATGCCCAATTTATATGATTTTTCGCTTGGGATTTCAAGGCTGATGGTCGAGGAGAACGTGAGATTTAAAATCAAGCCGATCATGCTCCAAATGATCTAGAACACAGGGCAATTTGGGGGTCTACAAGGTGAAGACCCACATCCCCACCTGACCAACTTTGTCGAGATGTTCGACAACTTCTCAATACCTGGCATTACCCCTAAGGGTATTAGATTATATCTCTTCCTTTACACATCAAAGGATGAAGCCAAGAGGTGGGCTCACTCACTAGAGCCAAATGAGATTACTTCATGGGATTAGCTGGTTGAGCGGTTCATGAAGAAGTTTTTCCTTCCGGCTGTCAATGCAAGGCGATGGAAGGATGTGCTGAACATTGAACAAATGGACAATAAGACCCTGAGCACTGCCTGGGTGCGATTTAGGAGACTGGTGAAGAATTGCCTGCATATCGGGATACCCGATTGCATCCTAATGGAGACATTCTATAATGGCCTGAACAGATCAGTGCAGGCTGTTGCTGACGCCTCCGCAGCAAGAGGTTTTATGGATAAGACGTATACTGAGGCGAAGGTCATCCTTGACCACATCTCGCAGAACATGGATGACTGGGTCGATGATGGATACGGAGGAAGAGGCTCTGCAGGAAGAAGAAATGAAAATGCCATTGTCCCTGCGGAGATAATGACTACTTTGGCCGCTCAGATGGCTACAGTAACTTCAATCGTCCAATCAATGGCAATCAATCAAAGAGCCACCTCCTAACAAACAATGCAACCCACTGCGTCGGCTCAAGTGGCCGCAATTAGTTGCGTTAATTGTGAAGGGGCCCATGCGGCAGACATGTGCCCATCGAGCGTCCAGCAAGTATGCGCCATCCAGAACAACCCTTTCACCAACACATATAATCCAGGTTGAAGGAACCATCCTAACTTCGGTTGGGGAGGGAATCCTAACCAAGGAGGGCCAAGTAACCATCAGGGTGGCAATTCAGGGAATTGGGTAAACCCTCCTCCTTTTCACCACAATTCTAATCACGGTCAACAAAGGCAATCACACAACCAATAACCCTCATCTTTAAACACCTTTAGAAGCTCATTGGAGGCCCTGCTCAAGCAGTACCTTGATAAAAATGATGAGTGATGCAGATGCAGGCATCTTCAATTAGAAATTTGGAGATTCAAGTGGGGCAGCTGGCTTCTAAGCTTAGAAATAGAGCACCTGGAACGTTGCCCAACAACTTTGAAGCCCCTGGATCTCATGGAAAGGAGCAATGTTGCTGAAGACATTGGGCAGGCAAGTTGGACTGCCTGCGGAGGTGTGGATTGTGTTCATCCAAAGAATATCTTCCAGTCCATATCTCAATTCTATGTTTGCATGCTTCTTTTAAATTCCCGTCATTAATGATTTATCATTTACTGTTTCATTCAATTTTTCTTTAGATGCTTTATGAATTTATGATTCATTTAATTCCCTTGCATTTATTTTTTTACTCTCTTTAATTTCTTTAACTTTTCTTTCATGAATGCGTTATTCTTAAACCTGGTGAATGATTGATCAATAAGAAGACATTATTACCGCAATCTCTGTGTGACTTGCATTGATGAAAAAATATAATAAAAAAAAAATTTAATAATAAAACAATCAACATCCAGTATGCATTGTGATAATGGGTGCGTCTTGTACCAACAAGATACACTTTGCGTTCATCCAACTCAAATGCATTGGGTTGAGGCATATGTTGCGCTCATATGTGTTCTTTGCCCGTCCTTAGCAAAAATGCACGATGTTGAGGTAGTGATGCACTGGTAGAAATACAGTGCGACCATCCTCCAGAAATGCATTTAGTTAAGGGGTGTGTTGTGCGTTGTTGCCCGTCCTCAGTAAAGATGCATTTGCGTTGATGAATTCATTGCGTTTACCTTGCGCCCATTCAAACAAAATTCCAAAGAAATTTTTTTTTGCAAACTAAGAAGTCTAATTGCTTCAGCTTCCAAGGACATGATGAATTTGTAGCTGAAATGACGTACGACTCTGCAACTTCATAAATGTGAGGTGTGCAAATGGTAGGCTTTTTAAGTAGCTCGAGGCTTGCCACCTCAGAATCCGCATTGGGCCCATCAAGGCCCAACCTATAAAAGCAAGTTTCTTCGTCTTAGGCCGTTTACTTGCTTCATTTTGCAAAAAGAAACCCTAGCTCTTGCATACCGATCTTTCTTCCCAGAAACCTACCGATTTTCCAGTTTCCTTTCATTTAAGAATCCATGGCAGACCAAACTTCCCAGCCTTCCGCTTCACCTTCAACACCTTCATCAACCCAACTTTCCATGCGAGAGGCAGCATTTCTTGCTGGTAGTCGCCATCTTGCTGCCCAACCACACACCGTTCCTCAAATCACCGGAAGACCCCGACGAAACCCTCTAGCAGCCAGGCCAGTCCAATTCAAAAGGGGGCGAAGTTCTGAGAGCACCCCATTCCCACACCAGCAGTCTCCACTGAAAGTGAGAAGAAGAGGCAAGATGACAATGAGGTGTTTTGGAGCATTCTAAGTAACTTGGAGAAAGGAGGAGGATTACCCGAGGTTGGGGTTGTGAACCAACCACTGCTTACGGAGGAGGTGACGGTGGAGAAGATAGACGAAGTGGTGGAAGAGAAGACAAGGAGAAGAACTCTGGCCATAATGGATCCTAAAGAAAATAAACAAGTAGAATCCTATGAAGGACCCATCAGAGTCGCGTTGGAGGAAGTCACGGCAAAAAAGAAACCAGAGGTGGTTGAGGAGAACAAGAAGGAAAGGAAGAGCAAAGGAAAAAAGGTTGGAGAAGGTGAGCCATCCCATCATCGGAAAGCAGAGAAGAAAATCAAAGAGAAAGAGAATGAAGAAGATGAGGAGGCCAATCTAAGGAAGAGGAAAGAGAGGGGAGAAAGGAAAGAGAGCAGGCGTGAAGAAAGGCGCCTGAAGAAGGAAGAAGAAAGGAAAAAGAGGGTTGTAAGTCCAGAGCTGGACGGTGAATCCACCTCCTTAAGGGAATAATATGAGGGAATTAGTGCAACTTAGAGAAACAACACAACCTAAAAAAATGCAAATGGTTGCGACTATAGAAGGAGAAGAAGGAGATGTTACCCCTTTGATGCGGCGTCGCAAGGAGAATGCGCCGCAAGGGTCAACCGTTGGCCCTCCAATTTTGATTAATGCATTAGAAGAGCAGAAGAGGAGGAAAAAAGAGGAGGAAGAAAAGAAGCAAAAAATGTCACGGGCACAACTCATCATCGCAGAGGGTAGTCGAAAGAGAAAACTACAAGATGAGAAGGTGCGCCGCAATAATGAAATATTGAGAATCGAGAAGATAAGAAAGCTCAAAGAGGAACAACGCCTTTTGCTGGCCTCCGAGTAGTTTGAAAGAGAGTTTGAAATGGAAGAGAGAGAAGAGGTAGAAGAAGAAAAGAAAAAGAAGGAAGAAGAAGAGGAAAAGAAGAAGGAAGAGAAGAAGAAGAAGTGCCAAGAAAACATGTAAAGCTTAACAAAGAAGAAAGTAAAAGAACTTGCAGAACGGGAAAAAGAGGAATAACGCAAGGAGCGAGAAAGAAAACAAAGGAATAAATCCCGCCTTTCGTTGACCAAGGAAAAGGGCAAAACAGTTGTAGAGAGTAGCAAGCTCGCGTTGGCAAAGGTGCGTCCATCAAGGAAGAAGGAGAAGGATGACTTACTGATGGAGATGGGCTCTTTCCCTGCGCCAACACCACTACCATACCTGGTTATGAGCATGATTGTAGAACATGGATGGGACACATTTTTCCAGTGCCCATCCATTGTTATTCCAGAGGTAGTGCGTGAATTCTACCACGGACGGTTGCATGGCACCAAGGATGTGGTGACCATAAAAAGGCAAATGATGTTTTTCAGCATAAGGGACATCAATGAACTATACTAGATGAAGGATAACCCAGATGCACCGGGCAACAAAATCATTGATGATCCTACTAGAGTAGATAGAAGATGCGCTGTGAGTATTAACTCAACCGGGCACTAAGTGGTCGGTTTCTTTAAAAGACTTGACCCTGGCGTCCAAGACTCTGCTTCTTAAGGCGCGGCTTTGGGTTAATTTGGTCAAACGATGGCTGATCCCAACTTCCCATGACAAAACAATTTCGAGGGATCGAGTCATGGCCGCATATATCATTGTGCGCGGCATTCCAACCGATGTAGGCCAGTTAATCGCAAGACAAATTCGGGGTTTTGTGGGGCATATAAGACGGCAGTACTTCTTCCCATGGACGGTTTCAAGTTTATGCCTATCACTGGGTGTGGGCATTGATGAAGAGTCAATGGCAGAAGTCCACAGCCTAATAAACGTCAAGATTTTGAGGTTGCTCCTCAAAAATTCCCCACACTGCCTTAAACTCCCTTTGAAGAGGCCCAACATAGATTTGAATGCGCCGCAAGAGCTCAAGCCGAAGAAACAACGCAGAGACGACAAGGTAAAGGGGAAAATCCAAGAAGAAACAATGCAAGATCCATAACCCGTGGACCCTTTACCCTTAATAATTCGCCCTTCAAGCCTTACCGCACAACCTTTTTTTTCCCTTCGCGAGCACTTTACCAATCTTCTCATTCCTCTAGATTCCCCAACCGCATACCCAGCAGCCCTATCACCACCTTCAACATCATCACCGCAACTTCCCCTTCCATCATCACCCACATGATTTGTGTGAAGGCACTTCTACCCAACCCCAAAACGTCACTGGCGAGGCATCGCAGGCACAACCTACCATTGCTTCCTTAGCTGCTGAGTTAGCAGATATGCAGTCCCTTCTTACCCACCAACAACAACTCTTCTCTCAACAACAAGCCTTTTTCGGCCAAATAATTGATGCGATAAATGAGCGAGTCGACGATTTACAACGAAGTGCTTCCATGACTAGGCATGTGTTGATCAATATTCAGCGCAACACTTATACGATTCACCTGCACCAAAGACAGATTGCGGAGCGCAGCCATGAGTACTTTAATTTTCTGACAGCATATCTTCATGGACCCATGGTTCCTCTGTATCTCAGGCAGCATTTGATTTTTTCATAAGCTCATCAAGTACCATATCCGAACCCTCCTCCAGAACCTCCTGCTCCTAAATAATCTTTACATTTATTTTTCAGCCATTCTGTTAATTTTATTTGATTCATTATTTTTCTATCTTTAATTAACTTCTTTGATTCTTTGTACAGGCAAAAATTGTTGTATTTCGTTATTTGTAATTACTTGTATACTTAGTTAATTTTCAATACAACTAAGTAACAATTCTATCTATATGCACCCTTAACATAGATTAAATACTTGTTTGATTCATATTAACTATCAGGGGATTGAAAAGACATCATGGAGAAAATGATTAATGGAGGAACGAAAATAGATAGAGAATGGTATATGAAAGCTATCGAAACATTTAATATGTCTATTAAGCGTTTGATACATGGTGTGTGAATGAAAAGATAAAAGAAAGTGAAATACAACGATGAAAAAGATAGAACAGATACAAACAAGTGCCAATGTCTTGGCACTGATTCGATGGAGATCTGCTTCCGGATAGGATAGATTTGATGATAGGAAGAGCTTCCCTCTCAGGCTTGCTCCACCGGTAGCAGAGATCTATGCACAGAGCTTCCGATCGGGTATTCAGCAGGTTAGATCTGAGATTTACCTCTAGGCCTTATCTCGTCTTCTTTTAAGATTTCTTCACTTAAGCACTCAGCTCAGCCTTTTCTCTCAACACTTTAGCAGCACTTAGCCCTCATATCAAGTAGCATAATTTTTCTCTGAAATCTATGGGGTATTTATAGGTGCAGGTCTTTGACTCTGGCCTTGTGGTCCCCATTGATGGTTATAGTAATTCCGAAGATGGACGGATATTATTCCTTCTGTTATGCAATCAGACCATCAATTTTGCACAACCATTAGTTGTACATGTGTCTCAATCCTCCGCTTTTGCATTGCCCAGGCATCTTCTGATCGTGAATTCGCACGTGGTGTTGTTTTTATTACCGCATGCGTATGAAAGTTAGCTTTGGATCGACTATCGCATTGCGCCGTCATTGCGGTGATCGTCTCTTCATTGTTGATTGACGGGCACAATGTGACAGAGATGTGTTGATCAGTTTCTCAGAGAGCCTTGAGAACAAGCGGTGACTTGGTTTCCTGTAAAACAGAGTAAAACTCGGCTTGTAATCCATCTTTATGGCGTTAGTGGGTGTAATTACAATCATTTATAATTATTGTAATTCTAAGCTAATCTTCATACAATCGACGCATATTAACTAACTTTTGGCCGCAATATCTAGATAAGGTGGCATAAATAACTTGTATTTCTACAAATTATCACACTCCAAAATTTAGATATATGTTTATCCTCAAGTATATCTTCCACTTAGGCAATCATGCTCAATTTCTATCCTATATTTTTGCATCGATTGGTTGCTCCGAATATTACACTTAGGTACATTACTTGACATTGCAATTTCATTCTATCCTTGCTAATTCTTAATAAAGCTCTACTTTATTCTTCTATATAACAAATTTCTGCTAAAAAATGCTTTTCTAATTTTTCAAAATAGAATGTTTTTCTCTTCTTGTCAAAACAACTCGATGTATCTATATGCGGTGAGCAAACTTTGCGTCATTTATTCACTTAGAGACTGCTGATCATGGTTACAACCTTCGTTTTGGCTTGTCCCCACGGATGTCATGCGAACATCCAACTACGGTTGTGTGCCAATTTCAACTTTACTCATGAATTTCAGAGGAGTTGTCTCTTGCATTTTATTGTTTTTTTTTTGTCTTTTTTTTTTTCATACTGCGTTGTTCTTGGAAACCCACCTTCATTTTGGCTTGCTCCTACGAGTGTCATACGAACATCCAACTACGAGCAAGCTCCTTTCACAACTAAACTTTTATCAGGTTGGGAATATTTATAAGGATTTCCCTTGCGCTGACATTGGAGCTTTGTAAATTTTTTTTTGGATATATATGATCGAAAATGGACTCATTTTCTTAAATACTACATATTCTTAATCTCATCTGCTCAGACCTTCCCCACCCCCAAATTTAAAGATGAGCAAGGTCCTCATTCCGTTGTTTGGAGAGATTAGACAAACACTTAAAAGAAAATTTCAAAAAGAAGGTTTGGAAGATTAGGCCCGAATAGACATTTGAAAATCAAAGAGGAAGTAGAGCAAAACTTTGAAGGATAAAAGGTAAAGTACTACTAAACTAAGAATTAACTAAGTGTTAGTCAGAAATTACTAAGTATAAGTATAAACATATATTACATCATAGTAACGCAACAAAGAACACAAAAGTAAAAGAATGAGAACATTACAAAAATTGACAAAGGAAGATAAAGAAAAAGGCACCGACAAAAAGTAGAGTGAATATGTACTAATTGTATTGAATATTAACAAAGTATACAAATAAGTATAATTGAACGCAATACAGAATTTTTTGTTGCCTGTATAAGAGTCAAAGAATTTGATTAACTTACAAAGAATAAATGAATTGAATACAAATAAAGAATGGCCGCATAAAAAATTCGTATTGGAAGAAAATGTAAATATTAAAGTTGAGGAGCAGGGGATCTGGCGGATTTTGAGGTGGTGCAGGAGGCACTTCTTCAAAATTTAAGTGCCGTCGGAGATGTAGGGGCACCATTGGACCATGAAGATATGTGGTGAAAAAGTTGAAGTACTCTTGATTATGCTCCGCAATCATTCTCTAGTGCATATGGACTTTATAAATGTTGCGCTGCATGTTGATCAACGCCTCTCTTGATGTGGCAGCATTGCATTAAATATCATCAATGCGCTCCATTATTACCTCAAATCGCTGGTTGAAGAAGTGTTGTTGTTGAGAAAAGAGTTATTGTTGTTGGGAGAAGAAGGTTCTCATTTCTGCTAACTCAGTAGCCATGGAGGTGATGGAAGGGTTATGCCTGCGATGTCTCACCAGCATCGTTTTGGGGTTGTGTAGAGGTGCCTTCACCCAAACCATGTGGGTCATCAACTTAAGGCAGTGGAATGGTGGGTTGCGGTGATGATGCTAATGGTGAAGGTGGGGCTACTGGGTAAACAAAAGAGTTGGGGACAAGAAGAAGGTTTGTAAAATGCTCGTGTAAGGGGGAAAAGGGTTGCGCTGGCGGGCTCAGAGGGCTTGGAGGCCGGATGACTAAGGGAAGAGGGTCCATAGGTTCTTTATTTTGCGTTGGTGATTCCTGGACCTCCTCTTTTCCTTTATCTTCTCTTCGCTGTCTTTTGGGCCTTGGCTCTTGAGGCGCATTCAAATCGATTACAGGCCTCTTTCTAGCAGCTCAGGGCAATGTGGAGAATTTTTTAGGAGCATTCTTAAGACTTTTACGTTGATAAGGCCGTGGACTTCTAGCATGGGCTCCTTATCAACGCCTACACCCATAATCGGCATAGACTTGAAATGATCCATGGGGAGAAGTATTGCCCCCGAACATGCCCCACTAATGCTCTGATCTGCCTCGCGATCAATTGCCCTACGTCGATAGGAATGCTGCGGGCTGTGCAGTATGCGGCCATGACCCGATCCCTTGATACTATTCTGTCATGCGTTGTTGGGATCAATCGCTTCTTAACCAAGTAAACCCAGAGCCTCCCTCCGGTAGTAAGAACTTGGACTCCAAGGTACGGATGCCTTTGAGAGAGACCGACCACTTCGTGCCTGGTTGCATTAGTACCCTCAGTGTAGCATCCATCTGTTCTTCTGTGGGATCATCAATAATCTTGTTCCCTGGAGCATCAGGGTTGTCCTTCATCTGATAAATTTCGTTGATGTCCCTTGCGCTGAAGGATACTATTTCTCCTTCAAAGGTCACCACATCCCTGTTTCCATGAAGACGCTCGCGGTAAAAGCGTTGCACTACCTGAGGCATGATAATGGATGAGCACTGGCAGAATGTGTCCCACCTATGTTCCACAATTACGCTCGTGATGAGGTTAGGTAGTGGATTCGGCACAAGAAAGAAGCCTATCTCGATCAACATATCATTGTTCTCCTTTTTCTTTGATGATCGCTTCTTGGCCACCGTGGGTTCGCTGCTTTCTGCTATAGCCTTGCCTTTTTTCCAAAGCAAGATAGGAATGCTACCTCTCACATGGCTACTTGGTCAGGGGTGGAAGGAGAAGTGGATTGGTATGGGGTCTGGTCATCCATGGATACAAGCTTGGAAAGGTCTGGTAAAATCTTGAGTTGCTGGGGAGCAAGAAAGGTCTGGGTGCAAGACCATTAGGGTTTCTGGTTTGTCAAAGTGAGGTAAAGAGCTTCCAATGAAAGAGGAGGCCGTATTTATAGGTTGGGCCGTGGTGAGGCCCAACACGATTTTTGCGGCGACAGGCCTCAAGTAGCTCAACAGGCGCGTCGTTCCACCTCCCTCATTTATGGAATTTCAGATAAAGCTGTCCTTTTGTCTGCCAAGTCATAATTTCTTGAGGATACGAATCGATTGGACTCCCCCTTCAAATTGCCAAAAGAATTTTTCTTTAATATTTTATTTGAATGGACGCAAGATAAAGATTAACGCATTGTGCTCACCGACGCAATTGCATTTTCGCAGAAGACGAGCAACAATGCATATATCCCCGCAACACACCCCTTAACCAACACATTTCTAGAGGATACCTCAACATAGTGCATTCAGCTAAAGATGGGCAAAGGACATATACGAGCGCAACACACCCCTTAACTCAATACAGTTGAGTTAGGTGAACGCAAAGCATTCCTTATTGGTATGAGATGCGTCCATTGTCTCCTTGCATACCTGTTGTTAATTGTTTTATTATTTTTATTCTAAAATTTTTTTATCAACACAAGTGCTATAACTTGCGGCAATAAATTCTCTCTTTATTACTCAATCATTCACCATTAAAGTTCAAAGCATTAATTACAGAAAAAGTCAAGGAATTAAAGACAAGACAAAGTTAAAGGCAAAGAAATAAATGAGAAAATAAATTTATAAAGTCAAAATTAAATGAAGAATTGAAGACAAAATTCAAAATTCAAAGAGACAGAAATTCAATAAAGCATTAAACATAGTATTGAGATATGGACCGAAAATTGTGTTGTCATGAGTGATCGCAATTCATATCTCCGCAGGTGATCAGGCTTGCCTTCTCAATGTCTTAAGAACGTTGCTCATTTCCTGTAGATCCCGGGGCTTCTTAATTGCTGGGCAATGTTCTCGGTGTTCGACTTTTTAGCTCAGAGTCCAGCTGTGCTTGCATCACTGCATCGTTTTTATCCATATATTGCTTCAGCAGCGTCTCTAACAAGCTTCCCGAGGTGTTAGATGATGATGGTTGCTGGTTGTGCGGTCTTGATTGCCCTTGATTGTGGTGAAAAGGCGGATTCCCTCTACTGCCCCTTTGATGATTAACTGGCCCCCCTGGGTTGGGATTGCCTCCCCAACCGAAGTTAGTATGGCTTCTCCAGCCTGGATTATAGATGTTGCTGAAGGGGTTGTTCTGGATAGCACACACTTGTTAAAGGTTCAACGGGCACATGTCAGCTCCGTGAGCCCTTCCACAATTGACGCAACTGATTGCGGCCACTTGACCCGGTGTAGCGGGTTGCGCTGATTGTGGAGCAATGGCTCCTTGCTTGATTGCCATTGACTGGAGGATTGAGGTCACCGCGGCTATTTGCACGACCAACGTGGTCATTGTCTCCACAGAGACAATAGCTGTTTCACTTTTCCTTCTCTCGATGCCTCGAACTCCATATCCATCGTTGATTCAGTCGTCCATATTTCGCGAGATGCGATCGAGGATGACTTTAACCTTTGTGTATGTCTTATCCATAAAACCTCCTGCCGCGGAGGCATCAGCAACAGCCTACGTTGCTCTATTCTGGCCATAATAAAACATTTCCATCAAGACGCAATCGGGGATCCCGATATGCAGGCAGTTTTTCACTAGTCTCCTATATCGCACCTAGACGGTGCTTAGGTTTCATTCTCCATCTGTTCGAAGTTCAACACATCCTTTCGTCGCCTTGCGTTGACGGTAGGTAGGAAGAACTACTTCATGAACCGCTTACCAGTTGATCCCATGAAGTGATTTCATTTAGCTCAAGTGAGTAAGCCCACCTCTTAGCCTCGTCCCTCAAGGTGTAAGGGAACAGATACAGTCTTATATTCTCTGGGGTCACACCAGGTAGGGAAAAATGGTCGTACATCTCGACAAAGCTGATTAGATGGGCATGTGGGTCTTCACCTTGCAGACCTCCAAATTGCCCGGTGTTTTGAATCATCTGCAGTATGACGGCTTAATCTCGAAACGCACATTCTCTTCCATAATTGGCCTTGAGATTCCAGGCGAAAAATCATACAAATTGGGTGCCACATAATTATGCATTGGGATGTTGCGATTAGCCACCAGGAAGACAGGATCTTGAGCTGGTCGAACATCCCCTTGGTTTGCAACCGGTACCACATTATCCTTGTTGTCCGCCATGCTGGTTGTCTTCTTTCTCCTAATTTGGTTCCGACGTGCCCTTGTGCAGAAAATACGCTCGATCTTAGGGTTAGCTTCGAATTCCGGTTCAGCTCCAAGACTCATAAACTGTCAGGCTACTCTCCACGTTGAACAGCTAGTACAATGAGATCTGCCCTGCAAAATACCAAAAACACATTCAAACAATAAACCATTAACCAGTCCCCAGCAACGGCGCCATAAACTTGTTGACTTTTCGCTGATAGGTATGATTGATGATGTTCTATGCTCGAAATGATGCGATACTACTGCTAGATATGCGTTAATTATGGATGTTCACGTAGTATGCCATGCATTGCCACAAGTTTCCTTACGATGGAACCAAGTGTAATTCCACCGTAAGTTTCTCGGTGTGATCTGAGGTCGAACTCAGGGACTGTTTTAGGTTATTGTGATATGTTTATGATATATGCGACCAAGGTTTCAATCTTTAAAAATGTGTTTGTAAGGTATATAAATTGTGATAAAATAAAGTAAAGTAGTAAAGATGCGATAATAAAATAAAATACAATAAACCTAAGCTAGATGATACAAGATACAGGTTTCATGTTACAAGATGCTGGGGTCAAGGCTAGCTGTGAAAGTTATGTAAAGACGTGGAATGCGGCGACAAGCCTTATGAACATAATAGAAAGAGAAAGATAAATAATATAAAAAGCGCAAGTTCTTAATTGCGTTGAAGCTAGAAATACTATTCCGTTTTTCTCTTGGTGTACAGCTTTCAGTGATTGGCCACGCTCCCACATGTCTGTAGTGAAACAGAGAATAATGTAATGAACGCAAGGTTGCTTCTATGTCTAGAAGTACTGCTCGCTTTAGTTAACGCATTCTTCTAACCCTCTCTCGATAGTTCAGAATGGCATCTTCACTTCTGCTTTCACAGGTGAAGATGTTGTCTAGCATGCCTTAGCTAAACGCTTTTATACCCTTAACATAGATTAAGTACTTGTTTGATTCATATTAACTATCAGGAGATTGAAAAGACATCATGGAGAAAATGATCAATGGAGGAACGGAAATAGATAGAGAATGGTATATGAAAGCTATCGAAACATTTAATATGTCTATTAAGCGTTTGATACATGGTGTGTGAATGAAAAGATAAGAGAAAGTGAAATACAACAGATGAAAGAGATAGAATAGATACAAACAAGTGCCAATGTCTTGGCACTGATTCGATGGAGATCTGCTTGTCGGATAGAATGGATTTGATGATAGGAAGAGCTTTCCTCTCAGGCTTGTTCCACCGATAGCAGAGATCTATGCACAGAGCTTCCGATCGGGTATTCAGCAGGTTAGATCTGAGATTTACCTCTCGGCCTTATCTCGCCTTCTTCCTGGATTTCTTCACTTAAGCACTCAGCTCAGCCTTTTCTCTCAACACTTTAGCAGCACTTAGCCCTCGTATCAAGTAGCATAATTTTTCTCTGAAATCTATGGGGTATTTATAGGTGCAGGTCTTTGACTCCAGCCTTGTGGTCCCCACCGATGGTTATGGTAATTCCAAATATGGAGGGATATTATTCCTTCTGTTATGCAATCAAACCGTCAATTCTGCACAACCGTTAGTTGTACACGTGTCTCAAACCTCCTCTTTTGCATTTCCCAGTTGCATCTTTTGATCGTGAATTTGCATGCGGTGTTGTTTTTATTACCGCATGTGGTTGAAAGTTAGCTTTGGATTGACTGTTACATTGCGCCGTCATTGCGGTGATCGTCTCTTCATTGTTGATTAACGAGCGCAATGTGACAGAGATGCGTTGATCAGTTTCTCAGAGAGCCTTGAATGCAAGCGGTGACTTGGTTTACAGTAAAATAGAGTAAAACTCGGCTTGTCTTCCATCTTTATGGTGTTAGTGGGTGTAATTGCGATCATTTATAATTATTGTAATTCTAAGCTAATCTTCATACAATCGGCGCATATTTACTAACTTTTGGCTGCAATATCTAGATAAGATGGCATAAATAACTTGTATTTCTATAAGTTATCAATCATCTGTCAATTGCCAGTGGCAGTGCGACCGTCAGCCTTAGAGAGACTAGGTGCAATTCCAAAGAAGAGCGAAGGACAATCCCGCACTCCCACTTTTGATCACCTGAAGCACGAGAGGGTTGAAGATTCCCTCGACCAAAATGTCCCTAATAAGACAAAGGGGAAGGGAAAAGCCTACGCTGACGCCCCCAAAATGACTATAAGAAAGAGGGTGCCGATACTCTGAGCGTCCATTTGGCGATGAATCAACCTTAAAAACGTTGTAGGGTTATCGAACCAGAAGCCATCAGGAGAGGCAAGAAGTGATAGAGAAATCTGTAGTATCGTCCCCTCATGCATGAAGAGAAAGACCTTCGTTACTCTAAACACAAGTGAGGGCTCACTCAAAGTAAATAGGCACGACGTCGTTTTCACCAATCCTCATAATGTAAATTTAAATCAGGAAAAAGTCGAAACTTCATGCCACCACATTACCATCACAGAAGAATCCGAAGAAGGTATGATCGAAGAGGAAGTGGAGGACGTTCCGCAGTGGTCAATCTATGGTGGACGAGCTAAAATTGGTGAATCTGGGCATAGTAGAAAAACCGCGTCTGACATTCATCAGTGCGTCCCTCTCGAAAGGGGAAGAGGACGAATACATGAATTTTCTCATCGAATACATGGTTGTTTTCGCCTGGTCATACAAAGAGATGCCAGGACTAGATCCAAAAGTAGCAGTCCACCATCTCGCAATCAAATAGGGGTGTCGACACGTTAAGCAGGCCCAGCGACGCTTTCGACCATAAATTATCCTCTAGATTGAGGTTGAGGTTAATAAGTTGATTGAAGCCGAGTTCATTCGTGAGTTAAATATCCAACATGGATAGCCAACATTATCCTGGTTAGAAAAAAGAATGGATGGCTTTCTGTTTGCGTAGACTTTTACGACCTAGACAGCGCATGCCCGAAAGACGATTTTCCATTGCCCATCACAGAGATCATTGTCGATGTGACAATGGGACATGAAGCCTTATCCTTCATGGAAAGATCTTCCGGGTATAACCAGATACGAATGGCCCTCGCAGATGAGGAAATGACGACATTTCGAACCCTAAAAAGGATATATTGCTACAAGGTAATGCCCTTCGGATTGAAGAATGCTGGTGCTACTTATCAACGTGCCATGGTGAAGGTGTTTGACGATATGTTGCACAAACACATGGAGTGCTATGTGCATGACCTTTTGGTCAAGACTAGGCGACGACAGGACCATTTGAAAGATCTAAGAGCCATGTTCGATCGCCTGCGAAAGTACTAGTTAAAGATGAACTCCCTCAACTGCGCGTTCGATGTAACTTCAGGAAAGTTTTTGGGCTTCGTTGTAAGACATCGAGGGATAGAGATAGACCAATCCAAGATCGATGCCATCCAAAAGATGCCAAGACCAAGGAATCTACATGAGTTAAGAAGTTTGCAAGGACGTTTGGCCTATATCCAGAGGTTTATTTCTAACTTGGCAGGGCAGTGTCAACCCTTTCAAAGACTGATGAGAAAGGGAGAGGAGTTTGAATGGTATGAGGCCTGCCAGAATGCTTTCGATAGCATAAAGAGGTACCTGGTCAGCCCTCCTGTCTTAGGAGCCCCAGTAGCGGGCAAGTAGTTGATACTATACATCACAGTGCAAGAGAGATTACTAGGGACACTGTTGCCACAAGAAGGGGAAAAGGGAAAAGAACGAGCTCTCTATTACATAAGTAGGATCCTAAATGACGCCGAGATCAATTATTCCCCTATTGAGAAGACGTGCCTTGCACCCTTTTTCACCATAGATAAGTTGAGGCACTACATGCAAGCCTTCACAGTCCACTTAAGTGCAAAAGCCGATCCTATCAAGTACGTCCTGTCCAGGCCGATCGACTCGGGACGTTTAGCCAAGTGGGCAATCATGCTTCAACAGTACGACATTGTTTATGTACTACAAAGGGCAGTTAAAGGGCAGGCATTGGCCGACTTCTTGGCAGATCACCCAGTTCCATCGAATTGGGCGTTAAGTGAAGACTTGCTCGATGATGAAGTTCTCTTCACAGAAACCTTAGGACTGTGGGTCATATTCTTTGACGGTGCGACACAGAGAAGTGGTGTGGGGGCAGTTATCATCCTCATTTCGCTAGAAAAGCACATGCTGCCTTATAGCTTTGCACTTGTCGAGTTATGCTCAAACAATGTTGTTGAATACCAAGCCTTGATAATTGGTCTCCAAATGGCCTTAGAGATTGAAGTAGCTTGTATAGAGATCTTCGCTGATTCAAAGTTGATAATCAATCAACTCTTATGCCAGGACGAGGTGAGGCATGACGACTTGAAACCCTACTTCACTTACGCTCGCTAGGTGATGGAAAAGTTTGGAAGCATGACATTGGAGCATGTCCCAAGGATAGAGAACAAGAAATTAGATGCCTTGGCAAACCTAGCCACTGCCTTAACGGTCTTGGATAATGTGCCCCTTAATACATGACTCTGGCGGAGATGGGTTGTACCTCCGATTGAGACTGCATGTGGGAAAACGAATGCGATATTAGTCTACCTAACCGATGAGGAAGACTAGTGGCAGCCCATCATAGATTACCTTGAGCATGGAAGGCTCCCGGATGACGCCCACCATAAAATCGAGGTTTGAAGGAGGGTCGCGCATTTCATTTACTACAAACGGGCCCTATACCGTCGATCCTTTGAAGGACTTTTCCTTCGATGCCTCAATAAAAAAGAGTCAGCAAACACTTTGGAGGAAGCACACTCAGGCGTATGCGGCGTGCATCAAGCTGGACCAAAGCTACAATTTCAGTTGAAAAGAATGGGTTACTATTGGCCAGGGATGATCCCGGACTCGATGGATTATGCAAAGAAGTACGAAGCCTATCAATATCACACGAATTTCATTCATCAACCGCTCGAGCCTCTGCATACGACCATAGACTCGTGGCCTTTCGAAGCATGGGGGCTTGATCTAGTCGGCCTTATAACACCTAAGTCGTCAGTAGGGAACTCTTATATCCTCGTAGCCATTGACTACTTTTCAAGATGGACTGAGGCTGTTGCTCTAAGGGAAGCTAAGAAAGAAAACGTGGTGGATTTTATCCGCACTCATATCATTTATCGGTATGGTATTTACCATCGGATCGTGACGTATAACGGGTGACGAATAACGGGAGACAATTCTCCAACAGTTTGGATAGGTTGTGTGAAAAATTCAAATTCAAGCAGTACAAGTCATCCATGCATAACGCCACCGCAAATGGGTTGGCAGAGGCATTTAACGAGACATTGTGCAACCTGCTGAAGAAAATTGTTCCCAAGTCGAAGAAAGATTTGTAGGAGAAGATCAGTGAAGCGTTGTGGGCTTATCGCACCACTCACCGTACCCCTACATGAGTCACCCTATACTCTCTCGTTTATGGCGTAGAAGTTGTCCTTCCTTTGGAAAGAGAAATTCCATCGCTAAGAATGGCAGTGCAAGAAAGGTCGACTATAGAGGACAACGCCAAACTGCAAATCCAAGAGTTAGAAGCACTGGATGAAAAACGATTAGAAGCTCAACAAGCATTGGAATGTTACCAGGTGCAAATGTCTAAAGCCTTCGATAAGCATGTAAAGCCTTGGTCCTTTCAAGCCGGTGATCTAGTGCTCACCATAAGGAGACCAAGACAAGACATACGGGGAATAAGTTTATACCTAAATGGGATGGACCCTACGTCGTCAAAGAAGTCTACACAAACGAAGCATACAAGATAGTTTATCAAGATGGGCTAAGAATTAGCCCAATCAACGGCAAGTTTCTCAAGAAGTTTTACGTTTAACAAATGTAAAAAAATAAAAATAAAAAAAAACCTTTGTACGAACTACGTTACGACTTGATCCCTGTCATTATAAAGGGTACATAGGCAACTTAAAGAAATTTAAGTTTAGTAGCGCATAAAAAAAAAAAAACACTCTTTTTGAACTACATTATGACTTGATTTCTATCATTATGAATGGTATGTGGGCAGCTTGAAAGAAACTTCAAGTTCAGTCTAGTTAAAAATAAAACTTGAACTATGTCATGATTTGATCCTTTTCTTTAAAGGTACGAAGGAAACTTAAAGAAATTTAAGTTTAGTCCATCAGAAAAGGTACCACAACCACCTAATTATGATATTACAAGATTAATGTTGATCATTCCCATTAAAGAATGATACTTCAGATTGAAGATGTTCATCCGTATTGGGGGCAACACAATGGATTGAAGATGTTCATCCCTCGTAAGGAGCTAGCACAGTAAATAAAATACACATATTTGGAATGTTCTTCGCTTCCTCTTTAAAATCAAACTTAGATGCTCATCCATATTCAAGTTCAGAGGCTTCGCCGATGCTCTTTAATCTTCAAGTTCAGAGGCTTCATCGATGCTTCTTCATCTTCAAGTTTAGAGTTTTCATCGATGTTTCATCTTCATGCTCAAGTTTGGAGGCTTTTCAATGCAATCTTCATGCTCAAAGTCGTGAAGTCGAGCTCAATGTGAAGATTCATCGATGCTTCGTCAAACTCAAGTACGGAGGATTCGTCGATGCTTTAAGCTCAAATGCAAAGAATTCACTGATTCTTCAAGCTAAAGTGCAAAGGATTCGCTGATGCTTCGTCGAACTCAAATGCAGAGGATTTGCCGATGCTTTGTCAAACTCAAACGTGAAGGTCTCGTTGATGCTTCTCCATTTTCAAGTTTAAAGGCTCCATCGATGTTGTTCCATCTTCAAGTTCAAGATTGGCGTGCATGGCCCCACTTCCATCTTCAAGTTCAAGGTCGGTGTACTCCGTCTTCAAGTTAAGGGTCCGTATGCATGGCTTCGCTCCATCTTCAAGCTCAAGGTCGATGTGCATAGCTTCGCTTCATCTTCAAATTCATGTCGATGTGCATGGCTCGGCTCTATCTTCAATGACTCGGTCTACAAAATCATGACGTAGCTTCGCTTCATCTCCAAAGTCTGGCGTGGTTTGCTTCATCTCCAAACTAATGATGCGACTTCACTTCATCTTCAAAGTCGTGGCGTGGCTTCACTTCATCTCCAAATTGATGGTGCCGCTTCTCTTCATCTACAAAATGTTGTGCAGTTTCGCTTTATCTATAAAGTCTGGCGTAGTTCGCTTCATCTCCAAAGTTGTGGCGTGGCTTCGCTTCATCTTCAAACTGATGACGCGACTTCGCTTCATCTCCAAACTGATGACGCGACTTCGCTTCATCTCCAAAGTCGTGGTGCGGTTTCGTTTCCTCTCCTAAATGTTGGCGTGACTTTGCTTCATCTCTAAAGTCATGGCATGGCTTCGTTTCATCTCCAAACTGATGGCGCGGTTTCACTTCATCTCCAGACTAATGTGTGGCTTCACTTCATCTCCAAAGTCGTGGTATGGTTTCGTTTCCTCTCCAAAATGTTGGTATAACTTCACCCCTTCTCTAAAATGTTGGTGTAGCTTCGCTTCCTCTCCAAAAATGTGGGTGTGATTCCACCTCATATGTGAGATCAAGTTTGGTTTGCCTAGCTCTACCTCATATGCGAGGACAACTTTGGTCCATCCAGCTCCACCTCATATGCAAGGACAACTCGGGTCCGTCCGGCTCCACCTTATATGAGAGATCGACTTCGACCAACTTGACTCTGCTCAAAACCTTGATGGCATATTCTTCCCATCTTCAAAGTTTGGTGGCATATTCGCCTCATCTTCAATACTCAACAGCATATTTCCCTTATCTTCAAATTTTGGTCAAGGAGTAACATAATAAGGCAGATCTTTCTGGGATCCTCCTTAGGGTGATCGAATGGGAAAGTTGTAAGCCTTTGTGGGTCCCTTCCCATGACGATCAGGATGTAGGAACGGTAATACAAAGCAGACCTTTCCGAGATCCTCCCTAGGGTGATTGAATGGGAGAGTTGTAAGCCTTTGCGGGGCCCCTCCCATGACGATTAGGATGCAAGAGCAGGCGAGACAAGGTAGATCTTTCCGGGATCCTCCCTAGGGTGATTGAATGGGAGAGTTGTAAGCCTTTGCGGGGCCCCTTCCATGACGATCAGGATGTACAAACGATTCTACAAGGCAGACCTTTCTGAGATCCTCCCTAGGGTGATCAAATGGGAGAGTTATAAGCCTTTGTAGGGCCCCTCCCATGACGATCATGATGCAAGAGCAGGCGAGACAAGGTAGATCTTTCCAGGATTCTCCTTAGGGTGATCGAATGGGAGAGTTATAAACCTTTGCGAGGCCCCTCCCACAACGATCAGGATGTACAAACGGTGCTACAAGGTAGACCTTTTCGGGATCCACCCTAGGGTGATCGAATGGGACAGTTGTAAGCCTTTGTGGGGCCCATCCCATGACGATCAGGATGCACAAACGACACTATAAGACAGACCTTTCCGAGATCCTCCCTAGGGTGATCGAATGGGAGAGTTGTAAGCCTTTGCCGGGTCCCGCCTATGACGTTTAGGATGTACGAATAGTGCTACAAGGCAAACCTTTTTGGGATCCTCTCTAGGGTGATCGAATGGGAGAGTTGTAAGCCGTGGCGAGGCCCCTTCCATGACGATCAAGATGCACGAATGGCGCTACAAGGTAGACCGTGATCAAATGAAGGGGTTGTAAGCCTTTGCGAGCCCCCCTCATGACGATCAGGAAGCACGAACATGGGCACAAACAAGGATACAATAGATAGACCATGCCAAGGTCGTCCTTATGTACACCAAAGACGGATCGGTGAGATTAAAAAAATATTTTTGTTGTACTTCTTTGGTTGCGCTGTAACTCCTACAAAAAAATAGTAAGGGGCGAGTTAGTAAAAAAAAAAAAAAAAAAAAAAAAAAATCTTTTGAAAAAAAGAAGAAGAAATAGAAAAAAAACATGTGAAAAAAAAAGTGTTGAGAAAAAAAAAGCAAATAAAAAAGAAAAAGAAAGGAAAAAAAAAAACTTTGCTAATTTTTTTTTTTTAAAAGGAAGAAAACGTTGAAAGAAGAAGAGAAAAATGAGAGAAATGAAAGATTAGAAGAAGAGGATGGGATAAGGATAATAGTGGGCTTTAGGGTCCTATATATATAGAGGTTCTTCGGTTTCATAACAAACTAGGAAATCCAAATCAAATAAAGATTTGATTCAAAATATTAGATTTCCTAATTTGATTCTATCCTAATTTCAAATTAAAATAAAAAATTAAATTAAACAAATTCCCTATCTAATTTGATTTTTTTAGATTTTGTCCTTAAATTTATGTTTAACTAAGATTTGGACATATTCCAAATTTTATTCAAAATCAAATTTAAATTGTGGATAAAATCACAACTTAAAATTTTCCATATTCCAAATTTTATTCAAAATTAAATTGTTCAATATTAAGATTAAATAGTAAATAAAATCTCAAATTAAAATTTGTGCATATTCCAAATTTTATCCCAAATCTAAATCAGCAAATCCCTATATTTTTATCCTCAAGCCAAATTATTAACGATAAAATCTCAAATTAAAATTTGAGCATATTTCAAATTTTATCCCAAATCTAAATCATCAAATCCCTAGACCTTTATTCTCAAGCCCAAATTATAGAGATAAAATCTCAAATTAAAATTTGGGCACATTCCAAATTTTATCCCAAATTTAAGTTAAACTTATGTATTAAATTCATAGTTTGACTGACACATCAATTGAGGTCAAATTCAAGAACAAATATATTTGGATTTTAATTACAACTTTATATTTTTCGATATTTATCCACTCATATATATGCATAAATCTCGAAATGGGCTGAATTAGAAATTTTGGACCAATCACAAGTTGGCACATCATTTACTAAATTAATGACGAAATTCCAAATCATTAAATTTGGGCTCAATTAGGAGTTGACATTTGTCCTGAATTGAAGTGGAAGACAAATTTCAATGATGTATAAGATTAATTTGACCCAATTTCATATTATTATTTGGATCAAAGTCCAACTAAGCCCAAAAATAGGTTGAATTTGACAAATCAAGCCTAAATCTGGATCATTTGGAGGGTAACATTTTTCTATATTCAAAGAGCTTTTCTTCTTCAAGTCAAACACATTCACCCAACTGAGAGAGAATCAGAGGATCAAGTATTAGAGATCGAACCACATAATATCAAATCAACTTCAACAACTCAAATTCAACTCCACGAAAGACGTTTCACCGGAAACCTCGTGTGAACAATGAGAAATAAAACTGATATTTTTCTGTCATAAAAAGGTTTTTTTCCCCTAGAATAGTCATATTTTACAAGATTTTCCAAAGTGAATTACTTAACATTAATTTTAAAATTTCAATCTCAGCGAAAATTAGTGATCTTGATTATATTAAAATTTCAAAGGAAATAAAAAAATATAAAACAAAAAATCGTGTTTTTTTAAAAAATTAACAATAAACATTTTAAACCAAATAAACAGTGGGTTGATATTTTAGCCCATCCACCCTTTGCTTTTGGTATGGTACCATCCAAAAGCCTTACATCAATAAGGGATAACAAAACATAAATCCTAATAAAGAGCCTATATTTCAATAATGTCAATCTTTTCTATTATTTTCACAAATGTGCAAGCGTATTGATTAATTATAAGGTCCAATTACCTCTTAGTCCCAACCTATAATTAAGTGAAAATATTTTAAACTAAGAGACTAAAATGTTTTTTCAAATTTCCAATTCCCCATAAACCTTCCATCTTCTCCCCTTCCTTTTCAATTTTCCCATTTTCCCTCACATGCATTCTCCATCCCTTTCTCTATTTCACACGCATTTTCCATCTCTCTCTCGATGGCCTCCTCCACTATATGTGTCACTAACACCAACACGTGCAACTTCATTGCCTCGTGGATCGTTAAACTTCCTTCACTAGTGGCTTCATTGCTTTCATTAACTTGTGGATCGTCACCGCCAGATCCTCCTTCGCCCAGATCTGGTGCAAAATCCAAGTTTGATCTTCTCTTTAACCACCAGATCCTTCTCCGCTCAGATTTGCTACAAAATGAACTATCTGACACTAAGATCTATTGCCAACTGGCTAACCACAACACAAATCCTAGTTTGAACGACATGTGCAATCACTGGTGCAATGGACAATCCAACGACAGTAGACCATACCCAGTCGATGGCAACAAGGGGCTCACGAAGAAGAAGAGATCGAGATGGGGAGTGTTGTTGTGTATGCTAACCTGAAATTTTTTTAATGAGAACGATTTTTTTTTTATTTAGATTTTATATATATATATATATATATACGCTTGTGTGTATGTTTTTGAGTCTATATGTGATTTATATACCGTGGTAGATATTTTTGTTCATTTTCGACTACTTTGAATTTATGATATATACTGTGATATAAATGAAATTTATGATACATACTATGTGGTAGATATTTTTGTTTATTCTGAAGGAAATCAAACACGAGGATTTTCATGAGCAGCGGAATGATCGTTCCAAATTCCATTCGAAATTGAACATAAACAATTACAGTACAAGAAACGAAAACTTACAGGTCATGCATGATACGAAATTACAGCATGTTTTACAATAAGATCAAGGGAAAGATTATACATACCTTTGAAGATTCATGCTTCAAACTTCCTCGATCATGAACGCTCATTCAGTCTCCCAGAAAACTATCCACGAACACTCGAACACAATGACCGTAACACAGCATGATCAATCAGCAAACACGAATTCAACGATCTTCAAGATCACGAACCCAACGAACGGCCTCCAAAACCTCGAACTCAGTCGAGTTGAGTAAGACACCACCACAATGGCTACCTTGCTATTCTCGGTTTGAGAATCCAAGGTGTGGGCTCTGTGTGGACTTGGTTAGAGGAAGAGACCGGAGGAATAACAATCATGTAGATGATTGAGGAAGTGGGAGATGAGAAGAGTCTATCGTATAGACGAATGCTCAATCGTTTAGAAGAAGGTAAGCTATTGTATAACAAAAGGCCTGCGATCGTTTAGCTACGACCAGCTTAGTGAACTATTGTATAGTATCACTCCATGATCATTTAATTTCTATTTCAGCTATCGTTTAGTGAAAATAATTCTCACTTCTCTCTTTCAGCTATTGTTTAGTGAAAACAATTCTCATTTGACAGTGATCCATGAGTTTCGTTTCGAGAATGGCAACTCTTGCAAAATCTATTAAAATTAGGAAAACATTTTTTATTTTATCTCACGTTTACCATAAAGCCACCAATAACCTCTCACTCAATTGGTTATTAAAGAAAAAGATATAATTATCTAATAATTAATATTATTATAAATATATATGATAACCAACTTACTATATTATATTTATAACCTATAGTTTTAATATTTCATCTCATGAAACATATAAACCAATGTAAATCTCATTTACATTAATCCTCTACTTGATATATCTCATACATCACACTGTCAATTTGGACATTTCAAATCAATACCAAGAACTAATTCTCAACTTAAATCTATTGAGCTACAAGAGGACCTTATGAATTTGTAGCTTGAAACTCCAACGATACGTGAATAACCGACTAAACTATTTAGTTACGGGATCCACCATCAGTTAACTGCCAGGAACTCCACTAAAGATCGACAGTTGCACTCTCCTTACTACAACTATATTTTGTGTCCATATCAACCAATCAACAGTGCAATAACTCTTCACAGATCGCTCGTAAGTACAGTTGGGCCAATAACCGTTATGCCCCTGTAGTTACATCTAACTCCTTAAGTACTACTGATTCCTCTAATGAACATAAGCCATAGTCCCACTATGACTGAGTTCTCTTCCAAAGAGAAGTTGTGGCCACTATGTTCAAGACCCAGAATTAGCCCTTAAGGAGCAATCTATCTACTTACCTCTGCTTCGGGAAAGGAGTGAATTCCATCTTGTGTAACTGAGTTCCCAGCTCCCAAATCAGACAAATCCCCAAAAAGGTAGGCATGTTGAGTTGGAAATCTGGCCACTCTTACCCATACTAATCAAAGGACCGTCCTCAAAGGCAGGAGTTCCCAAAACACTAAAGATTCGGTTCATGTCACATATGGTCGTTTAGGTGAGATGTAAGTCTCAAGTATTAATGACGTTATATAAAGAGACTAGTCATCTCGTGGTCCGGTCTTATACAAACTCTTTGTATAGGACACCCCCGCTCGCATGTCTCTACATGAATGGTCGGGATCTACCAACTGTAGTAGTTCAAAACACTTGCAAACCTCTATAAAGTGAGTCGCATCCGTAGTGTCACAAGGATCGGGTATCCCTCCTTAATCCTTATATTACTACCTTTTTAGGTTATTACTTAAGGCATGATCCACTTGTATATCTCATATACATGCTTAAGTTTACATACAATAACCATGGAACTTTATTTATTCATAAGAGTAAATGCCAAATAAAATAACTCTTATTTTATTCATAACAATGTGTACAGTTTACAAACTACGAGACTCTGGGAGAATTAGGACACCAATCCCAACATATTCTGACTATTTTGAATTTTTTATATATACTATGATTTATGTTGAACATTGATTCAATCTATGATTTATATATTGTAGTATAACTGATAAAGAAATTACATTAAACAATATATACTCGTAATTTATGCATTGTACTGTCATACGGATATTGTTATATTGAAACTTTCGAATGGTACATCCATCTATTTGAGCATATTTCAAATATATTTATCAGTATATTTCATATATTGGTTAGAACATTTGCAAACATGTTCAAATGTATATTTCAAAATAACATGAATTCACCTAAAAAACCAACATGTCGTGAAACCAGTTGTATTTGAGTACATATCAAATATATTTATCACTATATTTCATATATGAGTTAGAATATTTGCAAACATCTAATACTATGTTCTGAGGTATATTTTAAAATAACCATGAATTTGCCCGTAAAATTAGTTGTTTTATAGGTTAAATGCATTAAATGAAAAATAAAATCACATTAAATGTATTTTTCTCTCTAATTGAAAATGAGAAGAAATCTCAGTTAATTAATAGTATATAATAAATGCATTTTCTCTCTAGGGTACTTCGTAAATATGGAAAAGTATATAACAAATGTATTTTCTCTTTCTAATATTCTCTCTGACCACACATCACCAGGGTTATTTTGGTACGAAATGAAATGAATCCCTCATATGAAAATATAAAATTATTTAGACATTTATGAAAATAAGTTTTCAAAATGGGTTGAATCTGTAATAATCCCTATCAATGAAGATAATTATTCGGGATAACAAGAGAAATAGTGTTTTTTAAAGTTTTATTTTAAAAAATAGCAAGACGTTTTTAGGTTATGAAAACTATCCCAACAAATTTTGATTTAATTAACTACTAATTATTAGATTACATAAATATCCCAAATAGTATCTACATTTAATTTAGAAAAATTATTTCAAATAGTAAAATTATTGAAAATATTTACAAGATATAGAAAGATTTTAGAACTATAATGATAGACATTGTATCAATACCACTGATGGAAGATTTTGTAAATATTTTGGTTTATTTTTCATATTTGAAAACTTCCTTTAATTTATTCCAAAAACACATATTTTTTAAAATCGTAACAAGATTTTGTTGGTATTTAAAATAATTTTATTAAAAAAAAGTAAGATATGATCCAACCTTCTAACAAACTAAAATTTGATTTAAATATCCTAAAATAAAGGACAACCCTAACAACATGAAAAATATCTAAACATAGAAATCATAAGAAAAAATTCATTACCGTGTCTTTATGATTCAAACACAAAAACCTCATTCGAACCTTAAAAGCGAAGAAATCCTCGATTGCAAAATAAGATTGCTGGTTAGGAGAAAAAATAATTAGAATATAATTCTTCTTAACGAGGTTTTTTTTCTTAAAAAAAATTCCAGAAATCTAAAGCATTAAGAATATTAATAAACTTAATAAGATACAATAGTAGAACACATGAGCGACATCACAAAATTAAAACAATATGGTGGGTTATGGGTATTTTGAATGAAATTTCAAACCTAAGAGTAGTTCATGACATTTTAGCACCAACGACGACATTTATAAAGTTGGGAACCTCGATTATCAAATAAATTCTTCTTCAATCGAATTTCATTGTTCATCAAAATAAAGATTGAAATCAAATAAATTCTTCTTCAATCGAATTTCATTGTTCAAATAAATTCTTCTTCAATCAATTTGAAAAAAAATTGAAATTTTAATAAAGATGAGCGTTTAGAGAGTTCAAACTAAGATATGATATAAAATATTAATTAGAGGAGGCAAACATACGTTAAAAATGAAAAATAATTAGATAAATTTAGATTATTTCATATTTAAAAATAAAATCTAAAATACACAAAAATATATGAATAAAAATGGAAAAACGAAAAATAATTAGATAAATTGAAAATAAAATCTAAGATACACAAAAATATATGAATAAAAAAATATTTAGATAAATTTATATTTGAAAATAAAGATTGGATCAAAATTCAAGATTCAAATCAACTAATTCGATTTTTTTTTGGTAAAGTTAGATTCTGTACTAACATGGAAATGGGCAATTTACTATAATTTAAAACAATTCCCTAATATACCCATGAATATTCTCTTCCTTAACCAATGTAGAACTTATTTGTACTTACATTTTCACACTAATATTCTAAAAACACGTGAAAATGAGAAACATAAACATATATAAACAATTCCGAATATTCTTGTTTTTTAAATTCATATTTGTACTGCCTTGTTTCTTGTTTATTTTCTATTCTATACTTTAGAAACTATAGAAAAAACTAAAATATCTTTTGTAGATTACAGTCAATGGGTTTCCAATTTAATTAAAAGTTTTAAATGTATTTCTTAAACATATAGTTAACTAAGAAAAGAAAGTTTAAGCAAGCATTAAAATATATATAGAACTAAAAAAAAGAAAATAAAATGGAAAGAATGAGTTGAATTGATCATCATAACATAAGGATATTTCTAATTTTTAGTTGCTTATTTAATTTAATAGTATTCCATTGCATCAGTTATCTAAAAAAAAAGTATTCGTGACGGTCTCTTTCATCAATTATAACAATGTTCTCTAAGATTTCATTGAACTTGTCAAATGGTTTGTTTTACAAAAATAGAAAGCTAGATATATTAACATATTTGTTTTACGATAATTTAAGATGTCTTGGTATTTGGAGATGTCATAGTATTTTCAGTAATGTAAGATTTCAGATCATCTCGAGAATTTTGTATGTTGTCCTGAAGTATGAATATCTGGATTATGATCATATCTTGTTTACCTTTATATTTTATTGACATTAGAAGCATTTCAATGGACAGTGAAGAAAGTAGAAGGTAGAGAGTAAATGAGAAGCCTAGAAATAGGAGGGGTAAGAATCAAATTAAATGTGATACATATGTGGATTCATTCCAAAGCGGATTCCAGAAAATATGGTTTGCAAGAAAATGAAGAAAGTAACAAAGATGGCAGCAAGGAGAGAAATAGTAGCCCATGGCGTATTACAATAATCACGTCTCAATGAAGCCATCCACCGGTTCCTTCGTGTCTTGCAATGCTTATGTAAATCTTTGCTTACATCTTCATAGTAAAAATGTCCTTGAAATGTCACACCTTTTCCTATATTATTAAACATATTCGAAACTTCTTCATCACTTCCTCCAATAAGATTAGTTATGATTCCCTTCTTCATAAGTAAACTTGAATCTTTCTCTCTACTTATCAAGGCCCCTAGAAACAAAACATAATGGATTGCATAGCTTTGATTCCCATTTACACCTTGAAAATTCTCAAACGCCATCAAATTCCTCATATAGATTTCGAAGAGACCATGAATTTCAAAAGGTGGGATCTTAAGAACCCCATCTTTAAAGGTTACGTTCAAAATGTTGTCTGTTGATCCTTTCTCCAAGATCACTCCAGCCTCATGAAGCTCAGTTATAGATGGAGGAAGCAACAAAGATTTATTATTATTGCACTCAATAATGTCTCCATTGGTTGGGGAATAGTAAAAGCATAAGAAATACACTAAATGTCTTATGTTTTCTTTAGGGGGCTTATTTTGAGGAGTCTCACAATTATGTTTCATAAAGTTATCTCCAAAAAATTTATGTAAAATGTCTACTAAGGTGAAGCTATTATCTGTTCCTCGAATAATTAAGTCAAAAAGATCCTGAAGAACAAAGAAAGGAAGTTGATTTTCAAGCATGATCAAGTCATGATATAAATTTATGTTCATGGCTTTGAATACTAAAGGATCGACTCTTGATGTTGATGTAGATTGAGTTTGAGGGCATATACCATAAACAGATACCAAAAACTCGACTATGAAACAACCATCCACAAGCATCATTCTGACAAAGTCGTGGCTATTCATGTTGTTGGCAAAATCTTCATAGCAATTACGAGCTCTTGTCTCCCAGCACATCAAAGCGGTTTCAACAACATCCTTGTACGAAAGTCGTTGTCTGTTTATACGGGCAATAAATCTACGGAGAAATTGTAGTTTAAATTGTTCCATCGGCTTCAAATCTTTTCGACCATGGTGAAAAGGGCCGATGGAAATGAGTTGAGGCTCATACGCTGTACGATGAATATTGAGAAGTCGTTTCGAAACACGATGGATGCAGCATTCTTCAGTAACAAAAGGTAGTCTTCGGAGCTCTGCTTGGATTAATGTCGCCATATTATAGCTACGTGCTTTTATTTCAGCATTATTGGGCTGATGCATTTGGTTGCGACCAATCTCCATTTAAATGGAAACAATATATTGAATAATTGATTAATGTGTTTCATACAAAGTGAACTAAATTGTAGATATAGCGATATGGATATCTTGGATGTTGTGTGGAGCATTATGATATGACTCAAGCTTAATTAATTTCACATATATAACTAATATTTTAATTTCTTGTTTACTCATTCAATGTTAGTACTTTTTCCAATGGTTTTGTTATGCAATCGACAAATAAAAAAACAAAAAACGTAATGCGATATAGAATGTCGTGGTTCAATAATAGTGTCTTAATTATGTCTACATACAGAGAGAAAACGATTTTATTAGAAAGAATCTTCATAGATATAAGATAAAAAATTATTGAGTTGCTGCTAGACAAGTAGAGCTCTCTATCAAATTATGAACCTTGTAGATGAATCCAAGGTTAGACAAAAATTGCTTAAGTTGCGTGCTGGAAGCAAGTAAACCAGCTCACTATCAAACCATGTAAATTTGGATGGAGGGTTAATCTAACTTAGTATATATTTTTGTTCGAGGGGAGAAGATTAAAGGTGTGAATGGTGGACAATGATATATATGTAACACCAATGTGATTTGTGGTTGTGCTCTATCTGATTTTACTCTAAACAGTGTTTAATTTATTGTCTTTATCACGAATTTTCCAACCCATCGTGTTATTGAACTCAGAGAGTAATAATAGTCCCCAACAACACCACCAGGTTGATTATTTGTGTATTATTATTCATTTTCAAGGGGAAAAAACTACCACATGCATTAACTAAAAAACTATTTAGGAAAATGAACTAAAACATTTATAAATATAGTAAAATTTCACTGTCTACCTATGATAACTATGATAGACTACTATTTCAAAATTTTGAAAAAATGAGAAAAAATCAAAATTTTGAACCGAAATTTGAACTATGCAACTTTTAATTTGTGTCAACAAAATCCTCGAACTTTAAAAATTTTAAAAATTAACTGATATATTAGACATGAAGTTGAATAGTATTTCTAGGTCTAGCCATATTTAGAAGGGCTAGTTGCATAAATAAAATTCAAGCCCAAAATAATAAAATATATATTACTAAGATAAAATAATTGCATATATAGATCAAAAAATGGTAAAAGACTAAAAAACTCATGCCTAGTCATCATTTTGCTCGCTTCTTCCCAGTTTTCTCAAATTAAAAGCTATCACTGATATCTACTATCAGTTGCTATCGCTGATAGGTTATAACAATTGCTATCGATGATAATTGCTATCAGCGATAGCTTTCAATTTGAGACAAATTAATACAATTTTGAAATATTAGCTTTTAATTTGCTATCGATTATCAGTAGCTATCATTAATTTATTTTCATCAATTGGAATCAACCTTGAAATATCAATACTTAAGGTTATCAGTGGCTATCAATGATAGATTTATAAATAGTGATCGACTTTGAAAGAAGACTAACAACTTTGATTACCATAGTAACTATAATTAATAATCTTTTATCATGGCTATCATTGATAGCAGCTATCAGTCGCCATCATTGATAGAATTTCATCAATTAGAATCAAACTTGAAATATTAACACTTAAGGCTATCAATGATAGACTTCCATAACTGGTTATCACCTTTGAAAGAAACTCGATATATAGATATCATCTAAGTTCTATCACCGATATCACTAACATCACTCATATTGTGGTTATCAGTTATAGCTTCTTTCACTGATAGCATCACTGATAAGATGCTATCAATGACTCACTAATATCATGCTATCAATGATAGTTCTCTATCACCGATAACGTGCTATCAGTGGTAGCTTCTATCACCAATAACGTGCTATCGGGTAGCTTCTATCATCGATAACGTGTTATTGGGTAGCTTCTATCATCGATAACATGCTATTAGTATTAACTTCTATTATTGGTAACATGCTATCAATAGTTGTTTCTATCAATCCTAGCCACTAAATACCTTTTTGCCCCTTTCTTGTCCTTCCCAAACATTTATAAGCCCCTTTTATTTTCGATGATAGCTTCTATCATTAATAAACATGCTATTAATGATAACTTCTAGGCATTCCACTTACATTTTAGTTCGAGATTCAACTTTATTAATTACATTCACTAAGTTGGTTATCAATGATAGATTTCTATAAGTGGCTATTAACTATGAAAATATAATCAAAGATTAAGATATCAATGATAGAAAATATTAGTGGCTATCACTAATAGACTTTCATTTGCTATTTATATTTATTATTTGTATAATAATCAAACTTGATGATTGACTTGTTAGTATTAAGTCACTTTTATGAATTGAGTATTTTCAAGTCTTGGGTATGAAACACAGACATAATTCTTGTGAAAAAAAAAAGGGAAGAAGAAAAAATTCAAATAAAAGAAAGAAAAAATTTAAAAATAAGAGAAAGAGAATAAGCAAAAACTAAAGAAAGGAAAGAAAATTAAATAGAAAAAAAGAAGCAGAAACTGAAAAAATAAAGAAAAAAATTTAAAAAAAGGAAAAAGAAAGGGAACAAACAAAAAATCAGAGAAAGAAACTAAAAAAATAATAAAAAAAAGAGAAGAAACAAAAATAGGAGAAAAAAAGAAGAAAGAAAGAATAAGCAAAAACCCAAGAAAGAAAATAAAAATAAAAAAAGAAATAAGCAAAAATCGAAGAAAAAAAGAAAATTAAAAAAAAAGAAAAAAAAAAGGAAGAAAGAAGGAAATGAAAGAAAATGAAAAATAAAGGAAAGAAAAAGAAAGGGAAAAAGAAGGAAATGAAAGAAAATAAAAAAAAAATAAAGAAAAGAAGAAAAAAAATTAGATAAAGTAAAGAATAAAATTAAAAAAAAAAAAAAAGAAATGGAAGAAGCAAAAATTAAGAAAGAAAAGAAAATGAAACAATGAAAAAAAAAAGGAAGAAGAAAAATCGAAGAAAGGAAAAAAAAACATAAAAAAAACTTTAAAAAAATGTATACAATAAGATAAGAGAAAGAAGGATAAAATTAGAAGTTAAAAAAAATCGACTAGTCAATTCATCAATATTTACAAATATTTTAAAGGTATGACATATTTTTTAATTTTTTTCTTAATATCCTATTTAGAAAGCGTCAAATAAGAGAATGACCTCATGGACAGAAAGTGTTTAGATTTATTATTCAACATTTTTTTTTTAATTAAAGCTTAGTGATCGAAATGGATTTAATTTATTATATTTTTTTCCTTTAATTTTAATTTAATTAATTTTTTTGAAGGACCAAATCCTCTCTCACAAAATCTGATCGGAGTTTGCCGATAACGCCGCTTGAGCTGTAAAACATATTGATTGATTAATGTCTTACGAAAATGATGGTTACTTAAATTGGACATTTGATGAATATTATATAAGCCTCCTTTCAAATCTATTCTTTTCTTTTTTTTTTATTTCATCTATAATTTTCATCTCTAATATTTTAGATTTTTTTTAAAAAATAAATTAACTATATATATGGACATGAATGTCCCATGGAGGAAAATCAAATAATTCCTTCGTTCAGCTCATTCTAAAGTATTCTTTATTTTATTGCCCAAGTGGTTCTAAACTTAAATCATATTGATTTAAAGTCAACTAAAATTTGATGGTGGTTTTGTTTTTCCTTCTTTTGTTTTAGGTATTGCAATTTAACAAATGATTCATTCTTTGTATTCGTCGAAATAGTTCGTTTTTAAATTTTGGTACATTAAACTCGTATGAAAAAAAATGATATAATCTGTTTTATAATTTAAAATTAAATATTTAAACACTTGTATATACTTCACATGATTTTTCTATCGAATAATTATTTTAAATGATAAAATTGCTAAAAATATTTTCTCATATAACAAGATGTCTATCGGTGTCTATCGCTATCTATCATCGATAGACAACACCATTTTATTATAGTTGTAAATAAGTTTGTGTTGGTTGGAAAAGAAGAGGAAAATAAATATGCATCTTATGTATGCGTCGATGGTCATGCATTGACTAGAAAATAGGCAATATGCATTTAAGTATGTATGCGATGACCATGCATTCCCGTCACAAGTTTTCTCGGTTTCTTGCCAAGTATAACGAGAACGTAAGTTTCTCGGAGTGATCCGAGGTCGAACATAGGGACTTGTAACTCAATATTGTTTGTGAAGTAATGCGTTTGAGGCGATGAATAAAAGTAAAAAGACAAAAGTTAAAGGATATGCGGTACTCCTACTCCTAACTAAACAAAGTGAGCAATGGAAGTTTAACTATGAGAATTGGTAGAGATGCAGCAGTTATTAACACATAATAATATTCATTATGTTAGGTCGCCCGAGTAATCTCAGCTCGCCACACTAACACATAGCACACCTTTCGGTAGCCAACCGCATGCCTATATCTCTATAATGCATGGTTGCGTCGAGCATAAGATTATGCCTACCTCTAGGAATAAAGCTTACTTTATTTTAATGTTCTACTACTCACCTTCTCAGGCAGTTGGTTGCAGCTGATCAGCTCATAGACAAGCATTCCAATGGCTTATAGACAAGCGTTGCAATCGCCTCACACCAAGCGAAGATGATTAACTCACTATATTCCCTCAACGCACAACTCTTGGTGGGTTACTACATGCGTTCTATCTCTAAGCTGCATGATTGAGTATGAGTCACCTTTGATAACTAAATGATGAATGTAAACGATGATAAAGGAGAAGAAGATGAAGAAATGGAGCTGAAAGAACTAATAGATACATTGATTACAAAATGTATTAACGTCTTAAGCCATATGTAATACAATACAGAGATAAGAGGAGATGTGGAAGGCTAGATGCAAGCAATCTCTTGCTTTTCATCGGAAATGCGTCAAGGCTACTAGGGACGCTATGGATGGATGGTGGAAAAGTCTCTCTCGAGCTCTATCCCCGACATAACTCCGGTCGTCACTCGGAAGGGGCTGTGGAGGTGGAGAATCCTCAAAGAGTATTTGCTCGTGCTCTCATCTGTGATCACAAGGATCTTCCTTGAGGCAGAAGCTCGGATGTTTTGAAGTGAAGCTCCAAGGCGCTATTTATAGAGCTCAAACGCCGACAACATTGATGATTGCGTTCTGACTCACTACTACTTTTGTTGCGGTATGAGCAATGTTAACATCACCTTATCTTGCTGATACTCCTAAGGTATGCATTCGAGCTTATTTCTCCTAAGGTGTCAATGCATTCCATCTACCTTGCGAGCAGTCTTCTATTATGATTATCACTCTGTGGACGCAACATTCCATGCTACAAACTAATCTTCATGACAATCAACTCATGCGATCAACTTTGCGGTGGTTTGGGACCGAGTCATGCGATCAATTCCTGTAATATCTGCAAAAACGGACACTTTGACATGGAATAACACAGGTATAGGGTTAGTGAGGATTTTTGGTGTTGATTGACGCAAGCTCACTTTTCACATGAATTCTTAGTATTATCATTGCATATTCTCCTTGTTAGCACTCATAATTCTGAATAAAAGGCTACAATAGCTTGTATTTTTACCAGCTATCAGTTTGCTTATTTTCATATATTTGAAAACAACCCCTTTTTATCTACATTTTAAAAGTATCTTCAAATTCAAGTAAGATTTTGGAAAAAAAAATATTGAAAAACATCTAGTACTACGTAGTAACTGTTGGAAATGACTTTTGGGTTTAGGACCATAGGAAAAGTTAAGGGGGCATTTTATAGAACTATTAATATCAATGGAATTATCATCCAAAAGGTTCGGGTTTGGGTTCAGGTTCAGGTAACTGCACTTGCACGAAAAGAAAATAAGTTTTTATTACTTATTTATTTAATTTTTTAATAAATCATTTTACTAATATTTTCTTAACCGTTTTCTTGACCGTTCGTTTGCCCGTTTATGAACGTTGTGTTGACCGTTCATTTGCCCCTTTATAGACGTTGTATCATGTTGGGTTTTGTGTCCTAAAACTCACAGTTTTTAAAATGATAAACATTTTCTATAATCAATCTACTTATTATTGATTTCATAAATTGTATGAAAGTCTAAATCCAATAAAATAAGACCCATGGCTATTGTATGAGTACTTGAACTTTATGCGGAGACATAAGAGTGGATCAGGTTCAAGTAAATAGTCAAAATGATCTATGGTACATGAATAAGGTTGGGTACCTTATTCTGGTAACACCATTGGATGCGGCTTACTCTGTAGTTGTTACTAAGAGTTGTAAAGTGCTACATACGAGGTGATCCTAATTCGTACATGTTATGACATGAGGAGTGGGGGCGTCCTATGCAATGAGTTTGCATAAGATCAGGACCTAAATAAATCACTCTTACTTTATACCGATATTTCTTGTTTAAGACTGACTATTTTACCTAGATGACCTAGGTAACTCGATCTTAATCCTGAGCTAACTATGAACTCCTGTTTATTCTGGATTGCCTTTAGAGTTGCATAGGTAAGGGTTGGCTCAACAGCACCGGCTCAATAAGACTTCCATTTCAGGGGTAAGACCGAATAGATAACTGGGGACATAGGACACAAGATGGAGTTCAAGCTTACCCGATTTAGGGATAGAAGAAAGGTTGTTCTCTCAAGTACTGAATCCAAGTCTTGAATAAGGGGTCGCACCCTGTCACTGGGCTAAGGAGAGGTTGGTTTAGTGATTGAATCACAAACTAGTTGTTCATTAGAGGATCAGTAGGAAGTTGAGGAATAAGACGTAATCTCGGGGGTAAAACAGATATTTAACTCAACCGTTATTACAAACAACCTGTCAAGGATTGACTTACTGATTACGATTAAATTATATGGACATAATATATCTACAGTGAGGAGAGTGCAACTATAGGCTTTAGTGGAGTGACCCATTAGTTAACGAATGGGGATTAATTTGGTCTAATGAGTTTAGCCAATTAATCTCGGATCGTTGGAGCCCATGATTTGTAGGTTCGCGAGGTCCCCCTACTAGCTCGTAACAGACCAACTCTAGAATAGCATGATAAGTTAATTTGAAACGTTCAAATTAGAATTAAGGGAATTAGTAACTATATGAGATATAATTACATCTTTAAATTGTGAATTAAACAAAATAGGAGAATTTATATATTTAAATATGATTTAAATAAATAAAGATGGATATCCGTTAAAATTAATTTAATAATTGATATTAAATTAATTAAATTTTATTTAATAATTAATTTATGAAATTAATTAAAATTTTCATTTTTTAAAATCAAAATTTGATTTTATGATAAACTTGAAAATGAGAAAAAACAAAACACTTAAATGGAAAATGTTGATTTTCCATTATCCATATCTTCACTAGCTCACACAAGAATGCATTCACTTTGTCTTGTCTTCTCTAAGCATGAGCTGCAACTCATGTAACTCTCTCCTTGCATGTTGATCTACAATATAATAAAGAGATTGGAGTGAAAATCGATCTATAGAGAATTTGAGAGAAAATTTGGTTTGAAGAAAGAGTTCTTCAACAAGATTACTACAGTGAGCATTTCTCCTTCATCCCTTGATTCAAGCTTGTTTTGAGTCTCACAACACAATCTAGAGTATCAAGAGAATAGTAGGAAAGATCTTGAGGTGGTCTGCAACAAGATTTGGAGCAGCTGGTGAAGGAGCTTTAAAGAAGTTCTACAAGAGGTATGTCATGAAACTCACTTGTTTTCTGCAAGAGCATGCTTTATATTTTGCCAAAATTAGTAAATTTGAGCGCTTAGATGATCCTTATACTTCACTGTTGCTAATACAATCCTATAATTGGTATCAGAGCATCAAATAAGCATTTAATTCGGTTTAATTTTGGTTTAATGGGTGTTTTATATGAGAAATATGAAACTGATGCACTGATATAGTTTTATGAGTTTTTTGCATTTTAATTCTCTTTAATTTCTCATTTAAATTTGTAATTGGCTCTTTCTTGATGAGCTTTTATGTGTTAGCAAAAGTCTTTAATTTATCTAGAGTCATTAGAGTTGAAATTAAGATGTAATTGAAGAAACAAGTGAAAGAGGTCAATCTGCTATTCCAGTTTTCAATTTCTGATCAAAATTGTTGTTGAGGATCCAATTGCTAAGCGATCGTCTAGTTCCAGATGCTACACAATGTGAAGAAAAGCTAAACGATCGTATAGCAATGGGCGTTGGTCGTTGTGATGTTGAACGCTAGACGATCGTGTACCTGCGAGAGCTAAACGACGCATTCAATTTGCTATGCGATAACATTAAGCAATCGTTTATCTTTGGCGTGGGAACTAAACGATACGTTGAATTTACTATACGATGGTCCTACACGATTGTTTAGCTACGATGCATGCTAAGTGATGCGATGAAGTGCTACGCGATAGCGTTGAGCGATCGTTTAGATGCGGAGCCAAGCGATCGTGTAGAAAAGCTAAGCAACGCGATGATGTTCTATATGATGGAGCTAAGCGATCGTTTAGTTATGATGGATACTAAACGATGACATGAAGCGCTAGACAATGGTGTTAAGCAATCATTTAGTTCTATACGATAGAACTAAGAGATAGCTAAGCGATGGAGTTAAACGATCGTGTAGTTCTATATGATAAAGCTAAGTAATCGTTTAGCTTCGGCAGTCACTAAGCGATCGTGTATTTAATGCGATAAATCTAAATGATCGTTTAGTTGAGATAAGCACTAAGCGATCGTGTAGCCCTTTCATAACACAAGGCGATGGAGCCAGACAATAGCCTTCAGCGCTACATGATCGGCCTTTGCAAGACTTTGAGGTTGGACCGAGAGCAGTCGGTTCGATCGGTTTTCTCAAGGTCCAATCCGGTTCAGCCTCAAAGTGTTTTGGCTGGTCCGATTCAGACTTATCCAGTTCGGTTCAAGATGTTTGGGTTCGGTTTGGAGTGGTTCGAGCAGTTCAACGATGGTTTTGAAGATGATTGTAATAGTTAGGCTTCTATTTGCTTGTTTTTGCCAAAACTACAACCATATCAGTCTGTGTTTAATTATTTATGCATTGGATGTATGTTATAAATAAATAAATCTTGTATGTGCATATAGTATGCCATTTAGATTTAAAATCCCACCATAGGAAGCATGTTACATGCATTGAAAGTATGTTATAATTGTTATAATATATAATATGCATGTTAGGGTTTCTTGTATTTAATATAAATGTTATATTAAAATTTGAATGCCTCATGTATATTATGGATGTTTACTATATCTAAAGTTTTATAAGTTGTTATAAAATTGGGTTAAACATTTAAAATCCATAAACAACAGTTGCATGTTCACGTAGGTTGACCACTTGTTTGAATTGTTAACTTATAAAACCTAGGTTACAAACTCAACCAGTATATAATCCTGTCTAAGACTGAGGGTACTTAAGTTGATGGTTTACAGAACACCTTCTACCTGGGGATTATGGTCGAATTATTGAGTGTTGGTTACCGGTTTTATGAGTATACGTGAGTGATGTGAGTTAATAAAATAGTTTATCACCTAGACATCGTAGGTTAAAATCCAATTATAAGAGTTATACTTGGATAAACCACATAGACTTAGGGTTTTTTTATTAGCCAAAAAGAACCTAAGTATAAATCTACCCAAATAGAACACTTCAGTGGCAGTTTAATAACTTCTATATGATAGAGTTATTAGAAAATTTCAGTTGGAGATTAATAACATATACAATATTTTATTTTTAGCTCTCACGTCTTTAAGAGTTCACAATTTAGATTTAAGCGGTACTTCGTGTCACCCTGGGAGTGACCTCCATTCGGAAAGTTTTTTTTTTTAGCTTAAACCTAGATTTTGGTGAATAAGAGGAAGTTGTTCAAACATAAGTCTTTTATACGATATATAGATTTCAACTACCACGTCTCCAAATAGTTTACACCGTGAGATTCATATGACGCTTCGTGTCACCTTGGGAGTGACCTCCATTTGGAAAGTGTTTTGTATGTGTCAATATCAAGGTAAACAGAGGAAGTAATTCATAGTAAGTGGGTGAAAGATATGTGTCAATATATCCTACAGTCTCCTCCATTAGTCTGAACCGTGAAATTCCTATGTTGCGCCTGCTGGTTAGATTTAAGCTGCTTTTTGCTAGTCGTTTAGCGACGGCTATCCCCTCGAAGTGTCGTAACATAGGATTCGGAACAACATAGGCTTCAGTAAAATGAATAGGGTCTTATAGTTCCGTTTTGGATGTTGTCTTCTATCTTGGAGGCAAATTCATACTGTCCTATAGGATCTGAAAATGGCGGGTCACCCTTACAAGAATTACTAAGTTGTTAGTAAAGATCTTGACCAAAAACGATAACTAAACGACTATGGGAATAAGAGTTATTCTAGAGATAGTATTTGGTCAAAATTGTTTGTTTTAGTGAAGGAGTATATAATTGCTACTCGGTAGCACATATTCTGACTCACTAAAATATCGTTGCAAAAAAATAATGATTATGGATAAATTATTATTTTTAGCTAAAACTTGATCTTGGGTTTAGTTACAATTTGCTAATTAGAATTTGTTTGAATTTTATCAGCATATCAAATTCTTTTAGAAAACTCGCTTCCGATGTACATAACAGTAAAATCAAATCAACAAACAAATTACTAGTGGTTGATTATACCAACAGAGTTTTAACAGAGGATTGTCCTCTATCTCCCATCTCTTTTGAAATTATGAATTATGTAGATGAGAGCGCACAATTTGATCAACAAGATGAGTATGATTTACTTGTTATCCAAGCATGTTTAGTGGAAAACAATAATATCTGGATAATTGATTCAGGTGCCGCTAATCATGTATGTACTATCTCATAGGAAACAAGTTCCAGGGGATAATTGACAAAAGGTGAAACAATCTTTAAGGTAAGGACCAGAGAGATTGTTTCAGCCAAAGCAGTGGGAGATATGAAGTTATTTATAGGAGATAAGTACATTTCTTTGAAAAATGTAAATTATATTCCTTCTATGAAAAGGAATCTAATATCTGTCTCTTTTTTGCTAGAACAAAATCATAAAGTTTATTTTTAAAATTATGAAGTGTTCATCAATATGGGAAATAAACAGGTTTGCTCTTCAAAATTAAAAAATAACTTGTACATGTTAAAACAACCTGAGGTCAAAGCTGTTTTAAACATAGAGATGTTTAAAACTGCTGGGACTCATAAGAAGAGGAAGATTTCTCCAAATGCCTATCTTTGGTACTTGAAACTAGGTCACATAAATCTCAACAGGATTGAGAGATTGGTTAAGAACGATTTTCTAAACAAGTTGGAAAATAGTTCATTACCACCTTGTGAATCCAGTCTCGAGGGTAAAATGACAAAAAGATCTTTTTCTGGAAAAGGTTTTAGAGCTAAAGAACCCCTAGAGCTGATTCACTCAGACCTTTATGGGCCTCTAAATGTTAGAGCAAAAGGAGGGTATGAATATTTCATCAGTTTTATGGATGATTATTCCAGGTATGGGCATGTTTACCTAATGCATCAAAAGTCTATTATAACTTTTGAAAAGTTAAAAGAGTTTAAGGCTAAGGTTGAAAACCAATTAGGCAAAAAGATTAAAACACTTCGATCGGATCAAGGTGGTTTGTATATGGACATAGAATTCTAGTACTATTTGATAGAACATGGAATTCAGTCTCAACTCACAGCCCCTGACACACCTCAACAGAACGGTGTGGCAGAAAGGAGAAACAGACCTTGTTGGACATGGTTTGTTCCATGATAACGCTAAGTTACCAAATTCTTTTTGTGGACACGCAATTGAGATTACAGTGTATATTTTGAACATGGTTCCCTCGAAAAGTGTTTCTGAAACACCTTACAAGCTCTAGGATTACGTAAAAGAAATTTATACCACTTCAGAATTTGGGGTTGTCCAGCACATGTGTTGGTGTAAAATACTAAAAAGCTGGAACACCGTTTAAAAGTATGCCTATTTGTAGGCTACCGAAAAGAAACAAAAGGTGGTCTCTTTTATGATTCTCAAGAAGATAAGGTATTTGTATCGACAAATGCAACCTTCCTGAAGGAAGATTATATAAAGAACCATCAACCTCGCAGTAAGTTAGTAATAGAAGAAATGTCCAGAGAAACGACAAATACATCAACAAGAGTTGTTGATCGAGTAGGTCCTTCAACAAGAGTTGTTGATAGAGCAAGTCCATCAATAAGAGTTGTTAATAAAACTAATACTTCACATCCTTCTCAAGAGTTGAGAATGCCTTGTCATAGTGGGAGGGTTGTACAACAGCCTGACCGGTACATGGGTTTAACTGAAACTCATGTCATCATACCAGATGATGGTTTAGAGGATCCATTGTCTTTTAATCAAGCAATGAACGATGTGGAAAAAGACCAATGGTTAAAGCCATGGACCTTGAAATGGAATCTATGTATTTCAATTTTGTCTCGGATCTTATAAATCAAACAAAAGGGGTAAAACCCATTGGTTGCAAATGGATCTACAAGAGAAAACGAAACCAAGTTGGTAAGGTAAAGACCTACAAAGCTAGACTTATGGCAAAAGGGGTTTACCTAAAGAGAGGGGGTAGATTTTGAAGAAACGTTCTCTCCAATTGCCATGATAAAGTCTATTAGAATACTCTTATCCATAGCCAAATTTTATAATTATGAAATATGGAAAATGGATGTCAATACAGCTTTTCTGAATGGCTATCTTAAAGAGAGTATCTATATGTCTCAACCAGAAGAGTTTATATAGCAGGGTCAATTGTGAAAGGTTTGCAAGCTTAATCGATCCATTTATGGATTAAAAAAAGTTTCTAGATCCTAGAATATGAGATTTGACGTTGCGATCAAATCTAATGGCTTTGAAAAAAATGTTGATGAACCCTGTGTATACAAGAAAATTGTCAACAAAACTGTCGTTTTTCTGGTGTTGTATATTGATGATATTCTACTCATTGGGAATGAGGTAGAATATCTAGCTGACATTAAGATATGGCTGGCTTCACAATTCCAAATGAAAGATTTGGAAGAAGCACAGTATGTTCTTGGAATTCAAATAGTTCGGAATCGCAAGAATAGAATATTGACATTATCTCAAGCATCTTATATAGACAAGATGTTGTCTAGGTATAAAATGCAAAATTCCAAGAAAGGATCTTTACCTTTCAGACTTGGAATTCACTTGTCTAAGGAACAAAGTCCTAAGACACCTCAAGAGATTGAGGAGATGAATCGAATTCCATATGCATCTACAGTTGGGAGTTTGATGTATGCAATGTTGTGTACTCGTCCCAATATATGCTATGTCGTTGGAATTGTCAGCAGATTTCTGTCCAATCCTGGTCATGACCGTTGGACTGTTGTTAAAAACATTCTAAAGTATCTTCGGAAAACGAGAGATTATATGCTCGTGTATGGTGCTAAGGATTTGATCCTTACTGGATACACTGATTTTGACTTTCAGACCAATATTAATTCAAGGAAATCAACTTCGAGGTCAGTATTCACTCTAAATGGAGGAGCAGTTGTGTGGAGAAGCATCAAGTAGAGTTGTATTGCAGACTCCACAATGGAAGCTGAGTATGTAGCTACAAGCGAAGTAGCAAAAGAAGCAATATGGCTCAGAAAGTTCTTGACAGATCTGGAAGTAGTTCCTAATATGCACCTGCCTGTCACTCTCTGTTGTGACAACAATGTAGTAGTTGCAAATTCAAAGGAACCACGAAGCTATAAAAGGGGAAAGCATATTGAGCGGAAGTACCATCTCATCAAGGAGATTGGACACTAAGGTGACATGATCGTCACCAACATTGCTTCCAAAGACAACTTAGTTGATCCATTTACGAAGGCCCTCTCGGCTAAAGTGTTCGAGGGTCACTTAGACAAAGACATAGTCCATGAGTTTCGTATCACTACGGCAAGTAGGAGAATTTAGGTACTATAATGCCCTAGTTTATTTTATTTGTACATTTTATTCTCTCCATGTAAACTCAACATTGTATATATTTGTATATATTGATCCACTGGAGTTTAAGTCCAAGTGGGAGTGTTATTGGGTTTTATGTCCTAAAACTCGCAGTTTGTAAAATGATATACATTTTTTCTATAATCAATATACTTATTATTGATTTCATAAATTATATGAAAGTATAAATCCAATAAACTATGACCCATAACTATTGTATGGGTACTTGAACTTTATACGGACACATAAGAGTGGATCAAGTTCGAGTAAATAGTCAAAATGATCTATGGTACATGAATAAGATTGGATACCTTATTCTGGTAACACCATTGGATGCGGCCTACTACGTAGTTGTTACAAAGAGTTGTAAAGTGCTACATACGATGTGATCCTAATTCGTACATGTTATGACATGAGAAATGGGGGCGTCCTATGCAATGAGTTTGCATAAGATCAGGACCAAGAAATAAGTCATTCTTACTTTATAACGCTATTTACTGTTGAAGACTGACTATTTCACCTAGATGACCTAGGTAACTCGATCTTAATCCTGAGTTAATTATGAACTCCTGTTTATTCAGGATTGCCTTTAGATTTACATAGGTGAGGGTTGGCTCAACAGCGTCGGCTCAATAAGACTCCTATTTCAGGGGTAAAACTTGATAGATAACTGGGGACATAGGGTGCAAGACAGAGTTCACACCTACCCGATTTAGGGATAGGAGAAAGTTTGTTCTCTCAAGTACTAAATCCAGGTCTTGAACAAGGGGCCCCACCCTCTCACTAGGCTAAGAGAGTTTGGTTTAGTGATTGGATCACAAACTAGTTGTTCATTAGATGATCAATAGAAACTTGAGGAATAAAACGTAATCTCGGAGGTAAACAGATATTTAACCCAGTTGTTATTATGAACAACTTGTGAAGGGTCGACTTGCTGATTAAGGTTAAATCATAGACATAATATATCTACAGTGAGAGGAGTGCAACTATAGGCTTTAGTGGAGTGACCCATTAATTAACGAATGTGGATTAATTTGGATTAATGAATTTAGCCAATTAATCTCGGATCGTTGGAGCCCATGATCTGTAGGTCCACGAGATCCCCCTACTAGCTCCTAACGGACTAGCTCTAGAATAGCGTGATAAGTTAATTTGAAACGTTCAAATTAGAATTAAGGGAATTAGTAATTATATGAGATATAATTACATGTTTAATTTGTGAATTAAACGAAATAGGAGAATTTATATATTTAAATATGATTTAAATATATAAAGATGGATATATGTTAAAATTAATTTAATATTTGATATTAAATTAATTAAGTTTTATTTAATAATTAATTAATGAAATTAATTAAATTTTTCATTGTTTAAAATCAAAATTGATTTTTTTTTTAAAATCAAATTTTGATTTTATGATAATATTGAAAATGAGAAAAAACAAAACACTTGAAATGAAAACGTTGATTTTCCATTATCCATATCTTCACTAGCTCACACAAGAATGCATTCACTTTCCCTTGTCTTCTCAAAGCATGAGCTGCAACTCATGCAACTCTCTCCTTTGCATATTGATCTGCAATATAATGAAAAGATCGGAGTGAAAATCGGCATGCAATCTATAGAGAATTTGAGAGAAAATTCGGTTTGAAGAAAGAGTTCTTCAACAAGATTACTGCAGTGAGCATTTCTCCTCAATCCCTTGATTTAAGCTTGTTTTGAGTTCTATAACTCAATCTAGAGCACCAAAAGAATAGTAGGAAAGATCTTGAGGTGGTCTGCAATAAGATTTGGAGAAGATAGCAGCTGGAGAAGGAGCTTTGAAGAAGTTTTACAATAGGTATGTCTTGAAACTCACTTGTTTTCTGCAAGAGTATACTTTATATTTTGCTAAAATTAGTGAATTTGAGTATTTAGATGATCCTTGTGCTTCTGCTGTTGCTGATACAATCCTACATATAAACATTCACCATTCATTTGTCCTATTTTTTCCTCTTCTTGTCTGCTATTTAACAGATATTAGACATGAGAGAGGAGACACAAAACTGAAAGTTTTCTACTTTATCTTTTGTTTTCCTCCAATTTTTCTTCTATTATGAGCAACCTTCTCATTGATTTTAGTCCATTTTTCGACGAGTGCATGCCTGAATTTTGAGTTTGCGTTAACCTTGGGAGCAACTGACATAGTGATTAGCACCAAGGTCAATTAAAAACAACAAAACAACCAAGAAGTGCCTACTGATACTGAGAAGGTGACCACTATCTCTAATCTAGAATCCTCCAAATAACCCCTTGATGATTCTGATCAATCAAAGCAGTCCTTTGTGATTGATCTTGATAAGTACAAAAAGACAACAAAAAAAATCTGTGGTCATCTGCTGAATTATATGACAGATTCGATGTTCGATTTTTTTCATGGTCCAAAAGTCAGCAAAGGTAATTTGGAGTACGTTGGAGTCCTGATATGGAGGAGATGATGTTGGCCGCAAGAAGTACGTCCTTGGTAAATGGCTACAGTTTCAGATGACGGACGAGAAACTGATAGTGGAATAGATATATGAATATGAATTCAGTTAATGCTAACTTGGTTGAATCTTCTGCTGTTAACAAAGACAGGTTCAAAATCAATAAGAAGCAATCTAGAAAGAATAATTCATCTCAAAAGAATGGACATCACAAAACTCCTGGTTGGAAGATAGAAAAGAAAATATTGATTTCTATGTCTGTGGGAAACCTAGGCACAAATCCTACCAATGCAGTCAAACGAAAGAAAAGCCAAATCAACAACTCACACCACAAGCTAATCTTGTTGAACAAGATGACATATTCGTTGTTGTTGTGGAAGTAAACCTGGTGGAAAATAAAATTGACTGGATACTTGACACTGGAGCTTTGAGACTCTTATGATCAAACCGAGAGCTCTTCCATGAATACGAGGACACTACTGACGGAGAATGCGTGTTTATGGGTAACTCTGCCATAGCAAGAGTGCTTGGAAAAAGGAAGGTTCTTTTAAAATTAACTGGAAAAACTTTATCCTTAGGTAATGTATTGTATGTACCTTCCTTACATAGGAACTTGGTATCTGGGAGTCTATTGAATCGGGCTGGCCTTATGGTTGTCCTAGAAGCTAACAAGGTTGTCCTTACCAAAATGGAGACTTTGTTGGTAAGGAATTTTTTTATGGTTTTTTTGTATTGAATAATGTCCCTATTGCAAATATGATGAGTACAAGTGCTTCTAATTCTTCTTATATAGTTGGGTCTCTTGATTTGTGGCATCATATACTAGATCATGTAAATATTGTATCAGTTAAGAAACTTAAGGATTTAAAATTGATTAATGCATTTGAAACACATGAAACTAGTAAATTCTCTGTTTGTATAGAAACAAAGTTTATCAAGAAACATTTTAAACCTATCACATCTAGAAGTATATAATTACTAGAACTAATTCACTCAGATTTAGCTTATTTAAAAAACATCACAAGTAGAAGTGGAAAAAGTTACTACATTTCTTTTGTTGATTATTTTTCTTGATATACTAACATATATTTTTCAAAGAAAAAAGATGAAGTTGGTAGTATGTTTTTTTAAATATAAATACGAAGTAGAAAATCAATTAGATAAGAAGATTAAAATGTTAAGGTCAGATAGAGGTGGTGAATACAATGATAATACACTTAAAGAATTTTGTGGATCAAATGGCATTATTCATGAATTTACTGCACCTTATTCACCACAACAAAATGATATAGTAAAACGTAAAAATAGAACTTAAGGAGATGATGAATGCTATGTTGTTAAGTTCTGGATTGTCTGAAAAACATGTGGGGGAAAGTTGTGCTTTCTGCTTGTTTTATTCTTAACAGAGTACCGAACAAGAAACTGAATAAGACACCTTACAAAATCTGGAAAGGTTTGTAAATAATCTCTCTTACTTGTGGGTGTGGGGATGTTTGGCTAAGCTACCATATCCTGCATTCAAGAAACCTACGGTAGGATCTAAAACTTTTGATTGTGTGTTTATTGGTTATGCTCAAGATAGTACTGCAGACAGATTTATGTACTTGAATGATAGATTCGTATGTGAATGTGAAGATGCATAATTTTATTTAGTACGTTTTTCCATTGAAAAAGGGAAATACTGAATCTATTAGAACGTCTAATTGCAAGAATGTATCTATTTTCATGCCTTATTCGTCTAATAGTATGCATGAAATTAGAAATAATATAGTTTCTAGTAGTATGTCTAGACTTTAGCACTACGGATAGAATGCAATGTAAACCTAAAAGAAGCAAAAGACAGAGAACTGAGAAAAATTTTGGTCTTCATTTTTTAACTACTTTTTTAGTTGGGAGGCCAAATGACATTGATTATCAGTTTGCATATATATATCTAATACATGAGAATCCTAAAATTTACCAAGAAGCCTTAAGTTTTGTAGACTCTTGCTTATGGAAGGAAGCCATTAAGAGTAAATTGGATTCTCTAATCATGAACCAAACTTCAAACTTAGTAGATCTTCCAGAAGGAAGTAAACCTATTTAGTGTAAGTGGATTTTCAAAAAGAAAATGAGGTTAGATGGTTTAATTGAAAGATACAAGGCTAGATTGTTAGTAATAAGGTATACACAAAAACCAGGTATTGACTACTTTGACATGTATTCCCCTTAACAAAATTAGCTACAATTAGAGCATTAATTGCACCAGCTGCTATCCATGACTTTTAATTCACCAAATGGATGTAAAAACAACATTCCTCAATGGTGATCTAGAAGAATAAACGTATATGGTACAATCTAAAGGCTTTATAGTTTCCAATCAGAAAAACAAAGTATGTAAACTAAAAAAAATCTCTTTATGGTCTTAAACAAGCTCCTAAATAATGGTATGAAAAATTCAATGATATTTTGATAAACAATGGGTTTAAGGTAAATTCCTCAGATACGTGTGTTTATTCAAAGTTGTTTGGAGTTGAGTGTGTGATTATATGTTTGTATGTTGATGATATGCTTATCTTTGGAACAAATATAGAGATGATACATAATACCAAATTATTATTATCTTCACATTTCGAAATGAAATATTTAGGGAAAGTTGACGTAATACTTGGTGTTAAGATAAGAAAAAATAAAAATGGGGTTTCTCTATGTCAATCACACTATATTGAAAAATTACTAAAGAAATTTGAATGTTTTGATAATCCTCCTGTAAGAACTCCATATGATGCTAGTGTAAGTCTTAAGAAAAATAAAGGAGATAGTGTATATCGGTCTGTATATGCAAAGATAATAGGTGGTATTATGTTTTTAATGAACTATATTAGACCTAATATTGCATATATTATGAGTAGATTGAGTAGATATATACATAATTCTGATAAGGATCATGGAATTTTCTTCATCGTCTGTTAAGATACCTTAAGGCTACCATAAACTATTGTTTGCATTTTAATAAATTTCCTACTATATAAGAAGGTTATTGTGATGCAAACTGGGTATCTGATAATGACGAGATCAGTTCTACAAGTGAATATATATTCTTACTCGGAGGAGGAGCAATATCGTGGAAGTATGCAAAAAAGACTTACATAATAAGCACACTCTATATCAGGTATCTGATAATGATGAAGCATCTAACATGTAGTGAAGGTGTGGCTGCCTTCTATGAAAGAGTTTAAAGGTCTCTTTCTAGAGCTTTCCCGGTGACCTGTGGTTTATATGCATGGTCATAATAAGCACACTCTATATCGCAAAATCGAGAATAGGACTAAGAGTAAAATGTGTTGTGGGGGTCTCAACCAGTGTTATTGAAAGTTCAAGAGGTAACTCACTCTCTCTAACAAGGTTGTTACCCTACTTTACTATGCACCAATTTAAATCATTAGATATTGATATTTAAGTTTGATCTCCTTTACTTGCTCATAACAGATTTTTCAAAATAATTTTTTATGTTGTTTACTTGTTAACTTTTTTATAGCAATAATTTGTGGGGGATTGTTGGAAATGACTTTTGGGCTTAGGCCCATAGGAAAAGTTGAAGGGAGTGGGGAGCTTTGTCCCACGTGGAAAAATTTAGCATTGCCTATAGGGTATAGATACCAAGACGGGTTCGAAGGGGTTCGTGGTTGAAGTATAATCCTTTTACCACATGTGACAGTCGTACGGGTTCATGGAATCTACATAATTTTTAAATTCTATTATTTGACAAGCAATGAATAGGTAGTATGAAAAATTTTCTATGCTATTGTAGTACTAAAACTTTATTTGAATCTAAATAATTACCCAATAGGGTCGTAGTGATTATCTTTTAGAGCATTTACATGTGTGTAAACAGTAGCCTATAAGGCGACATGTCGAAGAAGAAGTTGCAGAGCACGCATTATATATTTTAAGACTTCAATCATATTTTTAAACTTTAAAAAAAAAAAATCTTATGACAAACATAACTTTTTTAAATCAATATATTTTCATTTTAAGAAAAAAATATAGGTTTTCAATAATAATTTTAATTTAACATGATTTAATACGATGAACCCCTAGTGAATTTGCTTACAACCCCTTGGTTGTGTAGACCCCATTTAATACACAAAGCCCCAAAACCCTTGAAACAATAAGTTCTTACTAAAAGGAAAATTACCGATGGATTAGCCTTTGGTCAAATATCTACAAGCAATAACTCAAGTCTTTATTCTAAGAGTGAGTATGATAGCCTAAAAATCGACCATGGTCGATTTAGCGGCAATCGGTGTTGATTTGGACATTGTCTAAACTGTCCATGATCGATTCAGCGGCAATTTGATAAAAAAATCAACTCCGATTGACCACCGTTCGCCTTTATTTTATTCTATAAACTTAAATTAAATAGTTCACAAATTTAGCTCACATCTTACCTATTGTTGAACTTAAAAATAAGTGGTTATTAAATACAAATATAGGAAATTCGTAAAAGTCAAAATGTATAGCTTGATAATATTCTACTAAAACAACTATAAAGAAAATTTCAGTATGCTACAGAAGATAATTTTAATAAAATCAAAATCAACATAAGTGTAATTCAACTCGAAGGAAAAGAACTAATGGAAATTTGAAAAATATGTCAATTCACCTATAGCTAAATGCATATGGATACCCAAATACAATGTATATGTTTATTTGGGAAGAAAACTCTTTGATCTGATGTTCTTCTAAAATCATGTTAAGTAAGGGGTGAGAGAATACAACACATGCATATCTTTGTTTTTTTTTCTATATATATATATATAAACAAATTTTTGTTGTGTTAGTGCATAAGTGTTTGTTTTTATAAAAATACAAAAAAAAAAATCAATTTAAAAAGATTTTTTAAAGAAATATGTAATATAAAGTATTATATATACAGCACATAAATTTCATGAATAAATATTTTAATTCTTAAACATAAATCTTGTTTAATTTAAAACTATAAGTCATCAATATTAGAAATTTTAGAAGTTTGAAACTCCTATATAAAAGGCTTCTAAAGCTACGTCAATCAACCCTCAAATGTAATCAATCAAATGTAATATAGGATGGTGAATCCCTCTCAATTATATTTGGGTTCTTTACCTAAATCTTTAATGGGAATCAAAAGTGAGTCTCGCCACTTTTTATTATACCCGATCATGTAATCCTATTGATAGGTGGTGTTTTGATTGCTATTACAAATTACATAGGACCCATACCATACTTTTTTCTTCACCTTACACTATATACCCTTTCTCTCTCTTTCATCTTTTATTATTGGGTTGCTTGCATAGATAACCATCATTCCATAAATATTAGAGTTTATAAAACAAAGGAAAAGTAATTACAAATATAGTACAAAATTAGGCCCAAATGTCTGAAAAGACTAAAAAGGACATCAACTGCTCGGACCCATTTCGTGCAATAAAAAAAAAGGTGCAAATCACTAATAGCCATCGAAACCACGCAACTGTTCTTCTTCCCTTTGATTTCACTCCAAAATTTAAAAGGTATGCCTCTTCTTCTTCATCTCTTCTTCTTTGTCTCTTCTTCTTCGATTCTCCTCTCTTTTTCACTGATAGCCATTGTTTTAAACCGTTTCACTGATTTAGGGCATCGTTTTTCTTCCGTTGATAGTAGTGATTTCGATTCTTCAGCCATCGTCTATTCCTGCCAAATCCTCTTCCAAAATCAGTGTGAGTAGTTTTGATTTCAATTTCAAATGATATTTGTTGATATGTTTTCGATAGTTCATTGATTTCCTTCAAATTAGGGCTACATGCATTCTCCATATTTTTTAGGGATATTTTAGAGATACATTATGTATCAAGTCGATTAGTTGGTGAAATGTAGTAAACACTAATTCTCATTCTACAAAACCTTCAATTTTAATCACAATCCATGATTTTATTGCTTTAATTTCAATTTACATCCTCTCGTCTATTCTATTTGGTTAATATTTGATGATTGTTTTCATGCTTCAAGTGTTTCACAAATCCACATTTTGATCACTGTAATAGCTTTTCTTTCTTCACAAAAGATGATTATGTGAAGTTTTTGTACCATCATTGATCGCTACTTTAGTTTGCAAGAAATCACAACTATGTGTTTTATGTATATTGTTCATGTCTTGTAATAATAGTATGTTTGTAGTTTGTTAATATTATGCTATTTTAGTCTTCTGTTATTTAGCATATTGCATGCAAACTGGAAAACCTTGATAGCAACATAAATGATAGCCTTATATATTGATAGCAACATAAGTGATAGCCTTATATATTGCTATCAATGTTGAAGGATATCACTCATAGATATATCACTTGAATCCATATCACTCAAAGATATATCACTTGAATCCACTATCTCTATTTCTCATCTAAAGTTTTTTGATGAATTATCTCTGTTTCCTATAGTATGAATGTAATAAGTATGTTTTCTATACTACAACTTGATATCCTTAGTTGGATATCAATAGTGATTCATTAATATCATTAGTTTGTTGATTGTTTAATTAGGGCTATAAATTGGTATTGCTGATAGCATATGTGATTTGCTGATTGTTTAATTATGCTATTAATTTATTTTTTTGATAGCTATTATTAGTGATACTCTTCTATTGCTATCACTAATTGATGAGTTCATACCATGCGATGAAATGAATGATGATTTTGAGATTATAACGCTTAGTTTTTCCTAGTAGAACCCAAGTGTAAGTCCAACCAGAGTCCTGGTAAGTCCAGTCGAACTCAGGGATTGCTTACAAGTGTGCGATAAATTGATACTCGGGTCTTAATGCAAATGAAATGTTCATACAAATAGTCAATTTTTGGTTTTGTTCTAAATCTAAATTTTATGCGTTGAGGGTTGTGCTTCAAGTGAAATTGTGAGCGGTGGTTGTGGATACTAGCATACAATGATAAGGTCGAGAAGAATTTTCACCAACACTCCCTAAAATACTAAATGAGTTATGCGTTCAAGCAGTGCACTCGAAATACAACCAATAATTTTTAGTGTATTTAACCACACCACCTTATATCTAGGATGCATGCGGTGAGCAGAATATACAAAAGATGTACTTATTTCTAAGCAGCATCTCCTCTTATTTTACGAGTTCCAAATTTGAATACTTTCAAACCTAGATTCAGTTTACTTACAATAATCTTTCGACTTATTTAAGTGAAATAAGTAGGATAACATAAAACAAGTGATTACATAATTCTTTTGTTACTTAGATCATGTTGGTTATATGCTTCTCAACCCATAAGATAATTTAATTACTCATGATAGTGGTAGAAGAAATGAACAAAGAATGGGATAAACAAGAATTCATATTGTAGATTTGAATTCTTCAATATTAACGATACAACATAAATATACTGTAAGATAAAGGAAGGGATAGAGAATCAAGCCGTGGTGTGTAATGTCTTGCTTCCTTCGACTTTTATGCTGACTGCTTCACATAAATATCAAAGAATGGAGCTACTTTTCTTCCACAAGAGACCCAAGTTCTCACTAAAGTGTTTTTATGGTTGAAGGAGAAGGATTCTTGCTAGAGTTTTCTTCTTAGAAAATTTACAACCCTCACATATTTTTTTCATGACGATTGCATGGGTATTTATAGGCATCTAATGATGAATTCTCTTCTCTCACTCATGATTGTGCTGATAGGGTGCATTAAATTCCATGTCCTGATGCGCCGTCTGCAACGCGTCAGAAGTTCATTGAATCTTCAACAAAGTATTCTAATAAGCTACTAACTCAATTTAAGATTTGACTTCCATCATCCATATCATACATGCCTCATCGCCTAAGGTTGTAGCATTATCTGAATATGCGATCATGCTTTTGTTTTTTATATTTCTTGTTTGATTGCATCCGTGGGCATTCTGCATAAGAATAGCGACATTAGCTCAAAATTTAAATAGATCAGGCATTAGATATGTATAATCGCATATTGTGATTATTTTACAAATTCTTAAGCAAAAATAACGATTTTTTTTTAAAATAATGTTTTTTTAATATATAATGAAAAAAACAGGGTTGGAGGGAAAGTATTCTCAAAAATAGATTTTTAAATCGTGTACCGAGTATACGATTACACCATAATCGTGTACCGAGTACATGATTAGCTCTAAATCGTGTACCAAGTACACGAGTCCCTGTCCATCTGGCACACGCAGTCTGCCGTGGCAGTCATGCAGGGTTGACTAAGGTAATCGTGTACTCGGTACACGATTACCTCAAGTTGTGTACCTGGTACACAACTTCCTCTCTATTAAATCCGCATCGCCCCTTCTTCTTCCTCATCTAGCTTTCTGCCTTATTTCAAAAGCTTTCTCTGTCCCACCTAAGCTTTCTTTGTCTTTATCCATTTTGCTTTCTTTTGTTGCGTTTCTCCATCCAAAATTCCAGAACATCCAAGCGCTTCCATTTGTTCGTCTATCCAACATTGTTCAAAATCGTCCTCCATTTATTCGTCCGTCTAAAATTGTCCGAACATTTCTATGGTAAAATTATTTCTCTAGTTGTTTTTCAATATATAATCTTTCTATATAGATCATTCTGTTTACATTTGGGTTGAACTTAATGTGTAGTTTATCGATCAATGATTTATTTATTGGGTTGAATCTATAAATATCTGTATATATTTGTGTTGAGCTTGTTTCTTGTTATATGTTTGAAATAAGCCCAAATGATGAATAATATGTGTGGCCCTTCTTGCTGATCGAATTCGTGAGTCCAATTATTTTGCACTAAAGAATTTGGTTTGGTAGAATAGTTGGCTACCAATTGTCCACAAGCTTCCAGCTGATGTGCTCGACGTGATTTGCTCCACTAATCTTTGCCTGATGGAAGTGAAAGAAAAATAACTTTGATGGGTGATTATTAAGAATTAGTTTCCTTTCTCTCTCTTGCTTTCTCGTTCTCTGTCTTTTCGATTTCTTTAAAACTTCTTCTAACTCTAATTTCTCTGTTTGATTTTGTACGACTATTCGAGTAAACGATGAAGAACAAATGCATGCAATCATGTAGACGAATCCGAAAAGAAGTGCTACACAACGATATACGTGGTTTGGTGTAATGTTGCCTACATCCACGGGAAGGAGAGAGATCTTTATTGAGAGCTAAGTCACAAATTCTTTCTTTTACAGATTTCATATTTTTCTTAAAGCTATTGTAATTGTATGCTACGAAATTTGTAAATGATGAGTACTAATACTATTTTTCTGATACAAATAATTACAATAACAGGCTGTAAAAGTTAAAGAAATGTGAAATACTTATACTATTACTTTATTTGCATTTGGGCTTAATTAAACGTATGATTCATGGATATATTACTTTGTTTGCATTTGGGTTGAATTAAATGTATGATTCATAGATATATTATTTTGTTTTTATTTGGGCTGATTTAAATGTATATTCTATGGATCTTAGGTTTGGGCATAGTTTATGTATCTTAGATTTGGGCTGATTTAAATGTATAGTTTATGAATCTTAGATTTGGGCTGATTTAAATATATAGTTTATGGATCTTAGATTTGGGCTGATTTAAATGTATGGTTTATGAATCTTAGATATGGGTTTAGAAAGATATGGTTGAGAGAGAATGTGGGTTTGTTTGTTTTAAAAGATTTAATTATATAGTTTATGAATATTAGATTTGAGCTGATTTAAATGTATAATATTTAAATCTTATATGTTAAACTTAGAAATTGGATTTTGTTGGATTAACATATTAACATAATTTTTTGTCAACTATAACAGTTGAAAAAATCATCATAAATATGTTGATGCGTCCTGAAGATTTAGTTATTCTTGAATCTGAAAATGATGGAAATAGTGACATTGACGTTGAAGTTGATGAATTATTTGGAAACGACAGAAGTGGGGAACATGATCTTAAGTTGGTACCGTTGGAAATGTTCACCCAAATAGATTAGAAAATGACAAATTCAACATGTGAACTAGGGTCTACTTTGGAAGAAAGGAATATAGGTGTATTCTTTATGTACTTATATTTTTCATGTAATTGTATATTTTATGTATTTGTATTCTTTATGTATTTATATTTTTCATGTAATTTTATATTTTATGTATTTGTATTCTTTATGTATTTATATTTTTCGTATAATTGTATATTTTATGTACTTGTATTCTTTATGTACTGATAACTTGTACAAATACAAGTTATTGTGGCTCAAAAGTTGGAACAATTAGGGTCTTTAATAATAAAATCTCATCATTTTTAGAGAAAACGCATGGAATTACTCGAATACTATCAAACTCATGCAAAAGAATGTTTATTGCTAAAATACTGCGACACTAACGCATGATATTGCAGGATCTCAACAAATATTCTAAGTATCGCAGGCAAAGTCTAACGTATGAGGCATGCGTCAAAGAGATTCAGCGTAGGGAAGATTCATTGATTGAGGCTGTTTGTGTCAAATCACCACTTGCAAGCATGGGCATCTGCACCGGGCGACATCTAAAAAGCATCTGAGTGTCAGGCGGCTGACCAGGGTATGGAATTTAATGCTGCCCATCATCAAGTTCGAGAAGACCGACACCTATAAATAAAAGAAATCCCACCAAATGAACAGATCTTTTAACTCATTGCATAATTCTGAAATTTTGAGACTTTAGAGTTGTGCTTTGGTGACGAGAAGAACAAGAGGGAAGAGAACTACCACCATCGCCGATCAAGGAGTGAAGAAAGCTGAGCTCGGGAGAGAATTTTCTTCCAATTCTTCCACAAGTGGTTGTACACGAACTAGAATTGAGCCAAAGAGGACAAGAGATTGTACTCTACGGCTTGACTCCTTTCATTTTATCTTACTTATCGTTGTCATCATCTCATTTGATTAAGTATTGGTTTTGTAAAGACAATCAGTTTCTTTATAAATTCACATATTTGATCTATCTTACTTCGCCATTGCTTATTTCTTGTTTTATGTTGGATGCATCTATAACTTCATGCAAAATTCCATTTCGAAACGCTTAAACCAACTAAATCAATTGGTAAAAGCAGCTTTAGCTTAAATTATTCGAGAGAATAAGTAAGCCAGAATTAAGTTAGAAACGCTTAGTACATCTAGAGATAGACGCACTAGTGTTTTATTGCATCCTGTGATTGATGCATACATCCTAGAGATGGGTATTGTATGACATTCGCATTGAGAAGTGCCGAATAGAAGTCTAACGCATAAATGGAGATAAGCAAGTCATCTCATATGCATCATATTCTTGTTCGTGTACATCTAACTTAGATTGACGCATATCATTTGCATCAAACTCCATTTTCACTCGACTCCTTATTCTCTACTTGACCCTTTTGTATCTTCTTGCACGCATATAGCAGCTTAGTGTAAATAACTCATTTCTACATTCACTTAAGATATTTCTACAACATTTACAACAAATGTCTAATCTGAATCCCGAAGTTTGACCCTGGACTTACCAGAAACCTGAGTTGGATTTATACTTGTATCTGATTCAGGAAAACTTGAACGCCTATAGAGGAGTATCATGCGTTCTGTTGCATATCATTAACGTATCAATGCGTCACTAACACATCATAAACGCAGCAACGCATCATTCACATTTACACTTATTTTTTTTTCCAATTACTTTATACAATACACTCCTAAGCTCGCATCATGAATTCAACAAACAAGTTTTTGGCGCCATGCTGGGGATACAGCAACAAAACTGATAACTTGTAGAAATACAAGTTATTTTTGCTCTTAAGTTGGAACAACTAACAGCTTTAATGATAGATTCTCCTCATTTTTAGAAGAAATGCATGGATTTATTCAAACATTAGCAAACTCATGATAAAGAAGTTTTATTACTAAATATCGCGGCACTAACGCATTGTATTGTAGGATTTCAACACAAGGATTAATGCTAACGCATTAGACAAGTGCCGCAGGAAAAGCTCTAACGCATGGATCATGCGCCGGAGGGAGTTCAACGCAGAGAAGATTCATTGCTCCAGGCTGATTGTGTCACATCACCACTTGCAGCGGGCAACGTCTAAAAAGCTTCCACGTAGCAGGTGGCGTCTTAAAAGCTTTTGAGAGTCAGACAGCTAATCAGGGCATGGACTTTAATGCTGCCTATTCACCAAGTGGACGTGACCCAACGCCTATAAATAGATGAAGTCCTTCCAGAGTCAAGAAGTTCAGAAATTATGAAGATCCTTACTCTCTGTATATTGTAGTCATAGTTTTAGTTCTTAGAAGTTGTGCTGTAGTGCCAGACGATCAGAAAGGTTAAGAACCACCACCACTGCCGGTCAGGGAGCGGAGGAAGTTACTCTTGAGAAAGACATTTTATCCAATTCCTATACAAGTGATTATACACAACGAGATTGAGTCAAAGAAATACAAGAGATTGTATTCTTTGGATTGACTCAATTTCCTTCATCTCATTTATCGCTTTCATTTCATTTGATTAAATATTGATTTTGTAAAGACTCTCTGTTTCTTTATAAAATTCATATATTTGATCCATCACACTTTCCATTGTTTATTTCTTGTTTATGTTGAACGCATTAATACTTTATGCCAAACTTCATTCCAACGCTCAAGCCAACTTGACAAATTGGTAAAAAGTATCTTTAACTTAGATTGTTCGAAAGAATAACTAAGCTGCATCAAGTAGGACACCTAGTACAGCTAGAGATAGACTTACTGGTGTCTATTGCATTATCTGTTAGACGCATACATCCTAGAGATAGATTTCGTATGTTATTCGCATTGAGAAATGTTGAATGTAGTCTAACGCATGAACAAAAGATAAACAAATCACTCCATCTCATCCACATCACATCCTGGTTTGTGTACATTCATCTTAGACCGACGTGTCCACTTACATTAAACTCCATTCTCACATGATCCATCACTAACTACTCAACTCTTTTGCATCTCTTGCACAGGCACAACAATTTAGTGTAAATAACACATTTCTCACATTTATTTAGAAAAACCCCTACAATAGATACAACACAAGATCTGCGTTTGGTTAACTGAATCCCTGAGTTCGACCCTGGACTTACCAGGAACCTAAATTAGATTTATACTTGGGTCTGGTTTAGGAAAACATGAACGTCATTAGAAGGAGTTGTATGCGTTCTGTTGCATATATCTGACACCCCAACGCATTACATTTACTTAAACACATCAAGGCATAAACGCATCACTTATACTTAGAACTTATTCTTCCAATTTAGTTTATACAATACACTCCTAGAGCGAATCATGATAGCAACGAACAAGGTTTTGGCCCCATTCCCGGGGATTCAGAATCAAAACTAACCAAAAATTTTGTTTATATCTATTGTAGGAACACTTTGGTCGAGGGAGTATTACAAGTTAAGCCTAAGCTTGTGAACGTTTATGAGTAGGGAGAGAACTCCTAAACTCATATACGACCCCGAGATTGAAAGGATGTTCCGGCGTAGGAATCAATCTAACCGTCGTTGGAGGTTGAGGCAGCAATTTCTCAGACAACAGATAGGGCAACAAGCGATGGCGAAAGAACAAACAAATCAGTAACTAGCTCATGCTACACAGAATCCAATCCTGATGGCGAATAGCAGCACGCGTCCCATGAGGGAGTACGTGTCCCCTGTACTGTATGATTTCTCTCCAAGAATCATATACCCAACGCCGGATGGAACCATGTTCGAGATGAAATCATTTATGCTCTAAATGCTCCAGTCTACTGGACAATTTAGGGGTGGTCGTGGTGAAGATCCCCACGCCCACATGAAGCATTTCCTTGAAATGTGTAATTCATTTGTGATTCCTAGAATCACCCAGAGGCGATCAGGTTGTCCTTCTTTCACTATTCTTTGTGTGATGACGCAAAACAATGGGCGAGCTCACTGGAGCTTGGTGAAATCACCACCTGGGAGAAGTTGGTGGAAAAATTTATGCAAAAATACTTCCCACCTACCATCAACACAAGGAGGCGTCGAGAGATTATGAACTTTGAACAAGAAGATGCTGAGATCTTAAGTGCCGCATGGGAGCGTTTTAAGGGCTTGGTCAAGAATTGCCCGAACCATGGACTACCTCTAACTATCCAAATGGAGACATTTTATGGAGGACTAAATAGAGCATCGCAAATTGCAGCAGACGCAGCAGCAGTTGGTGGACTTATGGACAAATCTTACACTGAGGCTAAAGAGATACTAGACCACATTACTAAACACAATATGGAATGGGTGGATGATACGTATAATGGAAGAGCTGACAAGAAGAAGAGATCTCAGAACGTTAATTCTATCGATTCCAACGCAATAGCCACACTTTTTGCTCAAGTGGCTACGATGACCAGACTTCTTCAGAACATAATGCTGGGAAACGCATCAAATCAGCAGAAGGTGAATCAGGTAAAGGCGTTTGGGTAGCCCATGGTTAGCTGTGTGGGTTGTGGAGATCCTCACTCCTATGCTGAATGTCCACAAAACCCTCAGTCAGTATATTTTATCAAAAAAAACCCATTCTCTAATACATATAATCCTGGATGGAGAAACAATCCGAATTTTTCTTGGATAGGAGGAAATCATCAGAAGCACCACCCAGGGGCGAACCATCAGTAAAGGAATGGACCGCCGCCTGCATTTCAACAAACGCATCAGCAACATCAACAGACCTTTAATAAAGGAGGATAGGCGTCGAGCTCAGGATCTCCGCTAAAAAACCTATTGAAGGAATACATAGCCCAGAATGATGCATTGCGGAAAAGCCAGGCGTCATCTATCAGAAACCTAGAAATTCAGGTAGGGCAGATAGCGAGCGAGTTGAAAAACAGGCAGCCTGGAGTTCTACCTAGCAATACTGAAATAGTTGGGAATAATAATGGGAAGGAGCAATGTCACGCGATGACATTGCGAAGTGGAAGAGCTCTTGAAGAAAGAAGAATGAATCAAACAAATATCAGTCCTTTGAACGCAGCAGGAAGAAAGAACGCCCGAGACAACAAGCCATTCAGAACCAGTACGTCTAACGCGGGAAAGCCTGAGGTGACTTTGAACGCACCATTCCCTAGACGTCTGATGAAGAAGAATGATGAACAATAATTCAAGTGCTTTCTTGAGCTCCTAGAGCAGCTGCATATCAACATTCCACTTATAGGGGCTTTGGAGCAGATACCAACATATATCAAATTTTTTAAGGACATTTTGACGAAGAAGAGAAGAGTTAGTGAGAAGGAAGTAATAGTGCTAACGCAGGACTATCACACATTAGTAAGCAACAGTCTACCAAAGAAGCAGAAGGACCCTGGGAGTTTCACAGTTCCTTGTTCGATAGAAGGATTGGATGTGGGTCATGTGTTGTGCGATCTAGGAGCCATCATTAATATCATGCCAGTTTCAATTTTTAAGAAATTGGGGATTGGCGAAGCACAACCTACTTTTGTTACTCTTCAGCTCGTTGACAGAATAATTAAGTACCCAGAAGGGAAGATTAAAGACGTTCTGGTGAAGGTTGACAATCTCATATTCCCAGTAGACTTTATTATCTTGGACTATGAAGCGGATAAGGAGGTACCAATTATACTTGGATGCCCCTACTTAGCTACTGGGAAAGTTTTAATTGACGTCCATAAAGGCAAATTAACTATGCGTGTGGACAATGAAGAGGTGAAGTTTAATGTGCTCAACACATTAAAGTTCCCAGATGGTGAAGATTTTCAACTCAACAGTATTGAGTTTCCTGAAGAAGAGACTCATGTATGTGAGGTCCTCGTGTTGGAGGAAAACCTGGAAGAATCAGAGCCAAGTCTGAGTGATCGGCGGAAAAAACCAATGCGTCCATCTCTTGAAGAACAACCAAAACTCGAGTTGAAACAGTTACCTGGACACTTGAAATATGCATTCCTTGGAACCAACAACACTTTACCTGTGATCATTTTTGCAAATCTTAAAGAGCCTAATGAGCAATCTCTCTTGCAGATGCTGAAAAAGCACAAGTGTGCAATAGGCTGGACGCTTGCGGATATCCGTGGCATTAGTCCATCTTATTGCATGCATATGATTAGGCTAGAAGAAGGGAAGTCGAGATCAATCGAGCCTAAAAAAAGCTTGAACCCCATAATGAAAGAAGTGGCCAAGAAAGAAATTTTAAAATGGTTGGACATGGGAGTTATTTATCCTATATCCGACAATAGCTGGGTAAGTCCAGTCTAATACGTTCCCAAGAAAGGGGAACTGGTCGTGATAGTCAACAGCAATAATGAACTCATACCCTCGATAACTGTCATAGGCTGGCACATCTATATGGATTACAGGAAACTCAACACAGCAACTACGAAAGACCACTTCCCCCCTTCCTTTCATCGATCAAATGCTTGACAGACTTGCGGACAAATAATTTTATTTCTTTCTCGATGGATACTCTAGTTACAACCAAATTCTCATAGATTTGGAAGATCAGGAGAAAACTACGTTTACTTGTCCCTTTGGAACATTTGCATTCAGACGCATGCCCTTTGGGCTGTGTAATGCACCTGGGACATTTCAAAGATGTATGATAGCTATCTTCTCTAACTTCCTAGAAAATACCATTGAAGTCTTCATGGATGACTTTTCAGTCTTTGGAGACTCATTCCAGTCATGCCTAGATAATTTGGAGGTCGTCCTCGCTCGATGCGAGGAAACAAACTTGGTGTTGAATTGGGAGAAATGTCACTTCATGGTGACTGAAGGAATTTTATTAGGTCACAAAGTATCTAAGATTGGCTTGGAAGTAGATGAAGCTAAAATAGATGTCATAGCAAAACCTCCACCACCATCAAATGTTAAAACTTTATGAAGTTTTCTAAGGCATGCCGACTTCTATAGACGGTTTGTTAGAGGATTTTCTCAGATTGTGTGACCTCTGAGCGTATTACTAGAGGCAAATCGGCCCTATGAATTTAATGAAGACTGCACTGATGCGTTTGAAACCTTGAAGTATGCGTTGATGACAGCTCCAATACTGATAGAACCGAATTGGACGCAGTGCTTTATTCTCATGTGCGATACGAGTGATGTGGCAGTAGGAATAATGTTAGGGCAGAAGAAGGGTAATTTAATACATCTCATCTCCTACACATCCAAAACACTAAATGACTCTCAGGAACGCTACACACTACTGAAAAAGAAATGTTGGCTATAGTGTTTGGCATTGAAATGTTTCGATCTTACTTAGTTTGTGCATCAGCCACTATATACACCGACCACTCAGCCATAAAACTCCCGATGAGCAAAAAAGACGCGAAGCCAAGGTTGATAAGATAGGTCTGCTGCTACATGAGTTTGATATTGATATCCAGGATAGAAAGGGAACAGAAAATCAGGTGGCTGGCCACCTGTTCAGGCTAGAGAATCAAGAAATGCAAGCCCAGAAGGTGAAATCAAGGACCCATTTCCTGATGAAAGCCTGTTTAAAGTTGAAGCCAGGGAACCTTTGTATGCGGATATAATCAATTATTTAACCACCAAACAATTCCCTGGGAACTTCAACTCTCAGCAAAAGAAGCAGTTAATTCATGACAATAAGTTTTATTTTTGGGATGAACCGTTTCTATATAAACAAGGCCCTGACTCCATAATGCGTCGATGCGTTCCGGAGGAGGAGACACAACGCATCTTAGTTGAGTGTCATGACTCTCCTTACGGAGGGCATTTCGGTGGGCAAAGAACCACAGTGAAGGTCCTTCAAAGTAGATACTTTTGGCCCACCTCTTTAACGATGTAAGGGAGTTTATTTGAAAATGCGACCTCTGTCAACGCACCAGGAATATTTCTTTAAGGGACGCAATGCCCTTGATTAATATTCTTGAAGTTGAGCTATTTGATGTTTGGGGCATAGATTTTATGGGAATTTTTCCCCTGTCCTGTGGCGAATAGTACATCCTGCTTGCTGTAGATTATGTATCTAAGTGGGTAGAAGCAGTAGCCTGTGCAAGGAATGATGCGTCCACTGTATCTAAGTTTCTTAACAGGAACATCTTTACACGTTGATGGGGTGTTAGTGCGCTTCTCAGCTGACAAGATAAACGAAGTGTTCAACATTGACAGTAATCCAGACACGGAAGGAAATCGCATTTTAGAGAAGCCAATGCCAAGCCAATTAGAAGATGCGTTAAGGACGGTAGCCAAACCTGGAGGCAAATGGAAAACATTGAGAAACGGGGCAAAAATGTTAGCTTCCAGGAATTTAACTCCAAACGCGAATTTTTGGTATTACTTGATCAAACGGAGCATTATGCCTACAATGCATGATGAGACATTATCAAAGGAATGTGTCCTGGCTACCCATTGCGTCATGCAGTGCATCCTTTTGGATGTTGGAAGAATTATAAGGGATCAGATCAAGGCCATCAAGACTAAGCCACGAGGGCAACTCTACTTTCCATGGATGATATGTGCACTATGCGAACGCGGGGGCATCCCTCTGAGGGATGATCATGAAGATATCGATGGCTTGATAGACATAAAGTTAGTGAGGCATCTACTTCGCGGTTCATCCCATCAACCTGCCTTACCTGCCAAGGAAGAGGCAACCAAGCCTCGATCATCCAAACGCGCCCTCAAAAGAAGACACGTCTAGATTTTTGAACATAGTGATGAAGCTTCAGAGCACGAAGAACATGAAGCTGAGCTTGAACTTTCGGCTGAAGATGCGCAACCAAAAGGGAGTCCTGATAAAACACATCAAAAACCAACTCATATAGATCAAGAAATCCCTTATTCCCTTCCTTCGCCCCCACCAAGTCCAATTCCCAACTTTGTGCCTCCTCCAATGATTTTTGAACCAAATGGGCTAGAGTCAAGCAACGCAGCAAATTTTGAAGACCCAGTTGGAAGAAATGAAGAACCAACACCACTTCAACGCAACACAGACTTAGAAGAGTTGAAAACATTTACCAGTGATCAGCTCAGACCACTGGTCGCGTCTATCGAAGGTCTTCAGCAATAGAATCGGGTTCTAAGGGATTATCTAAGGCAACAAACAAGATGGATGTAAGACCAATTTGTTTACACAATGCAATACATCAATCAGGTCTTGGTTGGAATGTTTGCTCTACCTCCACTGCATGCCCATCTTAGAAACCCCTGTGTTTTATGGATAAAGACCCTGAGGAAGAACGTAGAGATGACGCGCCAGCACAATAGAGTTTTGGGTGTTAGGTTATTTTTGTATTTTGATTTAATTGTTCTTAGGTTATTTTTGTATTTTGATTTAATTGTTCTTTTGTATCTGCTTGACTTGTTTGTTTACTTCATGTGAATTTCTGAAAATGAATGAGAAATTCCTATCATTTTGTTCCTTGCGTTTGACCTTGGAATACTTGATTTTTGTTCTTTAGATATTTTCTAAGTCTTGTGCTTTACCTGGCCTCAATCATATCAACTATATGAAATCTATAAGTATAGAGTAGGCGTTAGGAAAATCAACAAGGCCTGAACTTCTCTAAAAAGGTATGTTTACCTTCTAACGCGTGCAAGCTTTAAGTCTTAAACCCCTTTCAGACTCTCAAAGCCTTTTTGAAATTTTGTTTCTCTTTTAGCAATGAGGATTTAGCTCGTCTCAAAATTTGGGATGAGTATAGCTCATCTCCAAATTTGGGGATGAGGAAAATCCGAGTTAAGATGCATCAAATGGGTACTTCACAAAGAAAATGGAACAAAATAAGAAATATGTTAAACGCAACTCCTCTATCATTACTTCAAAAGAGAAACCTTAAAATGACATGAGTTTAGTTAGAACAGGCACTTAGCCGTAGTTGGATGCTCGCATGACACCCGTGGGGGCAAGCCAAAACGAAGTTAAGTCTCCTAGACCAACGCGTCCCATATAACTCCTCTATCTAGTCTGAAGATATTATATCTTGAAACGCATGAATATTAGATATGAGTTTAGTTGTGAAGGGTTTTGACCCATAGTTGGATGCTCGCATGACACCCGTAGGGGCAAGCTAAAATAAAAGTGGGATACCTGGAACAACACATGGGTAAGTGAGTTCAAATTTTTTTCTTTTTATCCTACATTTATTTATTTATTTAAAAAAAAAGAGCATCTAACGCATTGCTGGTTTAGAAAAAATGGGAATGTTTTGATAAATGAAAGTAGTTGTGATAAAAGGCCTCTGCACCTGAAACTAAACATTGGTCCTTTTACAAAAGAGTCAATCTGAGTTATATTTTCCAAACTCTTATCTCAAGCTTATAACTGAATATGATGAGAGGCGAACTCTACACACTTAAGACAAAGAAGATAACAAAGAATTATTTTGGAATGCTTGAGGATAAGCATTGTTCAAATTTAGGGGTGGTGATAACTTGTAGAAATACAAGTTATTTTTGCTCTTAAGTTGGAACAACTAAGGTTTTTAATGCTAGATTCTCCTCATTTTTAGAAGAAACGCATTGGTTAATTCAAAATTAGAAAACTCATGCAAAAGAAATTTTATTACTAAATATCGCACCAGTAACGCATTGTATTGTAGGATTTCAACGCAAAGATTAACGCTAACGTATTAGACAAGTGCCGCAGGAAAAGCTCTAACGCATGGGCCATGCATCAGAGGGAGTTCAACACATAAAAGATTCATTGCTTCAGGCTGATTGTGTCACATCACCACTTGCAAGTATGGGCACCTGTAGCGAGCAGCATTTGAAAAGCTTCAACGCAGCAAGCGGCGTCTGAAAAGCTTCCGGGAGTCAGGCGGCTAATCAGGGCATGGACTTTAATGTTGCCCATTCACCAAGTGGACGTGACCAATGCCTATAAATAGATGAAGTCCCTCCAGAGTCAAGAAGTTCGGAAATTATCAAGATCCTTACTCTCTATATATTGTAGTCATAGTTTTAGTTCTTAGAAGTTCTGTTGTGGTGCCAGACGATCAGAAGGGTTGAGAACCACCATCACCGTCGGTCAGGGACCAGAGGAAGTTACTCTTGAGAAAGACACTTCATCCAATTCTTATACAAGTGATCGTACACAACGAGATTGAGCCAAAGAAATACAAGAGATTATATTCTTTGGCTTGACTCAGTTTCCTTCATCTCATTTATAGCTTTCATTTCATTTGATTAAATATTGTTTTTGTAAAGATTCTCTGTTTCTTTATAAAATTCATATATTTGATCCATCATACTTGCCATTTTTTATTTCTTGTTTATGTTGAACGCATTAATACTTTATGCCAAACTTCATTCCAACGCTCAAGCCAACTTGACAAATTGGTAAAAAACATCTTTAACTAAGATTGTTCGAAAGAATAACTAAGCTGCATCAAGTAGGACACCTAGTACAGCTAGAGATAGACTTACTGGTGTCTATTGCATTATGTGTTAGATGCATGCATCCTACAGACAGGTTTTGTATGTTATTCGTATTGAGAAATGTTGAATGAAATCTAACGCATGAACAAAAGATAAACAAATCACTCCATCTCATCCATATCACATCCTAGTTTGTGTACATTCATCTTAGACCGACGCGTCCACTTACATTAAACTCCATTCTCACATGATCCATCACTAACTACTCAACTCTTTTGCATCTCTTGCACAGGCACAACAATTTAGTGTAAATAACACATTTCTCACATTTATTTAGGAAAACCCCTATAGTAGATACAACGCAAAGTCTGTGTTTGGTTAACAGAATCCCTGAGTTCGACCCTGGACTTACCAGGAACCTAAATTAGATTTATACTTGGGTCTGGTTTAGGAAAACTTGAACATCATTAAAAGGAGTTGTGTGCATTCTGTTACATATATCTGACGCCCCAACACATTATATTTACTTAAACGTATGAAGACATAAATGCATCACTTACACTTAGAACTTATTCTTCCAATTTAGTTTATATAATACACTTATAAAGCGAATCACGATAGCAATGAACAAAAACTAACCAAAAATTTTGTGTGTATCTTTTGTAGGAAAACTACAGGTGAGGGAGTATTACGAGCTCAGCCGAAGCTTGTAAACATTTATGAGCAGGGAAAACACTCCTAAACTTGTATATGACTCCGAAGTTGAAAGGACCTTCCGATGAAAAAATCGATCTAATCGTCGTCGTAGGCAATAACTACTCAGACAACAGACCAGGTAATAACAAATGGCGGACGAACAAGCGAATCATAACTTAGCTCAACAGCTAGTCCATGCTGCGCAAAATTCTATCATAATGGCAAACAGTAGTACGCGTCCCATGCGGGATTATGCATCTCCTGGGTTGTATGATTTCTCACCAGGGATCATATATCCAACGCCAAACGGGATAAGATTTGAGATGAAATCTGTGATGTTACAAATGCTCCAAACACCTATACAATTTGGGGGTGCTCGGGGAGAAGACCCTCACGCCCACATGAAATGTTTCCTAGAGACGTGCAACTCGTTTGTGATTCCTGGAATCACTCTAGAAGCTATCAGGAAATCTTTATTCCCATATTCTCTGCGTGACGACGCAAAGCAATGGGTAAGTTCTTTGGAGCCTGGAGAAATCATGACCTGGGAAAAGTTGGTGGAGAAATTCATGTAGAAATACTTCCCACCCGCCACAAACGCAAGGATGCGGAGAGAGATCATGAACTTCGAGCAGGAAGAATTTGAAACCTTGAGTGCCACATGGGAACGCTTTAAAGGATTAGTCAAGAATTGCCCCAATCACAGATTACCATTAAACATCCAAATGGAGACCTTCTATGGCGGATTAAATAGAGCCTCTCAAATGGTAGCCGACGCCGCTGCAGCTGGCAGTATCATGGACAAATCTTATAATGAAGCTAAGGAAATACTGGACCACATAGCCAAGCATAATATGGAATGGGTGGATGACACTTACGACGCAAGAGTAGGAAGGAAGAGGCGATCTCAGATTGTGAATTCTAATGACTCTAACGCAATAGCCATGCTCTATGCATAAACGGCTACTATGACAAATCTTTTGCAGAATATGTCATTAGGGAATGCATCAAACCCGCAAAAGGTAAATCAGGTAGAAACATTCGTACAACCCATGGGTAGCTGTGTGGGTATTGGAGATCCCCATTCCTACTCTGATTGCCCACAAAATTCGCAAATAGTATGCTTTATTAAAAATAACCCAGTCTCAAACACCTATAATCTCGTATGGAGAACCCATCTAAATTTCTCTTGGGGCAGGTCATCAACAGAAGCAACACCAACCAGGCATAAACCAGCAGCAAATGTAAGAACCGCCGCCTAGATTCTAGCCAACACAGCAGCCGCACCAACAATCCTTTAATAGAGGATTTCATGCATCGAGTTCAGCATCTCCGTTTGAAAACCTCTTAAAGGAATATATCGCCTAGAACGACGCATTGCTAAAAAGCCGAGTGTCTTCCATCAGAAATCTGGAGATACAGGTGGGGCAGATTGCCAGTGAGTTGAAGAATTGGAAGCCAGGAGTCTTGCCCAGCAACATGGAAACCCCAAGGAATAACCACGGAGCAATAGAGTTGACGCGGGAGGATGGCACAAATACGTTAAAGGTAAATGGGCAAAAAGTGAAACCCTCCTTTGAAAATGGTGTAGAATGACAGAAGTCATCCCTCGTATTATGCGAAGCGAATTGAGGCTTGCGTCAAAGCATTCGCATCGACACCTATTCCATGGACGCTTCTTCTACCTTCATATCTTTTGCATGATGTATTTTATGACTGCGTTTGTGTTTTCTCCGATTGTTTGCTTGTCTTTGCATTATGCTTTAAGTTGATTAATGATTGTTATTGCTTTCTTATTTAAGAGATTTATTTAATTTTTAAAAAAATTATGTACAACCGAAAGAAGCTTAGGATGGGAATAAAACTAACGCATTGGACTTAAGCCAACGTATGGCCCAAACCGAAAGGACACATCTCGAAAGCATAAAGCACTCGATTGCCAAAAAACCCTAGGCATGTCCTTTCGTCTGCATAATAAATGAAGATGTCAGGCACCACCTGACGTCACCTGTCTTCTCCCACAGACCTATAAAACGCACACTTTCGACATTTTCTCTTCTTCCACCTCCTTCAACCTTACTTCGTGAATACCTTTGTTCTTGAAGCTTCACTGCCCTTTGGATCAAGTCCAATACTCTGGTCAGCCTTCAGCAACAATGTCTTCAGCATCTGACAGCCAAAACCAAGCTCTAAGCTATGGAGGCGTATCGCCGGTAAGTTCCTTTTCATCTTCTTCCCCTTCAATGTCACCTCTTTCAAACCCTCGTCGAACCTCAAAAACTCCCTTTCTAACCAAGCCTTCACACAGCAAACCTTCCTCCATATCCCAGCAACCATCTCAATCGAAACCCATCGAAACTACCACAAATCCGAAATCATCTAAAACCCACCAAAAACCTAAAACCACCACCAAACCTAAATCCAAAACTCCCACCAAACCAAGGCGATAGTGCCTTTTTACCTCCGCAGCTACCGAAAAGCCCTACACACAGCCCGCCCCACCACCGTTTATTCCGAATATTACGTCGATGGGTGCAATGCATGACCCTATTCCCACCCATCTCCACACCACACCATCGCCCGTCATGCGTCCACTTCCCCCATTATCCATCCAACCCTTGGCCACCATTTACGCCATTAAAGCGAAAGGAGCTAGCCAACCCCTTCAGCCGCCTTCACTCATTATCATTTCATCTTCCGAGTCCCCACATACCACATGCAGCACCCCACCAATCACACCCGCCAGACCTAGCTCTGATAGTCCTGCGTTAGAGCAAAATAGTTGGAACTTGTCGAATTGGCTCGAAGAGACAAGCAAGAAGTTTTTGGAGCAATTTGGCAAGTTTGAATGAGAGCCAAGTCGAAGAGGAACAAGTGATGCATCCTAACCCAACCAACGCATCACTTGAAATTGATGAAGTGACGTGTTATGCGATGATGCTTGAAGCAGAGTTGGAAGAAGAAGAAGAGAGAGAAAGGGAAGTTGGCCCGGACGCATCGCAATCTCGCCAATCTGACGCGGATGAAGGGCCATCAAAAGGAAAGAGAATGATGAGAAAAAGAAAATTAATTTTGGAGGACGAAGAAGAGTCGTTCGCATCTGGTCCTGAGGGTGCAACGCATGTGAGCTGCTCAAGGTCTAAAGTGTTGGAAAAGGAATTGCAGCTGTACCAGCCTGAACGACAGGGGCGAAGGAAGTCTGCCCTCCAAAAAGAGTTGGAAAATGAATTAAAGGAGCTGGCACAAGAAGCCAAAGCATATAAGGCAGGCAAATGCAAGGTAACCGCTACGTTACCTAAACAGACAAAATGGAGGAAGCGCCAATTTAGTGACATCCTTGCCGAGAAGGGCTTCTTCCCCGAACGCAACCCATTGCCACCATATATAACCGAAATTGTGGATGTAATGGGTTGGGGTCAACTATGTGTTGGGCACACGAGAATTTGGCTCAACCTTGTCTGCCAATTTTATAGCAGTGAGTTTGATATGAAGAAAAATACGACGTTCGTTGATGGTGTTTCTGTGCGCTTCTCAGTCGATAAAATTAATGAAGTGTTTAATATTGCAAGAAACACGAACACGGAGGGAAATCGCATCTTGGAACATCCAACTTCAAGCCAGATAGAAGATACGATAAGAATAATGGCCAAACCTTGAAGCACATGGTAAACATTAAGAAGTGGAGTAATGATCTTAGCATCCAGGAATCTGAAACCAGACGAAAATTATGGTATTACTTGATTAAGACAAGTATCATGCCTATAACGCATGATGAAACATTATCAAGAGAATGCGTCCTAGCCACTTACTGTATCATGCAGCGCATTCCTCTAGACGTAGGGAGGATAATAATGGACCAGATCAAAGCCATTAAAGCAAAACCACGAGGACAAATTTACTTCCCTCGGCTGATCTGTGCGTTGTGTGAACGCGGGGGCATCCCTCTAGGGGATGATTATGAGGAAATCGATGGTCTGATGGATATCAAGTTAATCAGGCATTTGCTTTGCGGTTCACTGTACCAGCCTGCCCTACCTCGCAAGGACTCGGCAGCCCGATCTCGACCCTCTTAATGCATCCCCAAAAGAAGACATGTCCGAGTAAATGAACACAGCGATGAGGCTTCTAAAAATGAAGATTACAAAGCGAAGTATGCATTTACTGATGAAGAAGTGCGGCCAGACTTAAACATCCATCTCCCAAACTCACCTTTGGCCCCGCAAGAAGGGATTCTTGATCCAATGCGGCACGAGACTACCAATTTAGATCAAGAAATCCCTAGTCCCTTTCCTTCCCCCTTACCAGCTCTAATTCCAACTTTTCTACCTCCTCCAATTATTTTTGAACCAACTGGGTTAGGGTCAAGCAACGCAGGAAATCTTGAACACCGAGTTGAAAGAGCCGAAGAGCCAACACCGCAACAACCACACATCGATTTTAACAAGTTGAAAAATTTCATTAGCAATCAACTCAGACCACTGGCTGCATCCATTGAAACACTTCAACAGCTAAATAGGGTTCTAAAGGATTACATGCGACAGCAATCAAGAAGAATGCAGGACCAGTTCGTCCATACAACGTAGTATATTAATCAGGTCCTGGTTGGAATTTTTGCCTTGCCATCGCTACCTGCCCACCTAAGGAACCCTCTGCGCTTTATAGATGAAGACTTTGCAGAAGAACGCGGGGATGACGCACTAGCACAATAAGTTTGGGGGTGTTGGTTATTTTGTATTTTGTATTTTTTTTGTTTCTTTTGATCTTTTGTATTTGTTTGTTATGTTTGTTTATTCCATTACTGAGTTATCCAATGAAATGAATGAAATTTCTATCATTTTTCATCTTTGCATTTGTCCTTAGTATACCTTTTTGTTCTTTAGCTATTTTTTCTCGTCTTGTGCATTATTTTACCTCAATGATATTAGTAATATGAAATTTATAAGTACAGAGTAGGCGTTAGGAAAATCAACAAAGCTTGAACTTTTTTAAAAAGCCTACATGTTTTCTTTCTAACGCATGCCAACTCTAAATCAAAGCTCCTTTCTAAATTCTCAAAGCCTTTTCAAAATTTTGTTTCTCTTTTAGCAATGAGGATTTAGCTTATCTCCAAAATTTGGGGGTGAGGGAAATCCGAGTTAAGACGCATTCATTGAGTACATCAAAATGAAAGGAAACAAAATAAAAAGATGTTAAACATAAACTCCTCTGTCAATACTATAAAAGACAACCTCAAATTGGCATGACTTAAAAATTGGAACAGGCACTTAGTCGTAGTTGGATGCTCGCATGACACCATGAAGTTAAGTTTCCTAGATCAATGCGTCCCAAAACTCCGCTGTCTAGTTTAAAGAAGTTGTATCTTGAAAAGCATACATGCTAGATATGAGTTTAGTTGTGAAGGAATCTCACCCGTAGTTGGATGCTCGCATGACACCAGTGGGGGCAAGCCAAAACAAAAGTGGGATACCTGGAACAATGCATGGGTAACCCAAAATTCATACTTTTTCTTTTAACTGACATCTGTTTTAAAGAAAAAAAAAAAAAAGAGGAAAATCATTTAACGCATTGCTGGTTAAGAAAAAACGAGAATGTTTTAAGAAACTAAAGGAGTTGTTGACAAAAGTCTTGTTGCACCTGAAATAAAACATTCTTCCTTTTAGAAAAGAATCAACCTGTGTTACATTTTCCAAACTCCAGTCTTAAGCTTATAAGTGAATATGATGAGAGGTGAACCCTGCATACTAAAAGCAACGGAGATAGCAAACAATTATTTGGAAGAAATGTTCACCCAAATAGATTAGAAAATGACACATTCAACGTGTGAACTAGGGTCTACTTTGGAAGAAAGGAATATAGGTGTATTCTTTATGTACTTATATTTTTCATGTAATTGTATATTTTATGTATTCGTATTCATTATGTATTTATATGTTTCATGTAATTTTATATTTTATGTATTTGTATTCTTTATTTATCTATATTTGTCATGTAATTGTATATTTTATGTACTTGTATTCTTTATGTACTGATAACTTGTACAAATACAAGTTATTGTGGCTCAAAAGTTGGAACAAATAGGGTCTTTAATGATAAAATCTCATCATTTTTAGAGAAAACGCATGGAATTACTCGAACACTATCAAACTCATGTAAAAGAATGTTTATTGCTAAAATATTGCGACACTAACGCATGATATTGAAGGATCTCAACAAATATTCTAAGTGTCGCAGGTAAAGTCTAACGCATGAGGCATGCATCGAAGGGATTCAGCACAGGGAAGATTCATTGATTGAGGTTGTTTGTGTCAAATCACCACTTGCAAGCATGGGCATCTGCACCGGGCGGCATCTAAAAAGCATCTGATTGTTAGGCGGCTGACCAGGGTATGGAATTTAATGCTATCCATCATCAAGTTGGAGAAGTCTGACGCCTATAAATAAAAGAAATCCCACCAGATGAACGGATCTTTTAGCTCATTGCATAATTCTGAAATTTTAAGACTTTAAAGTTGTGCTGTGTTGACGAGAAGAACAAGATGGAAGAGAACCACCACCATCGTCGATCAAGGAGCGAAGAAAGTTGAGCGAGTAGTACATCCAAACATGGAAGCAACCTTGCGTTCATTACGTTAGTCTTTATTTTACCATCGACATGTGGGAGCACGGCCGATCATTGAGAGGTGTACGCCAAGAGAAGAGCAGAACAGTATTTGTACCTTCAATCCAATTAAGAACTTGCGTTGTTTATATTATTTGTCTTTCTCTTTCTTTTCTGTTCATAAGACTTGTCACCGCGTCCTAGGTCTTTGCATAACTTTCATAGCCAGCCTTAATCCCAGTATCTTGTACATGATGTCTGTATCTTGTATCATCTAGCTTAGGTTTATTGTATTTTTATCACATTTTTACTACTTTCCTTTATTTTATTGCAATTTATATACTTATACAAACTCATTTTTAAAGATTGAAAACTTGGTCGCATATATCATGAATGTACCACAATAACCTAAACCAGTCCCCGTGTTTGACCTCGGATCACACTGAGAAACTTGTGGTGGAATTACACTTGGTTCCATCGTAAGGAAACTTGTGACAACGCATGGCATACTACATGAACATCCATAATTAACGCATAACTAGAAGTAGTATCGCATCATTGTGAGCAATTTATATCATCAATACAAACCTGTTACAAGTTTATGGCGTCATTGTCGGGGAACGATTAATGGTTAATGTTGAATATTTTCATGTTATGTTCATGATAGATCTCTTTGTACTGACTGTTCACCGCGGAGAGCAGTCTGACGACTTGGGAGTGCTGGGGTGATCTGGTAACTCTAAGTGGACCTAGAGATCAAGTGTATTCTTTGTGCAGAGTTCATCGGACCTGAATTAATTGGTAAAGAAATATGGCTGATGAGAATATGGCACCTGCTGGAAACTAGAGGGGAGATTTGCCAGTGCAAGATCCAGGTTTTCTTGCTGCTGACCAGAACATCCCTATGAGGGAATATGCAGCGCCAGATTTCTATAATTTTTCAAGACCAGTAGTTGAGGGGAATGCAAGCTTTGAAATAAAACCTATCATGCTTCAAATGATTCAGAATATGGGACAATTCGGAGGATTATAGGGAGAAGACCCACACGCACATTTGACTAATTTTGCAGACATGTGTAGCGCATTCTCCATGCCTGGTGTAATGCAAGAAAGTCTTAAACTATATCTATTCCCGTACAAATTGCGGGATGAAGTAAAGAGGTGGGCTCAAGCATTAGAGCCATGTGAAATTCATAGATGGGAGCAGTTGGTTGATAGGTTCATGAACAGATTCTTCCCTCCATCTGTCAACGCAAAGAGGCGGAGGGAGGTTTTGAATTTCGAGCAAAAGGGTTATGAAACCCGCTTGGGTGCAATTCCGACAGTTAGTAAAGAACTGTCCGCATATTAGGATTCCTGATAGTATTTTGATGGAAACCTTTTACAATGGCCTGGACTCATCAATGCAAGCAGTTGTCGACTCCTCCACAGAGGGGGGATTAATGAATAAGTCATATACGGAAGAAAAAAACATATTGGATCACATATTGCGACATTCTGACGAATGGATTGATACTGGGCTTGAGGTAAGATGTCTAGAGCCAAAAAAAGTAGAAAGGGCCGATGCGCCAAGGAACACAATGAGCACATTGGTCGAGCAAATGACCACGATGACATCGCTCCTCCATACAGTGGCTAATCAGTAGAGAACTCTTTCCCAAAGAACAACGCAAGTTAATGCGGTGACTCATACGATTGCTATGGATTGCACTCAATGGGAAGAGGTACATCCAGTAGACGTTTTCCGATGGAGTCAACAACTCATATATGCTATGTATGATGAAGCATTGGGCAACAACCACAACCCTGGTTGGGGGGGTCACCCAATTCTTGGTTTGGATGAGAATTTCAATTTAGTTATCAAAAGGATCGAGGCATCCCTCCGGTTTTCACTAATCCGGACTTTCTTCGCCAGCTACACATTAATATTCCCTTGATAGAAGCATTAAAGTAGATACCGAGTTATGTGAAATTGCTCAAGGATATTCTCGCAAACAAGAGAAAGATTGGGGAAAATGAAACAATTGCACTAACATATGAGTGTAGTGCCTTGTTTCAAAACAATCTCCTTACTAAAATGAAGGATCCTGGGACTTTTACGTTGCCCTGCACCATAAGAGGGAAGATGGTCGGAAACGCGCGGTGTGATTTAGGGGCAAGCATAAATTTGATGCCCTTGTCAATTTTTAAGAAGTTGGACATCGACGAAGCAATGCCAACCATGATCACATTACAGCTAGCTGATAGATCAATAAAGCTTACGGAGGCAAGATAGAAGGTGTTCTCATGCAAGTGGACAAGTTTATCTTCCCAGCAGACTTTGTTATACTGGATTATGAGGCCGATAGAGAAATTCCTATCATTCTGGGACACCTATTTCTCGCCACAAGATGGGCGTTATATGATGTGCAGAAATGAGAGTTTACCATCCAGGTAGATGATCAAGAAGTAAAATTCAACGTACTCAATGCGTTAAAGTACCCAGGAGATATAGAGAACTGCCAATATATCGAAGAGTTGTGGGGAGAATAGCGGCATGAACCCCTAAAGAAAATGGAGAAGGAGGACTTTGAAATCGACACAATGTTAGAGGAGGATTGCGCTGCAATTCATGCAGAATCTAATTTTGAACCACTCAAGATATCTGAAAGGACATCGCAGCGCATCAAGCCATCTTTAGAAAAGCCACCTGTGTTAGAGTTAAAGCCATTGTCGGTGCACCTAAAGTATGCTCTCACACGGATCCTAAGAAATAACGCAAAAGCCTTAGGATGGACCTTGTCAGACATTCGAGGAATCAGTAAAATAGAAAGATAAAGCCGCTTGAACCCTGCCATGAAGGAGGTTGTAAAGAAGGAAACAGTAAAATGGCTGGACGCCGGTGTCATCTACTCGATATCTAATAGCAGTTGGATGAGCCCAGTACAATGTGAGCCGAAGAAAGGAGGGATGACAGTCACTAATGACAATAATGAATTGGTTCCGCAAGGAAAACTACGGGGTGGAGAATCTACATGGACTATCGCAAGCTGAATTTGGCCACTAAAAAGGACCACTTTCCACTCCCATTCATTGATCAGATGTTAGATAGACTTGCTAGGAATGAATTTTTATGTTTTCTTGATGTGTAGTCAGGGTATAACCAAATAGCAATTATGCCGGAGGACTAAGACAAGACGACCTTCACGTGCCCATTTGGTAAGTTCGCATTCCGACACATGCCATTTGGACTCTGTAATGCACCAGGCACTTTCCAATAATGCATGATGGCAATATTTTCAGATTACTTGGAGGAGTCATTCGAGGTATTCATGGATGATTTCTCAGTCTTCGGCAGTAATTATGACTCCTGTTTAACTAACCTCGAAAAAGTCTTAAAGAGATGCGTGGCAACAAATCTTGTTTTGAACTGGGAGAAATGCCACTTTATGGTGGAGGAAGGAATAGTTATGGGTCACAAAATCTCCAAGGTAGGATTGGAAGTCATTCAGGCAAAAATCGACGCAATTTCCAAATTACCCCCACCTATGAATGTAAAGATACTTAGGAGCTTTCTGGGACATGCAGGATTTTATAGAAGATTTATTCGCAACTTCTCCCAGATCGCAAGACCTTTAAGTGCACTTCTAGAAGTTGACCGCGAGTATAATTTCGTTGACGACTGCACCAAAGCATTTAACATCTTGAAAGAGGCACTAATCTCCACACCAATTTTGACTGCGCCCAATTAGACGCAACCATTTGCATTAATGTGTGATGCTAGCGGATATGTTGTGGGCGCAGTTTTGAATCAGCAACGGGAAAATGTGTTGCATCCTATTTATTATGTGAGCAAAACACTGAACGACACACAGGAGAACTATACGACCACAGAAAAAGAAATGCTCGCAGTGGTATTTGCACTAGAAAAGTTCCGAAAATAATTAATCGGAAAAAAGGTTGTGGTATATATGGATCATTCTGCGATTAAATATCTAATGACAAAGAAGGATGCAAAACCGAGGTTGATACGGTGGGTGTTGCTCTTGCAAGAGTTTGACCTAGAAATCAAAGACCTAAAGGGCACCGAGAACCAAATCGCAGATCATTTGTCAAGATTGGAAAATTGCGAGGTTCAAGGGACAGAAAAAGATATTGAGGAAAGATTCCCCGATGAGCTGCTAATGGCAGTAGACATTAATGTTCCCTGGTATGCAGACATAGTAAACTTCCTAGTTTGCGGTCAACTACCGGATGATTATACATACCAGCAGAAGAAGAAACTAAGACATGACGCCAAATTTTATTTCTGGGATGATCCATTCCTCTATCAACAAGGACCTGATCATATAATACGTTGATGTGTTCCTGAGGATGAAGCCAAACACATTTTAGAACTCTGTCATAAATCCCCATACGAAGGATATTTTGGAGGGCAAACGATGGCAGCAAAAGTCTTGTAGTGTGACTACTTTTGGCCAACACTGTTTAAAGATGCCCATGCCCAGATTGTGCAATGCGACAGGTGTCAAAGGACGGAGAATATGTCTAAAAGAAATGAAATGCCATTGACGTCAATCTTAGAAGTTGAATTATTTGATGTTTGGGGAATTGACTTCATGGGCCCGTTTCCACCATCTGAAGGTCATCAATATACTATGGTTGCAGTTGATTATGTATGGAAATGGGTTGAGGCCATCGCATGTGCCAAGAATGACGCGGCCACTGTGGTGAAGTTTCTGAAGAAAAACATTTTTGCTCGATATGGGACACCACGACCTTAATCAGCAATGAGGGCTCTCACTTTATCAACCGCATAATTGCTAACCTATTGACTAAATTCAACATCAGCCATCGAGTTGCAACTGCTTATCACCCACAGACTAATGGGCAGGCATAGATTTCTAACAGAGAAATCAAAACTATCATTAAGAAGGTAGTTAATACTGTCAGGAGCGATTGGTCACCCAAACTTGATGAGGCACTATGGGCTTATAGGACTGTCTACAAAACACCAATTGGCAAGTCCCCGTACGCCCTGGTCTTTGGAAAAGCTTATCATCTGCTGCTTGAGTTGGAACATAAGGGGATGTAGGCATACAAGAAGCTGAAGTTTGATTTAGCCAGTTGGGGGAAAGTCCGGAAGCTTCAATTGAATCAGGTTGTCGAATGGCGAAAGGATGCCTATGACAATGCTAAGATATATAAGGAGAAAACGAAGAAATGGCACGATGACCGCATCAATGACTGAACATGCACCGAAGGTCAACATGTATTATTATTTAATGCACGTTTGTGACTGTTCCCAGGAAAGTTGAACTCTCGTTGGTCGGGGCCATTCCGAATCAAGACAATCTTTCCTCACGGCGTAGTGAATTAACAACTTTATACGGGAGCAGTGCATTCAAAGTCAATGGTCAGCGGATCAAACCCTATTATGGGCAAGCAGGATTAAACCACTTGCAGGGTAAGCAACTGCAGTAACTCTAAGAACTTCTTTCAATCGACCTTCCTATTTATGTTTTCTTGCTTTCTTTACCGCTTTCTTTTACCATTTTCTTACTTCTATAATTAATGTGTAGTAGGATTATTCTTTTATGTTTTGGCAATTTAATTTCGCATATGTTTCCATACTTTAAATGTAGTAGCACCAATCATATAATTTTGTGAATGACGGGATGAATCACCGTAAGGTCTTTTCGACTTGCGTTTTTGATGAATTATGAAGAGAGGAAAATAAACTGGTATGTATAAGAGGATGGGTGTAGTAAGTGAAATCAAGAGAAGCTATGCGTCTAGTACACCCAAATACATTACGGTGAGGGGTGTGTTGCGCACGTATATGTCCTTTGCCCAGCCTTAATTCAACACACTATGTTGAGGTATCCTCTAAAAATGTGTTTAGTTAAGGGGTATGTTGTGGGGATGTATGTGTGTTGCCCGTCCTCGGCAAAAATGTATCTGTGTTTATTGGAAGCATGGTGTGAATTTTAAATCATGCACCTTTCTGAGTCAAATTTGTAAGATAAACAAATTCTTTGGCTCTTAGAAAATTTTTTGTAATGCGTTCATTTGTAATATATTTGTATACTTTGTTAATAGTCAATACAATCAGAGTATATATTCACTCTACTTTTTGCCTGTGCCTCATTCTTTATCTTCCTTTGTTAATTTTATTAACATTCTTAATCTTTTATTTTTACGATCTTCATTGCGTTGCTATGATGTATTATATGTTTACACTTCGAAACATTTCCCATTCTTAGTAAATTCTGACTAACACTTAGTTAACTCTTAGTTTAGCAGTACTTTACCTTTTATCTTTCAAAGTTCTGCTCAAATCTTCTTTTTAAAATTTTCTTTTAAGTGTTTGTCTAGTCTATCCAAACAACACAATGAGGACCTTGCTCATCTTTAAATTTGGGGGTGAGGAAGGTCTGAGCAGATAATATCAAGAATATGCAGTATTTAAGAAAATGCGTCCATTTTCCATTTTCATTAAAAAAAAAATTATGCAAAACTTTAATGTCGGCGCAAGGGAAAATTTCAAAACTGTTCCCAACCTGATAAGAGTTTAGTTGTGAAAGGAGCATGCTTGTAGTTGGATGTTCGTATGACACTCGTAGAAGCAAGCCAAAACGAAGGTGGGTTTCCAAGAACAACGTAGTATAAAAAAAAAGAGAAAAATAAAAAGAGTGCAAGGGACAACTCCTCTGATTATCATGAGTTAAAGTTGAAACTGGCACACAACTGTAGTTGGATGTTCGCATGACACCCGTAGGGACAAGCCAAAACGAAGAGTGTAACCATGATCAACTGTCTCTAAGTGAATAAATGACGTAAAGTTTTTCTCACCGCATATAGATACATCAAGTTGTTTTGACAAAGAAGAGATAAACATTCTATTTTGAAAATTAGAAAAGTGTCTTTGAGCAGAATTTTGTTACATAGAAGAATAAAGTAGGGTTGGCTAAGAATTAGCAAGGATAGAAGGAAAGTGCAATGTCAAGTAATGTGCCTAAGTGTAACATTCGAAGCAACCAATCATCGCAGAAATATAGGATAGGAATCGAGCATGATTGCCTTAGTAGAAGATATGCTTGAGGACAAGCATATATCTAAATTTGGGGGTGTGATAACTTGTAGAAATACAAGTTATTTATGCCACCTTATCTAGATATTACGGCCAAAAGTTAGTAATTATGTGCCAATTGTATAAAAATTAGCCTAGTATTGCAATAATTATAAATGTTTGTGATTACACCCACTAACACCAAAAAGATGGAAGACAAGCCGAACTTTACTCTATTTTGCAGGAGACCAAGTCACCGCTTGCGCTCAAGGCTCATGAGAGACTAATCAACGTATCTTTGTCACATTGCGCCTATCAATCAACAATGAAGAGACAATTACAGCAATGATGGCGCAATGCGACAGTCGATCCAAAAGCTGTGCTTCAACCGCATGCGGTAATAAAAACAAACACCGCATGCAAACCTATAATCAAAAGATGCAGCTGAGCAACGCAAGAGCGGAGGATTGAGACACGTGTACAACTAACGGTTGTGCATAATTGACGGTCTGATTGCATAACAGAAGGAATAATATCCCTCCATCTTCAGAATTACCATAACCATGAGTGGGGACCACAAGGCCGGAGTCAAAGATCTGCACCTATAAATACCCCATTGATTTCAAAGAAAAGGGATGCTACTTGATACGGGGCTAAGTGCTGCTAGATTGTAGAGAAAAGGCTGAGTTGAGTGCTTAAGAGAAAAAATCCAAGAAGAAGACAAGATAAGGCCGGGAGGTGAATCTCAGACCCAACCTACAAAACACTCGATCGAAAGGTCTTTGCAAAGATCCCTGCTACCGGTAGAGCAAGCCTGAGAGGAAAGCTCTTCCTACCATCAAATCCATCATATCCGGCAAGCAGATCTTAATTAAATTTGTGCCAAGACATTGGCACTTGTTTGTATCTGTTCTACCTCCCTTTCATTGTGTATTTCATATTTTCTTTATCTCTTCATTCACACACCATGTATCAAACTCTTAGTAGAAATATTAAATGTTTCGATAAATTCCATTTACCATTCTCTGTCTATTTCCATTCACTCAGCAATCACTTTCTCCATGATATCCTCTTAATCCCCTGATGAGAAATATGAATCACTAAGAACTTAATCTGTATTAAATATATAAAATACGTTTAGCTAAAGCATGTTAGACGAAATCTTCACCTGTGAGAGCAGAACTGAAGGTGTTATTCTGATCTATCGAAAGAAATTCAGAAGAATGCATTAACTAAAGCGAGTAGTACATCCAAACATGGAAGCAACCTTGCGTTCATTACGTTAGTCTCTGTTTTACCACCGACATGTGGGAGCACGGCTGATCACTGATAGGTGTACGCCAAGAGAAGAGCTGAACAGTATTTGTACATTCAATCCAATTAAGAACTTGCGTTGTTTGTATTATTTGTCTTTCTCTTTCTTTTCTGTTCACAAGACTTGTCACTGCATCCCAGGTCTTTGATAACTTTCACAGCCAGCCTTAATCCCAGCATCTTGTACATGAAGTCTGTATCTTGTATCATCTAGCTTAGGTTTATTGTATTTTTATGTTTTTATCACATCTTTACTATTTTCCTTTATTTTATTGCAATTTATATACTTATACAAACTCATTTTTAAAGATTGAAAACTTGGTCGTATATATCATGAACATACCATAATAACCTAAACCAGTCCCCATGTTCGACCTCGAATCACATCGAAAAACATGCGGTGGAATTGCATTTGGTTCCATCGTAAGGAAACTTGTGACAACGTAAGGCATACTACATGAACATCCATAATTAACGCATAACTAGAAGTAGTATCGCATTATTGTGAGCAATTTATATCATCAATACAAACCCGTTACAATAGTTCTTCCACTGTAGTGTTGAATTGTCGGAGAAGAGAGGCGACTGCACAACATACTATCCCATTTGATCATCGCATTATTCCATATGTTCAGTAGGCAGGTTTTCTTGGGGTTGCATAAATTGGTTTTATCCAGCTTGATTAGCACCTTATTACTACTCTAGTTGAGCGTTTGAGACCAGAAACCCACACATTTCACCTGCCTTGTAGGGAATGTATGATTACGCTGCAGAATGTTGCCATAAAATTTGGGTTATAAGTGGACGGGCAACCATTGACAGGTTCACTATGGTATGACTAGAAGAATGTTTGTGAAGAGCTCTGAGGCATTCTACCAGAGGATCTGAAGGAATCAAATTGAGTATCCCCTAGTTGGCGTCCCAATTTCCAGAATTACCTCCTAATGCTGACGACATTAGCGTACGTAGGTATGCACGAGCATACATCCTGCAACTTATTAGAGGATTTTTTTTTTTTTGCTGACAAGTCAAATACTCTAGTGCATCTCATGTTCCTCCCACTATTGTATGATTTCGAGCATGCTGATATGTACTCGTGGGGCTTCCAATGCACAAGCGTTGGAAATAATGGGGCCACTAATACTATTACAAGTATGGACTTATGATCGATTTCCAATTATAGCACCACAAGTCTAGCTACATGTCATTGATCATCGTCCACTTAGTACTAGGTATTATTTCATTTATATATTTATTTCGTCTCCATTTTATGTAAGAATATAAATTAATTGTATTTTTTATAATTTTAGACGGAGTGGTGTATCAGCTGCCTCTGAACAGTCAGCAAATATGTTACTTGTGTACAGAAAAATATTTGACATGTTGATGCACAATCAGGTAGTAAATATATATATAAATGAATATTTAAAACATTTTACTTGTATACTTATTATTTTTTTTTTGTCAGATTATTTGGACGCCATACACACAACAGATTTGGTCATCTTTACCTGATTATTATCGTGATGGTGAAGACATTCGGTTGACCGTTAGCCCTCTTATATGCTTCCATAGAGTAGAGTTCCATCATCTAGATCGTGTGTTGAGACAGTTTGATCTGCGACAAATGACACCTTCGTTGTCCTATACACTCCCAGCACTACACCAGATCAATTTGAGAGGTAAGCACGACCAAGATTGGCATCGAATCCATGTGGAATATTTATCTTACTGGCATGGACGACATGATCGTTGTGCATAGGGAGAATTAACAAATGGGTCAGCTATATCAGACGACTACTTTTCCTGGTACAATTCGATCATGAGACGATTTATCACATTTGACGACACTTATTATTACTGCACGGTAAGAGATTTAAAATCAGACATTTTCCATATATATGATATGAATATTGTTTAATATTTATTTTTTTTTATTGTACAAAATAATTTTTTCGGCGATGTTCCAATATTCAGTGCTGAACAACTTACCAGAATTGGGTTCAATGTGTCAGCAAACATTGGTCAACATAGAAGGTATTATTTAACAAACAAGACGACTCAATGTTTCTGACACCGATCGAAGACGTATTCGTTGTAGACGACAGCAACAACAAGGTGAACCTAATTTAGAGGGACACGAAGACAACCCCCATAAGGGGTAAGGGCTAGGGGGGTCGTTTTTAAATTTCATGTAAACTTTCTGTTCTCACGAAATTTCAAGAGAAATTTATTTCGTGGAACTTGAACTTTATATTTGTATTAATTTTGTGGAAAGCTAGCACAATCTCTAATACATAGTATTTGATGCTATTAAAATAAACTATAATCTTTGAGTTGCTTGATTTTCTTGAACGATTGACCTTTGGGTTTATTGATCTTCTTGGTTGATCGGCCTTTGGGCTTGTTGATCTTCTTGAACGATCGACCTTTGAGCTTATTGATCTTCTTGGACAATCGACCTTTGGGCTTATTGATTTTCTTGGACGATCGGCCTTTGGGCTTGTTGATCTTGTTGAATGATCGGCCTTTGGGCTTGTTGATCTTCTTGGAGGATTATTGTTCGCACGAGACCTCTGGAGAAACTTGTTTCGTGGAGTTGAACTTAAGTTGCCATTGATGTTGATGTTACTTTGATGCGATGTGGTTCAATCTCTAGTGTTTGATTGTCACACCCCACCTCAGATCACCCTCTTAGCCTAGAGAGGGTTGTGACTGCAGCAGTTATCAACCCTTAGGCTGACACTTACTGCCTAAAAACTCTTGCAGAATAACTCTGATACCAAATACAAATTATATGCAACGGACGGCTGTAGGCCCACAATTTATTAACTTAGAAACTTAATATGTTTAGAGTATTTACAACATTAGATTTACAAGTCCCAAAACCCACAAACCCTAGTCCCTATATGAACAATAGTAACATGTGTACAATATTAACAGTAACCACCTAGCAAACGGTTACAAGTCTTTTGGTCCTTTAGTGGCAGAGCAGATACTGAGCTGTCTTCAGAGAATTTGACCGCTACCTGGGGGGGGGGGGGGGGGGAACAAAAACATTTGAAAACGGGGTGAGCTTACGCCCAGTGAGTGACCGAGAAAACATAGTAAATTCTCATGCATAATTTCAGAAAATAGTTTTATCTGAAATATAAACTTTTGCAGCATAAATATTTTCCAAGCGTAATGTATATAAAACGGTTTTAAACATAAAACAGTAAAATCATTTCTCAAATCAAAGTACTGTATATCTGGTAAAATAATCCCAACACCAACTACTAGTCCAGAGAGAACCCTTTTGCTCAATCTCTGACTTTATTCACCTGTGGCCACATTAAGTACCTTCACATATTAGGTACTATTGCTCAGATACCTTCTCCTTGTACTTCAGTATCGAGCTACTAGGATACCTTCTCCAACGTACTTCAGTATCCCGTTGGCTTGGTACCTTCTCAAACGTACTTCAGTACCAATAGATACCTTCTCCTAGTACTTCAGTATCTAGTTGGGTGGATGCCTTCTCCTTGTACTTCAGCATTGCATTTTACAAAAACTATTTATAAACAACTTTTCTCTTTAAAGTATGCACAGTATAACACATATACAACATAGCTTTAAAGATGGTAACGCATGGTGGATAAAATCAATACATATACATATGTAAATAGTTTTTCAAGTATATGCATGCGTTCAAATCACAATTCAAACTTGCTTGGAAACCACTTTATAAAACTAGTAGGCATGAGAATTATTTTCGCAAACATGCTTTCTGTAAAACGTTTGTAATCAAAATAGTTTTAAAACGTTTTAGTTCGAAAACATTTTAGCCACTCACCTCGTACTCTTAGGAACGTTTCACTCTAGTAGCTCCTCGGGACCCTTTTTCACCCCTAGAATCCAGATTTAATTTCAACTTAGATTACTTATAGTTCAGAACCTTATTTGGAAATACTTCCTTCTACAAACTTATTCTAAAATGTCTTAGAAATCTTACCCTAAACTTTCATCTCAGAATATCTCATGGTTTGGCTGGAATCTCAAAATCTTCAAGACTGGCCCAGACTGATCTGACAATCTGCCCCTTCTACCTTATTCTCAACCTCCAGCACAGTTCCTTTGAGTCTTTTCCTTTGGCAGCCCTACTCTAAAAACTAGACTTTCAGAGCTTTCCGATGGCTTTGGAATCACTCCAAACGCACGAGTATATTGGAAGATCTCCTCGTCCAAAATTGACACATTCATCTGAACCCTCACTGCCCTCTACTTTCTCTACGAAATTTATGATTTTTGTGTGATTTGAAAATGAAATCCCAACTCTCTATTTATAGGAATTCAAATTGCTCGTGGGATTGATAGCACCTACTTGGTTGCATGGCCAAATGTTTAATCCTCCCTTTATCAACGTCAGCTGACTTTACCTTGGTTCAATGTGTTCTTCCTAAACGCATCTAACACAGTTTCTTAGGGTTTAAGAATTTCTCTTAATCGGACAACTAAATTTTAATTGACGTTTGCCCTTATGTCTTCAAGCTTTGTTTGTATTCAAATTAGGGTTTTTACATACATAATCCACCCCAATGCGTCCAAATACATTGCCCAGAAGCTTGCTCGGCCGTTCAATGCATAGGTGAAGCATGGGCGTGACGTTCGAATCGGAAAAAGCAAGGCTAACACATAGGCGCTCTCGCTCTTTCCGCTCTCGGCAGTGTCGCTCACTCCACTCTCGGAAGTGTCACTCTCTCCCACTTTCTCGCTGGTCTCACTCTCTTCACTCTCGCTCTCTTCAGTAATCTCGCTGGTCAGCTCTCTCCAATCTCGCTCTCTCCCTCGCTCTCTCCAGCTTCCTCTCCAACTTTTCTCTCCACTCACGCTCTCTCCAGCTTTCTCGCTGGTCTCGCTCTCTCCAGCTCTCTCACTGGTCTCGCTTTCTCCCATCTTCTATCCAATCTTGCTCTCTCTCATTTCCTCTCCAATCTTGCTGGTCTCGATCCCAATGATCTCGATCTCTCCATCTTTCTCTCCAAGTTTTCTCTCCAATATTTAGCTACTGTGACAAATGTTCCCCGTATATATTTTTTTTTTACCCGTTTACTCACCACTTAATGATATTTTTACACGGATCTTTCAGGATAATTCCAAAATAATATTTTCTATATTTTCCCTTAATTCCTTACTCCGTACTTCACCTAATTTTTCATACTTAGCCGTATTCTTCCCCGAATTTTCCAAACTCAATCTTCATATTATTCCACATTAATTCCACATACATAATTTCTATATTTATTCCTACTTAATATTTTTCCGCAAGTTTTCCAATATTATTTTCTCCTTTCAAATCTCCATTCCTTCTTTCACCATCACACTAACTATTTTCAACAACCTATTTATTATACAAATTTCATTGCAATTTTACCAATTAAAGCTCAACTTAAATTATTCAAGGAAAATCTACTTAACACTTAGAAATTTCCTTTCCCTTAACTTAGGATTTATCTTTCACTTAGTTAATTCCTTTTTATCATTTGCTTAAGTAAGGGGAATAGAAATTCGGGTTTCACATTGATCCTCTGATTCTCTCCCGATTGAATGCATATGCTTGATGTATAGAAGCAAGGCGTGTGGATGTTCTTGAGCTTCGAGTCTTGGAAGAATGCTTGTATCTTCAAAGGACTTTAGTCTTCAAACGTATTCAGAATGCTTGTATCTTCAAAAGACTTCAACCTTCAGAATGTTTATATCTTCAAAGGACTTCAGTCTTCAAGCATGGTCAGAATGCTTGTATCTTCAAATGACTTCAGTCTTCAAAAGGCTTGTATCTTCAAAGGACTTCAATCTTCAGAATGCTTGTATCTTCAAAGGACTTCAGTCTTCGAGCGTGGTCAGCTTCAGGAGTAAAATAGTCTTCTAATTATAGAGAATTCTCTCTAAGATTTCTGGAATGCAGAATTGCTGATCCCTCCAAATGAGGAGAGTTTTTCTATTTATAGAGTTTATAGGTGGGCTTGGGCTCGGTTGATCCATGGGTCTGGCCTTTGGGCCCAATTAGTTGGACTTGTGCTTAGTTGGTCTGTGGTCTGGGCCCAATTAATCGGATTTAGACCTGATTTGACATTTGGGTCAAATTCAACCTATTTTCGGGCTTAGTTGGACTTTGACCCAAAAATATCAAATTTGGCCAAATTAATCTTATCTAATTCAACGGTCTTGATAAAAACACGAGGCGTCATCGAAATTTGTCTTCAACTTCAATTTAGAACATATGTCAACTCCTAATTGAGCCCAAATTTAATGATTTAAAATTTCGTCCTTAATTTAGTAAATGACATGACAACTTGTGATTGGTCCAAAATTTCTCATTCAACACTTTCATTTTCAAATTGTAAATTAAAGAACTAATTATAAATATTCTTTAATATCATGACATTTTTTTTAATATGAGTGCAAGATGTTTTCATTGTAGATTAAATATATAATTAAGTTTAATAATGAAGGAATTTGTGGACCCATTCCTAAAGTTTTAATATTGTTGTACATCTACAATTAAAAAAAATAGTCAACACTTTAAAAAAAAAGATAAGCAAATTGTGGACCGGGTCCACGAGTTTGCATCTGAGTGGTCAACCAGTCAGCCGACGTGGTGTTGACTAGATTAAACGGTACTCGTGTACCCAGTACACGATTTCACTACCCAATTTTGTCAATAGTTTTCCAAAACACCTATTCTTAGAAAAAGTTTCCCTCCAACCCTATTTCTGTCATTATATTTTAAAAAAACATTATTTAAAAAAATTTCAAAAATATCACATTTTCAGAGCTTTTTTTCTTATTATTTTAAAAAAGAGAGATAAAATAACTTGTATTTCTACAAGTTATCACTAATAGTACCTATCACTGACTGTATCACTAAAAGTATATCACATTAGAAGGATATCATTGATACCATCTCTAAGTGATATCCTTAATAGACTACTATCAATGATATGAAGGTAATATTTCTACAAAATGATATTGTTCTTATTTGTTTTCAGTATAAATAGGGCAAAGAAAGAGAAAATTATTGGAAGGATAATTATCAACATCTGGAAAAAATGCCCAAAAAGCTCAAGGTCCACAATCTAATGATATTTTATAAATGTATACATTTGTAGTTGCTTTTTTCTTATACTTATGTTGTTATATCAACAGAAAAATGTATTAATAGTTCTTGAAAGTGAATGGAGAAACCCATTGAAAGTGGGCTTCTTCATAACGTTAGAACTCTTATCCCACATAGGAACTTTAGATGAACTATCACTCCAACTATTTAAGGAAGATCCTTTTGATCACTTATTAGACATGAAAATGAAAAGGTGCCCATCCAACTCATATCACACCTTATTAGAAGGCAATGCATGACTACAAAACAAAACATCTTGGCCTTTAATATAGGACTAATTTTAGAATTTGACCTCAAAGAATTTTGTTTAATAACCAGTTTGAATTGTGAAGAGTACCCTATAGATGGTTTTTATAGTGTAAAAGAATCAATGAATAACATAAGTAGGAACTTCTTCTTCAAGACAAATATGGAAATTGTAAGGAGAGAACTACAACCTACATTTAATTTATTAGTTTCTTATGCAAATATACCCATTGATCTAAGGGTCAAACTTGTTAACTTGTATTTTTTTAGAGAGTTTTCTAATTCCTACACATGGACATAATAAAGTAAGTTGGAAGCATCTAAATATGTTGGACGATTAAGAAAAATTTAGATCTTATCCATGGGGAGGGTATCTTTTGAACTTACTATAGAATTTTTTATGAAGGATATTAATTACCAACAAACCATCTTCAATTTTCCTCCAAGGATTTTCACTTGTCTTGGTTTATTGGGCTTTTAAGGTGATACCAAGACTATCCAACTTTACTATTGGATTTGTAAGAAGAATCAAAAGTGATGAGCCAAGAATTGCTTAATGGGAATCTCAAAAACCTAATGATTGACAACACATCAATAACAATATCTACAAAGCCATTGGTGTAAGTATTTTATCATTGTTATTTCCTTTATTTACTTATTATTAGCATGCTATCGATGATAGAAATTATTACTAATATTATATTATAAATGAGAGCTTCTATCACTAATAACTAAGTAATAACATGAAAGGTGCCACTAACTTTAATTTATCAGTAATAGCTTTTACCACCGATTTTGAGCTACCAGTGATAGCTTCTATCATTGATAAGATGTTATCATAGATCAACTTGAAATCAGTGATAGTTTCTATAAACATGGCATCAAGTAGTGATAGTATCACTGACATCTTCATTAATCTTTTAGTTTTTTGTTGCTTCATTGGTTTCTACTGAACGAGAATTAATCAAACTACTTTGGGTATATTTCGGAGCTGACAACAAAGGAGATGGAGATTGAAAAGGAAAAAGAAGAAAAACAAATATCAATTAGAAGAAAAATAACATCACTACAAGAAGGAATTGAAGAACTAAAAAAGGACAAGAAGACATTAAGAAAGACATTCATGAAAAACATAGGGAGATTCTTGATATACCGAGCTACATAAAAGAAGTTATCAGTGATTAAATTCCAAAAAAAAAATGTGGTGAAAAGCAATCTCAAGAATTTCTTGAGAAGAACAAAGTACCATCATCTAGTTTGAGCTTTTAGATGCAAGTTTGAAACTTATAGATGTAGGAGGCAAAGAGGTAAAATTTGTGATTTTTTTATTTTTTATTTTTTTTATAAAGAAGTATATATAATAAAAAAAATGATATATGCATGTAGACTGAAGATGAAACTACTGAGGACAAGAAGGCTCAAGAAAATGACTAACAGAAATAGGATAAGAAAATGTAAAAGTGCAAGATGAAGAGAAAGATCAAGAAGAAAAGGATGATAAAGATAAAGAAGATGAACAAAATGTAGATGAACAAAATAGACCAAAAAAAAAAGGAACAATAGAAAGAAGGTAAGTATTGATTGATTGATGTTTTGAAGTATAAGAATAGCATCCTATCAACGATTGCTTCCATAACTAATACCATACTACTAGTGATAGCCTCTAATCACTAATAACATACTATCCAGATAGCTTCTATCACTGATAGTATAAATAATAGTAAGCTTTATTTATTTTACTGATAGCGTATTGATAGATGTCACGTTGCTTTTGATTTCATGATTTTAGGTTGTTGAAAAAACTCTTAAAAAGAGTAAAATAAAAATAAAGTATAGACCAAAGCTTGCAGCTAAAAATATGAACGAGCTTGTTGTTGAGAAGAGGCCAAAAAGGCAAACAAAACCAACCCAAAAAATTTTCGAGAATGCAAAAAATCCAAGAAAAGACAAAAAAAAAAAAATGTGTCTCCAAGAAAAGTTGCAATGCATTCTCCTAGATAAAAGGATGATGCTCCAAGCTTTGATCTTAAAATATCAAAACTTTGATTGCATATAATAATTAGGTGTTTGTTTGACAATAGATTGGTTTTTGTTAGACAATGGATTGTTATGGTTGAGATTTTTTTAAAACTAGATTATTATGCTTTTACAAGACATTTTTATTTTGAAATACACATCTTTTAGTTTTGTACTTTTAGAAATGAAATAAAAATTTTGCTGAAATAATAGGTTGTTCAGTTGTTCAGTTGTTCAAATATTAGATCAATGATAACTTCTATTTCTGATAGTATGATATCAATAATAAGAGCTATCACTGATAGTTTTTGTTTATCACTAATGCCAAAATGCTTATCTTATTGTTGCAACTTTCCAGTGAAAGAATATATTTATTGTTGGATTACAAAAACATGCAACGGAAGAAAACATGATCATTAAGCATTCTAATTTCTTAATTTTGACATCAAAATAAGCATGTTCATAGGGTATTAAGAGGGTTTCAACACATACCTTTGAAGATTCTCTTCAAACACGAATTTGAGCTACAATATTTTCCAATTGAAGTCGTGGACCATCAAGAGAACTTCTCTACTATTCTCAGCCTTGAATTTGAGTGGTGGAACTCACAATTGAACTGAATTTGTGAAGGAATTGGAGTGGGTTTTCAGGTGAAGAAGAATACCTGTTGCAAAAAGCAATTTTCCAGTAGCCACCCATTCTCAATCCCAGAAATTGAAGTAGTTATTCTTTTTTCTACATGCAGGCACTGAAGAGCAACCTAATGACACTTCAATTGCGTGAAGTTAATGGGCAAGGTGTGTTAATTTAGGAAAAACACCTTCTTACTTCACCAAAATGTGGAAAAATCCACTACCATGTTTCAAAATTCCAATTTCCATTTTCAATCTTTAATTTTAATTAATTCAAAATTATTTAAAATAAAAACCGATATTTTAATTTTTGAAATTAAAAAGAAAATGAAAATTAATTTTGTTTTTTAATTAATTAAATAGTAATTTAATATCAAAATGTTAAATTAATCACATATCTAATCTTAAACATGAATCCTATTCATGTATTCAATATTTAAATATTATAAACTCTCCAATTTCGTTTAATTTCGATAAATTAAATGTTAATTAATTATATCAAATATAATTATACAAACTCTAATTTGAATTTGAACTATTCAAATTCAAACCCTAAATTGAAATTCAATTTGAACACTTCAAATTGATATCATTCCTAATTCACTCAATTTACTAATTCAAGGTGTTCATGTTTTACGAGCTAGTAGAGGGACCTTATGAACCTACAGATCATGAGTTCCAACGATTTGAGATTAATTGGCTAAAACTATTTAGACCGAATTAATCAATATTTGTTAACTATCGAGCTAACTATCGAGTCACACCACTATAGCTCGATAGTTGCACTTTCATTACTGTAGATATATTTGTGTCCACTTGAGTAACCATAAACAAAAAGTCGACCGTTCTTAGGTTGTTTGTAATAACGATTGGGTCAAATGTTGTTTTACTCCCGAAATTGAAAGAAATAAAGCATGAGGATTTTCATGAGCAGCAAAATGATCAATCTAAATTGCATTCTAAATTGAACACTAACAATTACAGTCAATAAATAGAAACTAACAGTTCATGCAACAACTAGAAATTACAGCATGCTAACAATATAATCAAGGGATAGAATATACATACATTTGAAAACTCATTCTTCAAACTCCCTTGATCACTCCAATGCGTCCAAGAACAGCAACTCAGCCCTCGAACACCACGACTGGTGCAACAGGATCACCAGCACGAACACAGCGAACACAACGATCACGAAGCCAATGAATAGCCTCCAAAACCTTGATATCAATCAAGTTGAGTGAGCACAACACCACAATGGTTACCTTGGTATTTTCGGTGTGAGAAGAACAATTTTGTAGACGATTTAGCAAGTGGGAGATGATACAGTCTATCATATAGACAATGTGCTTAATCGTGTAGTAGATGGCAACCTATCGTATAGACAATGCCACGCGATCGTTTAGCTACAACCAGCTGAATGAACTATCGTACAATTAAACTCCACGATCGTTTAGTCTCTCTACTATCTATTGCTTAGTGAAACATTTTCACGTGATTGCTTTACTGTGAGTTTCTTTCCAAAAGTGGAAACTCTACAAAAATAGGAAAACATTTTACCTTTTATCTCATGGTTACCCTAAAACTACCAATAACCTCCTACTTAATTGGTTATTAGAGAAAAAGAGATAATTATCAAATAATTAATATTATTATAAATAAATATGATAAAAAAACTCACCATATTATATATATAATCTATAGTTTTAATATTACATCTCATGAAATATATAAACTATAGTTCTTTTTCTATTTTATGGTCCTTAATGTAAATCATATTTACATTAATCCTCCACTTGATGTATCTCATACATCACACCAATTATATCATATATAATTGAATTACCTCTTGTCAATTTGAACATTTTAAATCAACCCTAAGAACTGATCCTCAACTTGAATCCATTGAGCTACCAAGGGGACCTTATGGACCTGTAACTTGAAGCTGCAACGGTATGTGAATAACTGACTAAACTCTTTAGTCACGGAATCCACCATCCATTAATTTTCGGGCACTCCACTAAAGATCGAAAGTTGTACTCTTCTTATTACATATATATTTTGTGTCCATATCAACCAATCAACAATGCAATAACCCTTCACAGATTGTTCGTAAGTACAGTTGGGCCAATTTACCATTATACCCCTGTAGTTACATTTAACTCTTTAACTATCATTGATTCCTCTACTGAATATAAGTCATAGTCCTAGTATGACTGAGTCCTCTTTTCCAAAGAGAGGCTGTAGCCACTATGTTCAAGACCTGGAATCAACCCTTAAGGGTGCAATCTATCTACTTACCTCTACTGCGAAGAAGAAGTGAATTCCATCTTATGTAATTGAGTTCTCAGCTCCCAAATCAGAAAAATCCTCACAAAGGAAGGCTTGTTGAGTGGGTAATCTGGCCACTCTCACCCCGCCCTCAAAGGTAGGAGTTCCCAAAACACTCAGGATTAAGGTCATGTCACCTACGGTCGTTTAGGTGAGATGTAAGTCTTAAGTATCAACGATGTTATATATAGAGACTAGTCATCTTATGGTCCGGTCTTATACAAACTCTTTGTATAGGACACCCCCACTCGCATGTCTCCACATGAATGGTCAGAATTAGACCATCTGTAGTAGTTCACAACACTTGTAAACTCTACAAAGCGGGTCGTATCCGTAGTGTCATCAGGATAAGGTATCCTTCCTTTAATCCTTATGCTACAGACCATTTTAGGTTATCACTTAAGGCATGATCCACTTGTATATCTCATATACATGCTTAAGTTTACATACAATAATCATGGAGCTTTGTTTATTGGATATGAGTAAATGCAAAATAAAATAACTCTTATTTTATTCATAACAATGTGTACAATATTTACAAACTACGAGACTCCAGAAGAATTAGGACACCAATCCCAACAATCTCCCGTTTGTCCTAATGCCTCAGGAGACTAATGTATAATACATGAAAAATACAAGTACAATATACAATAAACTAGGGCATACTCTATACTCCAGTATCATCTCCCACTTACCCTAGACAAGATGCCGCATATCTCGTAGACCCAGACACTTTAGCCGTGAGAGCCTTTGTAAATGGACCAGCAACATTGTGCTCCAACGCGATCTTTATGACTATCACATCAACACGATGCACAATCTCTCTGATCAAGTGATATTTTCGTTCTATATGTTTTCCTCTACGATGACTCTGAGATTCCTTTGAATTTGCCATAGCCCCACTGTTATCACAATAAAGAGTGATCGAAAAATTCATATTTGGAACAACTTCTTAATCTATAAGGAATTTCCTCAGCCAAACAGCCTTCTTAGTTGCTTCACAAACGTCTACATATTCGACTTCCATAGTGGAGTCCGCATGCATCCTTCCTTCATGCTTCGGCACACTACACACTACAACCCCTCCATTCAGAGTGAACACTGACTCTGATGTCGATTTCCGAGAATCTCTATCAATCTAAAAGTAAGAGACTGTGTATCTTGTAAGGATCAAATCTTTATCTCCATACATGAGCATGTAGTCCCTCGTTCTCCAAAAATACTTGAGGATCGTCTTGACCACTGTCAGTTGATCTAATCCTGGATTAGACTGATAATGATTGACAATCCCTACAGCATAGAAAATGTCAGGTCTAGTACATAACATTGCATACATTAAGCTTCCAACAATTGAAGCATAGGGAATCCGTCTCATCTTCTCAACCTCTTGAGGTGTCTTAGGTCATTAATCATTAGACAAAACGATTCCATGCCTGAAGGATAATAAACCCCTCTTGGAATCCTGCATCCTGTACCTGATCAACATTTGATCGATGTATGATGCCTGAGAAAAGGCTAACATCTTATTGTTACGACCCCGAATGATCTGCATCAATATAACATACTATGTCTCAACCAAATCTTTCATTCGGAACTGGGCGGCTAGCCACTTTTTAATGTCAGTTAGAAACCCTACATCATTCCCAATGAGTAGAATATCATCCACATATAGTACCAGGAAAGCTACTGAGCTATTGATGATTTTCTTGGAAACACAAGGCTCATCAACAATCTGATCAAAGCCAAATGAGTTGACCGCACTGTCAAATCTAATGTTCCACGATCTAGATGCCTGTTTTAGCCAATAAATGGATGTATTAAGCTTGCAAGCTCTTTGCTCTTAATCTAGAACTACGAACCCCTCTGATTGAGCCATGTAGATGGTCTCCTCAAGATTACCATTAAGAAAGGTAATATTGAAGTCCATTTTCCATATCTTATAATCATAAAATGTGGCTATGGACAAGAGTATCCTAATAGACTTCTGCTTGACAACAGGTGAGAAAGTTTCCTCATAGTCCACTCCCTCGACCTTGTTGGGTTTTATGTCCTAAACCCTGTGCTTTGTAAACATTAGAACTTATTCTGAGAATTCGATAAAGTTGTATTTTGAATATATTGTTTTTTAGAAATCCAATAAACCTAAGTTTCTTGACTATTATATGAGTACTTGAACTTTATGTGAAGACATACAAGTGGATCAGGTTCGAGTAAATAGTCAAAATGATCTATAGTATATGAATAAGATTGGGTACCTTATTCTGGTAACACTATTGGATGTGGCCTACTCTGTAGTTGTTACAAAGTGTTGTAAAGTGCTACATACGATGTGATCCTAATTCGTGCATGTTGAGACATGACGAGTGGGGTGTCCTATGCAAATGAGTTTTGTGCAAGATCGGACCACGAAACTTGTCACTCTTACTTTTCAACGTTGTTTACTATTTAAGACTGACAATTTCAAAGTGATAACTTAGATAACTTAACCTTAATCCTGAGCTAACTATGAACTTCTGTTTTTTTAGGATTATCCTTTGATCTGCAAACGGTGAGAGTAGACCAATTTCTTCTGCTCAATAAGCTTACCATTTTGGGGATAATACCGGATGAATAGCTAGGAACATAGAGTGCAAGAAGGAATTCACTCCTAACTGATTAGATTTAGTAGAGAGGTTGTTCCTTTCAAGTGCTAATTCTAGGTCTTGAACAAGAGGCCTCACCCTCTCATTGGCTTGAAAGGGATTCAATTTGTTGATTGGATCACAAATCAATTGTTCATTAGGGGATCAGTGGAACTTAAGGAACAAGAGGTAATTTCAGGGGTAAAACAGAGATTCGACCCAGCCGTTATTACGAACATCCTGTGAAGAATTAACTTACTAATCTTGGTTATATCAAGTGGACATAATATATCTATAGTGAGGGGAGTTCAGCTATGAACTTTAGTGGAATCACCCATTAGTTAACGAATGGGGGTTAGATTGGTCTAATGAGTTTAGCCTAGTAATCTTGGATCGTTGGAGCCCATGATCTGTAGGTCCGCGAGGTCCCCCTACTAGCTCGTAAATGGGTACGCTTTAGGGTAGCTTGAGAAATTAATTTGAAACGTTCAAATTAAACGGAATACGAGAATAAATATTTAAATATGATTTAAATATACAAAGATGATAATTGTGCAAAAATTAATTTATTATTTGATATTAAATTAATTAATTCTTTAAATTAATTTATGAAATTAATTTAAGAAAATCAAATTTTAAATTAAAATGATTTAAAATTCATTTTTTGTATTTTAAAATGAAATAAAATTCGTTTTGCATGTTAGCACATAATGGAAAAAGAGATTTTCCATTATCATCATCTTTTATGCCCACACACAAACCATGAACTTCTCTACCTTGATTCTCCAAGCATAAGCTGCAAGCCATGCACTCCATCTCTTTGCATGTTCATCTTGATATATAAAGAAGATTGGAGTTGTTGGAGAAGTGAGATGAGAACAGAATTCGGAGAGAAAAATCGTGGTAAAGAAGAAGCTGTCTTCTTCAACTTGTTGCTGTGAGCTTCCCTTGTTTCTCCACATCTACAAGTTCTTCTTGAGTCCCACAACTCTGCCTAAAGCTCCAGATCATAATAGGGAAGGCTTTGAGGTGGTTCATGTTGACATCAAGTTAAGACAACAGCTGAACAGCGATTTTCTTGAAGAAGTTCTTCAAAGGTATGTTCTGAAAACCTATTTTTTTTTATCAACAGCATGCTTTAGTTTTTGCCAAAATTAATGAATTAGAATGCTTATGGATCCTTGATACTTCCACTGCATGTTGTATAACTCTAACAACGCTAGACAATTACCTCCAGGCATTATACGATCGGCCTTAGCAACATATTGAGGTTGGATCGAGAGCAACCGGTTCAACCGATTTACTCAAGGTTCAATCTGATTCAGCATGAAATGGTTATGGTTGGTCCGATTCAGGCTTCGTTGGTCCAGTTCAGACTCGTCCAGCCCGGTTCAAGTTGTTTTGGGTTCGGTTTGGAGCGATTCGAGTGGTTCAAAGACGGTTTTGAAGCTGTTTGTAATAGTTAGCTATCTGTTTGCTTGTTTATGCCAAAATGAAAACCATAACAGTTACTATTTAATTGTTTATGAATGAGATGTATATGATAATTAAATAAATTCATGTATATGCATACAATATGCCATGTAGATTTAAAACCCTAACGTAGGAAGCATGTTACATACATTGACAGTATGTTATAATTGTTATGATATATAGTATGCATGTTAGGGTTATGTTTAATATAATAGTTATATTAAATACCTTTGTTGTTTGTTGTGGATGTTTAGCATGTCTAAATTTTGTAAGCCGTTATAAAATGAGTTAGACGTTTAAAATCCATAACAAAGAACAGTTGCATGTTCACTTAGGTTAACCACTTGTTTTAATAGTTAAAATAGGTCGTTAAACTTGTAAAACTAGGGTTACAAACTCAATCGGTATATAATCCTGTCAAAGGCTGAGGGTTATTTAAGTTGACGGTCTACAGAACACCTTCTACCTGGGGATTATAGCCGAATAATTGAACGTTGGTAACCGGTTTTATGAGCATTCGTGAGCGATGTGAGGTAATAAAATGGCTTATCACCTAGACATTGTATGTTAAATCCAATTATAAGAGTTATATTTGGATAAACTACTTAGACTTAGGTTGTATGAAATTAGCCGTCTAACCTAAGTATAAATATACCCAAACATTTAGAACACTTCAGTGGGAGAATAAAAGTTATTAGCTCTCACGTCCTCAAGAGTTCACACCGTGAGATCCATGATCAGCTTCTTGTCGATTTTACCTCAACTACTCCATATGAAAAGTGTTTGCATGGGTCAATAACAAGGTAAATGGGGAAAGTCATTCATAGTAAGTGGTTGAAGGAAATGTGCCAAAATTGTCCTACGGTCTCCTCCATTAGTTTGAACCGTGAGATTCTTATGTTGCGCCTGTTGTCGTTTTTCATGCGGCATTAGCTAGTCGTTAACCGCAGCGATCCCTACAAAGGGTTGTAACATAGGATTCAGAACAACCCAGGCTTCAGTAAAATGAATAGGGTTTTATAGTTCTGTCTTGGTTATTGTTTTCTATTTCGGAGGCATACTCATACTGTTCTATAAGATCTGAAAATGGCAGGTCTACACTTACAAGACTTACTAAATGTTAGTAATGATCTTGACTGAAAACGATAACTAAATGACTATCGGAATATGAGTTATTCTGGAGATAGTCTTTGGTCAAGAATTGTCTTGCTTTTGTGAAGGAATTCTTGACTGCCCCACGGTAGCATTTGTTCTAAATCATTTAAGTATCGTTGCAAAAATAATGATTATGGGTACATTATCACTTTGCTAAAACTTGATTGGATTTAAAAGCAATTCACTTATAAAATTTGTTTATAATTTCATAATGACGAGTTCTATTATACAATTGCTGGATTCAGACAAACTGATAGGGGACAATTATGTAAACTGGAAATCAAATTTGAATATAATACTCACGATAGACGATTTAAGATTTGTCTTAACAGAGGAATGTCCTCCCATTCTTAGCTCAAATACCAACCGAACTATTTGGGAAGCGTTTGATAAATGGATTAGGGCTAATGATAAAGCCCGTGCTTATATCCTTGCCAGTTTGTCTGACGTTTTGGCGAAAAAACACGAGGGTATGAACACTGCCAAAGAGATTATGGAATCTCTAATAGGGATGTTTGGATAGCCGTCCTTTACCTTGAGGCATGACGCTATCAAATACGTTTACAATAGTCGCATGAAAGAGGGGACCAATGTTCGTGAACATGTCCTAGACATGATGGTCCACTTTAATGTGGTTGAAGTGAATGGTGCTACGATGGATGAGAGAAGTCAAGTTGGCTTTATTCTAGAATCTCTTCCGAAGAGTTTTCTGCAATTTTGTACCAATGCCTTGATGAATAAAATTGAATACTACTTGACAACTCTGCTTAATGAGCTGCAGACATTTCAGACCATGTTGAGAACTAAAGGTCTGGAACCAGTACCAGAAGTAAATGTTGCTTCTACTGAAAAGAGAGGAATGTCCTCTAAGCCTGAAGTTGCCTCATCTTCGCAAACTATGGTATTCCAGCGAAGAAAGACAAAGGGAAAGGGAAAAAGCCTGCTGGTAAGAAGAGTAAGAAAACCACTACAGAGAAAGGGAAATGTTTCCACTGTAACGAGCTGGGGCACTGGAAGAGAAATTGCCCTAAATATCTTGCAGAGAAAGGCAAATAGGCTGCTTAGATCCTGGAGACCGTTTGTTCAGCTCATCTAGTAGGAGAAATTGCTGATGAAGAATATCTTGCAGAGAAGAGAGCAGAGAAAGGCAAATAGGTTGCTTAGATCCTGGAGACCATTTGTTCAGCTCATCTAGTAGGAGAAGTTGCTGATGAAGATGTAAATTACCTGCTTTTGTTAAACCTTGTAATGAACCCTTTGTACATATTTTTGTGTTAAATGAAATGTTAATTTTCAAGAAATATGTTTGTTCTATCTCATAGAAACTGAATCAAATTGTTAATAGCAATCAGTAAATATTCAGATATTTAAATGGCTAAGATCGAAGTATAATGAATTTATGATTTCTAGCTCTGACTATTAACAAGAGTTGTTAAGGAAGGTTAGACCATCTTAATCAGAGAGTTGAGAATAATTCAATGTAGTGGGAGGAAATTATGTTCCCTAACCATTATTGAGAAATAGATGAATTCCTCATAAGAAACCTATTTGTATATTAAAATGTTTACAATGATTCTCTCGGCTAAAGTATTTAAGAATCATCTAGTAAGACTAGAAATACCAGAGGTTAATAACCTAGGGCAAGTGAGATAAATATCAGGTATGAGATACCAAATGGAAAAAACCATGGGTATGAGATGCCCTAGTTTATTGTATTTCTCTATAAAACTCAGAATCTCAATCTTATATCTCGGATATATAAGTTACCACAGGAGTTTTAGTCCAAGTAGGAGTTTGTTGGGTTTTATGTCCTAAAACTCGTGGTTTTAAACATTAGAACTTATTCTGAGAATTCGATAAAGTTGTTGTTGAATATATTGTTTTTTAGAAATCCAATAAACCTAAGTCCCTTGACTATTATATGAATACTTGAATTTTATGTGGAGACATACAAGTGGATCAGGTTTGAGTAAATAATCACAATGATCTATAGTATATGAATAAGATTGGGTACTTTATTCTGGTAACACTATTAGATGTGGCATACTCTGTAGTTGTTACAAAGTGTTGTAAAGTGCTACATACGATGTGATCCTAATTCGTGCATATTGAGACATGAGGAGTGGGCGTGTCCTGTGAAAATGAGTTTTGTGTAAGATCGGACCATGAAACTTGTCACTCTTACTTTATAACGCCGTTTACTGTTTAAGACTGATAATTTCAAAGCGATGACCTAGGTAACCTAACCTTAATCCTGAGCTAACTATGAACTCTTATTTGTTTGGGATTATCCTTTGATCTGCAAAAGGTGAGAGTAGACCAATTGCCTCTACTCAATAAGCTTACCATTTTGGGGATAAGATCGGATGAATAGCTGGGAACATAGGGTGCAAGAGGGAATTCACTTCCAACCGATTAGGGTTAGTAGAGAGGTTGTTCCCTTCAAGTGTTGATTCTGGGTCTTGAACAAGAGGCCTCACCCTCTCATTGGCTTGAGAAGAATTTGATTTGATGATTGGATCACAAATCAATTGTTCATTAGGGGATCAGTGGAACTTAAGGAACCAGAGGTAATTTCGGGGGTAAAATAGAGATTATTTTGACTATTTACTCAAACTTGATCTACTTTTATGTCTCCACATAAAGTTCAAGTATTTATATAATAGCCATGGATCTTAGTTTATTGGATTTAGTCTTTACAAGTGCAATTTACAAATTTTAATAACAACTTTATTGAAGAAATGTTAAATAATATCTTTATTGATAATAGAAAATGTTTAACTCTACAAATTGCAAGTTTTAGGACATACAACCCAACATCTATATCATCTAAATAGTCAAATAGTTAAAGTTGATGAAGTAAATATTAGGGTTGATGCCCTAAAGTCTCGTGTCCTGTAGTTTGTAAACAGTTTGTGCGAATGCTTGTGTTATATAATATATGATATTTACTTCACATCTTGATTTTACTCAGTTGTATGTTTTATTTGCTTTACCACAAACCAATAAACATAAAATCCCTGATTATTTGTATGTAACTCAAGCATGTATGTAGTGACATACAAGTGGATCATGTCTTGAATGATAACCAAAATGGTCTGTAGTATATGGATATAAGAGGAAAACCTTAACTTGGTAACACTACGGATGTGGCCCGCTTTGTAGAATGGTCACAAGTGTTATGACTTGTCATAGATGGTTTGATCCTGATCATTCGTGTCGGGGACATGCGAGTAGGGGCGTCCTATACAAAGAGTTTGTATAAGACCTGACCACGAAGTGTTAACGTCTCGTTATATAACACCGTTCATGACAAAGACTTCACTTCACTAAGATGACCATAGGTAACATGACCTCAATCCTAAGTGAGTTGGGAACTTCTGCCATTGAGGGCAGTCCTTTGATTTGTATGGTGCGAGTGGTCAGGTCGCCGATCCAAACCTATCCTTTTGGGGACTTTTCTGATTTGGGAGCTGGAAACTTAGCTACACAAGATGGAATTCACTCCTTCCCCGAGGTAGGGGTAAGTATATAGATAGTTCCCTTAAGGGCTGATTCCAGAGCTTGAACGATCTGGCACCACACATCTTCTCTTATCCCGAGAGGTGTTCACACATAGTTGAACTATGTTGTATTGTTCATTAAAGGAATCAGTGGTATTTAAGGAGTGAGATGTAACTATAAGGGCAAAATGGTAAATTGGCCCAGCTATACTTACGAGCATCTGTGAAGGGTCATCGTACTCATGAATGGTTATATCTGATGGATACAGAAATATATCTGCGGTAAGAAGAGCTCAGCTGTTGGTCTTTAGTGGAATGTCTAGCAGTTAACGGATGGTAGATCTTGTGGCTAAAGAGTTTAGTCAGCTATTCATGGACCGTTAGAGCTTTGAATTACAGGTCCATTAGGTCCCCTGGGTAGCTTGGATAATGTCCAGAATCAATGTTTGCATTAGTTTGAAATGTTCAAATTGACAAGAGGGAGTTCGATTATATAAGATATAATTGGCTAAATGTATAAGATACATATTTTTGGAGGAAATTAGATATAAATATGATTTATATCAAGTGGAGGAGAAAATACTATAGTAGATATGTGATTTCAAACTATGCGATAAGAATATAATATGATTATATTCATTTATTATTAAATTGGTTAATTATGTGATAATTGGCCGTTTTATTCTCCTTAATCGTGCGTTAGTAGGAGCAGCCGCATTCGATTATGGTAACCGATGAATAAAATGAAAATTTGTTTCATTTGGCAAAAGGGTTCATAAATTCGCAATCGGTGTGAAAACATAAACGATCGCCTAGCTTGAGAGCCTATACGATAGTAGCTCATTGTCTAAATGATCGCCCACTAGCGCTTAAACGATCGCATGCTTGTCCCTATATAATCGCTTGGCTTTCCTAAACGATCGCATAGCATGCTGCATTTTCTAAACGATCGTCTACCTTTTATTCAACGATTGCTTAATAAAACCTACACGATCGTGTAGCTTCATCTAAACGATAAGCACCATTGATATACGATAGCTCTTTCTCTCCCACTTGTTTATCGACTACACGATCTGTCTTTCCTCCTACCTCTACCAAATTCACCAAAGACCACACTTTGGATTCTCACTTCGAGAATACCAAGAGCTCTAACTAGTGGTGTCGTCCCCGCTGTTTACTTGTTCGTGACTGTTCGTGTTGCTGCCGTTTGTGTAGACAATCATGTTGCCGCATCCGACTGGTTTGCTGGGCGATACAGCGTGTAGAGGTTCTTCCACTGCTTCTGAGTTTGACATTTAAAGAGGGTCTTCAACTGGTATGAGAACTCTTTCCCTTTTGTTTTATTGTTCGAAGCATGTCGTTAATTAGTGTTAATTTGCATAACTATCTGTTGGAATGTATGTGTTGTATTTCGGTGACAATGAAACCAAAAGGATCCGAACACGCTCTTGTATGCTCTTCGTTAAAAGTTCCTTCAATAAATTCTTCAAAAAAATAAATACTAATCAGATTGTTCACAGTCAACACTTAAGATATCAGAGATAGAAGCCATCGCTGAGCGTGATATCAGAGATTTCTACTATCATTGATAGCGCAATATTAGTGATAAAAGCTATTACTGATAACATTATATCAATAGAGAAATATCACAACTTTTCTATGGCTAAAGTATATTCCATAAAAATACAATCATCATATTGGTTAAAGAATATTATATCAAGAGCAAAGTTCATTTCACTAGTGTATTGCTAAAAATATGCATTGATTTTGGTCTATAGTAAGGTATATTTGCGTTATTCGCATTCTTCATCTAAGTGTAGTCAGTATGCGTTGATCACAAGTTTTATCGCTTTCAGGCCAAGTGTAACATGGTTACGAGTTTCTTGGGGTGTCCTAAGGTCGAACATGGGGATTTGTACCAATCGAGACAGATAATTTTGAGTATGCGGTAGAGTTACAAATTTACAAGAATGAGGTTGAAAACATGCAATTGACTAAGTTCTAAACTGTCAGAGATGCTCGTGAGAGATAATTGTAAAGAGAGATTGTAGAAAACAACAACCTTAATGTGAAGGTCAAATGTATGGAGAAGACAAGGTCGGGGAGAAGATTAATACCGCATCACAAGTATTATCACAAGAACTTATCGTGATTAGGATCAGATCATTATAACACTTTACAACAATTGTAACAATTACAAAGCGAGTCGTATCAGTAGTGTTAGTAGGATAAGACAGCTAACCTGATCCATATACTACAAACTATTTAGATTATTACTTAAACATGATCTACCTGTATGTCAGCCACATGCATATTTAAGTTACATAAAATAACCTTGGATTTTACTTTAATAGATTATTGCATATAAAACTAACCAACTATTGATTCAAATAACATATAACTACGAGCCTTTAAGGCAAACATCCCAACATAAATAACCTAGGATCTTAGTTTATTGGATTTGGGTTAATGCAACTAAATGTCAAATAAAAGAACAACTTATTTTATTAAATAAATAATCTATTTGTACAAGTAAATTTACAAACTACGAAATCGCAAGATTTAGGGCATGAATCCCACCATTGTGATCATCTAAGAATGATATGTAGTACTGTTCACCTAGTTATTTGAATCAAAAAGTGTTAAGGATGATGATGAAGGATGATAATAAGTGAATAAGTTGAATGGAGATGAATGGTGGATCACTTCTTTTAAGTAAGAAAAGTAGGCGACGCATTGAAAGGTTTGCAAGCACACCTTGTGGAATGTGTATAAGCTTTCCTAAATCAAATCTAAGTATAAATCTAACTTAGGTTTCCTGGTAAGTCCAGGGTCAAACATGGGGATTTCAAGATAGTCCAACGCAGTCTTTGCGTTTGCCTCAGTTCAGAGAGTTCCTAGATTAATGATTCTGAATGACTCATTTTTTTCAGTAAAATGAATGACATGCTTCTTCCGTTTTCTTGCCTGCGCTAGCGCCCAGAAAAGAAGAACTTATAGGTAAGTAACCTGTGTGACATACCCAATAGCTCTTCCAAAAGGGTCAATCCCCATGCACGCATTCCTTCCGAACTATCATTCAGGCATTTCGGACCTTTCTTATTCTATCCTTGCAAGAAGAGCGTTATTCCCCTCCCTTTTCGAACATCCGATAGGCAACTCAAACATTGAGAAGACATAGGAGTTCAAGGGGAAAAAAAAAGATTTATGGTTGAACGGCGTTGTGTGTTCGTGATATGCGTTGATTCCAAGTAAGATGAACAAATGTGTGTAAATGTGGTGAGAATGAGATGAAGATAATATGGTTGCATGCTGGTAAACTAAATGTATGTGTATGCGTTAGGGTTTCCATTCCTTAGATCATATTGTTCAACATTTCTGAATGCAATCCCACATGTATTCCTATCTCTAGGGTGCATATGTTAGTCACAGAAACAGGTAGAAATGCAAGTACTTTTATATCTAAAACTACTGTGTGTTTTGACTCAATGCATTCTATAGTTAAGTTACTCTCTCGAATAGTTTAACTACTTAATAACTTCAATCAAGTGATCAAGATGATTAAAGCATGGAATTCAAGTATATATCAAGTTAGGAAAACGACAGGCACATACGAATTTGAGTGTAAACAGAGAAACAATGGTGGAATGATCAACTATGATATTGAATTTAAAGATAGCAAGTGTTTTTATAACAATATCAACTCAATCGAATGAAATGTATAGCGAAAGTGAAAAGTAAAAAGAAAGAAGTCAAGCCGCAGAGTTCAATCTCTTGTCCTCTTTGACTTGACTTTAATGTGTATTGCAACCAACTTAGAAATAAGTGATGAAGAATCCTTTCTCAAGCTCAATCTCCAACAACTCCTCTTCTCGATGGCAATGGATCTTTTCCTCCTATATTCTTCTTGCAGCGGTAATCGTTTCTTCAGCAACTTGTGATAAGATTTGCATTAAATTCCATACCCTGGTCAGCTGCATGCCATCTCTAAGCTTTTCAGATGCCGCCAGTTAGATGTCCATACCTGCAAATGGTGAATTGACATAAAAAGTGCGAGCCAATGTATCTTTTCTGCATCGAATATTTTTGGACGCATGCCCTTGTGTTAGCTTAGTCTACAACACTTAGTGAAATTTCTTGAATTCCTGCAATAAAATGTGTTAATGAAGCAGATTTAACAAGAAAGCTACTTTTTTATGAGTTGATGATGTGTAGGGAATTTTAAGCGTTTTCCTTAGAATGAATGCATTTTTACCACTAAAAAATCCTAATTTTTCCAACCTTTAAAAGACAATAACTTGTATTTCTACAAGTTATCAAGTACCAATAACCATGATGATGTTATTGGAACTAGACCCCAAAAATTTGTGTGAACTAACTTAAAAACTTCAGTTGCATGATGTGGATGGTTACGTGCAAGCAAACGCGGTCAAGCCATAATATATTAAAACGGCTTAAGAGGCCGAGTATCATCCTCAGGGATCAAACAAACAGTTATTCTTTATCTATTTAGGACCATATCAATTTTAGCTAGAAGATTAGAAAGTCAATTGAGTGATATTTTGATTTAATTGTAATAAAACAAGATAATAAGACAAATAAACGTAATTTCAGAATTTAAACAGTGTTCTATGGTGCCTCATTACATACTTCATTCAACAATACTTAGGTCAATCATGGAATTACACCATACCATTTATCTAAGTGTAGAAACTAAATTCTGAATCATTGTATTTCGAAAACAATTCTTTCTCATGTGATCTTAAATGATAACTAATGTCGAGAAGTTGAACGGTCTCCACAATCGTTCTCCACTATTGGGCAAGAACTTTCTCTTTTTGGTCTCAAAATTAGGTTTGAATGTCTTCTCTCCAAGTCAGAACTGTCCCTCGGTGTTTTTAGACGTAAAATGATTGAAAGGATTGAAAATTGGAACAAAAACTGCCAAAAATATCAGATTTTTCAAATAAGAAAAGCCAACGTTGTGACGCTTTGACACAACATTGTGATGTTGGTCTAATTTTGTTGTAACATTGTGACGATGAGACATAGCGTTCCAATGCTGCCTCCTCAAGTGTAGCTACTGCCTTTTAGTATTTATCACTGCTTCACGTCATAGCGTTAAATGCTACAACTAGCATTGGAACGCTTTCCTACCCTTTGGTTCATATGCATTTTTCCTCTCTTTTCTTCAATCCCTTTGGTCCATTGATCGGTTTTGACTCCTTTAAGTCTAACTTAATCCTTTTTGTTTTTTTTTTAGTAAAATTCATTTATCGATCATAAATCTTGGAAATCACTAGCAAACACATCAAATCTGATAAAAACACATTAAAAAAAGTCCTAAAACTAAGGCAAATAATGCACATTTTATGTGCGTTTCACTGCACGAGAGGATGAATTTTGAAATGGTAAGGCATGTGACTTTCCCCAATTGGCATGATTCACAAAAAAAAAAAAATAAATAAAAAAAATAAAAAAAAAGTTCCTCATTAGATTTAGCAGTAAAATTACAATTTCTAAGTAAGTAATTTAAAACTCTTGACGATGGGTGGCCCAACCTTCAATGCTAAACAGTGCTAGACTCTACAACATTGATTCGGATGCCAGAGAGAATAAAAGGAATCGTGGATGAGTGGCTTTGAGTATAAATAGTATGCGTTGATTTCCTACTAGGAACAACGAGCCTATATGGCACAATGATAATGGAATGAAGATGGTATAGATGGTTGTTTACAATCTAAGTGCATTTGCTATGCATTGAAAATTCGTTCTTTAATTCATGATATGTTCAACATCTCTCGATGCAAATGTCACTCATAATCGTGCATGAACAATTTTATCTTTAAAATTACTTCACACCCTAACTTGATGCATTCAACAGTTAAACTACTCTCTCGAGTGATTTAACCACTATTTTACTTCAATCTACTGATCAGGAAGATTCAAGCAGCAAATTTCATCACTCATCGAGCCAGAAAGTTCACAAACACAAACAACTTTGAAAGTAAACAGATGGAGAAGTGAAGAATGGTCGAGAATAAGATTGAATAAAGATAGTAATTGTTGATACAAATAATCTTATTTCAATTGAATGGAATAATGGATAGAAATGCAAAGTAAAAAAGGAAGAAGTCAAGTCACAGAGTTCAATCACTTGTCCTCTTTGGCTTGTTTTTAATGCTTGCTATGACCAACTTGGTGGAGGAATTGAAGAAGATATCTCTCTCAAGCTTCTCTTCAGCAACACCTCTTTATCAACGGTGAAAAAATGGTGGTCATCCCTCTCATTCCTTGCTTGCTAACGATAGAGGTGAAAAAGTTCTAACTACTGGCTGTCTGTTATCTAAATTCTAACTGTCTAACTCTTCTTCTTGCTGGTGACTTCTCCTTATATAGGTAGCCTTTCAGCAACTTGGTGATGTGATTGCATTAAATTTCATACCCTGATATAGTCGTTTGCCACTCTGATTCAATGAGACGTTGTTAGTCACCGCCTACCATCTCAAAATTAGGTTTGGATGCCTTTAATCAGACGTCATCAGTCAGATGCCCAGTAAAATGCACGAGCCAAATGAATCCTTCATGCGTCAAGTAGTCTCAGACGCATACCCTTTGCGTTAGTTTCGTCTGCAACACTTCGTAGATTTTTTTAATTCTTGCATTATAGTGCATTAGTGAAGTAGCTTTTATTTAAAAAGATACTTTTGTACGAGTTTATCACATATGTAGAATTTCATGCATTTTCCCTTGCAATGAACTAATTATTCAAACTTTGAGAGAACAATAACTTTTATTTCAACATGTTATTAGCTCCCCTCTTAGTAGTGTGCGACCTGTAACATTGTCCTTAATAAGATAATGATCATCATAGAATTCAATAAAAATTTCATCATCTTGTGAAAGTTTGGACACACTAAGTAAATTTTTAGCCATATCAGCTTGAGTTACTGACTATTTCGCGAGTGGGTATAAATGGATTAGCTCCATGTGTTGCAACATATACAGTTGGATTAGTATTCATATTACTAGGTGATCCCCCATTACTTCGACCATGACCGGATGCCGGAGAGAATTCTTTCTCAATTCGATGATAACAGACCATGGCTATATGCCCATATTTCCTATAGACTTGGCAGATGGGTCAGTGTAGCCTCTTCCCCTGCCTCTGCCTCAATTTCTTCCATTTCCACCGTTTTGAAAATGGGTATTGTTCCCATTGCCTTCATTTCCACGTTGACCACTAAATTTTTGTTAATTAAGGATGGGAACATTCTATGGTTTAGACCCTATTTGGTTTCGATTAAACACTACATTGACTGCAATGTTTTAACGGAAAAAGTTGCTCAATTTCACAGAATTCTGATGCAATGCGCTTTTCATATGATAGGAGTTTAGATTGCATATTGAGCCCAGAAATACCTGGTTTTCCCTGTATTCCCCCAGTAATTAGATTGTACTCCTTATCTAAGCTGAGAAGTACCTGAGATATTAGTGCCCTGGTAGATATCGGACTTTCAGCTTGTGCAAGGTTTATCAAAATGAGATTTCATTAGTCGTAGATATCCACTCATTTTTATGTTACCTTCATGGGTTTGTTGGAAAATTTGTTGCAAGTAGTCCTCTTTAGCACTTGATTGGATGCTGAATAATTCTCGAGTGGCCTTTCTGAGGTTTTTGACGTTATCGAAGCCCGTCAGCTGAATGGCGACCTCTGGTGTCATTGAGTTGTATAAACAACCAAATAATAATCGATCCACTATAATCCACGCCTCATATTGTGGATTTAGACTTCGTTTGATGGTAGTGTTGATTGCATCGTCAGAGATCACTTGAGAACTTGACGCTTCACCAGTGTTGGTCACAATTGGAGGCGAGGCATCACCAGAGCTTGGAAGAAACATGGAAGGGCAGGGATTCTTATTGGAGACATGTCCTTCAAGTTTGTAGATTCAAAGGATGGGTAGAGCAATTGTTTTCCACAGTTATAATTTTCTTGTTCACGCTTCATGCTTCATGCTTATGATTTGATTAAGGAGTTGATTTGATGGTGGGTTATTGAATTTTGCAGGTTCAGGACCAGCGGAGCGTCTGGTAGACAAGACGTTTGCCGTTTTCACTCTGATACCAACTTAATACTCACAATCTCAGATATTGGGAGAAAATTTCTCAGATTTCTATTGAAATTCAATAAGGCACCCTTGTGCCTTTTTATACTGAAGAAGCACTAACTTAGTGCCAGTAAATTGAGAAAATAAAATAATGAAATAATTGGGAGGACCATTTACAGATGATACAATATAGAAGAAAGAATAAAGAATCAAATAACAACTCGTAACAGATTAAATATTTGGAACCTTTCTTCATAGGTGGCACCCTAGCTATCATGATTGTTACAGAAAGAGTTGAAATCAAGAAGAAGAACATCGCAGCTGGCAGTTGAATCGTTGTTGATCTCTTTCTATTAAGTATTGTAACCACCAGAGCTTCATCGTTGACTGAATCGCCTGGACATATATAAAGGAAAAAAATATGAGATTAATGTAAGAGTGAATAAGAAAATGAGAGAGCAAGGCATTCGTTCTGTAATACTTTGAAAAGTAATAAAAGAGAACCTCCCAATTTACACAATGGACGTAGGCCTGTGGCCGAACCACTTTAACTCCTGTGTCTTTTCTTCTTACCTCTACAATCGTTTAGATTTTACTGAAGTATTGTTTATACGATCGTGTAGTTCTTATCGCATCGTGTACGCGATCGTTTAGCTCCACGTTTAATTGTCTATACAATCGTTTAGCTCCTCAACTGTCGATTACACGATCGTCTAGCTTCAGTCAATTTTCGTCTACACGATCGTCTAATGCTTCCTCCAATCATTTACTTAATTGAACTATCGTTTAGTTCTTGGTGCATCATCTACACAATCGTACAGCCATTTGGAAAACGACAAAAGGATTTTCAAGCTTCAACCTTCTATCTCCCCTGACTCTTTAATTGTTATCGATCGTTATATCTGAGTGTTTTGTGATTGTTAACGTGAAGATCTTGTCATCTGGGACAACAGTAACACATCTGATCATGAGCTGGAGGTCTTTGACTTCTTGAACTCTTCTACCTAGACCTTCTTCCTAATAATATATAAACATAAAAAAAATTTAATTACTAAATAAAATAAAAAATGTATAAGCACCAAAAAGAAAAAGAAAAAGTGAACAGTCATCACAAAATTAATTAGAAATAATAAAAGTGTATTCAAGTAATCATTCAAATTAAATTCCCGTTACAAAGAAAAGTGAACAAGGCATCACAAATTTAGTTATATTTTTTGTCTCTAAAATTTTATTAAAATTACAATTTAGTCTTTAAACTTTAGTGGATAACGATTTAGTCCTTATACTTTCTAATTTGTGACAATTTAATCATCTAAACTTTAATAAATAGTAATTTAGTCTCGATGCTTTGAAAATTTAACAATTTAATTTCTATAAGTATCATAAAAAATAAGTATCAAATTGTATTAAGTAATGACTTAATTTTTATAATTTAAATATATTTGATTTTTTTATTAGTTAATCGATCTATATGTATAAGAAATTTCAATACGTCTTAATAATAGATATAAAGTATATTACTTTTATAAAAATTTAAGGACTAGATAAATAAAATTTGGTTGAATGAAGTTGGGAAGTTAATGGAATATTTTGTTTTTTTGTAAATTACGTTTTTGTCCTTTATAGGCATATGCAGTAATGATTTCTTACCTAACTCAACTTCCTCCTGCTAAGTACTGCATGCTTTTGAAGATGTCCATTTAATTCTAGTTTTGTTGGGTGCTCTTCCAAGTCTTAAATGACTCTAAAGATAGTGATTGTGATGGATCTTTCAACTCTTCTTTTTATCTCTCTTTATTTTTCTGTCAAAGTATTAATATCATCAATCACTTAGATGTGTTGTCAAGTTGAATATAAATTCAACTGGTTAAAAACATCCTAATCTCGACTATAAGATAGAGATTCAAATTTCAAACCAGTTTTTAGTTCAACAGCATTGCATCCACCACTTTATTATTATCAATCACTTAATAATTATTTTTTTTAAACTTACTAGAATTACAACAAATATCTATCCAATACTTGTTTTTATAATATGTGAAGTGAGGAAATTAAACTTCTGACCTTGGAATCGATATTACAAATATTATGTTAGTTGAGTTATGTTTGTGTTTGCTATTATCCAATACTAATCAAAGGTTTAGAGCTTGTAAATGTTGAAGAGTGTTTTTTAATTCCTAAAGTTCTTTTTTTCAACATTTCCATTATTTCAAACCATTTTTTTTTTTAGATTAATTTGAACCTCTAATTTTTTTCAAATAATTTATACTTTACGCTAGTTGATCTCTGTTTACTGGCAACACCTTAAAATATTAAAAAAGCATTAAATGATAATTTTTTTTTACTGTACTTAGTGTTTTCTATCAATTAAGTGATTTAACAAAACTATATTAGTCAAGTACAAAATAACACATTAATTTAGGTCTCATTCGGTAACCATTTGGTTTTTTTGTTTTTGTTTTGAAAATTAAGCATGTTTCATCCACATTTCTTATAATTAGGTGCATCTTTTTTAAGCACAATGATTGAATTCTTAGCTAAATTCCAAAAACAAAAACAACTTTTTAAAAGTTACTTTTTTTTAACTCTCAAAATGTGGCTTTTTTTTTAAACCATAGGTGAATAGTAGATAACAAAGAAAGAAATTTGGAGGTAGAAGTGATGTCCATGGTTTGAATTCAAAAACAAAAATAAAAATAAAAATAAAAAATAAAATAATTACCAAATTGGACCTTAATGTTTGATTATACATTTTTTTTTTCTGCAAAAGTACATTTATTAAGTGGCTGTTGAAAAAACAATTTCATGTTTTGGTTTTATTACTTTTAATTAAAAGTGCTCTAACTACTTTGTTCATGTGTTCTGAAAAATGATGGGTTGAAATAGTAATTTTAGAAAAAGAGATTTAAGTAAAATTAATTTTGTAAATTTGATTTTCATTACAACTATATTTATATTAGGTTCTGAACTTTGAAAAGTGATTTTCTTAAATTTTAAATAAATATTCTTTAATTCAGGGGAAATTCAGTCTTTGAATAAATAAATCTAAATCATGATAAAGTTTTGAATCATTCAATTAAGAATAATAGTCTCTCAGCTAATTATTCAAAAATCAATTTTAAATGATCTTAAATTTTTCTAAAGTAGTTTTAACATTTCTTATGATGAGTTTCTCTTTTTTCTAAAAAAAAATAAATTATTTTTAGTCCAAATCTAAGAAAAAAACAAATATTTAAAAAAATATTTGTTGTATTTAAAATTTGGTTTCGATTTTAGAAATATGAATAGAAAATGAAGAATAAATTAAATGTAGAAATTTAAAAGTGAAAGTAGAGTTTATAAATTTATTATTTAAAAATAAAAATTAAAAACTAAAATGATTATCAAATGATATATTATTTATTTATTTGATCAAAGTTGATTTCCGAGCTAACCAATAAAAGATTGATAAATATTTTTGCAAAACTTATAAAAATAAAAGAAATCATAAGAAATATATTTAAATTAACAAACAAACAGTTTACCATATTTAAATTAAAAAGATTATTCATTAATATTTATTCTATATTAGTGATATTATGTCTAGAGACGTCGGTTCTCATAATTCATTAGATATATATTTTACGAATGTGATCTCTTGTATGTTGAAAATTAAAGATGTTTAATTCGATGAGTTATAGATGAATTAATTTATGAGAGTTGGCAAAATTAAACAATGAGAGTTAATTAAGTTAATGTAAAATTTTATGCATTTGAGTATGAGAGTTTCATGAATTAAATTATTGGGGTTAATAATATGGGTTTGTATGTATTTAAGTATGAGAGTTATGAATCTATGAGAATCTTATAAATAAGAATGTTTTGTATTATAAAACATTCAAGTGTATAGAAAAGAATACAAAAAGAGCCAAGTTTGAAGAGTATTTCAAATAAAAGTGAAATTGTTTTCTTTCAAATAAAAGTGAAATTGTTTTCTTTCAAATATTCCTTTGTAAATTACTTATTTGTGAGTATCCATCACATGCTTTTAACAAAGTGGTACAAAACTTGAGTTGTGAGTTTGCAAAATAAGAATTGTTTTTTGAAAATGGCACATAACAATTTGGTTCTCTTCCAAGTGCCTCGACTTACGAAAAAAATTGTAGCAGCTAGTGTATTTGTATGAAAGCTCTACTTGGTTCACAAGATGTATGGAACATTGTTAATAATGGTTATGAAGAACCAGAAAGTGATACGACTTTATATCAAGCTCAACGAGAAGCTTTGCAAAATACAAGAAAGAAAGACTAAAAGGTTCTCACCATTATTACTTAAGCCATTGATGATCCAAAATTTGAGAAGATTTCTAGAGCAACTACAGCAAATCAAGCATGGAAAAATTTAGAGAATACTTACAAAGGAGTAGATCGAGTCAAGAAGGTTCACCTCCAACAATTGAGAGGTGATTATGAATTACTGGATATGAAGGAGTCTGAAACGATTTCAGATTATATTTCAAGATTGCTACTAATAGTAAATGAAATGAAAAGATATGGTGAGACAATAAATGATGAGCAAGTAGTAGAAAAGATACTTCGCTCATTGGATGAAATGTTCAATTTCATCGTTGTAACTATTGAAGAATCAAAAGATTTGAGTACAATGTCCATTGATCAACTTATGGATTCTTTACAAGCACACAAAGAAAAGCTTCTCAAGAACAAACAAACAACTGAGCAATTTTTTTAGTCAAAGTTGCAGTTGAGAATAAAGAAGATGTACAAGAAAAGGCATTCGAGGTCGAGGACGTGGTAACAATCGTGGACGTGGTGATTTCAGAGGTCGAGATCAAGGAAACTATGATCAAAGAAAATTTGATAAGAGTAATCCAAACTGAAATGCATGGAAAGGCCGTAGAAGACAAAATTATTCGAGGTCAAATAGAGAAAGATCAAATAATGAAGGGAGGTACGATAAAAGACAGGTTGAATGCTATAACTGTCATAAGTTTGGCCATTATTCCTGGGAATGCATAAATAAAGTTGAAGAAAATGCAAATTATGCTGAGAAAGAAATGCAAATTATGCTGAAAAAGATGAAGAAAGCGGCGAGTCATCTTTACTTCTAGCACAAAAAGGTGAAGAAACATGTGAAAATAATGCATGGTATCTTGATAGTGGTGCAAGAAATCACATGTGTGGATGTAAGTCGATGTTCATGGAACTTGGTGAATCAGTTGGTGGTAATATCATATTTGATGATGCCACAAAAATTCCTGTTAAAGTAAAAGGTAAAGTTTTGACTAACTTGAAGAATGGAAAGAATGAGTTTATCTCTTATGTTTATTATGTGCCTGATGTGAAAAATAATATTGAGTATGGGAAAACTCTTAAAGAAAGGCTATAATATTTTGACGAAGGATTATAGTCTTTCAATAAGGGATAATCATGATAATATGATTGCTAAAGTGCAAATGACAAAGAATAGAATGCTTTTAAACATTCAAACTGATGTTGATAAATGCTTGAAGTCATGTTTGAAAGATCTATCTTGGCTTTGGCACTTGAGACTTAGGCATTTGAACTTTGATAACTTGAGACTATTAACAAGGAAGGACATGGTTAAAGGATTACCATATGACAAATATCCAGATCAATTTTGTGAAGGTTATCTTTATGACAAGCAATCAAGAAAGATTTTTCCATAAGAATCTTCTATAAAAGTAAGGAGACCACTAAAGTTAGTACATACTAATTTTGTGGACCGATCAAACCAAGTTCTTTTGGTAAGAATAATTATTTCTTATTATTTATTGATTATTTCAACCAAAAAACTTGGGTTTATTTTGTTAAGGAGAAATCAGAGATATTTTACATGTTCAAGAGATTTAAAGCTCTTGTTGAAAAGGAAAGTGGTTATTACATAAAAGCTTTGAGATCAGATAGGGGAGGAGAATTCACTTCAAATGAATTCAAAGATTTTTGCATAGAAAATGGAATTCTTCAGCCAATGTCAGTTCCATGGACTCCTCAACAAAATGATGTTATTGAGAGGAAGAATAGAACAATACTTAATATGACTCGAAGCATGTTGAAGAGTAAGAAGTTGCCAAAAGAATTTTGTGCACCAACTGTTGAATGTACGATATACTTGTCCAATTGTTCCCCTACTAGAAGCTTGTGGAACAAAATGCCTCAACAAGCATGGATAGGAAGAACACCATCCATTGCTCATTTTAGAGTATTTGGAAGTATCGTTTATGTACATTTACCTGTTCAAAAGTGTAGGAAGCTCGATGATAAAAATGAGAAGCATATTTTTGTTGGCTATAATGCAAGCTTATAAGGCTACAAGCTGTATAATCCTATTATAGAGAAAACGATGATAATAGAGATGTTGTGTTTCATGAAAAAGCAACATGGAATTGGAATGATGAACCAAAATACTACAATTTCTTACTTTTTCCTAATGACAATGATGAGTCTAGTGACATTGCTTCTCCATCAACAACACCAACATCGCTATTCACTCCACAACAAAGAACACCTTCATCATCTGCAAGTTCAAGTGAAAAACCTCGTGGCATGAGAAGTTTATGAGACATATATATTGAAACTGAAGAGTTAAGTCAAAGTTTTAATAATCTTACTCTTTTTTGTCTATTTAGTGACAGTGAACCTTTAAATTTTGAAGAAGCTTCGCAAAATGAAAAATGGAAGATTGCTATGGATGAAGAGCTAAAGGTCATAAAGAAGAATGATATGTGAGAGTTTTCTGCTCTTCCAAGTGCAAAGAAAGCAGTAGGTAGCAAATGGATGTTTAAGACAAAAAGAAATGAAAAGGGAGAAGGGGAGAGACATAAGGCAAGATTTGTTGCAAAAGACTATTCTCAAAGAAAAGGCATTGACCACGATGAAGCATTTGTTCCTGTTACTTGCTTGGAAACCATAAGGTTGCCAATTGCACTTGCTGTTCAAAGAAAATGAATAGATTTTTCAAATGGGTGTTAAATTAGCATTCTTGAATGGGTATTTGGAAGAAGAAGTCTACTTAAAACAATCTCTTGGTTATGTTGTAAAGGGCCATGAAGATAAAGTCTTGAAACTAAGGAAGGCATTGTACAGATTGAAACAAGCACCAAGAATGTGGAATAGCATAATCAACAAATATTTCCTTGACAATGGGTATTCGAGATGCCCTTATGAATATTCTTTTTATATTAAGACTAATGGTCGTGGAGATATTGTTGGTTTGTCTGTACGTAGATGACTTAATTTTTACAGGAAATTGTGCAAGTATGTTTGAAGATCTCAAGAAGGCGATGACTCAAGAATTTGAAATGACAAATATTGGGTTGATGTCATATTATCTTGGCATTGAGGTGAAACAGTCAGAAGAAGGTATTTTCATCTCTCAACAATGATATACTAGAGAAATTCTAGAGAAGTTCAAGAAGATCAATTATAAACCTGTCACAACTCCTATAGAAATCGAGACAAAACTGTCCAAATATGAAGAAAGAGATGTTGTTGATCCTTCATATTTCAAAAGCTTGATTAGGAGTTTGAGATATTTGACTTGTACATGACTATATATTCTTTTCAGCATTGAATTGGTGAGCCGATTTATGGAATCTCCCATAACTACTCATTTGAAAGTGACAGAGAATTCTTCGTTACCTCAAAGGTACGCTTGATTATGGATAATTTTATTCACCATCTAAAGACTTCAAACTTGAATGCTATTGCGATAGTGACTCAGTTGGAGATATTAATGACCGAAAAAGTACAAGTGAATATGTTTTCTTTGTTGGTAATACTGCATTTAGTTGAAGTTCTAAGAAACAACTATTGTGACATTATCCACTTGTGAGGTAGAATATATCGTTGCAACTTCATGTGATTATCATGCAGTTTGGTTAAGGAATTTACTGAAGATAGTTGAAATTTTGCAAAATGATACTACTGTGATCCATGTAGACAATAAATCAACAACTGCTCTAGCAAAGAATTCGGTGTTCCATGATCGTAGTAAGCGCATTGACATAAGATTTCACTTTATTGGAGATTGCATTTCAAGAAAGGAGGTTCAAGTTGAATATGTGAAGACTGAAGATCAAATTGCACATATTTTTAGGAAGCTGCTCAAAGTTTATGTGCTTAACAAGTTGAGACTTTGCTTGGTGTCGTTAGAAAACATGTTTAAGGGAGGATGTTGAACATTAAATATGTTTTAATTAGATGAGTTGTAGATAAATTAATTGATGAGAGTTGACAAAATTAAATGATAAGAGTTAATTAAGTTATTGTAAGAGATTTATGTATTTAAGTATGAAAGTTTCATGAATTAAAATGTTGAGGTTAATATGGGTTCTTATATATCTAAGTATGAGAGTTATGTACCCATGAGAATCCTATAAATGGGACTGTTATGTATTGTAAAACATCCAAATGTGTATAAAAGAATACACAAAGAGCTAAATTTGAAGAGTCTTTCAAATAAAAGTAAAATTGTTTTTTCTCATATTTGTGAGTGTCCATCACTGGCTTCCTATACTATATTAATGTTGAATGGATAAATACGAAAAGTGAGTGTAGAAAACATCAATCCTGATAATTGATTAATGTCATCTTTAATGTTTTTGTCAAACTCATAAATATGTTGCCAATATAAACGTAGTATAGTACATTCCCCCATCCCACGTTTTAATTACAATATTTTTGAAGAAAAAAAACTCGTACATAGGTTAAAGTGGGACACGTGGAATTCAATTTTAGTCGAACTAACTCATTTTTTTCATTTTTCTTTTGCCAATTGGTTTAATTTTCCTTGCAGTTATGGACAAAAGGACACAAATTTTGATCCCTTTCTTTGGCAGATTGGTCTCTTCTGTTCAACCTCTGTACAAAAGCCTAACATTATTAATACTTTTCATTGCTTTAGAAGCACTCTCCAATTAATTTATATGAAAAAAATTAAAAAAATCAAGTTTTTGGAGTCTTTCACTTTCCATTTTCCTTCATAAAAACCCCCCATTGGTCAATATCTTGTCAACAAAGTCTCTGCTCTCCAATCCCCTTCTTCTCCATCCTTCTTTCCTTCCTTTCTCCACTTACTTCCTTTTGTTCGTTTTTTGGGAAAAATAAAAATTTTATTTTTATTCTAATACTCCCCTCTCTGTCTCATAAACCTTTGTTTATATTATCATATTTACACCAAAAAGGAAAAAAAGGAAAAAAAAAAAAAAAAGGGGGTGGATGAGAGAAGATCATAGTGGAATAACACATCCCATTTGGAGTAGAAGAAATAGAGGGAAAGTTTTAAATTCTTCCATGGGATTGAAGAAAAATTGCTTACATTTTCTTTTTCTAATGATTTTATGGTATTTTTCATCAAAGCTTTTGCATGTGGGAAGGAGGTTTCAAGTGATTCAGCCAAGGATGACTTGCCGGCAAACCATTTAATTTCTTTCCTAAATTGGGTTTTTTTTTTTTTTTTTTTATCTATTCTCGAGTATTATCGATTAAAATTTCAACCTCGAACGTCTTTTAATTGAAGATATATGAAGCTTTTTAACTAGTTCAATTATGTTAAGATTAGTCCATGAATTATATTATTGTTTTTCTATATCTTATTTATTTATTTTGGTCGGCAAGTCGTCTTTGGCTATATAACTTCCTCCTCCTTTCATGCAAGGTCGTTTTTGATGAAGATCACACCTGCCCAATTCGTGAAGAAGTTTTTTACCTTTTATCGTTAGCATATATTTTATGTCAATTGAATTAAGTTTGCTTTGATTTATTGGTTTATGCTCATTTATTTTGTTTATCATATTCTCAAGCTTTCATATCCAACAACTTTTAAATTTTATGAAAGAGGGAGTTCGGAATTTTTCAAATATCAGGTTTTAATTTTTAAGTCATTAGAACCCGTAATTACCATGTTTATATCAAGTGTTTAGTTTACATTTTTCAGATGAATTTTATGTCAATTTAAATTAGTCATACTAATAAATCCACCCTTTAATTAAGCCTTTAAATGCTTGCAATTTTATTTGACGTATGGAATAATACATATGGTTATGCTTTTCTCCCTTTCGTGTAATAAGTTCTTGCAGTTGTACATTGTGTTGTTGTTCTCTCTTGTTATTATCTACAATTTGAACAATAAAATTAATTGATACTTTATCATTTGTTTGTACATTTATTATTGATTGATTCTTACAACTCAATATCCCATTGTAATGTCTGCAACATGTAATTGCAAATCCCAATGTGATAATGAATTTATTTGAGATACTAGTACAAATGGGCCGGTGCCAGGTGGGTTTATATTTCGGATGAAATAAAATTTAATTGAATCGAAATATATTAAAAGATAAACCTTAATTCATTTCACCATATACTACCTCTGTTGTACATTCACCTAACATCTATTTATAACTAAATTTCATAAGAAACTCTCTCCTAACTAATTACTATTACGCTTTTATAATACTCTAATAGTATTCCATCTAAAACTTTATACTTTAACCATACGTCGGGAGGTTTTAAAGTAAGACAAACCCCATGTGACTGCTACATTAACCGGTTTTTATGTAAGAGAATTGAAGTATTGAGTTCGTTATTATAGTCCGTAAGTTATAACAATTTATGTTTAGGGTGTGCATAATATTCTAGTTGTGGTAAGAAATAATATCCACTGTAACAAAGAGGGAAAGAGAGGTTGAACAGAAAATGATAAACATAGAGATTTGAAATAATAATTTTGTAATTAATTGTAGATGATAATAATTGAAAATATCAACTATTATAATTGAAGCCTTAAACTAACTTATAACTCATTCCACCCACTTAAAGTTGGGTCAAACAACCTCCAAATATTAAGCATATTGGACAAGAGAGAAGCTTGAAGTTTGGTTTGTAAATTAGATTTGGCATATTAGGTAGCTAGGAAACAAGAAAATGTTGACTTTTTGAGGCTCAATTTGAAAAAGTCTCTCTAAATTATTAAGGTTACAATTCCAGGTCCTCACAAAAATGAAAAAGGAGAAAGAATCTTCAAATACTATTAACCATTAATTGTAAATTTCCATGATGGGATTTACAATACTTTTTGACATGATTTAAACAAAGAAACTAAATTGAAGCATCACATCAACTCAGTACTATTCACCTCATTGAAATTTTCAGATTTAGCAAAGCTTGACCAAAAATATTAATGATGATTGATCTGATAAACCTTCAATCCACCAAGATTACAAATGATAATTTAAAGATTGAAATAAAAAGGAATTCATAAAGGCAAAAGCTAGCAAAAGTTCAATACATATGAAAAAGAAAAAAAGAAGTTATAGAAATTACATATAGAAATTACCCAAATGATTTAAAGGAAAAAAAGGAAAAGAAGTTGAGAATTAAGAGAAGCTTAAAGAGAGATGAAACCTTCATTGACAAGAAGACCAAAAATGAGAACCAGAAGGCCCATTGTAATGCACTCAGTTGGAGATATCAAAGTTTGAGAATAAGCAGACAAAGTGATTGCTGCACCCACCAATCCTATTAGGAGAGAGCTCAAATTCTGATTCATTTTCTTTTTTCCTGCTTCTTTCTTCTCTTTCTGGTTTTATTGGAACTAAGAAGGGATGAATTTGATAGAGAAAAGAAAAGATGAAGGAAGACTAATTTAATGGAATGATTACCATTTAATTGTCTCTGTCTTTTCAGCAATTCCTTCAGCCAAAATCAAAAGTCAACTTTGTAGAGAGAGATATTTAAATATGACCATACAATATAATGACAATACAATAATGATAATTGTACAGTCTAAATATTAAATATGTGTGTATATGTATTTGTTCCTCTTGAGGTTTTTTTTTTTATTAAGGAAAGATGTTTTTTCAAATAATATATCTCCACACATTTGTGATGTTTTTATCTCATGAGGAAAGTAGGGAGTAGTTAGGGTCAGCTTATACTATAAGCAAGTGGGGGATCGCTTAGGGCTCCCGTTTTAGAAATGCTTATATTTTGCATATATATACTTATTATATGTATTATAATTAATATTGGTATCTATTTAATTTAATTTTTAATGAAATTAAATTTAAAATATAAAATAATATATTTATTACTTTTTTTCATAAAATTTTTCTTATAATATTAGAAATACAAAGTATTAAAAAAAATCTATAATGAATAAGCTAATAGACTCTCCTCAATTTTGATTGACTGACTTTTTAAATTTATTAACCTTTTATCTTTTTATTCATAATTTCTTTCAAATTTCTTTAGAAATCTCAACCATTAAATTTACATCGGGAGAGTTAGAAGACCTTTCATATTTCATATATTTTTTATTTTTTATTTTTTTCAAAACTAAAACTCTTGTAGTCCCCCTCATAAAAATATTAAGTATGGTAGGATTAATTTTAAGTGGAATTCTCTCACTCTCTCTAAATCTCTCTCAACTCTTAGATTTTCATGATATTCTATGTGACCTCATGAATCCAAGTTTGATTATCAATTGCTAGATCAGAAATCATTTCCTCAACTCAATCCAACTGCTTCAAAGTTCCAGGTTTTTTTCATTAAAATTCTTTTACCTTATTTCATATTATTAATTGTAGGGGTGTAAATGAGTAGAGTTGGGTTGACGGTATTTTTTGGACTAACCTAACAATTCGGGTTGCTTGGGTTGACAACCAAAAGGATAAAAATAAAATCTCCAATCCAACCCTTAAATTTTGGGTTAGGTTGGATTGAGTTTGATTGTCAGGTTATGACTTTTTTTTTTCATTTTAATTAAAAATATGTAAATTTATATACAACATCACTAACAACTAAAATATAATAAAATTAAAATGCTAAATACAAAATATTTATGATATTTATTGCAAATTTTAAATAAAACCAAATATCATAATAATTTTAAAAGAAAAATATTAAAAAATTCACAAATTAATTAATATAAAGTAATCAAATTTTAAATAAAGAAATATATATATATATATATTATTAATATACATAAAATTCAGGTTGGGTTTAGTCAACCAAGTTTTTTTTAGTTAACCCACAACCCAACTGAACCCAATAAAAATAGAAAAATCTAACTCAATCCAACCCAAGAGCAAAACTAACCCAACCCAAATTTTGGATTGGGTAGTCCAGGCTATTCGGGTTGTCGGGTTATTTGAACACCGATTGTTCAATACCTTAACATATAAAATTTATTCATATTTGCATATTTAGAATATCAATTTGTCTATTAGAAAATATGAATCTGGATATAAAAAGTCAAGAAGAAAAGAATAGAAAAATTGATTGAATCTGAAAAAGATATACTCGATAAATTTGTTATTGGAAGTAAAAGTAATAAGATGAAGTAAGAGGAGTAATGATAGGTATAGACAAATTGAAAGATGAAACAAAAATAGTAGATGATTATATAGTTGAAAATGAAGCATGTAATCAAATAAACTTGAATGGGAAAAAAAATTAAAGAGCAAGGAGGAAAGTGAAACAAGAGAAAACAATGATGATATTAGGAATCATGAGACATATACTGTGCATTCTTAATATAATATATATGATCAAAGAAGATGAAAAAATATTGATTCTAAATTTATTGACTTATTGGTAGAAAAAGATCCCATTAGAGAAAGTCATTTAATTTTTCCAAAAGATGAAAATTCTAGACATTTTTCTAATATTCATTATACTAAAAAATTATCTAATGGTGAAAAACATGATAGAAATTGACTAGTTTACTTAAAGGATTTTGATCATGTTTATTGTTTTTGTCGTAAGTTATATGGTACTAAATCTAATAAAGTTCAATGGGCTAATGAAGGAGTTAATGATTGAAAAAATCTTAGTTCTTGATTAAAAGTCATGAATGAAATTAGTAATTAACACATATCTAATATGAATGCTTGGGATGATTTACAAATTAGATTGTTAAAAAATAAAACAATTAATAAAGATGTTCAAGAATTAATTAACGATTTAGATTTTTTTTTTTGAATTAAAAATATTAAGAGAAGTTTTGCAAAATGAAATTGATTGTCTTATTAAAATATTAAATTATATAAAAAAATAAATTTTTTTCCAACAATACAGTAATGGTTACTTCTACTGAAAGAAACTTTTTAAAATTAAAATTAATTGAATTTTATTTAAGGTCAATTATGTCGCAAGAAAAATTAAATCAATTGGTCATATTATCCATTGAAAATGATATATTAATGAACTTAGATTATCAAAATTTAATACATAATGTTGCATCTCAAAGTTTTGCATAAGGCTTCCTGGGGAGTAATTATAGGTGGTGCGGTCGTGTTGTTTTCTTGCTTCACAAACATAGGGAACAAAAAAAGAAAAGAAAAGAAAAGAAACACTACAACAAAATGGACATTCCATGATACATGAACCGTAACAAATTTAGAGAAGGGAGAAAAATAGTCATAAAAGCTAAATTTATGCGTTTTTGGCTAGAAAAAATGGAGTTTTTTGAAATTTATGACAATTTTTTGTAATGAATTTATGACGGTAAATAACAATCATTAAATATAAGATAATGAAAAATGTGTGATTTTGGTGAGAAAAGACGGAAAATTTAAAAATTTTCAACTATTATGGCAGTTTTTCTGCATCACCAAATTTGTGACTAGAATTAAAAGTACTAAAGGGTGACAGTTTTTTAGAGTCATTAAATTGGGAAAAAAAATAGCTTTTGGTGAGAAAAAAAGTGAGAATTTTGGACTTTTAGACTCTTATGATTGTTTTTCAATGTTATCAATATATGACTGGACAAAAGAAAAACTAATTATGGTAGGTTAGTTAATTTTAAGATAAATTAGAAATATATTAATAGCACTTAATAAATTTTAGTCCTAATACTAAGTTTTGTAATTTAGAGTTAGGCTTACGCCTCATTTTGGATCAAGCTTGCAAAATTAAAAAGAAATTATCAGAAAATTTTAGTCATGAGTATTTGTTTTCAAATTTTAATTTATTCAAACTTTTATTACAATTATTTTTCTTATATTTTTATCAAATATTTTAGATTGAACAAAATTAGTTGAAATTCTAATAAGTACTATAAAAATTTAAATAAAAATATTTTATAAATTATAAATTGATTATTAATATGAAAATAATTGAAATATAAGTCTTAGTTTAGGTTTGTTCTACTTTTATAATAATCGTCAACAACTGTGATTTTAGAGAAAACAGTCATGAAAGAAAGTAACGTAGTTCTTGATAAATTTTAATTTTAAATTATTAAAAAATTATTTACGATGTTTGATAAATTAATATTAGGTTGATGCAATTTGGTTTTATGAACCAAATCATGGTAAAAAATAAGTGACAATTAAGGTTTGTTTTGTTCAATTTCTTTTACCTTATTTATATTATTGATTGTAAGGGTGTACGTGGATTAGGCTGGGTTGAGGGTGTTTTTTGGACCAACCTAACAATTCGGATTGCTTAGGTTGGCAACCCAAAGGACCAAAATAAAGTCTCCAACCCAACCCTTAAAATTTGGGTTGGGTTGGGTTGGGTTTGATTGTCAGGTTATACTTTTTTCTTCATTTTAATTAAAAATATGTAAATTAATATACAACAACACTAACAACTAAAATATAATAAAATTAAAATGCTAAATACTAAATATCTATGATATTTATTGCACACTTTAAACAAAACCAAATATCATAACAATTTTAAAAGAAAAATATTAAAACTCACAAATTAATTAATATAAAGTAATCAAATTTTAAAATTCACAAATTAATCAATATATATATCTTTGTTTAAAATTTGATTACTTTATATTGATTAATTTATGAATTTTAATATAATATTAATATATATAAAATTCATGTTGGGTTGGGTCAACCCAGTTTTTTTTAGCCAACCCACAACCCAACCGAAACCAATAATAATAAAAAAAAAGTTTAACTCAACCCAACTCAACTCTTACATTTTGGGTTGGGTAGTCCGGGCTATTCGGGTTATCGGGTTATTTGAACACTCTTAATTGATTGTTCAATACCTCAACATCTGAGATTGTTCAATATCTTCCACCAACCATCCCAACCATTACACCCAACATACTGACACATGACCCCATTCCTGAACACCTGAAAACAGTCCCATCGTCTGGCATGCGTCTGGTAGTCCCCTTAGCCATTGAACCCTTGGCCACTATTTTTCCCATTGAAGTGGCCCAGCCTTACCCTGTCTCCTTGCCTAGTTTGCCGCATACACCTTCCAACACCCCGCCTGCTACACCACTACTACCATCCAGTGAACCTCCAAGTTCCAATAGTCCTACGTTGGAACAAACTCCACAACACACTGAACCACAACTTGACCCCAACGAACTAGATCATAGAGATGAGCATGAGGTCTTTGAACAAATTCTAGCCAGTTTTGATCATAGGCAATTTGATGAGATGGACCAAATGATGTGTCAAGAAGGTGCTGACGCATTAGTTGAAGAAAACCTAATAATCAGAGGGTCGCAAGTGCCTCAAGTCCAGTAGAAGAAGAGATGGATGAGGCCAATCGTTACACCATTATGTTAGAAGAGGAAATGGCTGAAGAAGAAAATGAAGAAAGAATGCAAGGAGGTAGCCTTGACACATCATCGCCACGCATATTAGATGCGAATGAAGGGCCCTCAGTACAAACTTCACGAAGGAAAAGGCATTTGATAATTAAATAAGATGAAGAAGAAGAAAATGAAATTGCAATTGGGCTTGTGGTTGTAATGCAAGAAGGTAACTCCTTGAATTCAAGTGAGCTGGAACATAGATTAAGTGGAATACAGGCCTACAAGACAAGGACAAAGGAAAAGTGCTTTCCAAAGAGAGCTAGAGGAAGAAGCAAGGGCATTGCCCTGCAAGGCTAGGAGATACAAGGAAAGTGATAAGGGAAAGAAGGTGCAATCACATCATCAAAACCAACTAGAGGAGAAAGTGACAATTCAACGACATCCTCGTAGAGAAGGGCTTCTTTCCAAAACGCAATCCATTGCCAGAGTATATTACTGACACCATCAACACAATGGGTTGGCATTATCTCTGTGTAGGCCTAACAAGGATTTGGCCCCACCTTGTCCGTACATTCTATGGCAGTGAATTTGATGAAGAAAAAGATGTGGCACCTGTGGAAGACATTGTAATTTGCTTCTCCTCCAAGGTTATAAATGGAGTGCTTGATGTAGAAGATAACCTCGATGCAGAGAGAAACTGCATCCTTGAACAACCAACTCCAAACCAACTAGAGGATGTGGTAGGAGTGGTAGCTAAGCCTAGGAGTTCATCGCACATTTCTAGAACGAGCATCATAACAATGGCTCCCAGAAATCTCTTCCCTGACGCCAACCTTTGGCTTTACTTGATCAAGAACCAGATCATGCCTACAATGCATGATGAAACTGTATCAAAGGAGTGGATTTTAGCTATCTATTGCATCATACAATGCATCCCCCTTGACATAGGAAAAATCATTGTGGAATAAATCAAAACCGTCAAGGGGAAGCCACGTGGGCAACTGTACTTCCCGTGGTTCATATGTACATTGTGTGAGTGTGTAGGAATTCTTCTAAGGGATGACTTTGAAGAGGTTGAAGGCCTAATGGACATCAAGCTTATCAGACGTCTGTTTCGAGGCTCGCTTAACCAACCAAACCTGCCTCCCAAGCCCAAGGCTTCAAGACCTTAACCTTTCAAGTGCGTAGCAAAGAAAAGATGCGTCGAGGCTTTTTATAACGAGCCAAGAAATAAAGCTTCACTAGAAGAGTAAGAATCTAAAGTTGAGCTGGCGTTAGAGCACGAGGACACCAACATTGTGGACCTCAACTTACCTCTCCCTCCCTTGACCTTAACATCTCCTATTAATGACCCAATCAATCTGATGCCACAAGATGAAATGCATAAGGATCAGGTTGGGAAGATAGAAAGCCCTCAGCACTCCCTTTCTGCTCACCCCTACTTTCCACCTTTGATCCTCCCACAACCATCAATTAACCAAATAGGTTGGAAACAAGCAACACCCGAACCACTAATAGCCCAATTGAGGAGATGCGTAAGACCCAGCTACTCCTACCTAACGCACCCACACCTTCTATTTCCAAAGACAACATGGATGAACTCAAACAGTTCATCCAAGCACAAATAAGACCCTTGGCCGCATCCATGAAAGCACTTCACTTGCAATTGGTGACTCTACAACACTAGAATGTGGTACTAAGGGATTATTTGTGCCAACAAACATAGAGGAGTCAAAATCAATTCAACCTCACAACGTAGTACATTAACCAGGTCTTGATGGGAATGTTTGTCTTTCCTCCTCCGTCACAACGCTTAACCAATCCACTTAGATTTATGGATGAAGACCCTGCACTTGAATGTAGGGATGACGTAGTAGCTTCGTAGTAAATTTGGGGATGTTGGCCTTTTTTTATTTCATTTGTATTTTGAACTTTTATATGTGTTTGCATATTTTTGAATTCCATTAAACTTATTTATCAACGAATGAAATTTATATCATTGTGATCCTTGTGTTTGTCTTTAATATTTCTCTTATCTTTCATTTTATTACTTTTATGTCTTGCGTTGAGCTTTGATACCTCAATGATAATACTAATGTTTGATAATTTACATGTTTAGATAGGCGTTAGAAATCTAAGTCTAGAACCTCACTGAATGAAACATATTTTTTACTTTTCATGCGTGCAAGCCTCAATTCAAACATCCTTTTGAAATTTCTAAGGCACCTTTATAGTTCTTTTTCAGCAATGAGAACCTTGTTGATCTCCAAAATTTGGGGGCATGAGAGGTTCGAGTTGATGCGTTTTGTAGTTTATAAAAAATATTCTTAATTTAATTTAATTCATAAAAAATGTATTAATAATAATTTTGGACATAATAGTAAAACTCCACAATCAACGTAAAGGGAAACACTCAACTTGATATGAGTTAAGATTGGAAATAGCAGTTACAAGTATTTGGATGCCTGCATGACACCCATGGAAGCAAGCCAAAATGCAAGTAAGTAACCAAGACCAATGCATCCCAACTCCACTATCTAAGCCCAAGGAAGAAAAACATAATGCTTAGATGCTTAAATAAGAGTTTAGTTGTGAAAGGTACTTCCTCGTAGTTGGATGTCTGCATGACAATCGTGGGGGCAAGTCAAAATGAAAGTGGGTCACCTGAATCAATGCATGGGTAGTTCTAAAAGAGAATAATAACTTGTACTTAGAAAGAATTTTTATAACAAGAAAACCTTCAACCGCATGACTGGATTTGAAAAAGATTGAGATGTTTTAGAAAGCAAAAGAGTTTTTAAGAAATGGTTTGCCGTATAAAAGATGAAGTATATCTTTTTTTAGAAACGGAGAAAACTTGTATTTTCAAACGCCAGTCGCAAAGGCTTGTAGGTTAAAAGATATGATGAGAGGTGGAGCTAGTGCGTTATGTTCATAAGAGTATGTTAAGGAATTATTTTAGGAATACTCGAGGACGAGCATTATTCAAAATTTGGGGGTGTGATAACTTGTAGAATTACAGGTTATTATTCTCTCAAAGTTAGAATAATTAGGATCCTTAGTGATGTAAACACACTAATTGTGAAGGAAAACGTATGAAATTCCATATATGTAGTAAACCCATACAAAAGTATCATTTTAAGTATAAAGCTGCTTCACTAACGCATTTCAAAGCATGAATCAAAGAAATTTACTAAGTGTTGCAGTGAAGGCCAATGCAAGAGGTACGCATGCCAGACTATTCGACGTATGAAAGATACAGTTGACTCATGCGTTTCATGTCAAATCACAACTTGCAGGCATAGACATCTGATTAACAACGTCTGAGCAATCCAGAAGTGGCAGGCGATTGTCCTAGCATATGGAAATTAATTCAGTCAAATCACCAAGTTGTTGAGAGATTGTCTATAAAAGGGGAAGCCACATGCAAAATCAAGAGTTAAATAATTTTTAGAGTAGACAGTTAAAACAAGCCAGTAGTTAGAAACTCTCTGTCGTCTGCAAGCAAGAAGTAGAAAGAATGACCACCATTCCACTGTTGATCAAAAGGTACTGCTGGAGAGAAGCTCGATAGAGATATCATTTTCAACTCCTCCACCAAGTTGGTCATAACAAGTATTAAAACAAGCCAAAGAGGACAAGAGTTGAACTCTGCGGCTTGACTTCTTCCTTTTTATCTTACATTTCCATTCACTTTTATGTCTTGTTGAACTAAGATTGTTTGTATCAACACTTATTATCTTTGATTCAATCTTATTTATTACCATTCATCATTTCTCCATCTGTTTATTTTCAAAGTTGTTTTTGTTTGTGAACTTTCTGGCTTGCTAAAAGCATGAAATCTATTTCTTAAGTCTTTCTGATCAGTTGATTAAAGTGTTAAAGTAGTTAAGTCATTCGAGAGAGTAACTTAACTGCTGGATGCATCAAGTCAGGGTGTGAAGTAATTTTAGAGATAGGATTGCTCATGTCTATCGTTTGTTCTTTGTAACTAACACATGCACCCTAGAGATAGGATTATGTATGGCATTCACATCGAGAGATATTTAACTTAGCATGAACTAAAGAAGATAAGTCCGAACGCATAGCACGAACACGTAGATTGTAAACAAACATTTGTAACATCTTCATTCCATCTTCATTGGACTCATATAGGCTTGCTATTCATACTAGGAAATCAACACATACCATTTACACTTAAAACCATTCCTCCATAAATCCCTTTCTCTCTCTAAACTTATATTTTTTCTTACATGCATGCCATTAGTCTAGTGTAAATAACCAACACCTCTCAGCTAATTAGGAAACCTCTGCATTAGATCCAATAATTCTTGTTGTATTACATTCTAGAGTCCCTACGTTCGATCCTGGACTTGTCAGAAAACGTATGTTAGATTTATACTTGAGTCTAACTTAAGAGAACTTGTGTGCATTAACAAGGTGTGCACACGTCTATCACCAACGCATCGCCTTATTTTTATGCCAAGAGATAGATCAATCTTTCATCCATCTTCACTCATCATAATCATTCATTACCATTTTCCTTCCTCATCACGAATCAAAATTATGGGTGAACAAAAATGTTTACTAGAAAAGAGGTAATATGGGTGTGTTAAATAGTTGGAAGAAATGAGAACTTTGGGCAAATGGAGAGAACGGGAAAAAAAAAAAAAACTATCAACTTGTTCAACCAACAATTTTGATTGTTTTATGTAGGTTGGCTCTTGGTTTTTCTCTTTTGGTAACGGGTTGTTTTGATTATTTTTTTAAGCTCTAATTGTTGGATTTATGGTATGTTATATTTTGTGATTATACTTCAAGTTTATATGTTTACTATCGTTATTTATTTTAGATTTTTTTATCAAGAAGTTTAGTATTATTTTCATGTGAGCTTGTTAAGTTTTATTGTTTGTTATAATTTGATTTGTTATGTTTATGTTATGTTAGTTGTTATGTCTTTAAAAAGTTTGGACAAATTATAATATTCTTTTTGTTATTTTTACGTGAAGTTTCAATGTTAAAAGTTCATTAGATTTTTTAGTTTTGAAGAGTGGATTAAATTAGGAGGTTATTTATATGATTAAAGTTTGATTTGAAGCTTATAATATTATTTGAAGCCTATTTATGCGATTCTATTTTGATATTATGAATCTATTTTGTGTGTTCAAAGTTTCATTGGAACCTTATTTATATAATAAAAGTGTAATTTTGATTGTTTTGAATGTAAAAGTAATGAGTGTATGCTAAGAGAGATTGTGAATCTTAAGAATGTATGCACACCCTATGGACATTGTTATTATTGTTACATTGACGTTGATGTATTGGGTTGAATTCTAATATGAATATTGTTTTTTACTAGGTCTTGCACAAATCTATTGGAGTGAGTCAACTGTCAAGCAAGTAATTTATTATTATTATTTTTTTTTTTTGATAGTGTCGACACTTTTTTGCAACACTTGTTGTATTTAGTTTCTTTGTAAATAACTTAACTAAAGTTTGTTACTAGTTTCCTTGTATATAGTTTCTTCGTATAAACTCTAGCAATCTTATTGTTATATATGAAAGTTCATATTTTTGTTTATGCATATTTTGAATCAAAATTGGAGGAAACATAGGTGTAAATTGATGACAAGTATAGATAAATAATTATCCATAATTATAAGCTTTTTTTAGATTTAATAAATGTCATGAGATGTATGTATTTGACATTTGAACACTCTCATCAATTGAAATTCAATGACCATAAACAAGTGTAATACATGTAATTCGATGACATCCAAAAAAAGTGTCGTGATTGAAGCATTATTGACACTAAAAATGTGACATTATAATATTTTTTATGACAGATTTTTAGTCTCAACAAAAATAGTTTACGAAAAAGTCAATTTTTGGATTATTTATTGATATTGATAAATTGTCATAAAAAATGTTACCATGACACATAAGAAATGTCAATAAGTACTTATTGTTGACTACATTAAAAAGTTATGAAACATCTAATAATGACATATTTTAGATGTGTCATTGTTTCATTATTCTTGATGGTGGATTCAAGGACTGAAAAAAAGAATCAAGACATGTATTTATGACAATTTTTTAGAGTCATGAAAACCTAATTTTGTTGTAGTGAAATTTTTTTTTGACCATATTCTTCTTAGGAAGCCTTATATTTACAATTTCATCATTTTGAACTCTAAACTTAAATAAATGCTACAATTATCTTCAAGTCAAATTTCACTAATTCACCTACTAAATTTAATTGAAAAAAAGAAAGAAAAAAAAAAAAGGAAAGCAAAAGGTGCAAAAATCTTCCTAAGCTTATTAATTTCAATAAATAAAGTTATGGCACAAAATTAACTTTGACCATATGCACAAATTCATAACCATTGAATAATTCTTTTCCAAAAAATCATAAATTTTAACAAAAATTTAGCTCCTAGGTCATATTTCTCTAAATTTTTATTGAGATCATATTGTACATATGTTTTATAATTCATTAAAATGTATAAAAGAATTTTTTTAAACAATATTTAGAGTTAAACTTTATTTGAGAGTCAAATTACAACAAATTTCAAAATTTATGGTCAATATTATTAATAGTTAAGTACAATTTCATAAATTAAAAGTTTAAAGTTAAAATTGATACAATTCGACAAGTTTAGGAAAATAAATTCAAGTCTTTTTTAGTAAAAAAAATCAATTAGGTCAAATTATATTATGAAAATTTGTGGACAACAGCTAAAAATATGTGGTATTAGCAGCAAGGAATAAAAAATCGTGATATATCGTCAATATAGTGTTTGTACTATCGACCTCAAGGTCAGATGTTCGATTCCCTCACCCCACACATTAATTACAATACCTTTGTAAAAAAAATTGTGATATATCGTCAATATATTGTTGATATGTTCATAAAATCATGTATTCGATAGGGATATTAGGGTGTAAGATCGTTTATCTCGAATTTTGATGACGTATCCTTTCATGGAAATATCCTTTGTAACTCAAGAAAATTATGGATACTTTTGCCAATATATCGTGGATATTTTGCCAATTTATCATGAAAATATCACCAAGTATCGTGGATATTTCACCAGCATGTCGTTTGAATATCTCTATGTCATCTATTTCTTTTTCTAATATCAAGCTTTCTGAATGTGCTACCTTTTCCAATTTTCAATTTTTCTCAATTTTCAATATGAAACTTTTATTTCCAAAGAATTTGAATTTGAAAAAACAAATTACAAAAAAAGAACATGTATTAATCTTTAACCTCATTGAATGAGTTTGGATACTCAATATGGACATGGATAATATGTTTATAACAATAGTAATTATGACTAGTCTCATAATAACTATAGTTATTTATGTGATTATGCTTCGTATGGTATTTATAGTGATAGGTTTAACACATCGATTTATACATACTGTTACGAAACCGACAAGTAAAGAATACAAAAACGTATAAGAATAGAGAAGATCGACGTACAGATTTACGTGGTTAACTAATAGTGTATTAGCTACATCTTCGTGATAGAGAGAGGTCAATTTTATTAGAAAGAATGTTACATAATATAGAATAATGACGCATCTAGGTTAGAGAGTTTATATAATATATTTCTCTAAACACTAGGTCGTTTGAATCGCTAGATTAATGATTCAAAGCATTTTAACACATTGGAACTATAACTTCCTAATGAAAGTGATGCTAACTCAAACACAAAGCCTCTATATTATCAACATATTTTAGGGCATCTTCATTTGGATGAAGCATACACAAGAAGAAAATCGCCTTTTACTAACACAAAAAACGTGTTGCTAGAGGTCAAAAAGCCCCCCTCCCCCAAAAAAAAAATATTAGCAATGCTGAGACACACGTCGTTAAGAATGACATTGCGGACACGTAGCTAAAATTTTTAGTAACGTAATTTCTGCATGCCGCTAAAAGACTACTTTTACCGACATGTACGTGTTACTAAGTGTGTACTTTTAGCAACATAATATTGGTCACTATTTGTATATACAGTGACGTTGAAAATTCACCTCTGAAAGTTAAGTTTTAGCAAGATATAAGATTATTAGTAAATGTGAATTTGTGGTCATTACAAGTATCTTTTGCAACGTATTTGAGCGTAGTACGATTAATATTTTGTGCCATCATAAATTTGAAGCTGTGTTTTTTAAAACTACGATTTTAATGATGTTATAGAAAACGTCGATAAAAATATTTTATTTGTTTAAAATAATAACCAATTTAATATATAAATTTGTTATAAAATTAAAAATATAATAATCTTTTGAAAAAAAATTAAGAATCAATTAATTATAAATATAATAATCTTTTGAACAAATTAAGAATCAACTAATCAATTTATATTTAAACCAAAAATTACAAGTGAAGATACACATTTCCAATACTATCATTAAAATAAAACGAAATAACACCAACTTGGCCACAAGTTTGCATGACAAGTTATATCAACAAACTTCGATAATATTCTAAGAAGTAAGTTCGAGTAATATCAACCTAAGTTTTAATTATCATGTTACATCAAATTATCAATGAATAAAATTAGTACCAAACACTAGGTATCACTAATTTGCATAACAAAAATTCCTAGAAAAGGTCTTTGAAGTATGAAATGTCATTTTGAAACAAAAGTATAAAATATCAACAAAAAAAAAATTCCATTTCCATCCAAATTCAACATCAAAATTTTGTATTGAAAGTATCAGAACATCAAATCTGACAAATAAAGAAGTGTCGTATGTAATCGCATGAGGATAAAGAATTGAATAAAACCAATCAAGGTAACTCAAACAAAACAAAACCTCGAGCAATGACCTCTTAATTCCATATAAAGAGACCATTAAAGAACTATCCTTAATACGATTGGGGGGATCAAAAGCACAACCATCTTGTACAACAAACACTCAAACCATGCTCGACATTTAAAATTAAAGAAAAACTCATCAATATAGCAATGACCTTAACGAACTATCCTAAATACAATAGGGGAAGGGGGAAGGCTCAAAAGCACAACCATCTTGTATAACATCAAAACCATGCTCGATATTTTTAATTCAAGAAAACTTATTAACATAGCAATGACCTCAAACAAAATAAAACGATACTCATGAACAAAAACCATGAAAGTAAATTAAACCAAACAAAACTTTGAGCAATGACCTCTTAATTTCATACTAAAGTGCCCGTCAAAGAACTATCCTAAATAAAATTTGTCGGGGGGGGAGGGAAAAGAGTCAAAAGCACAACCATCTTGTAAAACAAACACCAAAACCAAACTCAACATTTGAAATTCAAGAAAACTCAGGGGGAGGGGGAAGGGGTTTGAAGACAACCATCTTGTATAATAACCACCAAAGCCATGCTCAATATTTGATGTAAATTTTGAATCCTATTTTCCCTACCTAAGTATGATAGCTATGTGATTACAATGCTAAGTAAGTGATAGGTGAAATTACGGCATAATGTAGGGAAACAAGGAAAATGAAGAATGTGAAGAAGGAAACTTGATTTATGTTAGGCCTCAGGTGAAGTGTGTGGTTAGAGGAGTAGAAATTTTGGCTGAGTATGGAAGCTTGAAGGAAGCCATGGTATAAAGAAGGCTTAGGTGATGAGTATGGAATTAGAAAATTTAAACGGGCTAAAATGGTCTAAGTTTTGGCCGTGTGAGAAGCTTTAGGTGATGAGTTGGGCATTAGCAATAGTGATGGTGCGGCTAGGCGTGACAAGCTGAAGTAAAGCATTAATGACGAAGTTAAGATTGGATTAATGCCTTAAGCACTGTTTAACCTAACATCTAGCTTAATCTTGTGCCTTAAAACCCATTAGTGCGTGAAGTGGCAACTTAAGATTTCATGCAATAAGCGCAGCCGGTCGTATAAAAGAAAGGGGTAAATTATGAGGCTCATTTTGGAAATTTCCTCCGTGGTATCTGAGAGAATTTGGTGTCATTGGAAAGCTTAAGAAGTCTAGTTTTAGAGATTGCGTGGCCGGAAAGAAATCTAGAAGGAAGTAGGCTGAAGAGTGAAGAATCTACTGGAACGTCCAGTCTCGGGTGCATCAAAGCCAGCGATGAAGATCTAAAGCTTCAGATCAAACCATGAAGAATTTCAAGCTGAACTTTTAAGATAAACTTGATAATCAATTATAAACAACTTTGTAGAAGGAAATTTCTTAAGATAAAGTCTTTCATTCGAGTTATTTTCTCTGGAAATTGAATCTGGAAATTGTTGAACAAGCATGCAATTGCTTGGGAAGGATAAGCAAGTAGCTTAAAGATAAAAAGCTCCTGACCAAATCACGAAGAATTTTCAGTTGAAATTTTAAGGTAAGGTTTTTACTCAATTTTAAATAATTTTGTAGAAGGAAAATTCTTAAGATGAAGTCTGGAATTCGAGTTATTTGCTCTGGAAGATGTATCTGGAAATTTTTGACAAGCAGGCAGCTACTTGGGAAGGATAAGCAAGAAGCTCAAAGATCAGAAGCTCCAGACCAAACCACGAGAAATTTTGAGCTGAAACTTTGAGGTTAGTAAGCCAACTCATTTCTTAACAACTTCTGTGAAGGATGCCTGAGCTAAGTGTTAAGGAAAACAGGTGAAATTGTAGGAAGATACGTCTGGTCTGGAATTCGAGTAATCTGGACAAGGTATGATGTTCGAAGGATAACAAGCTATAGAGATCGAGTTTGGAGCTGAAAATTTAAGACCGATAGGAGCAAGAAGAAGCCTATAAACCATTAAGGGCTGGGACAAGTGTGAGTGATTAATGTTTCTAAATGATAAAGTGTATGCTTTGCAATGTTATTCTCATGCTAAGCTTTTTTGTGATTTCAAGAAAATTATTTTTATGATTGAAAGCATGACCAACACATGATGTTTATTATTGTATGAGTTTTCCATGTATGTTTTCTATGTCTAACGCATGTTAATGTTTTTACAAGCTAGTTCAGCATGATTTAAGCTAACTTGTTTTACAAAGTATGAAGCATGTGTTAGGGTTAAAGCTAAGGTTTAATGAAGCATGATGTACTATGTTTTAAATACCTAAGTTTGTCGAAGTATATGTGTTGATATTTCTAAACACAATGAAAAATGATACTGAAGATAGGGAAGGTATCCTAAAGAGATTTCTATGCTATATTTGAAAACTATTTTTATTAATGCTCTTTGAGAATTCGATAGCTTAAGTGAAACTGAAATTGAAGGTAAGGAAGGTATCCACGTAAATGTACCTAAGGTGTTGATGGTACTTATTAAACACCACATGTACGTAGCTAGTTCAATAAAGAGATCGACGTAGGGGTCTTTCTTGGCCATAGTTCAGTATGAAGAGAGATGAAACATAAAGAACGCATGCACAGCGGAAACGATGAAATTGACAACGTTCTAGTTGCAATAAAAACAAGAATAAGCATGCAAACGGGATAGAAAATACAACCTTTGAAGACTCCACTGCAAACTTCCTCTCCCAAGCTTGATCGGCACCACCAACGGTAATTTCCTGCTATTATCTGATTGAAGTACATGGTTGTAGGACCGTTTTGTTAGTGAAAATAAGGGAATTTCACTATAGAAAGAAGGAGAGTAAAGGAGAGTTAAGGTGGAAGAGTTTAGGTAAAAAGTTGTGGAAGCATTAGTCTTGCAAATTTAAAAAACAAAGCCATTTATAGAGAAAACACATGCAAAATCCCATTTTGCATGTCTTCCACCTCAAACTCCACTAGCATGTAACCTTTAGGTGTCAAGCTTGGGAAGTGCCACTTCAAAGTCGACTTAGTTTGTAGAAAAATCCAACAATTGGATTTTTCTACTAACTAATTTTTTATTAAAAAAATGAAATAAAATTTTCAAATTTTGGAAATTATTTAATTAAAATAATTTCAATTAAATAAAATAAACAAATTTAACATCACATATTAAATTTTTTATGACACCTAGCTTTGATTAATCACATTAATCAAGTTTAAAAAAAACACTTTCATGCTAATGATCAAGTATACTCTAAAAAATAATTAATTAATATATTAATTATTTAATTGTAAATTATATCTCATATAAAATACAATTTTTCCTAAAACCCAAATTTGAACATTTCAAATTCTTAGTTCACCTAGTTCTTTAATTTTGTTCGTATTGAGCTAGCAAGGAGACTTAATGGACCTACAGATCATGGGCTTCAACGATCTGAGATTAATCGGTCAAACTCTTTAACCTAGTTAATTAACATTTGTTAATTAACAAGAATTTTCACTATAGCCTGTAGTTGCACTCCCCTCACTGTAGACATATTATGTGTCCATTTGATATAACCGTCATCAAGAAGTTGATCCTTCATAGGTTGTTCATAACCTCAACTAGGTCAAATACCAGAATACCCTTAAGTTACATCTTTTCTCCTTAAGTACTGACTTTCTAATAAACAATTGATTTAGGATCATAATCATTAAATCCATTCCCTCTCAGGCCAACAAGAGGATGAGTCCCCTTATTCAAGACCCGTGATTAGCCCTTAAGATAACAACCTTTCTACTATCCCTAAAATGAGTAGGAGTGAATTTCATCTTGCAAATTCTATGTCCCCAGTCATCTACCTGGTCTTATCCTTGAAATTGGAGGCATATTGAGTAGCAATGTTGAGCTTACCTTCACCTATGCAAATCAGGATTCAGATCAAGTTATCTAGGTCATCAAGAAGTGAAATTAATCGTTAACAGTAAACGGTGTTAATACATAACAGTGATTATTTCGTGGTTTGTCTTACACAATCTCATCGTGTAGAACACCCCGCTCACATGTCTATACATGAATGAATTGATCACATCGTTTATGACACTGTACAACATTTGTAACAATCATAAAGTGGGTTGTATTTAATAGTATCTCCAGAAATAGGTACCCAACCTAATCTAAATACTATAGAAGGTTTAGGCTATTTTACTCGAACTTGATCAAGTTTATGTCTCCACATAAAGTCCAAGTATTCATGGTAATATCCAAGGGTTCATAGTTTATTGAATTTAGAGTTATTAAACAATCAACAACACTTGTCTGAATAAACTTTATATATGTTTACTATTTACAAAACTACAAGTTTTAGGACGTACAACCCAACAGAGATCGAAGTAGGGGTCTCTTCTGGCCATGGCTTGACGTTGGGATTATAGCGATGGATGTTCATTCTCAACTAAGGTTCATTTAGTTCTAAAAAGAGAAACAATGTTATGTTTTATGCTTTATGATTTATGAAAAGTTTCTTGACATATTTTCTAGCTTAAACCCTAAATGTTTTCCAGCTTATGTCCTCACCCTTTTTCTAAATGTTTTTGCACCCCCAGGTAGCGGTCAACTTTCCAGAAGTTGATTCTACTACTGCTCTGCCACCTGAGAACATAACTGAGAAGAGAAGAACCTAGGTAGATATCTGTTTATACTGTACACATGTTAAGGGAGGATTTTCAGGGACTAGTAACTATGTTTTGAGACCCACTGCATCTCGTTCTTTATATATGTGTTAGTTGTATGTTAAATGTATTGAAACCCTGTGGTTATGAATGTGAATACTCTGATGATTCTATTTATGTAAATGTTGATGGTTAAAAGTTTTAAATTCATATCAAGGTTTCTATACAGGTTATGAACGTAGGTTAGGCAGTAAGTGCTAGCAAAAGGGTTGGTAACTACTGCAGTAATATCCTCTTTCAGGTTAAAAGGGTAATCTGGGAGGGGGTATGATAAGTTGGTATCAGAGCATAAGATTTTAGGAATGACATAGATTTCATGCGTAAGTCCAGGTCCCTTAGTATGAGTCCTTAGCATGTGTACTATTAATCAAGTAAGGATGCTGAAAAGAAGTGGCAAACAGAGCAAGCAGACAGAAGAAGGAAACACTAACCCTACCAATAGAGGCCCTAAGGTTAGAAAGAACCCAGAGCCAAGAAAGAGAAGAGTCAAGCAACCAGTGGTCCGAAAAATGACTTCAAAAAGGGAGTCGAGTACTCCGCGGGTAGGAATAGATCCTCACTTATAAGCAAGGGTATTTGATAGAATTGCACAGAGACTGGTAACTAGTGTGAGTTCAGTCTTGGCAGATCCGAAAAATAAATATAGCATCAAAAGGCTTAAAGCCCTAGGGGCCATGACGTTCGAAGGTGCTACAGACCTAGGAGAGGTTGAGGTTTGGTTGGATCTGATTGAGAAATGTTTTAATATGATGGGTTGTCCTAACGACCGCAAGGTCGGGATAGTAGTATTCTTGCTACAGAAAGAAGTTGAGAGGTAAGAGTTTTAGAATTTTATTCTCTGGATAGTTAGGTGCGAGAAGTTAGGGAGGCGCGAGCCAATAGAATTCAAGTAGGAAGAGATCAAGACCTGCAGCTGGATCAGTTATTAGATCAGTGATGGACGTACTGATGAGTCAGTTACCAGTACGGACAGGAAACCTTTGTGTTCGAGTTGTGGTAAGTGGCACTTCGATGTTTGTTATAGTGGAAGTGGTGTTTGTTTTTAGTGTGGTCAAGAAAGACATTTTAAGAAGGAATGTGCACAGTTGGCTAGAGAAGCCCAGACAATACAACGACTAACATCTCGAACTGTTGACCAGTTGAGAGGAGCTGGAACTAGAAGGGAAGGATCCAGTGAAGCAAAACAGAAGGGAGTATCAGGCCGACCCTAGCAGCACGGGTACTTTATGCAGTTACTCACCAGAAGGCAGTAAAATCCCCAGATGTTAACCGGTAATGTAATTTTATGTAATCAATCTGCCTATGTGTTATTTGATCCTGGTGCAACACAATCATTTGTGTCTAGCGTGTTTGCATCACATTTAGATAAACTGCCTGAAATCATGTCTGAGGATTTGTATGTTTCCACACCTATGGGAGATGTTGTGGTACTACATGAATGTTATAGGATTTGTGATGTGGTTATGGAAGGCCAGAACTTCTGTGTTGACTTAATTCCCCTAGACTTATCAGAATTTGATGTGAATACGTGTATGGATTTCCTGAGTAAGTTTTATGCTTCTATTGATTGTTATAAGAAAGAATTAGTATTCAAGAAACCAGGAGAACGTGAAGTAATATTTGTGGGAAGTAAAAGGTTACTTCCAGAGAGTCTAATATCAGCAGTGAAGCCAAGGAAGCTGCTGAGCAAAGGATGTGAAGCCTATCTGGCTCATGTTCTAATTTCTCAAGATAAGAAGCTAAAGTCTGAAGATGTGCCAGTAGTACAAGAGTTTTTAGACATGTTCCTTAAAGAGTTATCAGGTTTAGCACCTGACAGGGAAGTCGAGTTTCCTATTGACTTGCTTCCAGACACAACTCCTATTTCACAGGCACCATACAGGATGGTGCCAGAAAATATAAAGAACTAAAGATTCAGTTACAAGAGTTGATTGACAAGGGGTATATCAGACCCAGTGTGTTGCCTTGGGGAGCACCAGTCTTCTTTGTGAAGAAGAAGAACGGTACACTCAAATTGTGAATTCATTATTGAAAGCTGAAAAAGGTGACAATTAGGAACAAGTATCTATTTCCTCGTTTAGATGATCTCTTTGACCAACTGAAAGGAGCCACAATGTTCTCTAAAATAGATTTGAGATCAGGGTACCACCAGTTGAAGATAAAGGAGACAGATGTTCCAAAGACTACTTTTAGGACCAGATATGTCCATTATGAGTTTATAGTAATGCCATTTGGTTTGACAAATGCTCCTACAGTGTTTATAGACCTAATGAACAGGATATTCCATCCCTACCTGGATCAGTTTGTGATAGTTTTCATTTATGATATTCTAGTGTGCTCCGGTAGCAAGGAGAAACATATGGAGCATTTGAGGATAGTGTTGAAAATGTTGAGAGAAAAGAAGCTATATACCAAGTTCAGTAAGTGTGATTTCTAGTTCAAGTTGTATTTCTAGGGCATGTAGTTCAGCAACGGGAGTCAGTGTAGATCCCCAGAAGAGAGAAGCGATAATTAATTGGGAGCGACCCATGACTGTATCCGAGGCACGTAGTTTTCTGGGTTTGACAAGTTATTATGGAAGATTTATGGAGGGATTCTCTAAGATAACTCTTCCATTGATGAACCTGCGCAGAAAAGCTGTGAAGTTCGGATGGTCGCAAGAATGTGAGCATAGTTTCCAAGAATTGAAACAGAGATTAGTATCAACACCAATGCTTAATTTACCTACTCCAGGTAAAGAGTTTGAGGCTTATTTTGATGCATCCCGACAAGGACTAGGTTGTGTGTTGATGCAAGACGGGAAAACGGTAGCCTATGCTTCTCAACAGTTAAAAAAGCATGAGCGCAACTATCCTACCCATGATTTGGAATTAGCAGTAGTTGTCTTAGCTCTGAAGCTTTGGAGGCATTATCTATTTGGAGAGTGTTGTCGTATATTTACAGACCATAAGAGTTTGAAAAATATCTTTGATCAGAAGAAGTTGAGCTTAAGGCAGAGGAGATGGATTAAGTTGATCAAAGATTATGACTTCTGATAGTTGATAGAAATACAAGTTATTGTAGCATTTTATTTAGAATTATGAGGGCTCACAAGTAAAATATGCGGCGATTATACTAAGAATTCATGTGAAAAGTGAGCTTGCGTCGATCAACATGGGAAATCTCTGCAACCCCAATATTATGTGTTATTCTGCGTTAAAATGTCTATTTTTGTAGCTATCGTAGGAATCGATCGCATATGGTGAATCCCAGACCATCGCAAGGGTGATCACGTACGTTCATGCGGATGTTGTGGCTATTGATCGCATGCGTTCATCGCATGGATGTTGCGGCTACAAAGTAATAACCATAATAGAAGGGTGATCATAAGATTGGTGGAATGCGATGGTACTTCAGACAAAACGAGCATGAACGCATACCTTGGAGGTATCAAAAAGATGATGTTGACATTTCACCTACCACGCCGTTAGTGGCAGAGAATCAGAGTAGGAACATTACGCTGTTAGTGACAGTGATTCAGAGTGGGACCATTAATGCTGTTGGCGATTGAGCTCTATAAATAAAGCCTTAGAGCCCAAATTCAAGGTATCTGAGCTTCTACCTTAAAGAAGATCCTTGGGATCATAGATGAGAGCATGAGAAGACATTCTTTGAGAGTTCGTCATTCCTTCAACCCATTCTGAGTGACGATCGGAGCTTTGTCGGAGATAAACCTCGAGAGAGACTACTCTAGACTACTCCACCGCCCTTCCATGGTACCACCGACAGCCTCAACACTCATCTGATGGAAGCAAGAGATTGTCTACATCTAACCCTCCATCTCTCTTCTTATCTCTATATTGTATTACATTTTGGCTTGAGACATTAATACATTTTGTAATCAATGCATCTCTTTATTTCCTTTGACTTCATCTTCATTAACTTCTTCTTTATCATCCCTTACTTTCATTGCAACAAACTAAGTAAGATTGCAAGAGTATTGCATACTCAATCATGCGGCATAAACATATGAAGCATGTAGCAAACCACCGAGAGGTGTGTGCGTTGCGTGAGTATAGTGAGTAAATTCTCTTTACTTAGTGTGGGGCGTACTAAGCAAAGTAAGTAGCGTTCCTAGAGATAGGAATAATCTTATTTTCAAAACAAACCATACTTTATGTGATCATCTTGTCTTATGAATGCATCATTCATCATTTGGACATACTTGGGAGAGTAGTCTAAAGACAGAATCTAGGCTTAGGAGAATCAGATTAGAACATATAAGCAAGAGTAGAAACTTAGGAATAAGTTCTATTTGCTATTTACACATCGCATGTGCCCTAGAAATAGGAAATGGTGGTATGCCATCGTCTTGTCTTATGTGTGCATAAGCAAGAATAGAAACTTAGAAATAAGTTCTCTCGACTATTTCGCATATGCATCGCATGCGTGTATTTGTGTATAGCATGATCGCATAACTTGTGCTGGTTGGGATTACCCTTGTGATCAAGCTTAGTGATGCGGTGAAGTTATCCCCTCCACTATTTTATCTATTTTTCCACGCATCTTATTATGCGTTAACAGATTTCACGTCTCTTTATAGTCATCCTTCCATTGCTCAATCTATTTAGTTAGGAGTAGGAGTAACACATAATCCTTTAACTTCATTATTCTTTTATTCATCACCACAAACACATTACTTCGCAACATTTAGTTACAAGTCCCTGAGTTTGACCTCGGATCACCCCGAGAAACTTGTGATCTCGTTATACTTGGCGAGAGAGCAAGAAAACTTATGGCAGGAATGCATGGTCATCACATATATTCTTAAACGCATATTCCATATTTTTAGTCCAACACATGACCATCGACGCATGGAGATCAACTCATAAGATGCACGCATATTTACGCTCCATTTTCCATACATCAAGTTTTTGGCGTCGTTGCCAGGGACTTGACAGCTAATAGTTTGTTAAGTTTTGTGTTTTCGCAGGCACCCTTTTAGTCTTGGGCGTATTGTAGCTTATGCGACCAAGTTGCAAACAATATTTGGAGTGTAGGCGATGCGCCGAAAGCCAATATTGACCCCGAGATAGAAAGGCTATCCGTCGCATGAGCTGAAAGCAGTCTTAGGTGCGTGTCAACCAATATGCGGCCATTAATTGCTGGAAGCTTCGATGGTCAGGACGAGTCTCTTGACCTAAGCAGTTGAGATCAATCTCCTGCATGGAAGACTCCTTACGGTGGCTTCACTCCAATTTCTCCATGAACGTCTTCTACTCTAACTTTATCGTGCTTTCCTAGTTTAGTTTATTTATTTGATTATTGTTATTTTGGATTTACGACTGCTTTCTTAGATGTGGTGTGCGTTCGCTTTGGTGGATGTGAAAATAATTCCTCTCAGAACGTGTTTCAACGGAAGAATCCTCTCCATCATTCAATGCATGGCTATGACCGCATGAATTCTAAAGTACAGTCACAAGTGTTATTCTACTCAAAGGTTCTTTTCCTGTTATCTTTTATGCATTATCCTTCTAAAATTCTCTTTTGTCCGCTTGCCTACCTTTGCGTTGATAAATTAGCATCCATGATGATACTTATAATTCACTACATCCGCTAACTAAACATCGCAAGGCTTAACTCACTTAATAGCTTCCTCGACGTTTGACAGTCTATGTTTTATCATGTGTAAACCTCTGCTCAAACATTTGTTACTGCATTCTTGATGAGTTTATTTTTAGCTTTTCGGCAAGAGCACTGCCACTTTCAAAGTTTGGGGTGATAGTGCTCTGGGCAAATGCATCCATCGCATTGCGATGTTAAAAAAAATGGTGGAGATGTGAGAAAAAGAAAAAAAGCATGGTTATAAAAACTCCACTGTCAGCGCAAGGGGAAACCCAAGCTGATAAGAGTTAAAGTTGTGAAAGGCACTTACCCGTAGTTGGATACTTCGCATGATACCCATGCAAGTAAGCAAAAAAAAAAAGTAAGTGGCCAAGATCAACGCATAAGAACAAATCCTCTGTCTGGCGCAAGCTCAAATTAATCTAAGGCAAGAGTTGAGTTCAATATAGCACACAACCGAAGTTGGATGTTCACATGACACCCGTGGGAGCAAGCCAAAACAAATAGTGTAACCAGGTTCACGTCACATTCTAATAATGTATCATAAAGCTATGAATTGTTTTAAATGAACGCATTGTAAAAATTTAAAAGCAAAGTTGCTTGAAATGAGTAAAAAAGTTTTTGAGCAGAGGCTTGCCAGATTTAAACTTAGAAAAGATCTCTTTGGAGAAGTAGCCAAAGTTGAGGAGAGCGTTGTTGCCAAGGTTAGAGGTATGAGCGAATTATATTATGAGAAATTGGTCATCGCAAGGAAAAGCCATAGGGTGAATTTTGAATTTCCAAAGTATAAGGCATGCTTGAAGCTCCAACGGTACGTAAATAACTGACTAAACACTAGAAGAAATTCGGGCTTTAATGTCGGTTGGCAACCGACATTAAAGATAGTGTTATATAAGTTTTAAAACTGACATAAAAGGGCTTCAATAACACCAATAACAGCCTTCAATGTCGGTTGCAACCAATATTAAAGACCTTCAATGTCGATGGTCTTTAATATCGGTTGCAATCGACATTAAAGGTCTTTAGTGATTAAAGCCTGTTGGTTGCAACCGACATTAAAGCCTGTTTTTTTTTTTAAAAAAATTCTTAAACGACATTGAAGCCCGAATCTGTCCATTTTATCAATTATTGTCCGTTTTTTAAAGTTCCCTTGCCAAATCCATTTTTTCGTTAAAAAAGTATAACATGTCACATCATCATCGAACGCTATGACTATGACATATTATTCATGTATGGATTGTAAATCTATTACATTTAATCTGCAAATTCTGCTATAGAATTATAATTTAAAAGGCGTACAATAATTCAGGTTTTGAAAACACAAATTACCAATAATACAAAGATTATGATTTTACAAACATTATGAGTTTACTGTCCCTCTCCATTTGGTAAGTATGGATCCCTTCATAATTCTTCTTGAACAAACCCCCCAGCTTCAGCAGTGTCTGGTTATAGGCATCTTTGTTTGACCACTGTTGTTCAAAGGATCACAAACAATAAAGGTTTGGACGTAAGCGTACACATGCAACGGAAGATTGTATCCATTCAAATATATATATATATATATATATATATATATATAGATATAAACGAATAAAATGTTTGAGACCTTACCCTTAAAAACTCTGCAACTTTTGCCAGCTAACTGTTGCTGCTCAAATGTACTTTGGTTTCCATGCCAAGAGAAAACAGAAGAGCTAGATTGCAGGAAAAAATACTCAGTAGAGTTCAATGAGGTTGCAACCTAGATAATCATAAGTTGAGACGTTACCATAAGACTTGCAATGGCTGAAATTAGTACAGGCTTTCAAGTGTTATCATCACTACCATCTGTGATAGAGGGGCAACAATTACCATAGTTAAAACCAAGTACTTTTATGTGTACTTGTGTGTTTGTGAAAGGAGGAAGTGGTCCTTGTGTAGCTAGGGTCCTCAAAAAGACTTATTACTTCTGGTACGCACAAAGAGTTACTAGTTCATCTACTTGATCTTTTCCTGACTACAAATAAAGCTGAAAGGCAATAAACAACCCACAAGATGTCAATCAAAATACCTGTGGGAAGTTGTTAAACTGCAAAATATGGTCTGAAAGAGTGGAACCTAGAAACACATCACCTCCAATTGCTATACCTGTGCAATTAAAGAATGTGAATCAAATTGAATATTTCAAAACTGTCCTAGACTAAGATCGGTGAAAAGCTAGAAAGTTTACCTTCGTAAATTCCATCTGTAACACGGGCAATAGTAATGTACATCTCATTAGACATTCCACCCTGTGATATTATAAAACAATATCACATTTGTATCATCTCTCAGTAAACCACATAACCATTTACTTTAGAGGGTGGCAATAAGTGTTATAACATTATTTCTCTCTCTCTTGTAATTTTCATCAATCAAATTTAAAGTTTTAGTTTCAGTTTTAAGATGGAAATGCCTATATGTACTTTACAGTTTCCAGATCCATCGATTATTCTGATACACCATACCAGTAGATTACCAAATCATTCATCAGAAATATACAACTATAAAGCCTCACCTTTTGTGCTTCAGTTTTAACAATCATAAAGAAAAATGAACAAAAAGTAGTAAGAATATCCAACATTTTCATCCTATTTCTCTACATCAAAATATATAAGTAACGTCAGGAGCTTGTTCCTCCCATTTATTACTAAGCACAAGAAGTGTAATATCTTTGCCAGGCTACTCTCTTCTGTCTATTTTATTGACTTTTTTTAAAATAGATTTTTTTCTTTTACAGAAATCAATAATTTAGGTTGGAGAACTTGTTTTACTCCTCTTTTTAGGCTTAGGGATTCACGATTCCTCATCCCCAAAGCCTACAAATTTTTTTTCTTTGAGTCCTCTGTCAATAATATCTCTCTTTGTTTGAGTATTCTTTCAATGACATATCTCGTTTCTTATAAAAGAAAAACACAAATGCATATACACAACAAAAATGGAAAATTTAAACCATAGCGAGTTAATAACAGAAGTGAAATCTCACAAGCCAATTTTCTAATAGAAGCATGCTTGAGGGATACCCCTTAGAAAAATCATCATCAGATGGAACCAAGTTTCACAATCACAACAACCATCGAATCATATGTTTCTGAAAAAATATATGGTAAATAAACCCAATACATCTAGAAGCTATGACAGGTTAACTACTTATCCAGTTTTAATGAAGGCTATATTTAGACCCATTCAATCTTGTGTAGCACATTAAACTCTTTAAGGTTCAAGATCAACCTGAATGCAATGGACATACTGTAACCATATACCTTTCATGCTTTGTTTGTAACAGAAAAGTAATTATATTATCAGCAATTCTGAAATAGGTGCATAAGGGTAGAACCTGATAGCAATCTCTCCTTGTTCAGAAACCAGAGTTGTCAGCTGGTTGAAGATATTGCTCAATTCATGAATGGTGGATTCAACATTTTGAAGAGCTTCAACTCTGCTCTGCAAGTATCTTATAATGGAACCATCTGTTGCTGCTGCTGCTGCTGCAACAACGGTTGACCATCCCCATCCACCTGCTTCCTGTAAATTTACAAGCAACATAATTTTCATTTCACCACATGATAATAATTTAATTAACTTTGCAATGGCTGAAATTAGTACAAGCTTTCAGCATAAACATGAAACATGATCCAATGACAATGTTATAACATTATTTCTATATCTGTGTGCCATCTTTTGATCTTGTAATTTTCATGACCCTTTTAGTGAGTTGGACATTGTATTCGTCAACCGTGTAGCCATCTTTTGATCTTTCTGAGGTTTGAAATAATAGAAAATGGTTTAACAGCAATAAACATATATGTTTATGTACAAATGCACTTAAATATGTCATGATATGAAAATGTAAGGAATGAGAAAACATCCCTACACTTGTTTACAAGAAATTCTTCTTTTACAGGAATCAAGAGTACTTTCATTAGATCAAGGAAACCATCTTCCATTATTCCCTTTCTTAGAGAATCAACACTAGTTATTCAACAGAATTGGCAAGTGTACCACCACATTCCAAGTTTAAGTATGTAACTTACAATAGTTAGATTTTCTCAAAATAAACCCTAAATGCTAACTAACCTCGATGCTATCCTTTCCAAACCAAGAGCACAAGAAATAATCTTCTTTCTTCTCACCAGAGTGGTAGGTGTAAAGAATGATGTAGTAGTCTCCACTATAAGATTTACCAATATCCTCTGCAAGCAATGGAGTTTTGGCACTACCATTGATTCGCCATACCTAGAGAATGAAAACCATCAGGA